>NC_065592.1:85523125-86167187 GCF_024542745.1 Macaca thibetana thibetana
ACAATGAGTAAGCTGAACTGTCTCATTATTTCATCACCTAGCTTTGTCTCAACTGTCAGGTATGAAAAATTACTGGGAAGAATAAAAGTTTTCAAAAGGAAAAAACTTTTGGAAAGTATGAACACACTATGAGTGCTAACTCCAGAATAGCTGGTTTTTCAAGAATTATACAGGAAACTGTATAATTATACAGGAAACCAGGTAATGATGTAGTAGTTAGAAGTAAAAGTGTAGTTCTGAGGTTCTCACACACTCCCAAAATGGAGAAACAAAGGGGATTCTTGTAGTTTTATGGGATTATAGATATAGGAGTTCATGGGTGATTTTTCAGCATTAAAAGGTAGCTGTATATGGGTTCATAGTCACTGAAGTCCTCATACTTTGGCCTCTATTTGATTTTATTATAAATCCAAAACTTTGCCTTCCAGGTAGTAATTTTGTGCCTCCTAATGTCAAAGGCAAGGTGGGCATCATGATCTGGCATAAAGAGCCCTTTACTCAAAGAAGGTAAAAGACTTAGATTCAAGTGGCAACTTTTTTGTTTTGCAATCACTGGCTTTAGCTAAGTCCAAAATTCACTGGGCTTCAGTTTGAAATATGTACAATGGGCCAATGGTGGCTCACACTTGGAATCCCAGCACTTTGGGAGGCCAAGGGTGTGTACAGGGAGGCCAAGGGGCAAGGATCATTTGAGACCAGGAGTTCAAGACCCACATGAGCAACATAACAAGATCTCTTATCTATAAAAAACTAAAATATATGTCTGGCATGGGTAACATGTGCTTGTGGTGAACTGTGATCCACCACTGCCCTGCAGCCTGGGCAACAGAGTGAGACACACACAGTGTGTGTGGGTATGTGTGTGTGTGTGTGTGTGTGTATGTATATGTGTATGTATAATGATCATGTCACCTTCCCACAATACAATTATGAAGATGAAATAAATATACATGAAAGAGTTTTATAAGCACTAAAGTGTTAAACCAATGGAAAGTTTCACTCTTGATTGTTGTAGCAGATAGGATTTCACTTCTTTCTCTTTGATTTAAAAGACTTTGTAATTATATATTTGAGAGGAAAATGCTAAGCACTTATCAATGTCTTTGTCCTGAGAGTGGTTTGTACTAGATCGAGAATCAAGCAGTCAGAAGACAAAGTTTCATGTGGTCAGTTACATACTTTAGTGGCACAATGACCTAAATGTTGGCATGTAGACAAATTTATCTATCTGTACTCAAAAATAAACATTTATAGATACATGTATTTTATTCAACTAAGAAAGTAGGTTGAAACACTCTGTTTGATATGTCTTATATAGTGAATTATTACTAAATTTTACTAGCTCTAATTAGTACATTTTTAGTGCTGCATTTTCCATATAAAATGGCCTTAAATTGAATACTGACTGTAATTAGATTTATCTTTCTGAATCAAAATTTGCTTTATTATTCTTAGAAAAATCTCTACAGTGATGCTCAGCAAAGTGCCAATGAGGCTTCTATGCAAGAATCAGAGTAGAAGGAACATATTGTCATAACTGTTGTCTCCTTGATTCAGGTCCAGTAGCAGAGTCTATTACTTCCATGTGTTTAAACGTTTTTTCCAAATTTAATACTGCCAGTTATCATTTGGCCAAAAATATTGAGAAAACATAATTTACTTCTTCCATGAACCTTGACATTGAGTGAACGTAAAATGCACACCGTGCATACACATTCACATATATTTGTCTGTACTACAGCAGAACAATACCAATTCAGTTTTGTAATTTAAATGGCCAAACCTTGTTAGAGTAGGTAAAACATTTATACTGCCGAAGAATGGATCACTTAATGTAAGAATCTTAGCGAATGAGAGTTACTTAAATCCTGAAAGTTGCCAGGGATAGTCATAGGGCCGCTGGTCTTTTCAGAGAAGTTCAAGCTTGCCTGAAAGATCTCAATACGTCGCAGAGTGTACACTGGAGGGTGGGATCTGTTGTATTTCAGCCTTAATCCGCAAAGAATCAGCTAGTCAACCATAAATAAACACAATAACATCATTACCTTGCCTCTTGCCACCTGGGCGTAATGCCCTGCAAAGTTTTATGTTTCAGAGTTTCAGAGTCGTGGGCACAAAAACACTGTTGATTGATTAGAAATAATAGCAATAGCCAGTGCATTAAAGAAACAAAGAGTGTTCATTCAGTTTTACCAGGATGGATTGAATTCCCTCCTTACTCATTTGACTTCAAGTGGCTCTGCACTGGCCTCTTGTAAAGTATTTACTCGGGAACTGATCCAAGTCAGTGAGGTATTAACAATGCTTTTATCTTTGATTCTCTTACTTAGCTTCATCCTTAATATGTTCTTAGCCCCAACAACCCTGCCACCTCCAACCAGTTTTTAAAGTTATACCCAAGTAATATTTATTGTTCCTTACAATAAGATCATTCTAAATTCCATTTTGTTCACTTTGAATTTTGTTACTGACATATTCACAACATGTTATTAAACAAGAAAGCCATTCTTCATTATTGTCATCATATTATTAGCAGTGAAAGACTTCATTTTAAGATGAAGAAAGGGGGGAAAAGAATGTTAGAATGCAGATAATGAAGCTATAATTGATTTCACAGACATTAATCTTCCATATCTGTTGCTCAATCATGGGACTTGTGTTGAAATATGGTGCAGGTCAGTATCGGATCAGCTTTATCCTGCTCAAGCACTCCTGGCACATTTCGTTTTGGGCTACTCTAAGAGAAATACTACCAACTTTCCAATGGTGAAAAGTAAACAAGATTGCTCTCTCTGATTATTTATTATTAAAGAACTCCTTGGACATATAAGCTCATTCTAATATAGAGACACCTCATCACTCATTATCAATGTAACAAGCATTTATTAAGTGCCTATTAGGAACCAGGCACTGTGCTAGGAAATGGGACCAATAAGAAACAAAGGAATTTATAGTCTGTTGGGGATACACACATCAAACTCGTAATTACATGGACTTAACCACACAAATAACTGTATGTTCACACTAAATTTGCTAATGAAAACTTCAGTTAATTCCTCTTAAGTCATAGTTATATGTTTATTTTTCTCTCTAATTCTGAATGGGAATGCATGGATAACAATTAATTCAAATACCTATTATATATTGAACATGACTCTAAGTGGTAGGTGGACATGTGATTTGAAGTCATAAGCAAACTAGCCTTAATTCAAATATTGTTACTTAATTCACTTTGCCTTTAGGGAAGAAAGACTAAACTTCTGTGAGTTTCAGTTCTTATCAGAAAAACGGAAATGGTAATAATTTCCAACATGATAGTTCTGAGGTTCAAAGAGGCATTAAAAAGACATCGGATGCGCTAATGAAGTTTCTAAGAATATGGAAGCATTAAATATTAATATAAATAAGGATAAGATTGATTACTCAAAAGATTGAATGAGAAAGTTAAAAATATATAATGTGTGTTGCAACTGGGCTTTCATAAATGCAAAAATTTATAGAAAAATGAAAGGACCATATTTACTGGGAACAAGATGAGCAAATGTGCATAAATGAGAGTCAAGGACATTTTGAAAATTGTAGAGAAACTGGTTCCATTAGGCTGAGGATGTATGTGAAGCTGACGGTACAGAATGGGAAGGGAAAAGACAAGTCGTCACCATTTTAGCTCTTAACTGCAAATTGAAAAGGAAAAAAGAAATTAAATATGCTGTCTTCCCATTTTTAGGTCTGTTTAGGTATTAAGGCACATGGAGAAACTTCTATTTGTACTTTAGACATTTTGTGTTCTGTGTTCTTAGAAATGATGGAAATAGTTACTCCCTGTACCTGGAAAACATGATTTCATTTGAAAATAGGTACAGAGCTAGGACAACAGGCTCCTAACGAACATGGTGTTTGCTTAAACTGACACATTAGAAATAGGAAAGATTTTATTGTTTTGCTACACATAATTTTATGTACATTTTCAGCATTGATAGAATACATGCACACACATACATACATCTATTTTCAGGTAGAACCATAATTCTGAAATCATAATTCCCTTTATGCCAGTGCAATGAATATATGTGAAAGATATCACTATTTCAGGCAGCAAAAAAATAATGAGGCAAGATCAACTATTAGGAGAGAAAGAAGATTTTAATGCTGATTAAAACTGTAGGATATTGATTAATGTTCTCAGTAATATGTGAAAAGAAAGAAAAGTAAGGTGCCAGTCTTCATAGAAAGAATACATTATATTTTAATGGAACAATGTCTTCCTGATTTCTTAAAACAAAATGAAAGTTTTTGATTTAGATTTTGTTTTTCTCTTAAAGAAAATATAAATGTAATATTGCATACCTATCTGCCAAGGCTTCGGGCAATTTCATTCTATTGTCTAAAACCTGAATCAAACCTTCCTTTGGAGCCATCAATGACATACATATTGGTTAGAGTTATAACCAAAAAGTGATTTGAATTAATACCTTTGGTAAATACACTATTGACTTAAGTGTAGATTCTAAGAACTCCACTGAACACAAATCTCAGATTCCAGATGAGAAGTGGTCCTCTCCCTAAGTGTAAAAAAAATGGACATTCCCAAGTACTCTCTGTCTCTATATACTTTATGTCTCTATGGACCTTCTAGAACTTTGGGTAGGTTGCAGCCTTTCATTGGACACTTATCTCCTCTGACTATAAATGGACCTCCAAACTAAGCAGTAAACTGGTGGAGACTGGAGAAATCTTCAAAACCAGTCACAAAATTTCCAACTGAGCATAATTTTAATAAGTCCTCATTATCTCAAATTTGCTACCTTTGGGGGGCTATCTAGTTGAATGTACATTTTATGGAAGGTCATAAAAATTCAGGACTAATCTTTATTTTGTTTCTGATTATCAGTAGCCATAGTTGTTCAAAGAAGCACACCTTATTCAAAGTCCATCAATCTAGCCCAAATGGTATTTTACATTACGTTGTGATTGAGCTGGGCTTTAAAAAGTACCTGGCAGTCAACCATGACAAAATGAGAAGATTATATAATGGGACTTCATAAAGAGTGAAGTGCTATATAAATGAAAAGGGCTATGATTAGTGTTAACAAGAATGAAAGACTCACAAAAAGATCATAAAATGCCATAAAATAAACTATAGTTGCCTATCTTCATGATATTTCATAAAGAATAAGCATAAATGAAAGAAAATGAGGATTTATAATCATAAAAAGATAGGCCTTATTTATGTTTTCAAATTTTGTCATGTTATAGTTGATTATGACAAGTAGTTACATGATTTACCACTTTTGCAAAAAGATCAAATGCATAAAGAATTAAGCCAATTACTTTTAGTGCTGCAATAGTCATGAGATGGTATTTATGCTGATAGCGAGTTTGTTTTTCAGATTAAGTCAGTACTAATAGAAGATTTTATTATGTGTCTGTTGCTACCCAATGGAAGTAACATACTTACTTTTTTCCTTCTTTCAAAATTCCATTGTAACCATAGTTCACTGCTTAGATTACAGAATAATGTTTTTTAGGAATACCAGGATGAAAATATAGATAATTTATTTTAGATAAAACTTTATGGATTTGAAACTTTTTCAGATAATAAAACTGGAGATTCCAAGTAAGACAGTGAGTGGATGTCATTTCTGAAAGAATGTTGTCGACTTCCATTATTTTGTCTAAGAAGTATTCCTCCCTGATGTTAAGAACAGCCTTATCTTCTTCTAGGTAAAACCAACCATGTGGTTCTAGTGAGGGCTTGCCATCACAGTCGTCAACTCTATGTCCTCAGTGGATTGTTTTAGGTGTAGGCCACTGACTCAGGCTAGATCAATCAATACACATCCACAGGATTTTTACTTTAATTTTCTCAAACAATGGAAAAAAACAATGCTTGCCTCATAAAGAAGCTGTGAGATGTAAGGATAAGAATGTTGGCTGTCATGTTGCTACCATGATGAGAAAAACTAGTCTGATAAATGCAGAGATAAGAGAAAGAAAAAGAAACTTCCAGCAAGATTCAAATTCCTGGTTCCAAAAGAGTCTGAGAGTCTAAACGTGGAGTTACAAAATATACCCCAGTAATTTTCCAGTACATTTCCCACTTTCTGACTAAATGTATTGCAATTCAGCTTCCATACTAGTAATCCTGACTAATCTGGGGAATTTATATTTAAATCAATAATCAGTAATACCACTGTGAAAGGAAAATCTTGGGGCTCCCAAATTACTAAGCTAAGGGAAAAATCAAGCTGGGAACTGCTCAGGACAAACCTTCCTCCCATTCTATTCAAGTCATCCCTCTGCTATCTCTCTGATTTAGATGTGTATTTTGATTGCCTCCTTTGGAAATGCTTATCAGAAACTCAAAGAATGTAACCATTTGTTTTTCTCCTACCTGTGACCTGGAAGCCTCCCTACTTTGAGTTGTCCCCACCTTTCTGGAAGGACGCAATGTACCTCTCACATACATTGATTGATGTCTCATGTCCCCTAAAATGTATAAAACCAAGCTGTGCCCTAACCACCTTGGGTACATGTTGTCAGGACCTCCTGAGACTGTGTCATGGATGTACCACCTTAACTTTGGCAAATCTAAAATGATTGAGACTTGTCTCATCATTTTTCTCGAATGACACCATGGATCCTATTTATACTAAGGAATGATTAATCAGTAAAATTGAGACATACTGGTTGTAAAGCTGCCCTTGCTTACAGGGCACTTTTCTCGGGAGAGTTGCTGAGGACACTGCATTGATTACCTTGTTAAGCTCTCTGGAACCCATCTTGAACCTATTTCTCTACCCTCTCCTTCAGTAAAGCCTACTTGCTATAGCCCAGCCCATTGTGAGAGCTCAATAAATGTCAGTAATTATCACCACCTGCCCCATCCCAGCCTTTTACATACATTGTGAAGCGTCTGGCGCCCTGTCCTCTGCTGTTGACAGCTACTACAGCTGGATTTAGTTGAATTATCTTCTGATGTCCCTACTTTGTGCCCCTGCTTTGATTGACCCAGGTAGGATGAATCATTCCTCCTCAATTTGACTTTCGCTCTTAAACACAACACTGATAATGGCGTTTCCATGGCCCCCTTTTTCACAGCCCTATGGGGCCCACAATATGAATGAATGCTGTAATCTCATCACAACATGGCCACAAGGGGCAGATATTAAATTTGGATGCCTTCAAAGGTCTAATCATGACTGCCTTTAATGTTATCAGTCCATTCTGTTTTGGTTTTTCTTTTTCTTGAGACAGAGTCTCGCTCTGTCGCCCAGGCAGGAGTGCAGTGGTGCGATCTCAGCTCACTGCAAGCTCCGCCTCCCGGGTTCACGCCATTCTCCTGTCTCAGCCTCCGGAGTAGCTGGGACTACAGGCGCCCGCCACCACGCCCGGCTAATTTTTTGTATTTTTAGTGGAGCCGGGGTTTCACAGTGTTAGCCAGGATGGTCTCGATCTCCTTACCTCGTGATCCTTCCCCCTCAGCCTCCCAAAGTGCTGGGATTACAGGTGTGAGCTACTGCACCTGGCCTTTTTTTTTTTTTTTTAAATTGAAGATATTGGCTATGCTTGTAAGAAGATGAGACACTCTCCTATTTATGATCTGTTGGCTGCAATTACCGCTTAAGGTAAAAGTACTGTTTCAAAGTCTGCACTATTTACGAGTAGACTGGAAATCCTATAAGATGAAGATTAAGCTTTTTTTTTTTTTTTGACGTTAAGTAACAACAACTTCTATTACTAGAATGTAAGTTTTGTGTGTGTGGTAGACTTCCTGTCTTGTCCAGTCACAGAACCCCTAGTGCCTGGAATAGCACCTATTACATGTGATTGCTAATTTTTTTTTTTTTTTTTTTTTTTGAAGAGCTAACACATAGTTACCGGCTACAGTCGAATCACTTTGCTAAATAATTGAATAAATGTTGAGTATTTTGTGTGTGCACCTACAATGTGCAAAGCCCTGTGAAAAAGATCGGGTATGAATGTGAATGAGTAGTAAAGAAACAGTCTAGGAGGGGACGGATACAATATAAAAACAAGTACACTACAAAGTCAAGTAAAATGGCTTAGTATTCGAGATTCAACCAGTGTGCAGTATGCTTTTTAGAGAAGCACCACCCCTTTTTATAAAGATTTGAAATTATACTGTAGAGGATTGGCTTTCCAGCTGGGTCTTAAAAATGTGAATAGGATTTCAACAGAGAGAGCTCAAACTCAGAGAATGCCTTGCCTCAGAAATCAGTGTGAAAGTCTTCTGAGCCTCTGTAAGACCAGCAGACATGTCTCAATAGCTGAAATAACTTCAATTTATTAAGCAATGTAAGATCTTCAAGACAAGTAGTTTAAGCAATTCTAAGTGTCCCCTCCTTTGGGAAAAATGTGGTTTTTCCACCATTTTTTTTTTTAAGTGAAATGAGTAATTTGAAAACACCTCTTTTGTTTTCTTCTTTTGCTAAAGAGCTCATATTTCAGTTTAAAGCATCTGCCAAGTTAAAGTTGAACTGCCTGTTTAAAAATATACAGGTATTTCAAGAACAGGAATGGTACTATCTTCCCATTACTTAGTTTCAGAGAGGATTATGCAATCCCCTGAAAATCTTTCTCCCCTAATTCCCCACTTCGGGCAAATTCTAAAGTCATGATTCATCAAACCAGAGTTAGACATCCTGAACTCTTGAAACTTCTGCAAAAGCAACTTTGTTCACAAAATGGGCTCTTCATCAGTTTTCCCAGAAACACATTTCTTCTGTTAGTGACATTCACTATACAATAGTTCTCCTCAACGCAGTACTCATTTTTAACAAAACTCTGTCTATAGAGTTTTAAAAATTATCTCATAGTTATATTAAGTTTAGTACATTCAAGCTGCATAGAAATGTAACTTAGATGTTTCAGTTTAAAGGAA
Organism: Macaca thibetana thibetana; assembly: GCF_024542745.1. Classification (NCBI taxonomy): domain Eukaryota; kingdom Metazoa; phylum Chordata; class Mammalia; order Primates; family Cercopithecidae; genus Macaca; species Macaca thibetana. The sequence continues at coordinate 85,532,031 of NC_065592.1, forward strand.
GTTTAGGAAACACTGTATTTTAAGAAGTCCATGAGGCGGCTCTGATCTGCATTTCATTTCCATATTGCAAATATCAAATACTATGAAAATATTTGCCTAACCCATCATTTCTAATCCCAGTGAGTTTTTGGTGCTCCTCCTTCACCCAACTAAACCTTTATTCTCTTTACATTTAGAACACTTTAAGCAAATTTACCTGTGTCCATAAGCAAATAAGTCTCAGCTCCAGGCAGCTGACTTCTTGTTCACCCAGATGGAAATAAAACTGCAATGTGCATATTATAAGCACCTGCCACAGCTTCTTAAAAATGCCAAACCTTAACCAGGCAACAGGATACAGTTTCAAATAGGAAAAGGAGTTTCTGATGGAGGCTAAGAATCTTTAATTCTCTGGATTGACCACTGTAAACCCATTAGCTGAATTTAAATTTCTCGGAGTTCTTCTGAATCTGGCTATTACATGTGGAATTTAGAATTGTTTCTTTTTCACATTTTGCTTATTTTTAGTCTCTCCAAAGGACTCCTGGTTATGTATCAGATTTAGGGAAAATGTTAGAATTTGCATGTTTGGCTTTGAGCTTAAAGATGATCATAGTTATGTAAAGTGTGCAGGTTATCCCCCTTCTTATGTTATATTTTTACCCTTTTTTATGGCAGTTTTGTGGCCTTCCATAATTGTATAGATATATAAAAAATACAAATACGTGAAAAGAGAATGATTTTTGTATACTAAGTAGCTACACAAGTGTCAGTTTTAATATTTCCGTACAACTACATTGCAAGATATTTTAAATTATTTGGTTATTAAAATTTGTCTTATATCCCTTGCTATCATTATGCATGTAGAAAAAAAAAAGATGTGTTGTTGCAAAATTTAAGCATTGTTACCTTTAAACTATGGTTACATCTGTTTTGCAACATTAAAGTGAAATAGGTTGCTTTGGGGCCTTGTCAAAATCCGAGATAACCAAATACTCTTGGCAAAGTCTTATTTTATTTTACTTTATTTAATTTATTTTTTTCAATTTTAGGCTAGTCAAGTGAAGCAGTGGGAGTGGAGAAGGAACAAAGAAATCTGTAACTGATTGTGTTCAATTAGTTGTAAACACCAATATACTTGGACCAGCCTAGGCAACTACTTGCAAAATTCTTTATAATAATCAATACTTCAAGACATCAAGAACAAAAATCAGTCAAAGGGTTATTCTACTGTGCACTTACTGTCCAAAATAGTGCAAAAAAGGTGTCTTTTCACTTCAATTGTAAACAATTCTGCATGTTCTTGGAGGTGCACATCAAGGGACTTTTTGGTGATCTTTAGATTTGTAGGTGCACTGCTACTTCACGAAAGAGACATTCTGGCCCATCCATTGCCTCCCTTAAGACTATACAAGCGTCTAGACCCAACTCTACACAGACCGGGTGGCTTAACAGAATTTTATTTCCTCACAGTTCTGGAAGCTATGAGCCCGTTATCAGGAAGTTAGCAGGGTCAATTCCTTTTGAGGCCATGAGGGAAGTATGTGCCCCAGGCCTCTCTCCTTGGCTGTGGATGACTGTCTTCTCCCTATGTCTTCACATCATCTTCCCTTTGACGATTCTTGCCAGTGCTGTTTCTTAGTCTCTGCCCCTCACCATTGCTCTATTTGTCCCACCAGAGGACTAGGGTTCATCTCTTTCCTCCTATTAAATCTCCAACCAGGAAAGAAAGATATGAGGAGATCCTGAGTGAAAGGAATGGCCCTCATCTCGAAGGCTAGTAACTCTTTCTCTGTACCGGTTTACCTGTTCTCCCAAATATTCTGGAAGCTTATTCCATCAACTATTCTGTTTTGTTGCTGTTGTTTGTTTGTTTTCCTGTGACTTCCCTCTTCTTTTATAGCTCCTTATGGTCTACCTGAAAACATGTTCAGACTTCCCAATGCTACCTCACAATTATTATCTTGTTACTCTCTTTCGGTTTTCCACCATTTAGTGAAAGCGTGTATGTCTAAGAGTTGCTTACACTTAACTCCATATCCTCAGCTCCTATGGTCTTCTCAAACAATTTCTCCCCAGTGTGTTTCCAAAACCCTTTATCCTTAATACCACCACCTCTTTCTTAATTTCCAAGTACTAGAGCCATTTCTAAGTGACTTCCTTTTAGAGCCTCTTTCTAAATGACCATTTTGTATCCTTTGGCAATGTTTTTCACAGCTTTCTTCCTGACACTTTCGCCTACAGTTGCTTCATCAGGATGACATTCTCTTGGCTTGCTTTCTGCCCCACTTAATTATCTTCTTCTGTGTGTTTTTTATTTTATTAGTTGCTGCCAAATGACTCTCAAACCAACAAGCAAACAAGCACCAGCAATATATGAGTGTATCCTTTTCTAATAGTATTTACCATTATTGCCAGTAAAGGTGTTACAGAAAATTTGAGGTGATCACCAGCCTGATGGGTATATATCCATATCCGGTCATTTCTTTAAACACTATTTCCCTCACCACTGTAAATGTGAACAACTTTTGCTGTTTGTTTGGCAATGTGGATTTGCATATCTGCTGACTCGGAGGCATTTGACTGTACTCAGGTTTCATCCATTTTGTTGTTGTTTGGGTTGCTTGCTTTACAATTTATAAGAGCTCCTGGTACAATGTAGATAGTAACACTTTGTTAGTGCATGTAAAGAAATTTGAAGTTGTTGTAAGAATCTACTGATTTTGCTTATTTTTTCCACTTGAGGATTTTTATTTGCCTATATTCAAAACACCTCTCACTTCTTTTATAATAGCAGGCTTTCAGCCACAGATTAGAGTCTCCCAACACAGAGATTATGTATATTATTCCCAGAATAGATCATCCTGAATAGTGATCTTTTGCCAGTTACTTTTAACAAAGTATAATCATATTCGACTTGTAAATGAGAAAATGAGATTTAGGATTTATCAAGTTTCTCTTTGAAAGAAAATGTCATTTTTCTATTGGATAATAATCTATTTATAATAAAGTTAACCAAAATCCACCCCAACCAATGCAAAGCAAACATTTATTGTGACTTGGTCTGGAAACCTTTCATTACAAATTTAGCTACAAGATATTTACAGAATATCTTATAAAGTTTATAGTTTGTTTTATATATTTACTCCCATTTTAATTCTAGATCCATCCAGATCCATGTTTTTTATTTTTTAATATAGCATAAGGATCCAGCTTTTGTTTAACTATTCCAGTTTAAATAATTGTTTTAAATCACTTTTTAAACCTATTGAGTTAAAATAGAAATTGAAAACAAAATTATTAAATTGAAGGATATGAATCTTTGGTTCATGTCATAAATCCATGGAGTTGTCAATGATTATGTGAAGACTTTCTGTATTTTTTGTGTTCTGATTACATAACAATTTTTGAATTATTGTATTAGAAATTATATGGTACTAGTATATCTTAGAAAGTATATAATCAAATGAACTTTCTTCTTTTCATTAATAGACTCTAGTTTTTAGAGAAATTTTAGGTTTACAGAAAAATTGAGCAGAAAGTACAGAGAATTCTCATATACTCACTTTCCGCCTGCTCTTAGTTTCCCCTATTACTAATATCTTGGAATGTTGTGGTCCATTTGTTATATTGGTGAATACATTATTATTAGCTAATTGCCATAGTTTACATTAGGGCTTACTCTTCATGTTATACATTTCTATGCGTTTTGCCAAATGCAAACGCCATTATAGTATCATACAGAATAGTTTCACTTCCCTAAAAATCTCTTTTATTTTTCTGAGACGTAGTCTCGCTTTGTTGCCCAGGCTGGAATACAGTGGCACAATCTTGGTTCACTGCAATCTCTGCCTCCTGGGTTCAAGTGATTCTCCTGCCTCAACCTCCTGAGTAGCTGGGACTACAGGCGTGCACCACCAGGCCCAGCTAATTTTTTTTGTGTGTTTTTAGTAGACGGGGTTTCATCATGTTGGTCAGTCTGGTCTTGAACTCCTGACCTGATAATCCGCCCGCCTCGGCCTCCCAAAGTCCTGGGATTAAAGGTGTGAGCCACCATACCCAGCCCACTTCCCTAAACATCTCTTATTTATTACTCCTCTCTGCCACCAACTCCTGGCAACCATTGATCTTTTTAATTTCTCTATAGTTTACCTTCTCCGGAATGCATCTTATTGGAAAGAAACAGACATAGCCTTTTCATACTGGCTTCCTTTTCTTAGCAATACTCATTAATGATTCCTTCATTTCTTTTCCTCGTTTAAAAGCATTTCTTTTTATCACTGAGTAATATTCCATTATATAAATGTACTGTAGTTTATGTATTCATTTACCTTTAATGAATGAGAAATATCTCAGCTGCTACCAATTTTTGGTAATTATGAATAAATTGCTGTAAGCATACATGTGCAGGTTTTTGTGTAAACATGATTTCCTAACTCATTTGGGTAAATATCTATGAGCACAATTGCTAGATTGCATTGTAAGACTGTGTTTACGTTTGTAAGTAACTGCTAGACTATTTTAAAACAGCTGGAACCTAGAAAGCAGAGTTTGACCTTTTGACCTTAACACATATCTTAATTTTCCTTCTGTAAAACTTCTTGAAAATGTATTGAAGTAAAATTTGTCATCATAGTGAATGTGACAAGGTCTTATTCTCTTACTTTAGAATAATATAGAGAGGGATATGGATACTATATTCAGGGAAATAGAAAAAGACTTGTGAAATACAAAATTACTAATCCTAGCATGATCCTGATGTTGGAAGTATAATAGTTGAATCACCAAGTCATTGGCTGACTTTTCCTAAGTCACACAGTGATAGATACTAAGCCATCACTGAATCTGAGTTTTTATCTTCTCTAAGACATTCCACCCACAAAAGGAAATATAGAGAGGCAGGGAGGTAAGATCTTTTTCCCTAAGTGAAGTCCAACAAAGGCACCTCCCTTTGGCTTTCGCTACCCATGTGACTACTTCATTAACCTGAAAGAGTAAAATTTGAAAAAAATTCTGTCTTTAATTTATGTGAATAACTGAGGAATAATAATAAGGAGAATCCCAATAACTCAGTGTGTGTGTGATAATTATTTGCCATGTTAAGAGGCAAAGGGAAAAACATTTATATCACTAGTTCTCAAAATGCTTTGACCTGGGGACACATGAGAAATACACACTAAAATAATGATTTTCACTGGCTGTGGAGAGGGGTATGAGGAAGCTGAGGGGAGATTTTGGAATTTCAGTGAAATGCTGTTCTTGATCATTCAGAATATACCCTTTCTTCCATATAACAAGTAATGCTTAGATAGAGCTGAATGTAAAGGATGAGGGGACACCTTACTAAGATCAGATATTTTGCAAGAGTCTTATGCACAATGAGATGTATGTGAGAGACTCCATATTTCCTCTCCTTGTTTTGTTTCGTTTCCTCTTCACTGTCAGATTCTAAACCAAATGAGTGAAAATAAACATGCTGTGAAAAACGTAACATATAGTGATTGATTTTAACTGTCTTTTTTCTTTCCTTCTCTTTCTTTATTTTCTCTGTTTGTAAAGTAAGCGGAGCCGATGAATCATCATCTTCTAGAAACAGCAAGTGGTGAGTCATTTATCTGGAGTATGTGGCGTTTCACCCACAAAAAAACATTTAACCCATGATTATCCCCTAACTGTTAATGATAACGTATTTTACTTGTTCTTTTATTTCCATAAATCTACTCGACATTATTATTGTGTGAAGAAAAAGATTCTGACAGATTATTCACAGCAATATACCTAGATGATTAGTGGCTTTCTTTTTGTTTTATGTTTAGGAGTTTCACTTGCCTTTAGTGTTACAGCTGGAAGTTAATTTTGGAAAAACATTCTTTTCAGTTTTTTTCTTAATTCTGCTACAATTACCATGTTTATTGTTGATATTTTAGGTTTGTCTATGTATTACAAATCTAAATACATAAAATAATTCCATTCAGTTTATGGCACTGGTAATAGCAGCAACAAAACAAAATGAGACTATATATGTGTTCTAGGTTGTTATATTTTATAAAATGTAAGTGAACTTTTTTCTTCATTTCACAAGAGCGTCACTGTACAGGAATGTTCCAATAGTTCCATTACCAGAGTTAGGAATACAAATGCAAATTAAAGACAAAAAGAAAACCAGATTTTGTATAATTATCTTATTCCTTCTCACCTGATGACATAAATATGGTATTAGAAAGTTAGTCTACATTTGTCAAGATCAATGTGCAATATCAGTTAACTTGTTAGCAGATAACTAATTATTTTTCAACTTACACATATGATAGTAAAAACATATATTGACATTTTCTGAAATATTTAGATTAGATGATCCTCCTACTTCAGGATATGTTGACTTCATTGATATTGGCCTTGAGAACTTAGACTGTATTATAAAATACTGTTGATCTTTACAAAGTATTTTCATTAACTTCCTGAACTTGATGTATTTTACCTGAGATATCTATGAGAAAAAGAGGAAAAGAACAAACCACCAAATGTAGCATAAATTGAGCCATAATGCTGTGAGAGTTTACACTTGTGCACTTTAATGGAAACATCATATAATATTTTGTTGGGTTTCACGAAGAATGAAAATGAGCCACTATGGAAGTTACCAGAACCAATTTTCCTTCCATCAGGTGGGAAATTTCTTATGGAATGTGTTCTGTAATAGTTGCTGATCCAATAATCTTTTCATTTCATAGGTCTAGTTCCTTGTTTTGTTGTTCAACTAGTTTCCATGTCAAAGATCTATGCGTATCAAAATTTATGCATAACTGATCTATATTACAATTTATATATACAGTTCTATGTAACTGACTCTATTTAAAAGAATTAATGTAGATAGGCCTTTTAATGTCAATGCTTTCATTGAATGTCATAATGATCAAATTTTTGGCATTACCTTTGTTCAAAATTTTTAGCCAATCTGGAACTTTATTACTTCTATATTTCTTATAACAACAAGCTATATCTAGGAACAAAAGTCTTTTGTTTTTGAAGGCAAAAAAATATATAAATAGAAAGTCATTCGGCACTGTGTAATGTTAAAATTTACAAATATTATGTTATTTCTCCATTGTCACAAGAATTCTAGTGGATAGACAACTTAGATAATGCTCCTATATACAAAAGTAAAAACAGCTAGGCATGGTGGCTCACACCTGTAATTCCAACTCTTAGGGAGGCAGAGGCAGGAGGATAGCTTGAGCCCAGGAGTTTGAGACCTGCCTGGGCAATATAACAAGAACCCATTCTCCACTAAACGGGAGGGAAAAAAAGACAACAAAACAAAAGTAAAAACAGGTTCAGGAAAATTAAATATGTCCCTAAAGTCACAGAATAATAAGTGGAGGTGGAATTCAAATGTAAAATTTTGTTTGTTTAGTTTTGAAGGTAACATACTTTTTTTAGTCTACAACCTATTTAACTACAAAAGTGTGCCAATCAGTGGTATTAGGATTGGGGCAGATGTATACTCTGAAAATAAAAGTGCAAAATAAATATACCATCTGGAAATAAAAGTGCAAAATACAGAGGGGGGAAAAAAATCAGTCCTTCCATTTATTTTCCTTTGTAATGCCAGTCGAGTTGGTTTAGTGAGTAGTTTTGCAAGACTTGTTTCACTTTGTTTTTGGACATAGCTGAGCCACGTACTTCAAACAGAAGGCAGCCAATTACTAACCTCTGGTTGCTAGGTGTGGCTTCCTTTCAAATCCTATAAAATCAGGAGCCCAAGTCTCCACCGCTAGTGTGAAATCTTCAGAGAAGAATTTCCCCTTAGTTCTTTGCAAGAAGGTAGAGATACAGGTAAGTCTTGGTTTTCCTTTTAGTTAGTTTTGGTTGTTTTGAAAACTTTTCTCATCACTATGTTAAATGTTACTGCTTCTACAGGATTTATGGTTAGTTGCATTTAACATGATAAGTCATTCATAAATCTTTCTGTAGGATTACATTGGATATTTATATTTTAGGAATCACAAATTACAATGTTTTTGTTCTTCTTAGTTAACAAATACAAGTAAAAATATGATAAGTTTGCTTAATACTGGCTCATTGTACTCTTGGTAAGTTACCATGAGAAAGAAGGAAAGAATGTGCTTTTCCTTTGGTAGCCTTTAAAGAATGTGTTTTTCCTTTTCTTCCCCTTGAAATATTTCTTCCCAAGAGCTGTGTGTGTTTTACGGAGAAATCATGATGGGGGCTGCTTTTTGGGGGCAAGAACAAAAGTGATAAGAGTGAGCTGCAGGGAACTGTTTCAAAATAGTAGGACTTTCATAATTTATTTTCCTCTTTTGTAAGGAAAACAAGATAGATCAGACCTCAAAGTGATAATCATGCCCTTTGTAATAAACATTTTTAAATATATGTTATGTTTGCTCGTGCTATTTAAATTAAAAATATATGTTATGTTTGCTCGTGCTATTTAAAATAAGAAGGTCCGCTTATTACTTGTTTCATTTAAAGAGGGTGTGGTCACATTCCTTTTCTTGGAGGCTCTGTGTCATATACAGGCTTTTCAAATGCTGGCTGGAAAACCTAAGAAGGGAAATACTTACTGGGTAGTGTCAGATACATTAGCCTAAGGGAATGTTAGTAAGGCCCTCTAACAGCTATTCCACTTGAGTGTTGCATGAGCTAATGGCCATAAAACTCCTTAGAAAAGCGCAAAGCAAAACTAAAGAAGAGTATTTACTGGTGTTGGATATATTTGTAAAAGTGAGATTACAAATCATGACCATATATCTGGGTATTTTTTCTTAAACATATTCCTTCAAAGATTTTTCTGTTTTTTCATTTTAAATGTTTATTAAATGTTCTGATTTCTTATGTTCACTGCTAGTTAATTAACAAGGATGAGATTTTTCCTGCCTCGATTATGTCTAAAAGATTGTATAAACTTTGAAAAAGCAATGTTACCCCCTTTCCACAGGAGTATTTTGGTAGCTGTGAGAGAGTGCACTTTGCAAATGACTCAAATGTGGTAAAATGTTGGTTTCATAATTCTGAAATGGCCTCTTCCCCAAAAGTGACATTACCACCCTAGCTCCAGGCTCAACCACATCTGGCACATAGTCAGCATTTAACAGATGTTGACAAAATACTTAAGAATAATATTATTAAGGAACCAACCAGAGTTTCAGGCTTATTAAATACTTTTTCAACCAAAATGTCTGCAAAGGTTGATTTCTGAAGATGACATTAGCTCTCTCTAGGCCTATTAATTTATGACATTTAAAATAAGAGCTAAACCAGTGGAATATTTTCAATGATAAACTATAAACAGTTTTTTGAAGTCAACTATTTCCTTTTCCTTTAAAGTTGGAGAGAATTTCATCAGGAAGCTCAGAACAGATCCAATTTACACAATACCTTCCTTCATTATGCTAGTTTTCTTCATCTTCATCCACTTGAAGTAAAATTTAAGATTGGCACTTCAGAGCTGTAAATGGATCTTAGATACTAATTACTTCAACATTTTTATTTTATAAATGAAGACCCTCTGGAGAAGCTAAATGTTTTTCTTGAGGTCAGATCGCCAGATAATCAAGAACTAGTACACTTCAATTTGTATTTTATATCCTATAGTTGTGGGGAGAAAATGTTTGTTAAATTAGTGTAGGTATGTTTTTAAAAATATTAGCAATGATACATGATACTCATTCAATAATACTTATTAACATCCAGAATTCCAGGCATTTTGCTAGGTATTGGAAGTACATACATAATGAATATTATTATGTTAGCACGGGCCTCATGGCCTGCTCCTGGGGAATATAAATAAACCAATGGAAAGTGATAATACAGAATGGTGGGGCTGGTGTAGGGGTGAAGTCAGGATGCTACGGGAGAGCATGGAAGGTCACCTAATCCAGGACTGAGGAACGAATGAAGGGTTTCTGAAGAACATGATGAGGTCAATGCTGACGCCTCACTTAGGAGTAGCTGTTAGTTAGGCAAAGAGAACTGAATGTGGAGAAGGAACAAGTATTCCAGGCAAGAAGAACACCCTATCGAAAAGCCCGGAAGCAAAACATTAGTGAGGCTACCTTTCATAAATTGCTTTTTGTAAATCATGCCATTGTGTAGTCTTAATTGCCTTCTCTCATCAGGAAAGGTGTGGGAAGGACTTGTGAAATATATATTCGAGGAAAAACTATGCACAAGGCATGCATTTAAAAATAAACTCCCTAAGGCTGGGTGAAACTTGCCATGGTCTGCACAAGTTGACTGGTAATGAATTTGATTCTCAGGTGTGAGTTATTAAAAAGAACACTGATCATGTCGTTTTCTTTTTGGTCACTAATTTAAAAGAATAACATCCTTCCCTCCTTCCTTCCTTCCCTCCTTCCCTCCTCCCCTCCTCTCTCCTTCCTTCCTTCCTTCCTTCATTCCTTCCCTCCCTCCCTCCCGCCTTTCTTTCCCTCCCTTCCTTCCCTCCTTCCTTCCTTCCTTCCTTCCTTCCTTCCTTCCTTCCTTCCTTCCTTCCTTCCTTCCTTCCTTCCTTCCTTCCTTCCTTCCTTCCTTCCCTTCCCTTCCCTTCCCTTTTTCTTTCTTTCTTTCTTTCTTTCTTTCTTTCTTTCTTTCTTTCTTTCTTTCTTTCTTTCTTTCTTTCTTTCTTTCTTTCTTTCTTTCTTTCTCTTTCTTTCTTTCTTTCTCTCTCTCTCTCTCTCTCTCTCTCTCTCTCTCTCTCTCTCTCTCTCTCTCTCTCTCTCTCTCTCTCTCTCTTTCTTTCTTTCTTTCTTTCTTTCTTTCTTTTTCGAGTCTTGCTATGTAGCCCAGGATGGAGTACACTGGCATGATCTCGGCTCACTGAAGACTCCACCTCTTCCTAGGTTCAAGTGATTCTCCTGCCTTAACCTTCTGAGTAGATGGGACTACAGGCACTCACCACCATGCCTGGATAATTTTTGTACTTTCAGTAGAGACGGAGTTTCGCCAAGTAATCTGCCCACCTTGGCCTCCTAAATTGCTGGGATTACAGGTGTGAGCGACCATGCCCAGCCAAAATATACAACACTTTGGAATCAAAAGGGATGGATTTATGTCACCATTCTTACCAGTACTAGCAGGAAGACTGCCTGAAAATAATACTCAGTTTTCCCAGATAGAAACTGAGGATAATGATGAAAGGCTGTTATTCCAAGCAAGGGTTAGTTGTTGCTGTTACTATCATTGCAAAACTCTGATAGTTCTAGATTGTAACCAGGAAGATATAATCAACCACAAACCTCAGCTTCCTCTGTCACAAATACTAGAGGTAGCCTTTCAGGAGGCTGAGAGATGGAAAAATGAAGGGGGTTCTCTTTTAGGACACATAAATATGCAAAAAATGCTACTCTTTAGAAAGTTATACATTCAAATAATAGATAAGTTGACATTGGTAGGCAATGCATATTCACAAAAAGACCATTAATTAGAAGAAATGTGAAATATTGTTAATTTCCTTATAGATTAGCCTATGTATAAATGGCTAATTTCACTTTCATTGAGCTCATGCTAAGTACTTAAATAAACTTAGTTTTAGAGCTTATTGTTGGTTAGTTGAAATCTGTATTGAGTTAGTTAAAATCTGTAAGTTGATAGAACAGGCTCTTTAAGATCTATTGCAAGCTTTATACACTGCAAACAAAAAGACAAAAAAGAAAACCTTTTGTGAACTCATTGGCACAGGTAGATTTTCATGCAGAGTATAGGTACTGAGAGTCAGAATGGCTTATGGATAGAATTTGGCCAATATATATATAAAATGTATTTGGTATTTGTTAGATGTATTATAATTATTAGGAAGCTCAGTTAATATGTGCAGTTGGCTTTGGGCCCTTAACCAGCTGTATGTGATAAAATCTGTTTCCTTTAGAGCAATTTCTATATCCTGCCTTGATGCTCCTGTCTTTAATCTTTGCTAAGAGCTAGTGGTGAATTTGGCTGAATTGAGATTCCGTTTTTCTCTAATTGATTTCTTGAAGAAAATTCTCTATTGGCTGCTTTTCTTTCCTAGATTATGCTTTTAGTCTATCCAAATACTTCAGGCTGGAATGTAGGAACTTAAAAGATATAAATCACAAAGCTATCTCCTCTAGGGATGCTCTCTCTGTCAAATAAGTGACTTAAACCACTTATTTTTGTTATCTTGTATTGTGTAATTAGTATACCTTTTCCTAGGCTCTGTCTAGCTTTTTTTTTTTTTTTTTTTTTTTTAAATGGACATTATTCAAGTATTTTTTAAAAGTAAAAAAAAAAAAACTACTATGGTAAAGTTTTTGTAAAGTTTATTTTGAAGTTATCAGAGACACCTTTAATTTTAGACTGGACTATATCTTTAGTCTTTGTTTTGCTTTCTTTTGAAGTTTTTATTTGCTATTTGAAAAGAATGGAATTAATGAACATGTTTTTATAAGTGATGGAGTAGTACTTTGCCAAATGATGAATTACAACACTTATTTTGATGATTCTTCTTTATCGAAGGCTTGGATGAGATGATGAAAATGGAAATTTAGAGTGCCTGAAGCTGCTAGAATTGCTTTTAAAGTATTGGGTGTGCCAATTAAGAAGTTGGAATATGAAACTCCATGTGGCAACCGCAATTGCATCAGACTAGATTGTAATGGGAACTAAAACCTTGTGCAAAATTGCACATTGTTACTTCACCTCAGGAAACAATTTTAAATTTATCGATTAAATTTAGGAAAGAGGCAACTTTAAATGAGTGGAAAAGGTATTGGTTCTTCTCACAGATGACAGAATAGTAATAAGAGCAATCCCATGAGAATTAAGTGGAGATGGTTTCTACTTTGGATATTATTTTCTTCATGCATTCAGTGTTATTACTTGGAACTCCGGTTATTTTTTAGCAGGTGTAAATTGAAAGGGTTTGTCTGAACATGCTGTTGTGGAATTAGTTTATGGGTTTTATGCCTCATGAGTCATTTATCTTCATATCAAGAATTTAAAACTGCCAAGATTATCCTCTCAAGCTCTCTCGCAAGCATTCATGAGAGTAGTCTCTAGAGGGGTGAAACAGAATGGTGTGGATAGACAGATCAGTGTAGACCTTGAGCAAGGCCTCTGAAAAACGTCCCCAGACTAAAAGGATCGTGATGGCTTTTTATGTGTGTGTGGCCAAAACAGAGAATACATTAATTTTTAATATATCTAAGATCTTAAAAATATATGTCTCATTAAATAAAAATATTGCCAAGTCATGATAGCAGTTCAAGAAATTTCCTTTAAGATAGAGTTTGCCAAAAGAACATGCATGTTACAAATTTCACCTCTAGGCTTCCCTTTAGAACCAAAAATCCTGTATAAAGTAATCCTTTTCTGGGTTTTTTGTCTTGGGTGGAAAAATACATAGGACTACTATTTAGACAGCTCAAATAGGATGAAATGTGAAGACAGCAATTATTTCAATGCTGAATAATTTTATACCAAGAAATAGAAAAGGAAACTAAATTATTCAGGGAGAAATATCACCTGGATATCTTTTTACAGATAAAATTTTAAATCTGAATTCACTTGTACAGGTTGTCACAGATTATTTTACCTTATAAATGTAATCATTGTCTGGGAGCGGTGGCTCACACCTGTAAATCCAGTACTTTGGGAGGCCAAGGTGGGCGGATCACCTGAGGTCAGGAGTTCAAGACCAGCCTGGCCAACATAGTGAAAACCTGTCTCTACTAAAAATACAAAAATTAGCTGGGTGTGGTGGCCAGTGCCTGTAATCCCAGCTACTCAGGAGGCTGAGGCAAGAGAATCACTTGACCCCAGGAGATGGAGGTTGCAATCCTATCACTGTACTCCAGCCTGGGCGACGGAGCAAGACTCTATCTCAAAAACAAAAACAAAAACAAAAGCAATAATTAAGCTTTTCATCTAGCCATTACTTTTGGACAGGTTCTCATTAATTCTACATAGATGGTCTAATGGTCTACTAAATAGTGTTCTAATCCTCCATCTTGTCTATCTCTTAGCCATTCTCCATGACACAGGATGAATGGTCTTTCTGAAACATAAATGAAACCATGCTGCTTTAAAAAAACACACAAAAAGAAACCCTTTTTGTGGACACATTTAAACTTCTTGTTTCAGTTTCTGCCAACATTTCTCGCTCCAGCAAACTTTCTTCAGCTTCCCAAATATGACAAGCTTCTTGTTTGTGCTCTTTAACTTTTCTGCCAGGTTAATTTTGACTCATTTCAAGAGAGGCTTGGGTCAGCCAGGGCCTACTCTAAGAAGTTTCTTTAGCCTTTATGTTTTCCTGTGGAGAACACACACTAGTTTTAAGTCCTGAGGGTACATAAGATGATTTTTCAATGTTTTTGTACTCTCAGTGCTTGGCATATGGTGGATGGTCTATAAATTTAGAACAATGTAGGGAACCACAAAGTCCTCTCTTCAGCCTGTGTGCTTACTTGTAGTAGTTGTCTGATCCCTGAAGTTTAGAATTGAATATGCCAAGAAAGAGTTCAGTTTCAGAGAGGAGGGTATGGCTTCATTTTAAGGATAAAAGCTTCCTTTAAAAAAAAATAAAGTTACGTCTTACATTTTGTTATGCTCCTAAATGTAGTTAATCCTGGAAAGTAAGAGCAAGGCTACTCTCTAATGCTGCCTCTTATGTATGTAAGAGGTGAGGAAGGAGAGGTTGTGTATGGTGCATTTGTTTTGTAAAAGCATCTACCTGTTTTCTTTCCAGACACTTTTTCAAAAATGGCAATGGTATCAGAATTCCTCAAGCAGGCCTGGTTTATTGAAAATGAAGAGCAGGAATATGTTGTAAGTAGAGTGATAATAAAATGATGATTGCAATATTGAAATAAAAACGAATACAAGTAAATGGCCATTAATTTATTTCTCTCTCATTCTTAGCAAACTGTGAAATCATCCAAAGGTGGTCCTGGATCAGCAGTGAGCCCCTATCCTACCTTCAATCCATCCTCGGATGTCGCTGCCTTGCACAAGGCCATAATGGTTAAAGGTAATGTGTTTCCTGAAAACAGTTCCCTCCTGGACGTTTCAGAATGGCTATTGGAATGACTGTCAAAAAACAGACATGTGCAATGGGAAGAATCTGTTTCATTTTGAAGATAAAAAATTTCTTTGCCAAATGAAGATATAATTATTTACTTAACACTGAGGAAATTGTGTTCAAATCCGTGGAATGTCTACTGTTACAGCAGATATTACTAGCTCATTTCTAGCAGAAACTCCATGCTGAAATTAAAACCTCTGTTCACACATAGAGTTGGAACTAGGATCAAACACTGCAACACTGAGGGCCAGGAAAAGTTAATTGTCTCTTCCTTTCTCACTCAAATGAATGAAATGTCATTCTCCCAATTGCTTCCCTGATATATAGTATAACATTGATTTTCTATGCTGATAAATAATTTATACCTCTTAATTTGTTAAGAAGTTCATTTGGAATATCTCGATAATGAATTCTTTTATGTCAACTGATGATGAAGAAAATTGATGTTAAAGGCTGTCGGCCCTTTATTTCCAGGTGTGGATGAAGCAACCATCATTGACATTCTAACTAAGCGAAACAATGCACAGCGTCAACAGATCAAAGCAGCATATCTCCAGGAAACAGGAAAGGTGAGTTAGAGTGGTAAAGTTAGATATTCAATTTCAGCATATTTATACTTAACCATGGATTCGGAAGCACAGTTACCTAGTTCTTTAAGTTTCTAACCACTGTTTTCTCATTATATCTATGATTGGGATTGCAGTGTTTATCCACTTTGTTGCAATTGAATCCATTTTATCAAATTTCCTATTTTATACATTAGTCATCTTGGTGTATATTCTTTGCAGATGTGGTGCTTTGGGGTCAAATTTTTAATTTGAACATAAACACCAAGATTGCTGCTGTCAATAAAGAATATGGTCTGATTGAAATGTACTAATATTTAAACTGAGCTGTTTAATGCCTAAAGTTTATATATAATTCTACTTTAAAAATAAACCTTATGTCTTTTATACCAAATATGAGTTTTTTAAAGCAACAAAATTAGAAAACTATATAATTTCAATATCTGATTATACTGCTTATTTGAGAAGTACAAACCTCAAAGATTGGAAACATGAATATATTATTTTAAAAGTAATTTTACTTCTGTTTTCTGTTAGCACACAGTCCGCTTTGTGATTTCTCCCCTGTATAAAAGACTACTAACCTATCCTTTAAGAAGTTATCGATGAATTCAGTAAATTTTATTCTAATCCCTCTAGATCTAAAAGAATAAGATAATGTTTCAAAATATTTGGTACACGTTGTATGTGAAGGAAAGAAGCTCTAAAAGATGGTTGGGTTTAGGGATGAGTTGTATGATGACTTAAAGTCAGGTAATACCACATTTTTTAACCTAGCACGTTACTTATTTGAAGCCCTGATTCTAATCTTTTTTTTTTTTTTTGGTAGCCCCTGGATGAAACACTGAAGAAAGCCCTTATGGGTCACCTTGAGGAGGTTGTTTTAGCTCTGCTAAAAACTCCAGCGCAATTTGATGCTGATGAACTTCGGGCTGCCATGAAGGTAAATCACCCAATTTAAGCAAACTCCTTTCCTCAAGAGGATGTATTGGGCAAGTCACTTATGCTTATGTACTTTTCAAAATCTAGTACAGTGGCCATCAATCAGTGGGAGGTTGAAGGATAAATAAATTAATAACTCAATGAATTAATATATACATGAAAACGTAAATGTTGGCACTAACACCTTTCACGTCATGTCCCTGTATGAGTCATATATTTGCATTTTTATTTTTACCCAAAATATTGATGATAAACTTGTTTTGTTTTAGGGCAATGTAATAGAGCTTATTGTAATTATTAAATAGTGTGGGTGAAATTTACTAAATGACAGAGTCAAACAAATTTTGGAACACCAAAAACTAGTTGATCCTCTTGAATGAAGATTTTTTTCTACATTTCTCCTTTTCTTCTCTTCAAATTTAGGGCCTTGGAACTGATGAAGACACTCTGATTGAGATTTTGGCATCAAGAACTAACAAAGAAATCAGAGACATTAACAGGGTCTACAGAGAGGGTAAGTTGTAATGTCCAACAGTCCAAGTGCCTTAGTTGAAAAGGAAATCTGATATACTTTCTTAAAATTGAATGTGTATGTTAATTATGGCAGCTTTGGAATCTCTACATATCAAAATGTTTCTTTATTGTTTGGCACATGTCTATTAAATGCTGTTACCAGGCAACGCTTGTGTTGCTAGGTTGTTGACAACGGAGATGGTGTCCCAATCCCCAACAAGCTTGCGTTTTAATATAAAATTTTCCTCCAGGATAAATGGCCACATACAATTATAATGGAAACCTCAGTTGAGAGCACCGAATTTTTAAAAATTTCTGAAAAACATTTTTCTATTATTCTGGAATGTGTTTTTTTTTTTTTTTTTTTTTTTTTTTTTTTTTTTTGAGACAGAGTCTTGCTCTGTCGCCCAGACTGGGGTGCAGTGGCCGGATCTCAGCTCACTGCAAGCTCCGCCTCCCGGGTTTAGACCATTCTCCTGCCTCAGCCTCCCGAGTAGCTGGGACTACAGGCGCCCACCACCTCGCCCGGCTAGTTTTTTGTATTTTTTAGTAGAGACGGGGTTTCACCGTGTTAGCCAGGATGGTCTCGATCTCCTGACCTCGTGATCCGCCCGTCTCGGCCTCCCAAAGTGCTGGGATTACAGGCTTGAGCCACCGCGCCCGGCCTGGAATGTGTTTTATAAAAATGTCCCAATGTCATTTATTTTGAAAAGAATACATAATAACAAAAAAAATCTTCTAACAAAATGCTCTTCATTTGTCCTTGAAAAAGTAAAGAATTAGGTGCTTATAATTCTCTGTTGGAAACCTTAACTTTATCGTTATGAACATAAGCAACTCACTCTTTATCTCCAGTTAAATTCACAGAATAAAAGACTAGTCTTAGCTTATTTTGTCTCTTCAGTGAAGCATCTCATTTAAATGATGTGCTCAACACTAAAAAGAGGGTAATTGCAAATCTGTTACCATTTTCCTTCTCTTATTTCCCTGAGCTGCTGGCTTTTTTGCTTTCCCAACCCAATATGTGGCACATGGAAGATCTTTCTGCTTGCTTCTCATACCAAGCATGGAGAATACAATAGCTTTTGCATGTCGTTTTCAGAGGAATTTAATAAAATAATAAAAATAAAGAAGCTTTTAAACCTCATTTTCTGCAATTCTTATTTAATTACCAATGTTTATGTTAGATCCATGTATCAGTGATAATAATATAATAATTTTCTGTTTAATAAAACAGAGTTTATAAAAATAAGTGGTTTTTTTTTATTATGCCATGATACAGGCCAGTGATAGCTTATTAAATTGCTCAGTTTCAAGTTGTTTTAGTCTGTTTGTTGCTATAAAGGAATATCTGAGACCAAGTAATGTATAAAGAAAGGAAATACTGTAAAAAAGTATGGGACAGCGTCTGCTTCTGATGAGGGCCTCATACTACTTCTACTCATGGGAGAAAGCAGACAGAAGCAGATTATGTGCAGAGAGGGAGAGAGAGAAAAGGAGGTGCCAGGCTCTTTTAAACAGCCAGTTCTTAAAGAAACTATAAATGAGAAATCACTCACACCGAGCCATTCATGAGGGATCTGCCCCCATTATCCAAACATCTCCCAACAGGCCCCACCTTCAACAATGGAGAATAAAGTGCAACATGAGCCTTGGCAGGGCCAAACAAACAATATCAAAACCATAGCACTAGTCAATTACAAATTCAATTTATTTTTCCTATTACAATATAATTTTACATAGTTAAGCAGAAGTGTTTACACACACATAAATCATCAAACTGCGTTACTTATAAGACATTTATAGTTTTTAAACTAAATAATTTGTATTCAAGCAAGTACCTCATTTTGTTCTTTTAAACAATTATTTTATTCATTCTATTGCTTAAATTCTGCCATGTTATATTTCAGAATTAATTACTAATGTATACCTATACAATTTATTCTTAACAAAAGCTTTATGACTATGAATTTTCAATCACAGTATTATCTAAATTGCTCCCATTGCTTCATATGAAATAAATTCAATGATCCAAAAATTTATCTGCTTTAATTTTTCTCTTCTTATTTAAAAATGATAATATTTTGAAACGTGTTCCATAAGTCATTGAACACTATGGCACTGTGAATTTTCAACCAACTTAGAGATGTCAGACATTCTTCTTATTATTCATCACTGGTTTACTATAAAATCTATTTTTCTCTTTTCTCAGAACTGAAGAGAGATCTGGCCAAAGACATAACCTCAGACACATCTGGAGATTTTCGGAACGCTTTGCTTTCTCTTGCTAAGGTACAACTCAGATACTTTAGGAAATGCCTCTTGTTTTATAAAGACTAATTTCTTAGTCCATTTTGTGTTCCTATAAAGGAATATCTGAGGCTAGGTAATTTTTAAAGATAAAAAGGTTTATTTGGCTCAGGATTCTGATGGCTAACAAGTTCAAGATTGGGCATCTGTGTCTGGTGAGAGCCTCAGGCTGCTTCCACTCCTCACAGAAGAGGAAAGGGAGCTGGTATGTGCAGAGACCACATGGCAAGAAAGGAAGCAAGAGAGAGAATGGGGAGGTACCAGCCTGTTTAACAACCAGCTCTTGTGGTTCTCATGAGCAAGAACTTATTCCCAGAGATGGCATTAATCTCTTCGTGAGAGATCAGCCCCAGGACCCAACTACCTCCCTCTAGGCCCCACCTTTAACACTGGGGATCAAATTTCAACATGAGGTTTGGAGGGGAAGAACATCTAAAATCATCGCAAGTAAAATCTTGGATCTGAACTCCATTTAGAAATGAGTAACAGAATATCTTTTTCTCAAAAAATATTATTTATCTGAGGTTAAGAGAATTAAGTAAATCATGCAATTACATGCTAGAGAAGAACTTACAATAGAATGGGATTTCTTTCAGGGTGACCGATCTGAGGACTTTGGTGTGAATGAAGACTTGGCTGATTCAGATGCCAGGGTAAGGAAGTGCTTACAAAATACTGCTGCAGTCCTTCTTCCTACCTTAGGTGGGGCTACCACATGATGCCCTGTGAAAGCAAATCTAAGATCTCCTGAGAGACCAATGGCTTCTTAACGTACATTTCCTGAATGAGGCATGACTTTCTGTAGCCCAAAAGAGAAAAAATGTAGTCTTTGTAAGTTTTCAATATCTCTCATTATTCATAAAACCAGAGAGAACTAAAGAAGGACAATACAAATTTGATTTGTCATTCACAAGAACTGTTTGTTAAAAAAAACTCTGACCTTTCATTGAACTAGGTATAAGAAAGGGAAGTGTAATTTTTTTATTATGTGAATGGAAAGAGTAAGCATACTTAACATTATTTTTAACAGAGAACTTTGGAATGGTTTATAGATGTTGATTTATATTGTTAAAATATTACTGCAATGATAAGAGTATAGGATAAATTATAATAATATATACTTTCTAACATATTGTTTTATATAGTTTCAGTGACATTGCTGGTTATTTATATGCAAAACCACTGGCAATGTAAGAAAAATCATACCATTTTAAAGTCTGGAATTTCCATTTAAAACAGACAACTAATGTTTGCATTATGCCTTCTCATGGAACAGTATTCTCTAGAGAATTCATTACAATGCTTCACTAAGGATAGAGATTTCTTTGTGTACCTCCATCCACTTCTGCTATACCAGTACATTATCATGTACATAATTGGCACTCATGAACTTTTTGTTCAATAAATGCATACATATCAGATCAATTTGCTTGAAAAGTGCAAAATAACTTTTTACATACATTGGAGGTTTTATCATTTCAATAGAAATTGTTCAAGCATATTAAAGAACAAGAGTTAGCATTTGAATAATTGCCCATAATAAAAAATTCTTATTTGCTTTTGACATTTCTGAGTTTGCTTTCCATTTTAAGACTATCAGGGTTCTTAATATATATTTATGGAGGCTACATGGATTAGTATGACCCAAGAGAATGATGGTAGTTAACATTTCAAAGTTAATAGAGACTGCTTGTGACAAATAGGGCAGGGATCATGTTTTTCATATATAATAGAAAAAAAATCTGTAATTTAGTAAGGTTGAAATATTTGTCTAAGATTATATGGCTTTGAAATTGCAGAGTCAGAATTTGAATCCAGAAATTCTAACATCAAAATGCAAGGTCCAGGTTATGGTTGAATTATTGATTTATAAGTAACATTTGCTGATAATTACTTTGAACAACAGAGTAAAAAATCTTTTTAGAGATCCCCGTGGAGTTGTCTTGCTATAGAGCATAATCTTGAAGCAATTTAGTTCAGCAAACATTTATTCTGCAAACATATATTCAGTCTCTAGTGTTTACAAGGCACCTTGAGAGAAACTGTGGGAGATATTTGACAAACAAAATAAGGTCCCTATCTTTAAAGAACTTGCAATCTTATTGTTGACTACTCTGATTGTATTGAGCACAAAGCGACTGCCTAGATAATCTTTGACAAGGTCTAACATTATTGTGCAGATATTATTTCAGCAGATAGTGAAGTGTTTACTTTTGTGTTTCTTGACAGGCCTTGTATGAAGC
The DNA here is from genome assembly GCF_024542745.1 of Macaca thibetana thibetana. NCBI lineage: Eukaryota > Metazoa > Chordata > Mammalia > Primates > Cercopithecidae > Macaca > Macaca thibetana. The sequence continues at coordinate 85,553,645 of NC_065592.1, forward strand.
GGGAGAAAGGAGAAAGGGGACAGATGTAAACGTGTTCAATACCATCCTTACCACCCGAAGCTATCCACATCTTCGCAGAGGTAACAATAAATTTTTTTTTTTCTGGAATCTGTTTATGGAAGATGCAATTTTCTTCTTTGAGAACAAATAAGAGAAAGTAAAAACAGAACCCTTTATCAATAGCTCTCCTGTATCAAACAGATATAGCTTTCCTGACTCGTTATTTATCCACTTGTCCAATTTTGTAAAGCCACTACTTTATAATATTTAATACATTTTGTGACTTGGGCATGTGGAACATCATTTTGTTATTTTCACTGCTTTTACTCCCCTGAAAGATTTGGAATATATGTGGGAAAAGACATGCATAACAGAACAAATGAAATTAGTATGAAGAAAAACAAAACAAAACAAAACAAATCCTTAGAGCTAAATGAAGAAAGAAATATGTAGGTGCTTTGGAAAAACAACAAGACAAAACTCAGAAAAAGGCCTGGCCTTTGAGTGCAAGATTTAGCTCTTAGCCTCTTGGAAGCCAAGGCAATGGAAAAGTCATGATGATTACCAAAGTTCATCATCTTATAATGGTACACTGATTTCTACTGTTAAATGTAAGAGAAACTTAGTGCACAGGTCTTTATATAAGGGAAGATCCATTTGCTGTGGTTCTTAGAACTGCTGTAGGAAGTGTTATGGTTGTCAATCACATGCCATTTCTAATAACTGTCAACGCTTGCAAACACTTCCCCAAAATATACAGGAATACCAAAATGGCCATGTGAGTTACATTCCTAGGAGAGGATTAAGTATTCATGTTATGATTAATTGTGTATATTGCTTTAAAAGGTATAGCCAAAGTTGTTATTCTAAAAAATTCTTTGAGTCAGTGGCCTTGACTTTGCTAAAGTTTTCTAAAGAAAAGGATGTTTTGTATGTATCTTAGTTTAAATTTAATATTCAGTGTTTCAGAAATACACCAAGTACAGTAAGCATGACATGAACAAAGTTCTGGACCTGGAGTTGAAAGGTGACATTGAGAAATGCCTCACAGCTATCGGTATGTAGTCCTGCAACTGAAAGAGTTTTCTAACTAGAAATTGTATTTTCAATGCTATCCTATACTTAACAACAACAACAGCAACAAAACCAATAAAAGAAAAAAACAACCAGAAGTAGTGCATCTGTTTCAACTGAAGCAACATAAAAGATTGGCAAAGTACTATAACCTTAATAACAACAGATATTATTCCCCTTTTCGAAAATATGGAGAGATAGACTATACTTACTGAGCACCTACTTATATCAAGCAATGTACCAGGCTGGGCACACACCACAGAGGCAATTCAGAATGGTCATTGAGAGCACGGGATCTGGAAACAGATAAATGTAACTTCAAGTCCTGGTCTACTGCTTGTTAATTGTACAATCTTGGGCAAGCCCAGGAAAGTCTGGTTCAGTGGGTCTGAGTTGGCTTCTAAAAATCAGTACTTTTTAAAGATTTCCCAGGTTATTCAGAAAGCCATTAGGGTTGGGGAACCTATGTTCTCAAACAGTGTTTCTCACACGTGACTACGCACTTGAATCCCCTGGAAAGCTTGTTAAAATGCAGATTCTGATTCCCCAGGTCTGGGGCGGAGCTTAGATTCTGCTTTTCTGACAAGCTCCCCATTGATGCCAATGTTGTTGGTCCATAGATCCCAACAAGATGAAGAACACTATGAATTGACATGTGCTAATATTATTTGGGTTCTGCTTTATATTTAAGCCCATCCTATCCCAGAGTGTTTTATTTATTCATTCATTTATTTTTACTTATTTGTTTGTGCAACTCTTATTTTAGATGCAGAGGTGCATGTGCAGGTTTGTTCCATGCGTGTACTGCACTCAGGTAGTGAGCATAGTACCCAATAAGTAGTTTTTTGACCCATGCATCCTCTCTCCCTGCCCTCTCTCATAGTCTGCAGTGTCTGTTGTTCACAGAATGTTCTTTTAAAATGTTCTTATAGTAACATAAAGTACTTATACAGCCTCGAACACTTAGTAGTTTCTCCATTTCCAAGGAGAATATATGCAGAATAGCACTAACTACTGAAATTGCTGTTGAAATGTATTTAAGGTAATAAAAAATTGGTCATCAGGGGAGAGAATATTCAAAACCACCATCTAGAGTGTCACAAATATCTTCTCATAAGTTAACTGCCCTATACTGGGAGATGACAGGTGAAGAATGGTGATGAGGGATAGAATCCTGTTGGCAAAATTCTACATTTCCTGTTTCTTTCATATGCATATTTCATTTTTTTTCATGGTAAATACATCAACTAAAATTTTCTCCTCTTACAGTGAAGTGTGCCACAAGCAAACCAGCTTTCTTTGCAGAGAAACTTCATCAGGCCATGAAAGTACGTACCATTCTACTTATATGCCCTGCTTAGAGGAAGAATTATTTGTAGAAAGAACAGAAAACCTCATATTGTTTGAAAATCACACATTTAATATCTTCCCATTAGAGAGAATCATTGTTCTATTCAATGGAAGAGGTAATACACTACCTTCTTAGAATAGACTTCTGTTAGATTCAGTCCCTTTTGTTTACAGGTGAGATTGTAAAGTGAGCCTGGTAAGTGATTTATAGCTCACTTGTGATTTGCTTAAAACCTGTGTGGCCACTGGAAAGGTGATATACTTTCTTTTTTAATGCATAATTTTAGTGGCCTACTTCCTCTATGGTTGTGAGTTTTATAATCTCCCACTTTATGAATCTGAATTGTCGTTTTTATTACTCTGTCTTTCATGCCACAGATTAATAGTTGACTCTTTTGAAATGTCATTCTATGATTAAGGATGTAGAAAGATGTATTTGAGATCAGCTATGTCACTTTTACTTTACTCTCTGACACGCATGGCATTATACAAGGTGCCATTTCTGTACTGATAGTTTGAGCCCATAAATGAAGAGTATGAAGTTATCTTCGTTTTTTCTTTGCAGCTCCAAAATAAAGAGGTTTTCAGAGAAAGAGAAAGAGAGAAAGATCTAACTGTTTGAATAATATGAAGGAGCATCTATGAAATGATAGACGTACTAGGTACTGCTCTGTGGTGGTTAGCATAGTTGCTGCCCCTTTCTGTGATACTCTAGTGTGATATTTCATTGGGTAATGATGAACACCTGGTGCCATGGAAGAGCAAAGTGGGACATATACTCCAGACTCTGGAAATTCATGTAGCATTGCTGTCAGCTAAACTAAGACCTGAAGTTTGAATAGAAATGAGCCAGGTGAGGGCAAGAGTGGAAGAGATGGGGGATAAAGCAAGGGTGATCCAAGAGGAGGAAGTAACCCACACACAGGCTTTAACAGAACCTTTTCAAGACAGTAAGTATAGAGTGAAGGTGCACAGTGGAAGAGATGGTAGAATTAGGCAGGATATTGTAAGTCTTGAAAAGAATTAGGCAGGATATCGTAAGCCCTGATTAGTTTCTATCCTAAGAGCAACAGAAGATCACTGATAGTATTTTAGATAGATAGACTAGACTATTAGATTTCCAGTTTAGAAGTTCCCTTTATTTGTAATTACTGAATAGTGTAGAGACTGGATGGTGAGAGACGAGTTAGGAAGTTGACAGCTCTCTATACCTACCGCTAATGTAGAGGATTGTTTATTTTCATTTCATTACCATTTGTGTAAGGGGTGTGTGTGTGTGTGTGTGTGTGTGTGTATAGCTAGTTTCTCTATAGAAATTATATGGAAGAGTAAGAAGCATTAACTTTAAAATTGATGTTCTTTAATGAGAGTATTTTCTGAATATAAGAGACACCATCATTTGTTTTGGCCAGGGTGCTGGAACTCGCCATAAGGCATTGATCAGGATTATGGTTTCACGTTCTGAAATTGACATGAATGATATCAAAGCATTCTATCAGAAGATGTATGGTATCTCCCTTTGCCAAGCCATCCTGGTATGTTGTGATTCCTCTAATGCCATCCCCACAAATGAAAGTTCTTTTTGCAAGCTCTTCAAAGAGAAGAATTGACTTATTGTATCTATAAATTTAATATGTAAGATTAATTTAATATAGTATGGTGTATACTTCATGAGTAAATTGAACTTTCACTGGTAAAATCTACTAGTGAGTTCTCTACTGAAATACTAGGTACATTTTTCAACCAAAGTCATGGAAACATTTAGTTTCCCATGCATAAATTCAGAAAGCAAAATATTCTAGTGTTCCCCCTAAAGTAGATAGACATTATGGTTTATTTTGCTATTAATATTGGTCAGAGGATTAGAAACTTCTTATTCAAAATATTTATCTTAATTTTATCACATGTAAAATGTTTAAAACTTATGTTCAAGTTATCTCATAAGAATGTTAAAAAAAACGTGACAGAGCAGTCAAGGGTTTTGGACTTATTGAAAGGTAGATAACTATTTAAATTTAATTAATTATTCATATTGGACAACTAAAATCTACCCAGAAAACGTGAGAAAATTACAGGCACTATACGTTTCTCTTCTTCTGGTGAGTGAATCAGGTATTTCCTCACATAGGATATGAGATTATATTGTGTTATACTTATTTAATTCTGTATGATATTTCATTCATAGAAAATAATGGCACTAATATAAAACATAATTAATTCAGAGAAGTTTGTAATCTCAGTCTTGAAGGCTATTGCTTTTTAATGAAATGATAAAAAAATGTCAGTTATCTGTTGTACATATTGTTTAATTAAATGAATGGTAATGTATAATCTCATCTACAGCTAAGTCTAAAAATAATTCTTGTATAATTAAAAAAATTAGAGTAATTATGGTTTCGAGTAACATACTTTACTTTTGAATCAACAGGATGAAACCAAGGGAGATTATGAAAAAATCCTGGTGGCTCTTTGTGGAGGAAACTAAACATTCCCTTGATGGTCTCAAGCTATGATCAGAAGACTTTAATTATATATTTTCATCCTATAAGCTTAAATAGGAAAGTTTCTTCAACAGGATTACAGTGTAGCTACCTATATGCTGAAAAATATAGTCTATAAATCATTTTTATATTGTAACTCTGTATAATAGAGACAAGTTCCTTTTTTAAAAATGTTTACCCCAAACCATAAAACCCTATACAAGTTGTTCTAGTAACAATACATGAAAAAGATGTCTATGTAGCTGAAAATAAAATGACATTACAAGACAATTGGTGTGTCATTGACTCTTGTATTTTGATTTTTTTATGTGTAATTCAGTGGTTTAATTTGACATCAAGTGATAGGAGCCTGAATCCTAGGTTATAATTATTTAATGAAATAGAGTTCACATTCTGAATTGAATAAAATAGTTATAGATTTTGACTAGGGACACTACATTTTATCATTTGTGTACAGACTATTGAGATGGTGTCCCTGTATAATAAATTTATTGCACTAGCATTATAACAATTTGGTATATTCTATATTTCATTAACTAGTATAAAGATGAAATGGCAATATTTGTAAAAAGTTCTCATGTTTGTTTCATGGTAAGTTTACATTTATTTTTTCTAAGAAACTGCCAAATTGTTTTCCTGAGTGGTAATACTATTCCACTTTACCACCATAAATCTAACATTGGTTCAGTTTCTCCATATCCTTGTCAGCATTTGAAGTTGTCACTATTTTGTATTTTTAGCATTGCTATTTATTGATTTATTTGAGACAGAGCCTCGCTTTGTTGCCCAGGCTGGAGTGCACTGGTGTGATCTCCGCTCACTGCAACCTCCATCTCCCAGGTTCAAGTGATTCTCCTGCCTCAGCCTCCCGAGTAGCTGGGATTACAGGCATCCACCACCGCACCCAGTTTTTCGTATTTTTAGTAGAGATGGAGTTTTGCCATGTTGGTCAGGCTGGCTTTAACTCCTGACCTCAGGAGATCCACCCGCCCTGGCCTCCCAAAGTGCTGGGATTACAAGCATGAGCCACTGTGCCCAGCGCTTTTTTTAAAATTTATTGTCGAATTTTGAAAATTCTTTACACATTCTGGATATTAGTCCATCAGATATATGGTTTGCAAATATTCTGTGGTAGTCTATAGCTTTTCTTTTCATCCTCTTAGCAGGTTCTTTTACAGTGTAAAAATTTTCAATTTTAATGAGATCCAATTTATTATTTCTTTTCCGTTTATAGTTGTACTTTTGATGTCATGTCTACAAGTTCTTTAACCCTTGGCTTTAATAATTCATGTTTTTGCTAAAAATTTTATGGTTTTACATTTTACATGTAAATTTGTGATCCATTTTGAGTTGATTTTTGTATAAAGGGAGAGACTTAGGTCTGGTTCTTTTTTGGTTGGCGTCGTTATAAATGTCCAATTGCACCTGTACCATTTGTTGTTGGTTGAAAAGGGTATCCTTTGTTAATCTGCTTTTGCACTGTCATCAAAAACAATTGGATATATTTGTGTTGGTCTTTCTTTAATTTTTGATATTTATGTTTAATGAAAATATAAGACCTTGCAATTTCTCATTCTCTAAGAATTGATTATAGATATCAATTTAGTTACGCTGTTTATTTCAAGGAGAGCATCAGCTATGGTACGAGCTCTTTTTTAAAAAGACAATAGGAAGAGTTACTTTCCCGTAAGCATCTTCTTACCAGGTAGAGCTGGATAAAGGTGGTAACAACTTATTCATCCTCAAAAGACTTGGGTTGCGGGAGGCGGCGCTTCCAGTGAGCTGAGATCGAGTCACTGAACTCCACTCTGGGCAACAGAGAAGATTCCGTCTCAAAAAAAAAAAAAAAAAAAAAAAAGCCTTGGGTTGGCCATGGGATATTCTGATCACCCTGAGATGCAATCAGAGTTAACCCTCCTTCACCTGCTTGTAGCTTGTCTTGATCATTGACCTTAACTTTCTGCTACACACACCTGTCCTGCGTATCATGTGTTATAGTCACGATTACTTGGTGCACAGCATACTGGCAAATGGGTTGACAGATGTGCTACCTCTTTTGGCCCTGGATTCTATTATATATCATATTGCCTTTTTATGCTTGATTTGGAAGAAGTACCTATGTGGTAAATTGGAGAGAACCTGGAGCTGTTATATCAAGGCAGGATGAAGTTATCAAGATACTTTTGTCAGCACTATTCTAATAATTGGGGACAGGTGTTTTGTTTTATTTATTTATTTATATTTATTTATTTATTTATTTATTTTTGAGACGGAGTCTTGCTCTTGTTGCCCAGGCTGGAGTGCAATGGTGCAATCTCAGTTCACTACAACCTCTGCCTCCCAGGCTCAAGTGATTCTCTTGCCTCAGCTCCAGGGTAGCTGGGATTACAGGCAAATGCCACCACGCCTGGCTAATTTTTGTATTTTTAGTGGAAACGGGGTTTCACCATGTTGATCAGGCTGGTTTTGAACTCCTGACCTTAGGTGATCTGTCCGCCTCGTCCTCCCAAAGTGCTGGGATTACAGGCGTTAGCCACCGCACCCTGCCAAAAGTTTTGCCAGTCAGTAAGAGAGCTACTTTTTTAAGATTGCATCCCCACCTCTTCCTACTTCCAATTAAAGAAACCGTCTGAGCTGTTTACTCTCTCTGTGTCCTTCTTTCCCTCCCTGCCCATCATTTGCTCTTTTCTGTTCTGCTCTGAAATGTGACTTCTGAAGGCTTTATCATGCAGGTTCTCTTGCCTTCTGATTTCCGGCTGAATTCAGTTTACTGAAGAACCTGGCAGGAAATGGGAAATGAGGCGGAGGTACTCCTGCTCCCTCCCTGAGTCTAAAGACTGATTAACATTTGTGTTCTTCTACAATCACAACTTCCATCAGGTGTCACCTTGTCTGAGGTTGTAGCTCTCAACTATTTCCTCTCCTTGCCCTTTGGACTTGGGATTCCTGCTGCTGCTGGTCCGTAGATACTGCAATATTGCATGTGGTTTCTCTTAACTTGCCCACACCTCTAAGGAAGTACACCTCGGTACTCCCTTAATTAAAACACTCCTCAAATGTCCAGCTTGTTATACTAGCCATTTCCTTCTAGGACCTTGTCTGATATACCTTCCAAAAGTGCTAAACTTACTTACTTTATCAAAACTACTTGGAAGGCTCCTGAATAAATTCTAGACATGGTGATAGGTAAGTGGATACACAAATGAATAGTAGAGCCACCTCAGTAAGTAGCAGTAAAAAGCAAAATTTTGGACAATAAAAATATATAGCTTTCCATAATCCATGGGAAAAAATGGTAAGGTGAATTTCACTAAGATTAGAAACTTCTTTGCAAATACACTATTATGAGATTAAAAAGATAAACTACAGACTTGGAGAAAATTTTTGCAAGACAAATATCTGATAGAGAACTGATATACAAAAACATAAAAAAACCTCTAAAGACTGAACAGTTAAAAAAAAAGTTAAAAAATTTAAAAAATAAGCAAAAGATGTGAACAGGTAACTCACTAAAGAAGATATAAAGATGGTAAATATGCATATGAAAATATGTTCAATGTCATATACCATTAGAGAATTACAAATTAAAACAATGAGACACCACTACACTCCTATTAGAATGACTAAAATCCATTCCACATCAAGCAACAGAAACTCTCCTTCATTCCTGGTGTGAATGCAAAATGGCACAGCCACTTTGGAAGACAATTTGGCCTTTTTTTTTTTTTTTTTTTACAAAGCTAAACATAGTCTTACATCATCCAGCAATCATGCTCCTAGGTATTTATGCAAACAAGTTGAAAATTTATGTCCACAAGCAAGAAACCTGCACACAAATGATTATGGCAGGGTTACTCGTCATTTCCAAAACTTAGAAGCAACCAAGATGTCTTTCAAAAGGTGAGTGAATGAACAAACTGGGTACATTCAAACAGTAGAATACCATTCAATAATAAAAGGAAATGAGCCATCAAGCAGAACACACGGGAGAATCTTAAACAAATACTGCTGAGTGAAAGAGGCCAGTTTGAAAGTCTACATACTACATGACTCCAACTATATAAATACTGAAAATACTGAAAAAGACAAAACTATGGAGACAGTAACAAGATCAATGATTTCCAGGGGTTAGGTTGAGGAAGGGAGGGATAAATAGGTGGAGCACACAACAGTTTTAGGGCAATGAAGCTATTCTGTATGATGCTATAATGGTAGATACATGACAGTTACACATTTCTAAGAACCTGTAGAACTGTACAATACAGAGTGAATCTTATATAAACTATGGATATTGGTTAATAATAATGTGTCAAGGGAAATACGAGGGAGAGATAGGGTGTATGGAGACTCTAATTTCTGGGCAATTTTTCTGTAAACCTAAAACTGCTCTATAAAAATAAAGTCTATTAAAAATAGTTCTCTAATTGTAAAGCTCATAATATAGCCAAGGAGAAAAAAACTATGCAAAAGATGATGGTATAATGTAATAAGGGTAATAGGCACATATGAAGTGCTTTGGTAAATCAAGAGAGAGTAATGGAATCAGGAAAGGCTACAAAATAGCAAAACCCTGATTGGCTAGTGGCATTTCATATTTCTGAATGAATTAATTACCTTTTGTATTGAGAATTAAGAACTAAAAGCTATAAATAGATGTGTTTTTACAAATATATTATTCAGTGTTCAAATAAACCTGGGAGGGAGGTGTTATCTGCTTTTTACAAATGAAGACCCCAAAGTTTCCAGATTTCACTTGACTTGTCCAAGTTCATACAGTAGGTGAATGAATAAACACAAATTTGAACACAGGCTTTCTGACTATGGATCCATTTCACTAAAGTTACAGGAAGAAAACTGTGAGAAGAAAGACCGTAGGAATGAGGAAGAAATGAAACTAAATGAGAACCTGCTTCAGATGGCAGGTCTTGTTACAAGATACTATCACAAAATAAGTTGGTTACGGCATGGAGTAGTGGAAACTCTGTACAAGCAGTGAGAAATCTCTTAAACAAAATGGTAATCATGTTTTCAAATATATAAAAACCTAGGAACTATATATAAATAAGTACTTTTTTACCCAAAAAGTAAAAATAGAAATATTGTCTTTTGCTTATAGATACAGTGAATTTTTTTTTGGCAAATCTAATAAACAAGGCCATGAAAGGCATCTGTATATTTTCCACTTTTTTTGGGGATATCATATTCCCCTTAAATGGTTAGGTTTAAAGAAAAAAACACATGAGAGTTGTAACTGTCAAATATTAGAAAGAAATATATTTATTGTCAAGATTTAGGAGAAAAGGCTGCTCTGCTTATGGAGTAGCCATTCTTTATTTCTTTACTTTCTTGATGAACTTGCTTTCGCTCTCCTCAGTGGACTGGCCCTGAATTCTTTCTTGTGTGAGATCCAAGAACCCTCTCTTGGGGTCTGGATCAGGACCCTTTTCTGGTAACATCTTCCTGGTGACCATGAAGGGACTATACTGAGAAGACCCCGGACCCAAAGGAAATAGATTGCAGCATCAACTTTGAGCAAGTGGTTGGGTACATTTTACCCCAGTAAAGGATGGGATTGGGTTAGAGGCCCAACTTCGGAGAGTCTCTCCTAAGACAAAGAAGATTAAAGGTCCCCCACTTTTCAAAATTATTTATTTATTTATTTATTTACATATATTTTGAGACAGGGTTTCACTCTTGTCGTCCAGGCTGTGCAACCTCTGCCTCCCGGGTTCAAGCGATTCTCATGCTTCAGCCTCCCGAGTAGCTGGGATTACAGGCATGTGCTACCACACCCAGCTAATTTTTGTATTTTTTAGTAGAGACAGGGCTTCTCTAGGTTTGTCAGGCTGGTGGAACTCCTGACCTCAGGCGATCCACCTGTCTTGGCCTCCCAAAGTGCTGGGATTACAGCTGTGAATAAAAGGCAAGGACGCTTGACTGAACTTGGGTTTGAGGCCCAGCATAGGAAGGTTAGAGTCCTTCCTAAAATGTAGGGACTTAGAGGCCCCTCTCAGTAAAGTCCCTCTTTGTTAAAAATGGATTTGACCCTATGGAATGTTAACCACTATTCTCTGTGGATTAATCTGCCTTGCCCTATTTGCTGGTGGCTATAGGTGAAAGGATTAAGTGTGTACAGGATCATGGGACATGGGGAGCTTTTTCCTCCCCAAAGCAGGAACCTTGAGAGCTGATAGGACCCCTGGAAAAGATCCCTTCACAACTGACAAGCAACGGCCTAAACTTTTGATTCAGTGCTGCTACAATGGGTGGGTCTTTCTCTGGCCTCCCTGAGCTACTCGCCTTCCCCACCTCACCATAGGCTATGCTTTTCTCTCTCTTTCTCTCCTTTCCCTTTCCTATCTTTTCTTTAACTCAGGGCAACCATCTTTCCCAGAGACCACATGTTGAGACTTCTTTAATCCACTTTGAATGGATTAAAGATGACAGAGCCTTACCAGGGGCAGGTGTGAGCCTTGCCAGTTCAATAATGGCACTAAGCTGAGTGACTAATGTCTATGTTTCGTCTCATGCACTTTGCTCTGCCCAGATGGCAGATGTTAATGTGGCTGCCCCATGCAACCCCTTGGGTGGCACCTTACAATACTGAGAAGCTTTTTGTTTGTGGTTCCACAAAATGCCAATCTCATTAGTCACTCAGCTTAGTGCCAGTATGGCATGGCTTCCACCCAGCTCTCCATCTTCTTTGGGCAGCATACTTTCCAGCACTTTCTGTATTCCCCTGCATTGGCCTTCTACAAGCCTTACTCTGTCTTCCTGCCTGCCTCAGGGGCTTTGGACTTCCGCAGCCTAAACACTATATTTTTCTCATTTCATTCTTGTTAACTTTGCTAATCCTACAAATATCAGCTCAAATATCTCATAGACCCTTTTAACACTACATATCTCTGTATTATATTAAATGCCAGAGTTGTAATTTTATGTTTAAGTGATTATTTAGTTAATATTTGTCACCTCTTCTAGAATACAAACAGCTGGTTTGCATAGACTATTTCTTTTCTTTCTTCTTTTTTTGCCTTTTATTGTATTGCTATTGTCTGGTACAATAGCTAGCACTTAGTAAAATGATGACCAAAAATGATAACTTGTACTATTGCATGTTAGTTCAAAGTGCTTATTTTTTACTGCTAAGGCATTTGGTGGACATAAAGAATTATACTCAAATACCAAGTATACAAGAATAGAGCACTGCATTGTCATATGGTCTCTCTAGCTCTCTTTTCTTGGTTAGTCCAACACGTTGGAGGAAAGATCCATTCTAGAGAAGCCACCAGGGCCACAACTGCAGCAGGAAAGTTGCTTTACATCAAGGACTAGTATGCTTCTATAAGATCCCTTAGGGATGGAGTGGATCTACCATTTCAACATAGCCCCAACTGACAGGGAGCATTTGTTTTCAGCATTTTGTTTTTTTGCTAATCATAAGATGAGCTGAATGAACATCATTTGCTAAACTCTATTGAAGGTCTGAGCATAGACAAGATCCAGACTGATGTGAGACAGATTGAGAGCAAAATAGGACCAGAAAGATCAGGAGAGCACCATGGGAGCATCATGGACACAGTTTTCTTCTGGTCCCCTGGAATGTCCCTTTTACATTCCCTTGAACACTGGGTTTAAAGAATCATTAATCTAACATTACTATTTCTTCAACTCCTTCAATACTGTATGTGTTACCTACATCTGCTGTTTGGTCTACGTTCCTTCATTCTTCCACATTCACAAACCAAAGATTAGGCTTTCTGTAAACTGAAAGTTGTACTGTTATTTATGTATTCATTGTCACACACAAAGAGCTCTGGGAATGAATGTTAGCTAAGCAAAGCTGTTTCACCCTCTATTTGTTGAATGAAATTTGTCTTTTGTTTTTTTTAATCTAGTGACATCTAATCGCAACCTGTATTGCCTTTCGATTTATAGAAACATGAATACTTTTATAAAAACATTCAAAATGCTTTCTTATAGGATATCTGATAATTTGAGAAAATAATTTAGGTACTTAGCCAAAAATTTTATACAGTTCTAAAAGTGATGACTAAGTGGCTCCTTAAACTAATCCTTTTACTCGGAAACAAAACCAGGTGATTATGTGAGTAGGCTGATATGAAGCAATAGGCCTCTAAAAGCTGAAATGTGAGGAGTAGCAGTTGAGTCCTTGGTTGCAAGCAACCGAAACTGATGAGCGAACTTATGAAAGAGGAACTTATAGAAGCATATAAGAGTGTTAGAGTAAAGAACTCATAGTGGGTGTAGGATAGGAAGCCCAGGTTGAGAACTAGGCAAGAAATTTAGGAGTTATGAAGTACAAGAAGCAGAGGGAAACAAACGTACAGCCACTTTCTCATTCTTCAAACATCCTAATCAGGAGACCACCACTCTGCTGTCACCAAGACCACTGCAGGGAAATATATGCAAATCTTTCTCTTCCTGACAGGTGGTTCTGGCTAAAGGAATCACTTGCAATTGCAGTCAAATGGTGACTCGAGCTGGAAAAATGGAAGATGGAGCAGCTCAGGGCTGGCCAGGCATCTCTTTCTTTATATAATAATCTCAGGGCTTGTCCAAGGAGACTAGATTCAGCATCCTCCCTGCATGATAGTCTCAGGGAAGTCAGCCCACTGAGGCAGCAGCCCAGGGCTTCAATACAAGTGTTCCAGCTACCAAGGCAGATGCTACACTATCTTCTACCACCTAGTCTCACAAATCACAAATGATTCCTGTCACATTATTTTGGTTACAAGCAAGTTACAGGCTCAGTTTCAAAGCAAGAGTAATTAGATTCCACCTCTCAAAGGGTGAGTAGTGAGGTCCTAGATGATTTGGAGAAGAGCAGAGAGATCGTTGCAACCATTTAGAGGAAACACTATTATCCCTGTATAAAGGACAATAATCTATTTAATCACATTCCTTGTACTTCCTTTGCAATATCTTCCATAGACTGGCTATGAAAATTCATAGATCATCGTTAATTTAAAAAAGAAAGCCAAGGTTCTCGTATTCTTAATATTTTAACCCAAGAAATAACCGCCTTGAGCAATATTTGCCGGGGGGGGGGGGGGATGCTGACAAGCCATGCTTAATGTATTAGCTACATTGTGCTGAAAATTATACTCAGTAAATGAAGACTGACATGAATCATGATTATTTTCCTTTGCAAAAGCCATGAAACATTGCTAGCCAATAAGAGGGAAAAAAACATTTGTATGTGTTTGCTAAGGATTCATTATAGTATGGGAGCAGAGTGGATAGTGACTTGGGAGCCAGAGAGATCTGAGTTTGAATCAAGCCTCCACCACTTATTGGTTAAGTGACCTCAAAGATAGTAATTGCTTCTTTTAAGTGACAGTTTCTCATCAGTGAAATACTGCTACTACTACTACCAACTGCTGTACAGAAGACAGAATGATCTGAGAAGGAACTTTTGGACTGGAGTTTGTGTACCAGCTACAGGCTCTGCCAGAAATACAGGAAGAGAAAGGGCTTTTAGTAACTGGAAACCCAAAATGCAGTCATGTGGAAATGATCCTTTTCTCTTAACTTCAATGGTAAAGATGTGGGAGGTTGACTCAATAGTCAAGTGACCTGCCTGCTAAATCCTTTCTTTGGCTTTGATGTGTAAACAACGTGCCTTCATACAATTATTATCATTACTTACTTTTTGACCCTGAAGATTGACTTAGAGTTCAGTGTCTTCACAACCCTAATTCAGAATTAGGCTATGTGATTCAAATCCCAGCCCGACCCCTCACTGGCAGTGAAACTTGGCCAAGTTATGTAACTTAGTTTGCTCATCCGTAAAATAAGGATATTGAAGGTCACGATCAAAACTAAATGAGATAGTCCACATCTAGCACACAGAAAGCACTCTGTAAATACTAATACATAGTAGCTGCTGCTACTGTAAGAAGCTTGTAATGCATTTCCAACCAAGAAACTTTCCTTTAACAAGATAATACATTATGAAATATCCTATATTATTTGAAACATTAGATCATTTCCAGCTATTGCAAAGAAAAATGTAATGAGATTTTTCACATGTAGTAAGCTAAGTTATGGGTTATATTCATTATATTCTTGTCTCACTGCAGATTAAAGTTAATAGTGTTAGTCTTTTAAGTAGTAGAAAGTTTATTTATAGGCTGTTCTTTTCTGCAAATATGGAACTACAAATGGCTCCAATGTAGGAGTAATGAATGTGTTTGTGAAAAATAGCAGAGTAGAATGCAAAAAATTAGATATGAGAGAAAAGAAAGGAAATGAAAATGTCATTAATATATCTGCATATTAATAATTTTACTTCTTTTGTTTTTAGGCCCCAACTATGGAGTCTATAAAAAAATTCAGGTTTAGCCCCAAGCTGAGTCATCAACCAAACAACCCATCTGGAGAGCAGACTGGTTTTGGCCAGACTAATGGAAATACACTTTTAGTCTCTTGGGTCTAACTGGAAACGATTATTGTCGTTCCATTTTCATGGAGATTGTGACCGTTGGAAACTCCATGTTGGCAGAATGCAAACCAGCTGTTGATATCAAATGCCTCAACTTTATTCTTTAACTATCTTTATCCTGTTTTATCTATCATCTATGTACCTTTCTTTTAGTCTTTCTAAATGTATTACTATAGAAGAAAAGTATCAAAGAAGCACACACAGTATCTGTCTACATAGTCAGAGAAAACTTAATTGTATGTTAATTCTCAAGAGAAAAAGAGAGAAAGAAGAAAGGGAGGGAGAAAGAATACAAGGTTTTGGCTTGTGTGTGGTGGGATAAAAAGTTGAACTCACATCATAATTTGAAAAAAAGCAAGAAAATATAGTCAAGCATGGCTACATAACTTGTGAGGACAATGCAAAATAAAAATATGGGGGCCCCTATCAAAAATCACTAATTTCAAGAAGATGAGGGTGGATTATTAAATGAAATGTGGGGCTGTTCTGAGCACAAGACCCTGTGAGTGTGTGTGTGCAGATTGTACATCCATGAAGATGGCCTTGAATACAGTTTCTTTTTTTGCTTAAAAATAATCTATTCTCCAGAATGAATACTCATACTCAAGGAGGAGAGACATTAACTTTTATTGCCATCTGGTATGACTCTTAGTCTGATCTGATAATCTACTATTTATTTATTTATTTATTTATTTACATATTTAAGATTGGGTCTTGCTCTGCCACCCAGGCTGGAGGGCAGTGGCATAATCATAATTCACTGCAGCCTCTAACTCCTGGGCTCAAGCAGTCATTCCACCTGAGCCTCCTGAGTATTGGGAACTACAGGCATGCGCCACCATGCCCAACTAATTTTTAATTTTTTTTTTTTTAAGAGATGGGGACTCACTATGTTGCCCAGGCTGGTCTCAAACTCCTGGGTTCACGTGATCTTCCCACCTCAGCCTCCTGAATAGCTGGAGTTACAGGTGTGAGCCACCAGGTCAGCTCCGATAATTTACCTTTTATTATTTCTCAATTTGTTTAGAAAAACAAGGCTTAGTTTTCAATTTCTCTTCCACCTATTCCTTCCCTGGCTCAGAAGTGTGTACAGGGGGACGGATATCACTGTAGAGTTTAAGAGTTGACACATCTCTGATCCAGTGTCTTCTGACTCTACTGTTTGCTTGTTAACATCTCTTATTCACTTGGGGGATCCTTGATATTGGAGGCCAAAGTCTGCAGCTGGCTAACTGGGAGACTGCCATTATTCCAAGAAGGATTGTCATCATCAGATCTTAAATAAGGTAAGACACAAAGTTATTTTTTTTTCTAGTGTATGAAAACTAGGGAGAAAGACCAGATTAACCAAAGACAAAATAAGAGGATTGTACATTTGCTGTACATATAAGCTGTGATGCATAGTAAATGTACATCCTAGTCATATGTGATAGTTTTTCTAAAATTATTTTAAATGTATGAAAAAATCTTTATTTATACTTTCAGTGACTTTTGTAAAAATTTTTGAGGTAACAAAATAAAAATCTCATTTATATTTAAAAGCTACAAATTTGACTTCCTATATAAAAGAACAGCGCAGTAAAACTGTGTATTAAGTGAAGATTTTTAAAAAGCGGATACATTTTGCCCATTGTTTCTCTGTGACTTGTTTTGATGAATTTAGCAGGAACAGACATTGGTGGGGCATATTATTGCTCCTTTGTACTTTAAATCTTCCTTTATTGGTTCTCTTCGGTCTTCATTTAAAACATTTAAGAATTTTCCATCTGCAAAAAATAAAAGCAAAACTAAATAGCATCTGATCTAATATATGCCCATGGCTTCTGCTGCCACCATAAGCTAAGGACAGCATTACCCACTTCAGTTAAGTAATGGGTAAGTCATCATAAGGGCTGTTTAGTGAAAAATGACATCAAAACAGACCTGAGAGGAGGAATTTCTGATTCACTGGGTTCTTCACCAGACTATCCTACTTCTGTGGTAGGAGGTGAATATGTCTATGTGGGTGTTAAAAGGATCCTTTGAGTTTTGATTAAAGGGGATAAATGGTGTTATTCAGAGTGCAAAGCCTTAATAACTAAAATATCCTATCATAACTACTCATATTTGACAGTAAAGAATAGTATAACCTTTCTCCAATAAAATAGTGGCACAAAAATTAAGAACTGTGAAATTATTTTAAATAAAAAAACTCCGCTAGTAAATATATTTACTATAGAATGATGATGTACTATCTTAATACTATTTGATATTAGCCAATTATTCTAGAAAAATGAGGAAAGTGTTGGAATAAAGAATGTTAGAATACTAAATAAATTTATCTATTGTACTTTTTGCAGAACATATTTTCTGACAGAAAGAACAGAAATGAACTATAATCTTTTCAACATGATTCTCATATCATGCACAAAGCTTGTAAGTTTGTCTCTAGGGATCTGTAAAAGACACGACTGTGATACAAACAGGCATAGCGTTACTAGGTTGTAATTTTTAATCTGTTGGCTTCAGTATTTCCATAGATTTCCCAAGTATGTCAGCATATTTTTTGATATGCATTAGCTATAGTATTTGGCAGTATAATTGACAATGATTTTAAATGTACAATTTCAACTCTTGTAAACTGTTGAGGGAAATTTATTTTATTTATTTATTTATTTTTTTTTTATTTTTTTATTTTATTTTATTTTTTGTTGAGACAGAGTCTCGCTTTGTCGCCCAGGCTGGGGTGCAGTGGCCAGATCTCAGCTCACTGCAAGCTCCGCCTCCCGGGTTTACGCCATTCTCCTGCCTCAGCCTCCCGAGTAGCTGGGACTACAGGCGCCCGCCACCGCGCCCGGCTAATTTTTTGTATTTTTTAGTAGAGACGGGGTTTCACCGTGTTAGCCAGGATGGTCTCGATCTCCTGACCTCGTGATCCGCCCGTCTCGGCCTCCCAAAGTGCTGGGATTACAGGCTTGAGCCACCGCGCCCGGCTAGGGAAATTTAAATTAGTAAAAGTATTGTAAAAAAACTGGTGGAGGTTCCTCAAAAACAAGAACTACCATATCATCTGAAAATTTCACTTCTGGGTATGCACTCCCCAAAATTGAAGTCAGTTTGTTAAAGAGATGTCTGCACTACTATGTTCATTACAGCACTGTTCACAATAGCCAAGTTTTTGAATCGACCTCAGTGACCAGGCACAGGTGGGTGGATAAAGAAAATGTGGTACCTATAAACAATCAAGTACTATTCAACCTTTAAAAAGAAGGGCATTTTTTCATGTGTAGCAACATAGACAAAATTGGAGAACGCTATGCTAAGTGATAAGCCAGAAACAAAGACAAATACCACATGTTCTAACTTACATGTGGAGTCCAAGACAATTTAACTCATAGAGGCAGAGTGCAGAATGGTGGTTACAGAGACCAGGAAGTGGGAGGAATGGGAAGATGGTGGTCAAATGGTACAAAACCTCAGAAAAGATAAAAAATTCTTTTGAGCTTTATCACATAGAATGAGAAATATAGCTAATAATACAGAAGTGTACATTTCACAATTTAAATTGCAAATGTTCTCACCACAAAACAATATTAAGTGTTTGAGGTAATGGATATATCAATTAGCTTAATTATACCACATTGTATTCATAAATTATAATGTTGCTTTGTACTCCATAAATTTCTATAATTATAAATTGTTAATTTATAATAAAAGATAAAAATAAATATTTATTTTAAATGATCACTCATGAAAATTTTTGCCTTTGGTTTCATCCAACTTTTAATCTTTTCTGCCATCTAGTGGTAATGTTTAAAAAATTCCTTCTAAGTGTATAAGAAGAACTATATTACAAAATGAAAAATTACTGTATTATAAAATGTAAAAGTAAAATGTAAAAGCATGTTCTGTTGCTTCACAAGGTATGCAGTCTAACCTAGGACACGTAAGCCCTAGGAATGAAAAATATTGGGAAAAAATTTAAAGAATATAAAAGAACTAAAATTGTCAACAATGGGTGAGAACTATGTATTATATATATGTGTATATACATACACACACATACATACACATATATATACACACACTGTGGAAATATAAAATGATTATTTTGTATAATATATTTATAGTATGTATTTGAAATAAAGCATTAGAAAGATAATTCAGATTTACTGTGTATAGTATTAATGGATGGGAGAGGGCTTCGATATGGCTGAATAAAGGTACCTGGCACTCATCTCCTCCACAAAGAACAACTCATGCAGTACATAACCACACATCCATTGAAAAGAGCGTCTAAAAGAGAACACTGAAATTCATCTGGAGTCCACACAATGGCATTACTCCAAAGAGGGAACTCATCCTGGGCCACCCTTACCCACTGAGTCCCAAGAAGTTGGCACCATGGCATCAGTTGGAGAACTCAGCTCCCACTAGACTGCATTTCTTCCCTTGGGCCCAACAGTCCCATTCATCCCCACATCCCTGGAGAACCACTGACATCCCTCCACATTCACCTAGAGGGCTATAGCAGCACAATGCTGGTTAGACCAGGCAGTGAGACAGGGTTTCCAGCATTTTAGCCAACACAGTGTCCTACACCCCAGTGAATGTGTGGTGAGGCGCACTAGGGAGGCTGACCCAGGACAAAGAGATCAGAATTGTGCACTCCTCAGAGCCTGAGAGATGGCTGCCACTGCCACTGACAGCAACTATCCCCTGTAGTGGCAAGAATACTTTGCAACTGCATATGCCTTCAGAGGACCTAAAGACTGGTTCTGAGGCCTGAAGAAAGACCCACGATGCCCTCTGCCATCACCACCACTACCAGTGCTAACACACACCATTCTGGGGCCTGGGGACTGATCCACCTGCCCACTTGATATGGTTTGGCTGTGTCCTCACCCAAATCTCATCTTGAATTGTAGTTCCCATAATTCTCACATGGCATGGGAGGGATCCAGATGGGAGGTAATTGAATCATGGGGAAGAGTCTTTCCCATGTTCTTCTCCTGATAGTGAGTAAGTCTCACAAGATCTGATGGTTTTATAAAGGGAAGTTCCCCTACACATGGTATTTTTGCCTGCCACCGTGTAAGACGTGACTTTGCTCCTCCTTCACCTTCCACCATGATTGTGAGACCTCCCAGCCATGTGGAATTGTGAGTCAATTAAATCTCTTTGCTTTATAAATTACCCAGTCTTGGGTGTGTCTTTATTAGCAGCGTGAGAACAGACTGATACACTGCCATTGCCAGCACCCATGTACACCGTAAGGATCCTGAGGAAAGGCCCATTCTGCCCACTGCCAACCCCCCATGCACTACCCAAGGACCCAGGGACCTACCCACTTGCCCAGCCCACCACTGCTACTACCATTACTTAAGCAAACTGCCTGGAAGCCTGAGGACCGGTCTGCCTGGACTCACTACCACCAACACCCATGTATACTGCCTGAGGTTCCAAGAACCAGCCTGCCTATTCAGCTGTTGCCACCACTGGTGACTGAGGACTGGCTCACCTGGTGTCTCCATCCCCAGTAAAGGCTCACCACAGCATCCACTTACAGCTGTAGCCTAAGCCACTGAGAAACTCACAGGCACCACTAACACTGATTGTAGCTGAAGAAATCAGAGACTACACTACTGCATTCACCAGAATCAGAGCCAAAACACTTTACTCAACCACTTTACTCAACCAGTATAGATATTTCTATTTTGAAAAGTCTTTTCCTATGAAAGTCAATCAATAAAATTGGAAGAGGTGACTGTTAGATCAGATACACAGATATCAATGAGACAAAGAAGCATGATAAAGCAAGGAAATATTACACTTCAATAGGAATACAATAATTCTCTAGTAACAGATACCAACAATTTACACACACACACACACACACACACACACACAATACCTGAGAAAGAATTCAAAATAATGATACTAAAGAAACTCAAAGAGATAGAACAGATAAACAACTCAAAGAGATATAGCAGGTAAACAATACAGAGTGATCAGAAAAAGATATATATATATATATATATATATATATATATATATATATTCTGAATGAGAAATTCAACAAAAATATAAATATTAAAAAGAAATAAATAGGCATCCTGGAACTGAAGAGTCCAATGTTTGAAATAAGAAATACAATCAAGAGCCACAACAATAGACTAGATCAAGCAGAAGGAAGAATTTCTGAACTTGAAGACAGGTCATTTGAAATAACCCAGTAAAACCCATAAATAAATAATAAAAAGAATGAAAGCCTATGTCACATATGGGACACAATAAAGTGATCAGATATTTGAATTTTGGAATTTCTAGAAGGGGAAGAGATAGCCAAGGACATTTTAAAACTATTTAACAAAAACTAAATGAAAACTTTCCAAGTCTTATAGGATATATAGACATTCAGGTACAGAATATTCAAAGATAACCAAATAGATTCAACTCAAAAAGATCTCCTCTGAGGCACATTATTGTCAAACTCTCAAAAAGAGACAGGAATAGATTCTAAAAACGGCAAGAAAAAATATCGTCACATGTAAGGGAATTCTCATCAGACTAACAGTGAACTTCTTGCATAAATCTTACAGGCCAGAAGAGAATGGGATGATATATTCAAAGTATTAAAAACCCCAAACCCCAATGACCAAGAATACTACACCCAACAAAGCTGTCCTTCAAAAATGAAGGACAAATAAAATCTTTTCCAGACAAGCAAACCCTAAGGGAATGCCTCACCACTAGACTGACCCTACAAGAAATGCCTAAGTGAGTTCTACATTTGAAAATGAAAGGATAATATTTATCATCAACATAACAAAGAAAGTATATAACTAAGTTTTAGAGCAGATACACAAATGAGAAGAAGAAAGGAGTCAAATGTTATCACAGAAAAAAGCCCAACATATCATAGGGTAAACAATGAAAGAGACAAAAGGAAACAGAATATACAAAATGATCAGAAAACAATGAACAAAGTGATAGGAACAAGTCCTCACCTATCAATAACAACCTTAAATGTACATGTTTTAAATTCCTCAATTAAAAGATATGGACTTGCTGAATGGATAAAAACATATATAAATAAAACACACAAAACACCAAGACACATCTATATGCCATCTACAAAAAATTCATTTAAACCTGTAAAGACATACATAGACTGAAAGAAAAGGGATGGAAAAAATATTCCACACAAAGGAAAACCAAAAACATGCAGAAGTAACTACACTCTTACTAGAAAAAAATAGTCTTTTAGTCAAAAATAAAAATAGATGAAGATTATTACATACAAGATAAAGGGATCAATTCAGCAAGAAGATTTAACATTGTAAATATATCTGTACCCAATACTGGAGCACTTAAATATATACAGCAAATATTATGAGAGTTAAAGAGAAAGATACTTAAATACAATAATAGTTGAGAATTTCAACACCCCACTTTCAGCATAGGACACATCATCTAGACAAAAATTGACCATGAAACATGGTACTTGGAATGTACTATAGACTAAATGGACCTAACAGACATTTACAGAATATTTCGTCACACAACTGCAGAATATATGTTCTTCTCATCAGCACATAAAACATTCTCCAGGACAAATCATATGTTAGAACAGGAAACAAGTCTCAGCAAATTTTAAAAATCAAAATTATATCAAGTACTTTTTCAAATCTCAATAAAATAAAGCTGGAAATCAATAACCAGAGAACTTTGGAAACTGTGCAAATACATGGAAATTAAACAATAGGCCTCTGAACAACCATTGGATCAATAAAGAAGTTAAGAAAAAAACTTCAAACATTCTTGAAACAAATAAAAATTGACACACAACATATCAAAACTTATGGAACATAGCAAAAACAGTGCTAAGAGAGAAGTTTATCACCATAAAAGCCTACATCAAAAAGTAGAAAGATTTCAAATAACCTAATGAAGCTGCTTAAATAACTAGAAAAGCAGGAACAAACTTAACCCAAAATTAGGAAAGAAATAATAAAGATTAGAGCAGAACTGAACAAAACAGAAACTAAATAAATAATAGAAAAATAAAAAACCCAAAAAATTGGTTTTATGAAGAGATAAACAAATTTGATAAACCACTAGCTATACTAACCAAAAGAAGAGAAAGAAGACCCAAACAAATACAATTAAAAACAAATAAAGAGGCATTACAACTGATACCACAGAAATACAAAGGATCATATGAGACTGTTACGAACCACTATATGATAACAAGTTGGAAAACATACAGAAAATGGAAAAATTCCTGGATTCAATCTATGAAGACTGAACCAGGAAGACACAGAAAATGAGCACAAATAAGTGACACATGATGAGACTGAATCAGCAATAAACAATCTTCCTAAAAAGAAAAGCCTAGGATTAAATGACTTTACTGTTAAATTCTATCAAATTATAAAGAAGAGGTAAGACCAATTCTTTTTAAACTATTTCAAAAAATTGAAGAGGAGGAAATTTTTTCTAATGCATTCTACCAGATCAGCATTACCTGATGCCAAAACCAGACAAGGATACAACAACGAAAAAAGAGAACTACATGACAATATCCTTAATGAACACAGATTCATAAATTCTCAACAAAATATTAGCCAACTGAATTAAATAGCACATCTAAAAGATAATACATCATAATCAAGTAGGAGTTAACCCAGGGATGCAAGGATAGTTCAACACATGAAAATCAATAAATGTGACACATTACATTAACAGAATGAAGCCTAGAAACCGTATGATTATCTGGATAGATGCAGATAAAGCATTTGATAAAATTTAACATCCCTTTATGATAAAAACTATCAGCAAATTAGGCATAGTAGGAACATACCTCAACATAATAAAGGCTATATATAGCAAACCCATAGCTAACATGCTAAATGGAGAAAAGCTGAAAACCTTACCTCTGACAACTGGAACAAGATAAGGATGCCATTTTCACCACTCTATTAAACACAATATTGAAAGTCCTAGAGAGAGCAATTAGGCAAGAAAAATAAATAAAAGGCATCTAAATAGGAAAAGAGGAAGTCAAATTGTCCCTCTCTGCAGGAAGGATTATCTTATATATAGAAAAAACTAAAGACTCCACCGGAAAACCCTTCAAACTGATAAACAAGTAAAGCTGCAAGGTACAAAATCAAAATACAAAAATCAGTAGTTTTTCTATACACTAATCACAAACTAGCCAAAAATAAATCAATAAAGCAATGTCTTTACAATGGCTACCAAAAATACCTAGGAATAAATTTAAACAAGAAGATGAAAGATTTCTTAAAGAAAAACTGTAAAATTTCCATTCAATTATTTAATAAAAGAAATTGAAGAGGACACAAATAAATGGAAAGACATGCCACACTTACAGATCAGAAGAACTGATATTGTTAAAATAACCATATTATATAAAGCAATCTACAGATTCAGTGCATTTGCATTTCCTATCATAATGCCAATGACATTCTTCACAGAAATGAAAAAATCTTCCTACAGTTGGTATAGAACTGCAAAATACCCTGAATAGACACAGCGATCCTGAGCAAAAAGAAAAAAGCTGGAGGCATCACACCACCTGACTTCTAAATATACTACAAAGCTATAGTAACCAAAACAACATGATATTGGTCTAAAATCAGACACATGGAACAATAAACAGAATAGGGAACCCATAAGCAAATTCATGTATTTACAGCAAACTCATTCTTTACAAAGGTGCCAAGAACATATACTGGGGAAAAGATATTTTCTTCTTCACATTGGAAAAACTGGATTTCTATATGCAGAGGGATAAAACTAGACTCTCTTCTCTCACCTTATATAAAAATCAACTCAAAATGAATCAAAGTTTAAGCATAAGGCCTAAAACTATAAGACTACTATAAGAGAGCATAGGGGAAATGCTCAGAAAATTATTCAAATCAACATTTTTATGGCTAAGACTTCACAAGCACAGGAAAAAAAAAAACAAAAATAGATAAATAGACTGCATTAAACTAAGAAGCTTCTGCATAGCAAAGGAAGCAATCGACAGAGCAAAGACAGAATCTCTACAATCGGACAAAATATTTGCAAATTATTTATTTCACAAGGAAATATTATCCAGAATATAAAAGGACCTAAAACAACTCAACAGCAAATAAAAAACCAAATAATTTTTAAATAATTGGGCAAAGAATTTTAATAGGCATTTTTCAAAAGAAGACATACAAATGATCAATAGATATTTGTAAAAAATGTTCAACATCACTAATCATCAGGGAAGTGAAAATCAAAACTACATTGAGATATCTTCTCACTCCAGTTAAAATGGCTATTATCAAAAAGACAAAAAATTGACAAATTCTAGAGATGATCCAAAGAGAAGGAAACACTTATACACTGTTGGTGAGAATGTAAATTAGGATAGTCATTATGAAAAACAGTATGGAGATTTCCTAAAAAGCTGAAAGTAAAATTATCATATGATCCAGCAATCTTACTACAGGGTATTTATTCCAAAGAAAGGAAACTAGTAAATCAAAGAATTACCTACACTCCCATGTTTATTGTAACTTATTCACGATAGCCAAGATATGAAATCAATCTAAGTGTTCATTAATGGATGATGAATAAAAATGTGATCAATAGATAAATAGATATAAACATAACTCAATACTATTCCTAATAGAAGATAAAATCTTCTCATTTGCAGCAACATGGACAGAACTGGAGGTAATCATGTTAAGTAAAACAAGCCAGCCATAGAAGGACAAATAAATATCACATGTTCTCACTCATATGTGGGAGATAAATAGTAGATCTCACTTGGATAGAGAGCAGAATAATAGTTATCAGAATCTGGGAAGGGTGGGTGGGCGTGAAAGGAAGTTGGTTGAATTGGTATGAACATATAGTTAGCTAGAAGAAATAAGTTCTATTGTTTAATAGCATAAGTAGAGTGACTATAGTTAACAACAATTTACATTTCAAAATAGCTAGAATATTTGAAATGTTCCCAACACATACACACACACGCACACACACACAAATATTTGAGGTGATGGATATCCTAAATAGCCTTATTTGCTTATTACACATTGTCTATAGTATCAAAATATTACAGATACCCCATAAATATGTATAATTAGTTTATACATCAATTAAAATATTAATAGAGCATAGATTTTAAAAAATACACAAATAATTCTTGTGTCTTTATATTAGTTCGTTCTCACACTTCTATAAAGAACTACCTGAGACTAGGAAATTTATGAAGAAAAGAGGTTTAATTGACCCACGGATCTGCAGGCTGCACATGAAGCATGATTGGGGAGGCCCCAGGAAACTTACAATCACAGCAGAAGGGGAAAGGGAAAGCAAGTACCTTGTTCACATGGCAGAGTTGGAGAGAGAGAAAGCAAAGGAAGAAGTGCTACACACTTTTAAACAACTAGATCTCATTAAAACTCACTCACTATCATGAGAACAATGAGGAGAAATCTGCTCCCATGATCCAATCACCTCCCACCAGTTCCCTCCCCTAACATTGGGAATCACAATTTTACATGAGATTTAGGTGGGGACAGACAGCCAAACCATATCACTCTTCTCTTTCATACTTACTAAAAGAGTACATTTCAGTGACCATTTCCACTTCACTCTTGTTTACTCCTCATTACTCTGCTGAAATAATACTGGCCAATCATCAATGACCTTATCAATTAATAAAATAATCATTTTTGAATTTTAATTTTTTTTTTTTGGCTGTATTTGACAGGGTCTCTTATGTCTTGTCTTCCTTCAATGACTTCCATCCTCTGATTCTCTTCTGCTTCTCCGGCCATTACTCCTATTACATGGGTTCATGTGTTCTGCTTCTTTCGATTACTGTCTTATTGTTATTGATACTGTCTGGGGTGGTCTATTTGCCTTCTAATGGTCACATGATATCATCCACATGTATATTTTAATCTTTCATTTGCATTTATGTCCTTCAAATCTAATGTGTGAGCATTGGCTTCTCAGACGCCTAGCCCTGCACATCTAGTGACCTGTTGAACCCTTGCTTGTCCCTGGGGAACTAAAGCTCATCCTGCCTCCCTTTCTATCCCAAAGTGAATTTTGTGCCTATTGGAAAAGTGAATGTGCCTATGAGAAATGGATAAAGCATGACAACCTCTTAACAGAATCATCATCTGCACTGGCAATAAATAAAAAATATACTAAGGGCACTGATTGCTGCCAGTACTGATCACTGGGGATGGAAACAAACAAAAGAAAACAGTGATGCTTACTGGCAGGATCATTTTGCTGGCTTTTAACTATAGAAACCATCAATAAGAATGAATAACTTCATTTAGAATTCAGTAGTTTTAATAGAAAAGTCTGGCAAGTCGCAGTCCCTGGATGAATGATTCTTGCTTTTAAATACAATACTCTGCTGCTTGTCTCCTGGTGCTGTGACTCTTGGATTTATTGCAGATTGTCCAAAGTCTCACACCTTCAAGTGTGATTTTCAATTGTTTAAAATCACTTACATCAAATTGAGGGTATGTACCTGACACAGTGAGAAGACATGAAAAGAGATAACTGCAAATGGAAATGTAAAGCAGATAGGAAAAAAATCACCTATTAATAGCATACGAAATCAGAAAATTATTTAGTTACTTCTTTCCAGGGATTTAAAAAATCTACTCCCAAAGACCATGTATTTTCTTTGCATTGTGAACATTTTATTCTTTGTCAGCTGTGTGAAGAAAAAAAGTTTTGATTTTCTTTTCTCTATTCTTGAGAAAAAATTGCAAAACTCATACTAGAAAATATTTTAAATAATTTTATGTATTTCTTTATAAATGCCATAAGGAGATATATGTACAAATAAATATAAACATGCTACTAATTAAGAAAATGATATCAGATACCATATTCTATGATATCTTCCCTCATCTCATAGTCTCAACATATATCATTTGTATTATTTTATTTGAGATGCATATGTCATTTTTTTCTAATTCATTTTTACATTGCCTGAGACAGTACCATGGTCCCAGGTAAATCCATTTGAAAAATACATATTTTCACTTTTATAGGTACCTCAACTCAATAATTCTTACTACAAACATATAAATTTCTTTCTTAATTCATTAACTTTTAAAAATATATATTAAGAGCCCTATTGCAAAAGATGAAGATAGTATCTTTCTTAATCTTTCTGGCCATACTTACTCCTACAACTATTTGCTAATTATATAATTATTTTGAGTTTTTCTGATAATTGCATTTACACATCTAAATGTTGGGTCAGTTCTCGAATATTTTTGGTTCCAGATAAAAGAAAACTTGATTATCATGGCTTATGTAGGTAAGAATTTATTTGCCATTCAGAGCAAGAGATCTAGAGGTGCATGGTTGTAGGGTTAGCCAAAAGGCTTAATAACCTCAAGGCCCCGGGACAGCAACTTTGCAGTCTCTTAGCCTTCCCTTCTATGGCTGAATAGACATCTATAAGTCTACCTTCTCCTTCCATGCCATTATTTGGGTGTATATATCGCAGCCAGCTGCAAACATGGAGGCTAATGCATTCTGTGTTCAGCCTTTTACTAATTACTCTGACAGCAACCCCTGCTCCCATCTTTTTTTCTTTTTCCTTCTCAAGCACATGTTTTGTGTTGTTTTCTAAATTCTAATTTATCCATCGGTAGGACTTTATCAGCTTTCCATATTATAGAAATTCAACATTTAAGTGGCTAGTTGATGGTATATTTTCTTGTCTTTGACACTGTAAATAATTTATTCTTCTTGGGTATGTAAGAAGAAGGGAAGGAAAATTCTGTATTCAGGTCAGTTTTTTAAAAAACTAAAAAACTAAAAATTTGTAAGCATCATTGTGAAGTGTCTCTTCTAACCTAAATATAACACACAGATAATTTTATTTTTACTTTGTGAATTAAAAATTTATCTTGTGAATTAAAAGTTGAAAGGTAGAGATTTACTTACTTTGTTTTGTCATATCAAGTTGATGTGGTTTGGATCTGTATCCCCAGCAAATCTCTTGTCAAATTGTAATCCCCAGTGTTCGAGGCAGGGCCTCGTGGGAGGTGACTGGATCATGGGGGTGATTTCTCATGAATGGGTTAGCACCATCCCGTTGGTACCATCCTCACGACAGTGTGTGAGTTCTCATGAGATCTGGTCGTTTAAAAGTGTGTGGCACCTCCTCCTTCACTCTCTCTTGCTCCTGCCATGTAAGATGTGCCTGCTTCTCCTTTGCCTTCTGCCATCATTGTAAGTTTCCTAAATCCTTTCCAGACACTAAGGAGATGCCAGCGCCATGCTTCCTGTACAGCCTGTGGAACTGCGGAAGCCAATTAAATCTCTTTTCTTTAAAAATTACCTAGTTGCAGGTATTTCTTTATAGTAATGTAAGAACTAAAACGTAAGTGGTGAATTCATAATTTCAGTGAAAACTATGATTCTAAGCTTGAAACTTATGAAGAATGTATGTGCCAGGAACCATGTTCAGTATGATTTTTCAAACACTGTATTTTTTTTTTTTACTTTGAAGAATTTCAGACTTACAGAAATGTTGTAAAAATAGAACAAAGAATTCTGATATACTTTTTACACAGATCCTCAAATTTTAATATTTTACTCCTTTTCTGTCCTTTTTCCACACACACACACACACACACACACACACACACACACACACACATTTTTGACCTCTTGAAAAGTAACTTTTAGGCATGATGCCTCTGTACCACTGAATACTTAAACAGGTGTTTTCTGAAAACACCATGTTTTCTTATAAAATCATAGTAAAATTATCAAAATCAGGAGATGTACATCGACCCAATACTGCTATCTAATTTGCTTACCTACTTTACAGTAGAATCTAAAATATTTAATTCTGATACTATTCCGATAAGAGGAGAGAGTACAGTCTTTTTGATGGCCATAGCATTATTAAGATTATTTTATCAATTTGAACTTTACTTTTTGCTTTTATATGAATATAACACAGGAATAAACATGTCCTGAAAATCTGAGCCCCTAGAGCTATGACTAGGGCTTAAATTGATTCTTGGAGGCTGTTAAAAACATTTTATGTCTCTGATAACTCATTAGTTTTTTATTACTTTAGACCAATGATTCGCAATAGTGAATCACCCTTGTTACTATATTCTTCTAGTTTCTTGATATTCTTTTTGGAGCTTATGATAATTAAAATGAAATTGTTTAATTTGTAATAAATTATTAATATGTCTTCTCCATTAAAATGAAAGCC
Organism: Macaca thibetana thibetana; assembly: GCF_024542745.1. Lineage (NCBI taxonomy): Eukaryota > Metazoa > Chordata > Mammalia > Primates > Cercopithecidae > Macaca > Macaca thibetana. The sequence continues at coordinate 85,584,315 of NC_065592.1, forward strand.
GTTTCTTAAAACTAAAACTTTAGATTCTATGTAGCTCCTAGAAGATAGAAACAGCAATACATACATATGTATAATATATATGTTGAATATACATATATTTAATATATGTGTATATATTGAATATACATATAGATGTGTATATATACACAAGTATTTATATACTGTGTATTCAATATATACACATATATGTATATTTAATATATATTTATACACATATATTTTGTATATTTATGTTTATTTTATTTTTATATCCACATTTATTGTGCTTTTAATATTACATATTATCTATATAATTTATACGTGTATTTATAAATATTGCTGAATACACTGGATATGAATATTTCTTTTTCTGAGACTATTATAACCGTGTCTACACGAGAAATTTTAATTTCCATTTATTTATTAACGCATTCAAGAAATAGTTATTTAACAGCTATTACTTAGTAGACACTGTGTGGTGGGAAAATCCATTGATTCTTTAGATAATGCTATCCTTATGGTTTCTCTGTAATGCACATCAAGCGCTCTATTTTGTATAATTTGACTGTCCCTAATAATCCTTTAATGGTGTGATGATCTGTGAAATATTATTTTTTATTGATTAAGAAATTTTTTTTCTTTTCTTTTTCTTTTCTTTTCCTTCTTCCCTTCCTTCCTTCCTTCTTTCCTTACCTCACTCCCTCCTTCTCTTTTCTTTTCTCTTCTTCTCTTTCTTCTTTCTTCTTTCTTCTTCTTCTTTGGATGCTCTGTCGCCCAGACTGGAGTGCACTGGTGCAATCCTGGCTTACTGCAGCTTCGACCTTCCAGGTCAAGTGATCCTCCCACTTCAGCCTCCTGAGTAGCTGAGACTTCAGACCTGAGCCACCATGCTCAGCTAATTTTTAAATTTTCCTGTAGAGACAAGGTTTTGCTATGTTACCCAGGCTGGTCTCAAACTCCTGGGCTCAAGTGATCTGCCTACCTCACCCTCTCAAAGTGCTGAGATTACAGGCATGAGTCACTGTGTGTGGTCCCTTTACTAAGAAATTTTAATATGACAGGCTTTCTTAAGCATTAGTGGTGCAGAAAATAAATGAAAGCATTGACTATTTTAAAGCTGTGAATCTCTTTTGAAGAATATCTTTAAAGTTTTAACCATGCTTCAATAAAAAATGATATTCTTTCATGCAGTTTAAACATTGCTATTTTCAACCCGGATTCTACACTTTCCTTCTTTCACCACTATTTTCAATACCCTCACATTTATGTTTTTTGCTTATTTCTTCTGTATCATGTCAATTGAGGATAGTGAATTTGGGGTACCAAAGTGTTAATTTTTTTAAACGAAACAATGTAACAGATATGTTAGACTACGTAAAATTAGCAAAATGGTTATATTTGACATTGTATATTTTCTCAGGTGGCTAGAAATACATTTTTTAAAATTCAATTTTTTCTTCTTAAAATATAATGTGTGTGTGCATAGACATATAAATGTTACGTATGGCAAAATATAGGAAAGTCCTCATAACTTAAAATTAAGGTACAAATTAATACATAATGGATGAGATTAGTCATCTATACAAGTAAGTGAGATATAATCTGTGAATATGTCACTGAAGAACCATATTGTTCAATAGGGGTGTAGTTCAAGAAAGTATGATTGCCATATTTTATTTAAGGTAACTACAGCCTAATCTTTACATGAAATAAAGAAAGATGAGGAAAATGTAAACATAAAGGCTATAATATGTAAGAAAAAGTATAACATCCAAGAAGTCTAAAAATGTGAGGCTCAAAACCTGTCCACATAAGCAAGATTCCAGATCTTGAGAATAGTTACTTTATAATCTAGATTTGTACATATGTATATGAAGTGTACAATTCATATTTACTTATTAAAAAAGTGACCTCTAAATTTTGTCTCATCATGGCACTCCTTTCATTTGCTTCATGACATTTATCACAAGTCGTAATATTTTTTAACTGTTCATTTTCTGTTTTTCTGTCTGGAATGCAGACTCTTTGAGAACATCTATCTGATTTGATCACTGTTGCATCCTGATTACAGTGTCCAAAAAATATATTCTGAATTAATAAATTGAACAATTTACTTAATGATAGTATCCCTCACTTTACTCCTACTGTATACATAGGTTAGAATAGTTAAGGTTAGAAGGATTAAATTAGATAATCTCAGTAAAGTTCTTAGAGCAGAGACTGGCACATATAAACATATATTTTTCCCTTTTATTTGTTGCTATTAATCTTATTAGTGTTATTATTAAGAGAAAGAAGCCAGGGAAGGGCACTGAGAGGGAGGATGGAAGGAATAAAGGAAAGAAGGAGTATAGAAAGAAAGAAGGAAAAAAGGAAAGAAGGAAAGAAAGAAGGAAAAGAAAAAGGAAGGAAAAAAGACAAATGGAGGGAAAAAGGAAAGAGGAAAGAGGAGGAGGAAGAGAAGGAAGGAGATGGGGAAAGAGGGAGGGAAGAAAGTATTGGATAGAAAAAAGTAACTGGATTTTGACGTAAGCTGTACAAAACACTTGTCCAGGCCACAAACTCTTTCAAATTCTTAGATATCCTGACATCAAGTTCTTTGGGTAACATATTCCAATATTAACATATCAGAAAAAAAAAAAAGTTCAATTTTACATTACTCAGTTGGCATTCTGGATTGAAAGATCTGACTCTGTTGCATCGAGTTACTAGACTCAGCCCCTCTGGAGAGACCAAATCACCATGGCACACAAACAAACCTGGGGTTCAAGGGCTCCAAGCACAAGCAGCAGGGTTTGAAACAAGCTGAGACCGTGCGCATGCTGCCACCTAGCGGGCTCTGCTGTGTGCCCAGAGGCCGCCTTCACTCTCCTGGTTTTCTATCTGGTGACTCCGTATTTATATTTACCTAAATAAATGTGTGAGTGCAAGCTGTATAATTGGAGATGAGTAGGAATATTACTCTTCTCTTAAATTGTTAAAACAATTTCCTACTTGCATTAACAATAACGAAAATGCAATCAAGAACATTTGTAAAAGACAGCCTTAAATAACTGGTTTCATGTTGCGAGAGCTTTTTGATTGAGGTTGCAATAAGTTATAAAATAGGGAAAACCTAAACATTCCGCCTTAGCCTTTATTTCTTCAAAGAAAAAAATGTTATTTCTTTGTATATACGTGAAAAATGTATACTAGCTTACTGTGGCGTAATTGCTATACAATTGATGAAAAATAGTTTTATAAGAGATGAGAAATTGGCTGAGTAATTTACTTCTTAGGTCAAATGTAAGAATCCACATAAAATTAATTCAGCTTGTTATTTCATTATGCTTTGTCACTACTTCCCTCCCAATACCTTGTAAAAGATAAAAACCATGACAAAAATTATGGACAAATTCTGGGTACCCAGGTATCAGGTGACAGTGGAAGACAAACTTCTTCTGAGGTAAATGGAATTACTTTTTCCCTTGCAAAGGCCATGGGCTGGGTCCAATTTGATGTGATGAACATCTATTCTTCTTGGGAAAACATTTATATTGTGAAGGTAAAATACAAATTACATTCTGAGACAAATTTGTAGCTTTTTCTCATCTGACAGTAAAGACAATTAAGGTAATTTTCACCACTAGATGGAGATATTGCCATTTATAGGAGAGAGTGATGTCTTGGTTGCATATGCTTTTTTTTGCACTTAGAATCAGAGAAATTATATATGTCCTCTGTGACCCACTGCGTGCATTTACTATCACCAACCCTCCCTTCTAACACACACATACACATAATAGTGAGCGAGTTTGAAAGACACAGAGCAAAACTAAAGGACAACACGCCATCTCATGAGTTAATAATGGATTGGCCACAATGGAGCTACAGAATAAATTCAGAGCGAAATTTCCAGCTATGAGTCTGACATTGTAATTACGGGAGTTGAGTGCAGGTTTCTCTCGAAGCATCAAAGCATTTTACATGGCTAGGATAGAACCATAATCCGATCAGCTGCAACTGCCACAGCAACAGAAGGACCCTAAAAATAGGACCCCTATGGTAATCTGTCTGGATTACTAAATTCAGTGACGGCTTGGCAACAAATCAGGGAAATGTTTGCGGAAAAGGATTTAAATATATCATGAAGTTCTATCTGCATTATGGAGAAATCCAGAAGGCCCCCAATTCCAAGCTACTGCTTCAGGGCTGCTTCCAAACAACCCAGCTCATTTTGTCAAAACATCACCTTTCTGTCGTGTCTTTTGCAATTTAATCATCTTAAATCCATTAGTGGGGGCAGGGGAAAAAAAGAGGTTTCAAAGAAGGCCTACCTACACCATTCTCTGGTACCTAAGTTGTACACCACAGAGTCTTTATAAATATAATTTTAATTGCTTAATAGTGATAGAGAAATTAATCAGGGGACAATATGGATTATTGTAAAAAATTATTTAAATAGGTAAGGGTAAGACTTTTTTTAACTATGCAAAGATGCATGTAACATATTCATAGGTAAATAAACAGAAAGTAGCTAAATATTCGGGGTGTGTGCTAAGTGTTACTGACTAAAGAGAAAGATATTTTTGTTGACTATGGACTGAGTCAGAATCCAGAATAAAGCAAAGATACAGGTACTCTGGTGTACATATTTCTCAGCATTTATGGTTAATTATTTTATGGGCTCTCACTGAAGTTTTCTAACATGTCAGGAAATTGCACACAACTTCTCAGCCTACATTCCCTTTCCAGGTCTAGAAAAGCTCCCCAAGGTTATCTTTGCCCAGGCCTCTGATATTCAGAATGTTTCTATTTTCTTTCTATAGTTGCCACAGATCACACTCTCCCCATTTCCTCAGGATCCTATCTTTTTCTCTACCAAGATGCTTCAGCTTTCCTATCCCCTCATTCTGGTTAGCCCCAAAACAATCCTATAGAACAATTTTTTTTGAGTCTTTCACTGAAAAGCACTTAAAAGGATTCAGGAAGTTAATAAATAGCAAATATGGGGAAGCTACAGAAAGTGCAGGCAAGATTTCTCTTCTAAATCTTCTATCTGCCCCTAGAGTTTACTGTATTCAAAGTCTATAACCCTGAAAAATCTCAATCTCTCTTTAATTGCTATACTATTTCCTAAGACATCTAGGTTGTGTGAGCCAATGTTAATTTCACATGGTATGATATTCTTTGGAAATTCGTAAAATACCTGGAACTTGAACTCTGACTCAAGTTAGCACTCCTTTTATTTTTAATACATGTCTCTATTTTGAAAGCTTACTATTTTTTGTGGGGTTTTTTGGGCAGAGGTGGGAGATTTCCTTTACTAATCACAGTCAGACTTTCTGCAATTATTATTACTTTTGTTTTAGCAAGCTCATCTAATTTCAGAATCTTCTCAATACTGGAAATTGTGATACCAAACAATAAGAGCAGACTCATCATCCATATGAAATTATACATGTGTGAAATAGTATAATGAAAGATTGTCAAGAAGCACAAATTATAACCAATGTGTAGCAAATTTTCATAACCCATGATTTTAATAAATAAGCAAGATATTTATAGCCGTTGACATTATTGTACATAATATTAAAGAAAACTGATAACTTTGTGCAGCATAAAAAAATGTACCTTGCCTTTTGTTGATCAGAAAATGAAAACTATGCATTTTAGTGTGTTTTCTCTTTCCCTTTTACTGTGAAAATGCTTAGATTCAGAATCACTGACCAATGGTACTACGGTGCTCTCTTTTGATACCTGGGAATATCTAAATATTCTGCTGCATTCATAACAGAAAGCATGCCACCCAAAAATTAGTGACTTAAAAGGTTCATTTTTAGCTCATAATTCTGTGGTTTGGAAATTTGGCAATGTTCACTCAGCAGTTCCTCCCCTTGTCTGACCTTGACTCCCTCATGCAGCTGCAATCAGCTTGTAGGACAATTGGGGCTGTGGTCCCAGATGGCTTCACTCACATGTCTAATGGTTGGCTGAGATGGTAAGAAATATCAAGCCATGTGTCTACAAACATCTAGTAGATAAGCCTTGTCAAATGGCAGCCGGGTTTCTAAATCAACAAGAAAAGGCAAACCCCAATGTGAAAACCATTTTCAAGCCTTTGCTTGTGTCACATTTGCTAATGTCCCATTGGCCAAAGTAAATCACAAAACCAGCCTAGAATCAATGGGTAGGGTAATAGAGTATTCTTCTTCTTGAATGGGAAGAGCTACAAGGGATTGCAAACTATCATCTCTGCCTTATTGTTGTCGTTTTAATTTTGTTTTACTTTTTTCTTACATTTATTTCAACTTCTTATTTTGGGTTACTGTGACACACACAACTAGGAAGGATATAACATATATTTACAGATTAATTCATAGTTATAAAGTGAATGCCTGCAGTAACACCACCCAGATCAAGAAGTAATCAGGTTAATAATAATCCTGCTGAAACCCCATCCCTTCCATGCAAAGCAATCTATCATCTTTACTTTTATAGTAAGCCATTGTTTTTCTGTATGGTTTTACTATGTATATAAGCAATACATTTTTATTTCACCTGTTGCTGTATTTTTTTGAATGGAGTAATACTATATGTATCATTTTGTGTCTTCATTTATCTAATATGATTAATCATGTTGCATACAGCTATAGTTCTTTCATCTTTCCTAAAATATAATTTTTTATACACGTTATATTTCTGATAAACATTTAGGTTGCTTTCATATTTTTATAATTATGAACTATGTTGCTACAAGTTTATAAAATCTTGTTGAGAGATATTTAAAAATTCAGTAAATGGAGCAATATGTCATGTTCATCACTGAAGGATTTATTTTAAAAATGTCTGTTCTTTCAGATCATTCATAAATTCAATACAATCTCAAGAGTACTTCTCATTCCCTCATCTCCCAGACTTGCCTAAACAAATATGCCAAATTAATCTGCCTAAAATACTGTCTTTCTCTTGTTATTCTCTGCTTAAAACCTATAGTGACTTCCTTGTGCTGGAGCTCTGTTATTTAAAACTGACACTACTAGCATCACGTGGCTACTTAAATTTAAATTTTAATTAATTAAAATTAAATGAAATTAAAGTTCACTTTCTCACTTGTGCTACTTATTCAAGTGCTCCATAGCTGTGTGTGTACAATGTTGAACAGTTCAGATATAAAGCCTTTTCCGCATCACAGAAAGTTCTACCGGGAGGCATAATGTGCCAGAGAATAACGTCAATTTCAACGTGGCAATCAAGAAGTTCACAGTCTGGAATGTAATGCTTAGGCCAATCTATTCAAAATTCCTCTAAAAGACTGTGAACTGTGATCATTCCTGCCTATACATACTTGTACCTAACAATTTAGATATCCTTTTCTTGTTTGAATATCATTTTGAAAACTATTTGGCCAACTCCTATTCTAATTATTCTCTTATTAATGTTAAACTTCTTTTCTAAACAATAATGATAATTATCTTCAGCACAATTTGTGTAACTATATCCATGTATACTAGTATTTATTACTGACTCTTGCTTGTGGATGTTTGTTTCTTGATGAGAGGACTATCATCATTACTTCTACGCATTTCCTCAATATTACGAACTGCTGGGCTGTTGTCCACTGATAATAACCAGTTCTAGTAGATGACAACATTATACTTCCTCAGTAATGTTACTCAACCACTGTTGACCTTTTTCTCTAATGAAAATATCTCTCTCAGCAATAATGCAGATCTGTATCTTCCTTGCTACCACCATCTTCATTCCTATGTAACGACCTGTATGCAGGAGAGCTTCCTTTCATTATCAAGGCCCTTGGAAGATCTCTGTCCAGCACTTCAATGGTATCTCAAAAGATACACTTCCACCTTCCTCCCTATAAATTCTTGCATTGCACCACTGACTGTGACAGCAGTGGTGGTCAAAACTGTTTACTATGTCATGCCTAATTACTTGTGTATTGTTGTTAGAGTTGAATAATACAAATTATTAATGGGTAGTATGCCCTTCATACCTAATTTCCCAAGTTAAATTTACATCTGTTGTTATTGGTCACATGTCATAGGCTGATACATGCCATATGTAATATTTTCAGAAAGGTTTGTTAAATATTGGTTTAAAAAGAACTGGTAGACTCAGTACTTCTCAACAACTGAAGTGCCCGTGTCACTGGCAATTTTACCAAAGTTGACGTTTATCTAACCTGACTCTCTCCTTTCCTGTTGTAGTAGAGAAGGCCAAAGACTACACTTAAATGCTCAAAATACACTCTTCAGACTCTCTCCAATTTAGTAAAGGACCCATTTTGTTGGCTTGCTCTTTAACACGTTTTATAGTAGGACATTTAATTGCTGATGATTCTGTGACACTGATGAGAAAAAAAAAATGGAAATGTGAGCTGCTATTTGTCTGTTAGCTATTGTTCTATCTCTGCATCAAAAAAAAAAAAAAAAAAAAACAAAAACAAAAAGTCACTAGACTAAGTTATTTTAGAGGTGAAATCCAGATAGCCCATTCTAGTTGAAGTTTGGCTCCCAGATATTCATAAGACTAAGTAAATCATTTCACCTCTTGCTTCTTTGGTGTTGGCCTGGATGCTGTGTAACATCCTCTGAATTCAAATTAAAATGAAAAAGACACCAAAGTAGAGGGAATTTGTGTTTTTAAAAACTTATAACAAAATAATTCACTTTTTTTATATGAGTTTGAAAATTACTTTTGTAGACTTAGCTGTAAGTTATCCTGAATCGGTTTGGTAACAGTATTTAGTATCCATGCCTATCAAGGGAAATTTTTCATTGCATATCTTAAATGCTCAGCTTTCTTTGACTAGGCACTGTTGTGTTCTAAATTTTAAAAATTACCTTGCTTTTTAACACAAATGTCCTAGAAAGAGCAGACACCAGGCCTTTATTCTTGGCATTTGCGCACCGTCTGGTCTCTTAGTCTGATTAGTAGAATCACGTTTTGAAAGGTGCTGTCTTAATTCCCTTGCATCTCTATCCTACCATGAATCGATTAACAGACACTTGATCATAACTGTAACTGCAACAGATTTTGTTGTTGTTGTTGTTGTCTCTGAGGTCATGATTTTTATATCTTAAAAACAAAAATATGTTTAGATTTATTCCTTAGAAGGCAAAGAGATGATTTTTGTTGTTATTTTGTTTTGTTTCCAGAAGGACCACTTATTTGTGATCACCATGTTGATCTTTTTTTAGAGGAAGTTCTGTTTTTCACTCTTTATGATATTCTTATAGACCTAGATAGCAGGAACAAAATTACACATGAGGTATTTATTTCTTCTGTGCTAAATATTAACAAAGGGTAGTAGTATCTGTGTGTAGAAAATTACCAATGCTTCTTTTATCTGGTTAATACAGGTAAAATAGAAATATTATCAGAATTGAATGTGTAGTGTTTATTGCAATGAAACATTTGTATTAGGTTTGCTATGTAAGTGTCTATAAACTTTTAGACTACTAGTTCTCTAGTAATAGAAGCCTATGGCTGGATTTTACCATGTAAACAAGTTTGATGGGATTGTCTGCAATTGGTTTATGTAAATTGTACTTTGAAATATGCCCTTAAAACAACTGACACACTACAAATTGTGACTCATTCTTATTTACATTCTTATTTAGTAAAGTAGTTTCTCTAATGACTGCTTCTAGCAACATTTTATTAGCCTAGTGTGAGGTACTGAACATACTCAGGAGAGAAAAAGATAGCATTGACTTCAACATATTAATTCAGACTACTTTCCTTTTAGTTCAAAATAGGGGAATTTGCTAAACCTCTTACTTATTTTCCCCTGCCTCAACACAATTAAAACTCCCAAAATTATACAAATACATAAAACTCTAAACTTCTTTCCTTTTAGAGATACTGCCAGAAGATACTACAACATGGAAAATGTATAGTGTTTATGAGTTTGGTATATTGAGTCTAACAAATGGGTGAATGGGATGGTTATTTTATTGCTACTTTTTAAAAGGTTGTTACAAATAATGAAAGAAAAAATTTAAAACATTATTTTCTGATTGGATTCTCATCCTTTTGTCTTTGGCAATGATGCGTAGAAGTAGAATATATTGTAATCCAACTTCATTCATAAATTCTGTCTTTTACCAGTGGCTGGCTTTGAAAACTGTCAAGGACGTAGGTACCACATATGGCTTTGTACAGGAGTTTAAAATCTTGCTTATGTGTGTATGTATGTGTGTATGTATATTTGTGTGTGAGTAAATATATGCATAGGTGTAGATAACTTATTTTTCCTGCTGTCTGAAGTTGAAAAAAATGGGGGAGCAATGATAAGTTTCCTGTTGTCCGTGTCATATGTCACTTATTCAGAGAGGACTTCCATGGCAACATGGTAACCAGAACCATATAAACGCAGTATGTCCTTATCCATTCAAGAAACTCCTAGCATAGTTTCAAATTTTCTCTCCTCCAGCTGTTACTTCCCAGGGCACAAATTGTAGTTTATATCTGACCAACAGAATATCAAGTTGTTCAGGGGAAATAGAGCATTTCTTTCAGTGGCAGCCACTTTGCCTCCTTCTACCTGGTTCCTAGCATGAGATGTCTTTAAGTTATAATCATTAGCTGTGATCATGGCCACATTATTATTGGCCTTACAACACTGTATGCAACAGTATAATTATTTTCCTTCTGTTCCCTTCACAAGACCTACCATAAACCTTTGGTAAAATATAACTAAATTGGAAATAATTCCTAGTTGTTTTAAAGTAATTCTTGTTTTATTTTTGTTGTTGATGGCAGGCAAGTAGTTATGAGTTCATTATATCCTTCTATATATATCCCCACATCTGTGTGTCTGTCTAGTTATTTAACTTAATCACATATGAAGAACCAGGGCTAATCTGGCAAGGGACTCACTTTAATACATACGGACATAGATATAACTTTCCTGATCCCTGATTGCTGAAGAGGACCTTCCCTAGACATCTTTATTATTAAGGAGTGAAGATGAGTTAGAAAAAAAGGGAAGATTTTCATGTCATTTCTTTCATAAATCAACCTCCTTTACTAATAAGTTTGATGCTGTCATCCCACCATGCATGGAACACCAATTTTAAGCTGTTTTCTTAGCAGTGGTGATGGATTTGAGCTAATTCTTTCATGTTGTCTTTTTCATGTGTCTTCCCAAAGTGAGACTTTTAATCTTGTTCTCAAATACATTATGCTAAACAAATGCACCAAATAGCCCTTATTCTCACTGCAAAGAAGACAAGGGAGAACTGCCCTAACATGTAACTTCTGACCTGTACCCACTGCTCATGCTGTATTCTAACAATGCTATATAAAGAGAGAGAAGGGCATAGGAAAAAAGTAAAAATGGTTATGCGGACAGCGAGGATGCTAATTTATGTGAGTAATCAGAAACTACTTATTGAGAGTTTTTAAGCATTTACTGTATATCACCAGTCACCAGTTCATAAGTCTTTCTCTTCTGGAGACTATGAGTTCTTAAAAACAGGGATTGTATACCTTTTTCATTTATGTTGGAATTCTCAGCCCGAAACACAGTATATTTTCAGCTCAGCACCAAACTGAGCTCAGCACCAAACACAGTATATATACAGTGAGCTCAGTACCGAACACAGTATATACAATATGGGATATGGGTGCATGTCACCTGAATGAACTGTAGTGTGATTGGGCACCGTAAGAATACAATGATTACCTACATGCCTATCATATAAATGGCACTCTTGTTAGCACCAAGGATAAAAAGCAAGGGAAAAAAGTGAGAAAAAATATTGCTAGAACATGGTGTATGGCTGGTGAATCATTAATTCATTTGTCTTAGTTTGATTTCTTCCAGATGAAAACCCTGAAACAGGGGTTCAAGTACATTCATGTATTGATTAGGAGGTGACTCCCAGAAACACTGCAAGGGAAGGAGGAAAGTTATAGAGAAAAGGCAACACAGTCAATAATATGGTATACTCTCAAGTAAGCTTTCACTGTAGGTAACTGGAGCTTAATCCCAAAGGAGACCTCTTGAAGACAAACTAGAACAAACATCTGAGAGTTATGTCCCCACATAGGTAAGGGAGCTGGAGTATTTGCATTGTTGGAATTTGCTGTTTGATAGAGGAATACATTCTTAAATAAATGTGCTTCTGTTATACATCATTTGAATGCGCATTTCTCGCTTTATGTTTTCTTGCTAATGATTTATTACTTGCTGTTTACTTTATATATATTTTAGACTATGGAAATAATGTTAGACAAAAAGCAAATTCAACTGATTTTCTTATTCAAGTTCAAAATGGGGCATAAAGCAGTGGAAACAATCAACATCAACAATGCATTTGGCCCAGGAACTGCTAACAAATATACGTACAGTGGTGGCTCAAGAAATTTTGCAGAGGACAGGAGAACCTTGAAGAGGAATGTAGTGACCGCTATTGGAAGTTGATAACAATCAATTGAGAGCAATCATCGAAACTGATTCTCTTACAACTACATGAGAAGTTGCCGAATAACTCAACATTGGTCATTTGGCATTTGAAGTAAATTAGAAAGGTGAAAAAGCTCAATAAGTGGGTGCCTCATGAGCTGAGCAAAGATAAAAAAAAATCATTTTCAAGTGTTGTCTTCTTTTGTTCTACACAACAATGAACCATTTCTAGATCAAATTGTCACGTGCAAGGAAAAGTGGATTTTATGTGACAACTGGCAACAACCTGCTCAGTGGCTGGACTGAGAAGCAGCTCCAAAACACTTCCCAAAGCCAAACTTGCACCAAAAAAAAAAAAAAAAAAAGGTCATGGTCATTGTTCGGCGGTCTGCTGCTGGTCTGATCCGCTACAACTTTCTAAATCCCAGTGAAACCATTAAATCTGAGAAGAATGCCCAGCAAATCGATGAGATGCGCAGAAAACTGCAACGCCCGCAGCTGGCCTTGGTCAACAGAAAGGGTCCAATTTTTCTCCCCATGACAACACCAGACCACACATCGCACAACCAACGCTTCCAAAGTGGAACGAATTGGGCTATCAAGTTTTGCCTCATCTGCCATATCCACCTGACCTCTTGCCAACCGACTACCACTTCTTTAAGCATCTCAACATCTTTTTGCAGGGAAAATACTTCCACCACCAGAAGGATACAAAAAATGCTTTCCAGAGCTCATCGAATCCTGAAGCATGGATTTTGACACCACAAGAATAAACAAACTTATTTCCCCTTGGCAAAAATGTGTTGACTGTAATCGTTCCTATATGATTAATAAAGATGTGTGTTGAGTCTAGTTATAATAATTTAAAATTCACTGTCCAAAACTGCAATAACCTTTGCACCAACCTAATATATTGTTTTAGTCTGTTCAAGCTGCTATAAGAAAATACCATGAAGTGAGTGGCCTGTCAGCCACAGAAAATTATTTCTCATAGTTTTGGAGGCTGAAAAGTCCAAGATCAAGGCACCAGTATATTTGCTGAGTAGGTGAAGGTCTCCTTTCTGGTTCATCGATGGCTCTCTTTGCACTGTAACATCACAGGGCAGAAAGGGCAAGGTGCTTCTCTTGGAATATTTTTTATACGGCATTAATCCCATTAATTCCCACAATGACAAATTCCTCATTAGGTAATCACCTCCCAAAGGCCCCTCCTCCTAATATTATCACCTTGGGGGTTAGGATTTCAATATAGGAATCCTAGGGGAACACAACATTCTGGCCATGGCATACACAACTCTTACTGATGGTTTGTTGGAAGTACTCCCAGGGGATGTGAATTCCCTGGCATTTCTCACCTGCTTGCAGGTAAGAAACATGGGCCCTTGAAATCAAAGATAGTTCTAAAAGGAATGCCAGTATGGAAGCTGGAAGTGAGATTGACATACAATGTCCCACAGAAAGGACATCATGTGAAAGAAAGAAAATATATTTTATTCCAATTTGTGTCTACTATTATATTTTTAAACGGTTACTACATTGTTGGAAAATAAATACTTTTTCAGTGCTGCATTTAACCACTTAAGAAATGAAACTGTAAGCAATTAACCTGATCTAGGTGTCACAGAAATATTATTAAACATTAAGTGTGCTAGAACCCAAGAAAGTTCTAATCTAATCTATATACTTCTTCTTTATGTGTGTTTGTCCTTGTAAGAGCACCTTCTCCGTGAGTAATGTCGATGCATTGCATAAGTCTATAAGAGCAGACTTTCCTTCTGCAGATTCAAGTTATTTGAATTTCAGAAGCAGGAGAAATCTCACATGACTATGCACACCCTGAATTTCTGTATATGATGAATACATATCATATGTTGATGTGCTTTATATTTCTGGTAACAGAATATAATTTTTATGAAAAATGTGACCAAAATTATCCTCACATTTTCTTTGGCCCCTTTATTTTAGAAGAGGTTTCCAATTCTTTCCTCGGTATCTTTGCTCATATTGAACAAGTAACTAGCTCTGGGTTAAAAATCTTGCTGTTTGTACATAGTTTACTAAATAGCTTACAGACAACTATCTAGCCAGTAATGACAAATGTGTAGGTCAAGTGATATGTGTTTTTGTTGTTGTTGTTGTTTTTGAGACAGAGTCTTGCTCTGTCACCCAGGCTGGAATGCAGTGGCGCGATCTTGGCTCACTGCAACCTAAGCTTCCTGGGTTCAAGCGATTCTCCTGCCTCAGTCTCCTGAGCAGCTGGGATTACAGGCATGCACTACCATGCCCGGCTAATTTTTGTATTTTTAGTAGAGACAGGATTTCACCATGTTGGTCAGGCTGGTCTCAAACTCCTGACCTCATGATCCACCCGCCTCAGCCTCCCAAAGTACTGGGATTCCAGGCGTGAGCCACCACACCCAGCTTGTTTTTAGTCTCATTCATTACTTTGACCTATGATTGAGTCGTGTCTCTCTTTATTTGCCACATTTTAAATTTTATACACTTTATGTGCTATCGTACGTCATTTTAAAAACTTTGGGCCAAGCACGGTAGCTCACACCTGTAATCCCAGCACTTTGGGAGGCCAAGGGGGGCAGATCACCTGAGGTCAGGAGTTTGAGACAAGCCTGGCCAACATGGCAAAACCCGTCTTTACTAAAAATACAAAAATTAGCCAGAGTGGTGGTGGGTGCCTGTAATCCCAGCTCTTTGGAAGGCTGAGACACAGAATAACTTGAGTCCTGGAGACAGAGGTTGCAATGAGTCGAGATCATGCCACTGCATTCTAGCCTGGGCAACAGAGCGAGACTCCATCCATTTAAAAAAATAAACAAACAAACAAAAAAACAACTTGTGGAATAGGTAAAGAATACATTAAAATGCAGAGATGAATGATTACTAAGCCAAAAAATGAATATACAACAAGCTAATAAAATATATATCATAATCATAATACTCACAGGCATAATATAATAAAAGATACTACATACAGAGCAAAAGTGGCTTATATGCGTGTATCTACTTTATCCTAACAGCACTCTGGTGATGCAGGTTTTATTATTTTTCCATGTGGGTCACATTCATCCTGTAGCAGAAACTGCTGATTCCCCACCACATTCCCTAGAGGTTTACCATGTCACACATGGAGTTCTGATTTCTCACTGCCAGAATCTGCACCTCTTTGCCCAATAGCTTTTCCACTAGCTGGAGACAGGTGTGCCCCCTTGCACAGTGGTCTGGAAGTACAGGAGAATTAACACAACTTTTACTTATCCCCCTTCCCCCATGTTTCCTGGTATAGCATCCTAAAAAAACTATTTGTACTCAAATTCTTATTTCAGAGTTGTGTTCTGGAGGAACCCAAACTAAGACACATCTGAAAATTCATTTGTTCCTCCATGTATGCATACATATGCAACTACCTGGACATGGAGAAATAAGCAAGTATGTTTCTGGGGCTGAGAATGTATTGACTCAGCCTTGCATAATGGGAGTTGCTCAGAGGAAAGATAAAGGAGTAAAATGGATATCACACTAAGAAAAGGTACTAACAGTATAGGTTCAAGTTATGACAATTAGCCAAAACCATTTTATTTCTAAGTAGAGAAAGTAGTTAAATGAAACGGTGATCACATTGCACAAAGGCATGGCTATACTATATTACACTTGCAGAGAGAGAGAGATGACTGGTAGATACGATTGGCTACTTACTGACTCTGGGTTTTCTATCAGTTGGCAAAATGATGTGGGAAGACAATTAGTAAATTAAATCTGATGTGCTGAGTGAAATCTGAAATGTTGGCAGCCATATTCTGCGGGGAAGTCAGTGGCAGGGGACAGACTGGATAGTCTAGTAACACATACGTAAAAGACACTCACACTCAAACCCATACATTTTGAGAAGCAGATAAGCTGTCCTGGTCTAGGGAAAGTGTTAAGAGGACTGTGTTCTCCTTAATCTCACTACAATGTTTAAAACTGACATTATATCTCTCAGGCACTGGCATTTCTAAGAATTATGATTGACAGTGAACTTGGATGAGAATGAGGTTTCCATCAGATTCCTAATTTAATTTGTTAACCTTTAATAATTTTTTTTGGTCAATTTCACAATTTGCTCTAAATATTCCTTTTTCCTTTCTGACTATATTTTTATTTTATTACATTTTAAAGTATTATATTATGGTAGTGGTGTGTTTGTTATTTTAAAGTATGCTAATGAGAATAAAGTATTGTTTAATCCATGATTGCCTGAAACTAGGTATGATCACATTTGGCAGCCTATTCAGGACTGAATGGAAGCTATGAGCTTTTCCATTGGAATCATTACAGTGCACGCTGTGAGTGTGAATGTTCATTAGCATATTATGGATCTATAATTTCTGCTTAAAAAAACTATGCAATGCAATTACCCAGCGTGGTAGGAACTCTGTTTTCAACTTCAACATTTTCTCATTTCCTTCCTCTTTTTAGTGTACCTTCTCCATACCTCTGGATATTTGTTTTTCACTAAATAGAAACATTGGATAGTTCAAGATCTCCGACACTATGTCATTTCATAGAGCTCACACACTCTGACCAGAAGGAAAGATGGGTTCAGGGAAGCTGGGGCTACTGAAGATTGTCTGAATTCTGGTTAAATGGCCAAAAGAAAATGTGTGTTATGGAAAAGCAATGTTCTTGAAGCAGGAAGTGGTCTCTGAGCCATTTACTTGTTGTGTGACTTTGGGATACTCGCCCTCTCAGAGCTTTATTTTATTTCAATGGGATCAATAAGGTCTAACTGGAAGAGTGGTTTTGAACAGAAAAGAAGATCATATATGAGAAAGAGCTTTATAAAGACTTTCTAGTTGTACAAAAACAAAGTTATTGCCATCATTACTTGCTTAGCAGGTGGCAATCTACAAATTGCTTTAATGTGTATTGTTTAATTTAGTTTTTAGAGCTGCACTCTAAGAGTAGAAAGAGAAACTCCCTATTGCACAGATGGGAACACTGAAGTTCTGCAAGATCAGGTAGAGTCAGGCATAACCAATTTTACAACTTGAAAAACTGAATAGAAATGCTTGACTTCTGAATTTGGAATTCAAATTTAAACTCTCCTTTTAATTTAATTATTTGTATAAAAAATACAAATGTGTATGGACATACAGGAAAAAAGAGAGAGAAGAGAGAGGAAAGGCAGAGAGGAGAGAGAGAGAGAGAGAGAGAGAGAGAGAGAGAGAGAGAGAGTCTGTAATGTATCTTAGCACAGATATCCATTGTGCCTGTTAAAATCAGCACAGATTTTCATTTCAAATTCTGTATCTGAGTTTCTGAGTTTCCCTGTGGCTAAATGTTTACCTAGATATCTCTACTCTAGTTTCCACCTCCCGTAGAATGTCAGTTCTCCAACCTATGTCTGGTGATTGCTCCTGTCATGCAGTAGATTGTCATGGTTATTCTCATGTAATGGTAAAGGTCTTTACACATATTGCCACTCAACAGATATTTTGAAATTGGATATTAGACAATCTGACTTTTCAGGTTTTTTTTTAAGTCATTTTCTCTACCCGAGGCTTAAATTTGTCACCTTATTACTTGGTCTTCTCTTTCCTTTGAAACTCTTAACTTCTATTTGTTTTTATGCTCATCCCTGCTCTACATTCCTGTCCCTTTCTTATGCTAAGCATATCATGAATCTCTTTTGTTATTTCCTCACCTAAACCTTCAGAACCTCACTTTCACTTCAGGGGGTTTGTCAAGATGAGCCCAGACTAGAATGCAGGCTCCATGTGGGGAGGCAAGATTGGTCATTTCAGCCCTGTGTCTCCGGTTTCTCAAAGTAGTGGCTGACATGTAGTAGATAAAGAATAAATATGTAATGAATGAGTACATAAAAGTATTTCCTAAGAGGGATTCTCATACTAATTAGAAAAGCAATTAGAAGTATATTGTACGTATATTTTTTACCCCATTATATATTTAAATTGGATTCAGAAAAATTACAATAGATAATTCCTAAGTAGACAGTAATGTTTTACCAAAAGCATATTTTAAATGTGTTTTATATTCCTTGACACTTAAATTACTTCCCTTAAACACAGCACGTGCTACAAATTCACATCATTTTTTTTTCATTGCTTTTGTTTCATTTTTTTCCTTGCCCTAGAGATTGCTATTGTGCCGGATGAAGGCGTATTCTGAAAACTTCATTTAAAAATTAATAAATGTGTTTAATTGGAAAATAAGAACTGCTATGTTTTCATGGGTACTGGGCAGATACTTACCCGCTAACCCTTATCCCCGGATTCTTTTTCTTTAATGTCACTCTCTGTAGAATTGCTTGATCAACGAAAACGTGTCTCTTGATGAAAACAGACTGTTCCTCAAAGAACAAATTAAGGACTTTCAGTCCTGGAGGTAAAACACTGTGAGTTCATCATGCAGTGCTGTAAAACAAATGTGTTATGTGCCTGGTAACTCTGTCACACAATCAACAGGAAGCCTGAAACACGGAGATGAGCTGATTTGCACATTTTCATCAGATACTTGCAAATGCAATCAAAATAAACCAATAAGATTTAAAACTTCTTGTCATGACTCAACCTCTTGGAATTTCCCACCTTTTAACAAATCATTTATCTCACATTAAATGAATATGCTGAATTTTTGCAAGCCATTTTAAATTCTAAGTTCTGTTTGAGGGTCTGAGTGTACTTTAAGAATGACCTCTCAAGGAGTTGCATAATGTAATGAAGAGAATGGAGGAATTGCTGACTCTTCTTAATCAATTCTTACGTCCTCCTCTCTTTTCTTCCCTCCTTTTTTGGTCATTTCTTTCCACCTTCTGTCTTCAGCCTTTTCTCTCTTACCCCTATTTTCTCTTTATTAGTCTCCAGCTCAAATTTTGTTCCTAGTGAATATAGGCAAATGGAAAAAAGTGTTGATTTCTTGGTAAATTGTTGTTATTCACTCAACGAACACTGTTTTGCAGGAGCCACTATGTGCTAAGCACTCTATTAGGCATAAACATGATTTTCAGTAAGCCACAGTCCATATTAAAACATGGCTCAATAAACTAATTTAACTGTTTTCCAAATAGACCTTTGTTGGTAAAATGCATACCCCAAATCCACAACTAATGTGCTTCACCAACTTTTTTATTCTCTTTTTTCTAAGACAGGGTCTTACCCTGTCACTCAGGCTGACTGCAGTGGCACAATCATGGTTCACTCTGCAGCCTTAAATTCTCAGGCTCAGGAGATCCTCGCACTGCAGCCTCCTGAGTAGCTGGGACTACAGGTGTGCATCACCACACCCAGTTACTTTTTGTACTTTTTGCAGAGACAGAATTTCACCATGTTGCCCAGACTGGACTTCACCAAATTCTATATCCCAATGTGAAAAGCAAGGACTCGCCTCTTTAAAGTTGAAATAATTTACAGTGACTGGATGAAGGGATGAAAATCTATATCAAGCTCCATCTTTTATGAAATATGGATTGGAGGATTGAACAATTGACAATTAACTTATCTAAATTGGTGTTAACATATTTACAGTTTTATACTACAATTTAGATTTTCATAATAAGGTCTGTCTAGGCTTCTTATATGGAATCAGCTATGTTACTTTTTTGTGAACCGGTGTACTATGTAAGAACCTGAATGCTTTGCTGATGTGTGTTGAGGAATTGCTTATACATCACTGTAAACCTCAGCTACCTTATGGAAAATATGCTATTTCTACTTGTACAGTCAAATTGTAGTTAACATAACAGTCCTGTATTATTCTTGGTGTTTCTAGTCACTCTGCACCCTTTGAAAACTTGAGTCCTACCTCACAATTTCATCTACCAAGGATGAACCTGAAAACTAGGATCTCTTTTTAGAGACAAGGTGTTTGAATAAAGTAAATGACTCATAAATAAAACTATATGTCCAAATGTTTTATTCCTTCATTGTGTCTCCCTCAGAATTTCTATGTTGAAGTCCTAATCTCCAGTACCTCAGAATGTGACTTATTTGGAAAAAGTCCCATTGTAGATATAATTAGTTAAACTAAGATGAAGTCTGATGTGGTGGGGCTGTGTCCCCGCCCAAATCTCATCTTGAATTTCCACATGATGTGGGAGGGATATGGTGAGAGG
Organism: Macaca thibetana thibetana; assembly: GCF_024542745.1. Lineage (NCBI taxonomy): Eukaryota > Metazoa > Chordata > Mammalia > Primates > Cercopithecidae > Macaca > Macaca thibetana. Next base: position 85,604,837 of record NC_065592.1, read on the forward strand.
TGATTGAAACATGGGGGCAGGACTTTCCTGTGCTGTACTTATGATGGTTAAAAAGTCTCACGAGATCTGATGGTTTTAAAAAGGGGAGTTTCCCTGCACGAGCTCTCTTCTCTTGTCTGCTGCCATGTGAAATGTGCCTTTCACTTTCTGCCGTGATTGTGAGGCCTCCCCAGCCACATGGAATTGTAAGTCCAATAAACCTCTTTCTTTTGTAAATGGCCCAGTCTCAGGTATGTGTTTATCAGCAGTGTGAAAACAGACTAATAGAGTAAATTGGTACTACTAGAGTGGGGCAGTGCTGAAAAGATACCTGAAAATATGGAAGCAGCTTTAGAACTGGGTAACAGGCAGAGACTGGAACAGTTTGGAGGGCTCCGAAGAAGACAGGAAAATGTGGGAAAGTTTGGAACTCCCTAGAGACTTGTTGAATGACTTTGACAAAAATGCTGACAATGAAATCCAGGCTGGGGTGGTCTCAGATGGAGATGAAAAACTTGTTGGGAACTGGAGCAGAGGTGACTCCTGTTATGTTTTAGCAAAGACACTAGCAGCATTTTGCCCCTGTCCTAGAGACTTGTGAAACTCTGAACTTGAGAGAAATGATTTATGATACCTGGCAGAATAAATTTCTAAGCAAGTAACTCAGGTGCTGTTAAAGGCATTCAGTTTAAGGGAAATAGAACATAAAGGTTTGGAAAATTTGCAGCATGACAATGCTGTAGAAAAGAAAAACCCATTTTCTGAAGAGAAATTCAACTCGGCTGCAGAAATTTGTGTAAGTAACAAGGAGCCGAATGTTAATCCCCAAGACAATGGGGAAAATGTCTCCAGGGCATGTCAGAGACCTTTGCAGCAGTCCCTTTCATCACAGGCCTGGAGATTTAGGATGAAAAAATGGTTTCATGGGCCTGGCCCAGGGTCCCTCTGCACTGTGCAGTCTAGGGACTTGGTGCCCTGTATCCCAGCCTCTCTAGCCATGACTAGAAGGGGCCAAGGGATAGCCTGGGCTATTGCTTCAGAGGGTGGAATCCCCAAGCCTTGGCAGCTTCCACATGGTGTTGAGCCTGCAGGTGCATGGAAGTCAAGAACTGAGGTTTGGGAGCCTCTGCCAAGATTTCAGAGGATGTAAGGAAATGTCTGGATGTTCAGGCAAAAGTTTGTTTCAGGGGCAGGGCTCTCATGGAGAACCTCTTCTAGGCCTGTCTGGAAGGGACATGTGGGGTTGGAGCCCCCCCAGAGTCCCTCCTGGGACACTGCCTAGTGGTGCTGTGAGTAGACAACCACCATCCTCCAGACCCCAGAATGGTAGATCCATTGACAGCTTGCACCGTGTGCCTGGAAAAGCTGCAGACATTCAACACCAGCCAGTGAAAGCAATCAGGAAGGAGGCTGTATCCTGCAATGCCACAGGGGCAGGGCTGCCCAAGACCATGGGAAACTACCTCTTGCATCAGCATGACATGAATTTCAGACATGGAGTCAAAAAGATCATTTTGGATCTTTAAGATTTGACTACTCTGCTGGATTTCAGACTTGCATGGGGCTTGTAGCCCCTTTGTTTTGGCCAATTTCTCCCATTTGGAATGCCTGTATTTATTCAATGTCTGTACCCCCATTGTATCTAACAAGTAACTAACTTGCCTTTTATTTTACAGGCTGATAGGCAGAAGGGACTTGCTTTGTCTCAGATGGAATATTGGACTGTAGACTTTTGAGTTAATGCTGAAATGGGCTAAAACTTTGGAGGACTGTTGGGAAGGCATGATTCATTTTGAAATGTGAGGACATGAGATTAGGGAGGGGCCAGTGGCAGAATCATTTGACTTGGCTATGTCCCCACCCAAATTTCATCTTAAATTCCCACATGTTGTGGGGGGGACCTGGTGGGAGGTGATTGAATCATGGGGTGAGTCTTTCTTGTGCTGTTCTTGTGATGGTTAAAAAGTCTCACTAGATCTGATGGTTTTAAAAAGGGGAGTTTCTCAGCACAAGCTCCCTTCTTGTCTGCCACTATGTGAGATGTGCCTTTCACCTTCTGCCATGATTGTGAGGCCTCCCCAGCCATGTGGAACTGTAAGTCCAATAAACCTCTTTTTTTTTTTTTTTGGGTAAATGACCCAGTCATGAGTTTGTCTTTTTCAGTAGCATGAAAACAGACTAATACAAAGTCACGCTAAATTAGGATGGGCCTCTAATCCAATATGACTGGTGTCCTTACCAAAGAGAGAATTTGGACACAAAGAGAGACACTCAAATAGGGAGAAAGCCCAGTGAGGATTAGTCATACTGCCACAAGCCAAGAAACTTGCAGAAGGTGGAAGACTACTGGAACTTCCCTAGCACCTTAAAGGGAGCATGGCCTTTTGAACACATTACTCAGACATTTGCCTCTAGCACTGCAAAACAATACATTGCTGTTGCTTAAGCCAGTCAGTTTGTGGTATTTCATTATGTCAGCCCTAGGACACTAATACAGTGTTGTTCTTTCAGTCACCTATTTTGTTATATTAAAAAGTCAAAATAACATAGTGAGAAGTTTGCAATAATAACTACAAATTAGCAAAGTTCAATTTCCATACTTTTGTATCCTCTCAGAAGTACAACTGAGAAACAGAGATGAGATAAGAATTTGAACCTACTAACTTAAGAATAAATCACGGTGATAACATTGAATGCCTTGAGGGGATTTAGATTGATAATTTATGTTCAGCAGAAGCAAAATGATAAAAGCATTCAAGGTTGGTCCATTAATTTTGAAAGCAAAATCTCCCATCAAAGTTTATAAATACTTCCAGAATTCCTGAAGATTCTAATCTCCATTTATGCTACAGAGGTAGCTATAAGGTAAGTGAAATCTCAAGTAGCCAGGTCCCTATTGATTATGTATCAGCAGAGGCTAGAAGATTTTATTTCTTCTCCCAAGTGGATTGTGAGAGCTTCGTTCTGACAACATACCTGTGCACATCTGAATCAAGCTTTTTAAAAAGTTGACAATACAAAAAAAGAGATACAATTCAACATCTAAGGGTCTGAGAACACGTCTTTGAAAATGAAATACAACAAAAACCTAGGCCACCAACATCCTCCATTATGCAAGGCAACAATGCAAGCAACTACAGGGTCTTAAGAGAAGATAATAGGAAATGAAATAGAGCAAAATAGAGGAAAATGTGGAAATTTAATGAACAACATTAAAAAACATATTGTTATGTGGTGAAATCTGACATTTCTAGATTTTAACTACAGGACCAAATTGACCTTGAAACACGTATGCATAAAATCAATGCAATAATAATGCCCTTAATCTTAAATGTGCCAGTTGCTTTTCTAAGCACGTAATGTATTATATGTAATTATATATTAATATACTATATATTATATAATATTTACATACGCCTTTTTAGTTGGGTTATCTTATTATTTCATTTTACAGATAAGTAACCTGAAGCTTAAAGAAGTATTATTTTTAGGATGAAATAGCTAACTGGCTGGAGGTTACAGTTGATCCAAAGTATGACTCCAAAACCAATGATCTGTGTTTACAGAATGTCCATTTTCAAAGTTAGACATTTTCAATGTAACAACAACAATAAAGAACATATGTAGTGTTAGTAATAATTTCCTTAGCCCCACCAATTAATTAGTATAACTTTGGTGTATTGGTGTTCCTACAAATTTACATTCTTTTTACCTAAAATCACCTCAGAGTCTAAGACTTACTCTCTACTTGACAGAACATCTGCCTTAACATTATTATCCATTACTGTTCAAGAAGCAAGAATTTCTTCAATCCATAGGCATTAGCGATAAGGAAGAGTGCTTTGAAAATATCTTCTGTAATGCTGTCTCTACAGGTAAGAGCTTTAGCTTGCATGTCTCCTTGGAAGGAAGGAAAATAATGTCTGGAAATCGAATGCTACAATTTGGCATGCAATTTTATGTATATCTGATGAAGCTTTATTTTTTGGTTGCCAAAAATGAGGTGGTCTCCCTGAGGGAAGTACAGCCAAGTTAGATACTTGTCATTTTTTTGTTTTGTTTTGTTTTCCTTCCTTTCGTATTACTAGACATGGGTGTTATAACCAATCTGTTTCAACAATGCTTAGAGCAAACCATTTTTGCTAAGATCCCTAGTCCTAATGGACTGTACAGAGCATTACTTATTCTAAGAAGGGAAAAAGATCTCCCCTTAAAATAAATGAGAAGCTGATGTTGGCATTTTGAATGGGTTCTTTGACTTCAAAAATTGTGCCCTCTCAAAATGCTCTCAAAAACAAGTCAAAATTAAAGCATGTGTGAAATCCAAACATATGCATGGAGACCATCAGCAAGTTAAAAAGTCAAATGCTTTCCATACTTTGCCCATTTATGAATTATTTTTAAGATGTTTGGCCAGGTGTGGTGGCTCATGCCTATAATCCCAGCACTTTGGGAGGCCAACGCAGGCAGATCACGAGGTCAGGAGTTTGAGACCAGCCTGACCAACATGGTAAAACACCATCTCTACTAAAAATACACACACACAAAAAAAATAGCTGGGCATGGTGGTGTACACCTGTAATTCCGGCTACTCAGGAGGTTGAGGCAAGAGAATCCCTTGAACCCAGGAAGCAGAGGTTGCAGTGAGCCAAGATTGTGCCACTGCATTCCAGCCTGGGCGACACAGCAAGACTTTGTCTCAAAAACAAACAAAAAATTTTTTTACTACAATTTTGTACTACAAATACTGTTGTTTACAGTGTATTTTCTTTAAATTAATTACTTTTTTCTTAAACATTCTAAGAAATACTATCTTTGAAATTCACAAATTTTTATATACAAGTTACAGACATGAAATGAAATATATTGCTATTAAAATAAAATAGCATTCAACTCTGTGCAACTTAATGCGATCTGCTTCACAATCTCAACATATTCACTATGTGAGAAATGTGTGGGCTTAAAGCTGCCAACAAGATGATAGCTAGCCTCTTCATCCCACCAAGTTCCCCACTCCACACTACAACCTCAGTTGAAAAATAAGTTAAAATAAAATCTGTTCCAGAATGCAGATCTTTCAAATACCTGTTCAGTTATAATATTTCTAATCACAGTGAATCTCATGCAGTGTCTGAAGTTTTTTTTAACCTCCCAAGGAGGCTCATCCCTGGATTCTCCCTTTCCTTATCTGAATATCCTATCACCCCCATTCTTACTTTCTCTCTAATAGTCCCTCCTGGTGGGTGAGTCCTGCAGGAAAAATGAAAAAAGGACAAATTCTGTCTTTACTCACCAAAACCACCTTCTCCCAAATGGCTAACACTGCCCCATATTGATGCTGGCTCTGCAGCTGATTTATGGAAATATTTTTGCTTGGTTGAAACCACACCCTGGATCACTCCTGCTTACGGGGCACAGAGAAAGAACCCACACCTGCATCTGCCAGTGTCTTGCCCTGAGCCAACACCACCTCCAGCGTGACCACCCACACAGTCACCATCAGCTGCTGCCCCTAACTCCCTTTCAGCTGCATTGTCTCTATTACTGTGGTGAACACCTGCAGGAAGGTAGGTACTCCAGCACCTGCTAGCAGTCTGCTGCAGCTGCTGCTATCATTGCTGCTGGCATGTGCAAATGAGGACAGATCCCACTTACCACATCACAAAACCCTTTGGCTGACACGACCCGTGGGAGTGTGATGAGAAGCAGTCTGTGAGAACCTCAGCATCCCCAATGCAGTAGATTCTTGACCTCCAGGAGACAGAGAACAAATATGTGGCCCAGTACAAATCTCCCAGATTTAGAGCACACAGTCCAGGAGTTAGGAGCTGAGTGTTGGCTCCCTAAAATCTTCTAGAAATGAAGCCTGTCAGCTGAATCTACCTTATTCTAGAATCAAACCCTCACGGTTATCAAATATGATAAAAGGAAAAAATCCAAATGCCAGCAACCTAAAAGATAGAAGGAAGATAACTCCAAAACGTTGAGAAAGAATCAGTACAAGAACCTTGACAACTTAAAAAGCCAGAGTGCCTTCTTTCTTCCAAATGACTGCATCACCTCTATAGCAAGGGTTCTGACTGGGCTGAGGTGGCTGAAATTACAGAAATAGAATTCAGAATATGAATAGGAACAAAGATCCTTGAGCTATAGGAGAACATTAAAACCCTATCTGAGGAAGCTAAAGATTGTGATAAAACAATGCAGGAGCTGACAGAAAAAAATATGCAGTATAGAAAAAATACCATAAACCAACCTGATAGAGCTAAAAAACACACTATAAGAATTTTACAATGCACAGTGCAGTGTTAAAAGCAAAATATACCAAGTGAAGAAAAGACTCCCAGCGCTTGAAGACTGGCTTTCTGAAACAAGACAGGCAGACAAGAACACAGAAAAACAGAATGAAGAAAGAATGAACAAAACATTCAAGAAATATGGAATTATTTAAAGAGAACAAATCTATGACTCACTGGCATCCCTAAAAGAGATGAGGAGAATGGAACCAACTTGGAAAATGTACTTCAAGATATTGTCCATGAGAACTTTCCCAACCTAGCTAGACAGGCTAACATTCAAATTCAGGAAATGCAGAAAATCCCAGGATAACACTGCAAAAGAAGATCATTCTCAAGATACATAATTATCAGATTCTCCAATGTTGAAATGAGAGAAAAAATGTTAAATGCAGCCAGAGAGAAGGGTCATGTCACCTACAAAAGGAAGCCCATCAGACTAACAGCAGACCTCTCAGCAGAAACCCTACAAGCCAGAAGAGATTGGAGGCCAATACTCAACATTCCTAAAGAAAAGAAATTCCAACCAAGAATTTCATACCCAGCCAAACTAAGCTTCATAAGCAAAGGAGAAATAAGATCTTTTTCAGAGAAGCGAATACTAAAGGAATTCATGACTCTCTGACTAGCCTTACAAGAGCTCCTGAAGGAAACACTAAATATGGAACAGAAAGACTATTAACAACCAGTACAAAAACACACTGAAGTACACAGACCAGTGACACTATAAAGCAAACACATAAATAAGGTTGAAAATAGACAGCTAACATCATGCTGATAAGATCAAATCCACACTTATCAATACTAACCTTGAATGTAAATGGGCTAAATGTCCCAATTGAAAAGCAAAGAGTGGCAAGCTGCATAAAGAACCAAGATCTATTGACAGGCTGTATTCCAGAGACCCATCTCACATGCAATGACACATATTGGCTTAAAATAAAGGAATGGGGAAAAATCTACCAAGCAAATTGAAAATAGAAAAGAGAGGGATTGCAATCCTAGTTTCAGACAACACACACTTTAAATAAACAAAGATAAAAAAGACAAAGAATGGACGTTACATAATTGAAAAGGGTTTAATTCCACAAGAAGATCTAACTATCCTAAATATATATGCACCCAATACAGGAGCACCCAGTTTCATAAGGAAAGTTCTTAGAGACTTTCAAAGAGATTTAGACTCCTACACAATAATAGTGGGAGACTTTATCACCTCACTGACAATATCAGACTGATAATTAATTCAGAAAATTAACAAAGATATTCAGGACCTGAACTCAACACACGGTCAAATGGACTTGACAGACATCTAGAGAACTCTCCACTCAAAGAGAAGAGAATATAAATTCTCATTGCCACATGGCATATACTCTGAAATCAATCACATAACCAAGAGTAAATACTTTTCAGCAAATAAAATGGAACTACAATCATTAAAAAAACAGTCTCTTAGACCACAATGCAACCAAAGTAAAAACCAAGACTAAGAAATACACTTAAAACCATACAATTATATAGAAATTGAATAACCCACTTCTTAATGATTTTTGGGTAAATAATGAATGAAATTAAGGCAGAAATCAAACTAATGAGAACAAAGATACAACACACTAGAATCTCTGAGATACAGCTAAGGTAGTGTTAAGAGGGAAATTCATAGTACTAAATGCCCACATCAAAAAGTTAGAAATATCTTAATTTAAAAACCTAACATCACAAATAAAAGAACTAGAGAACCAGGAACAAACCAATCCCAAAGCTAGCAGAAGACAAGAAATAACCAAAATCAAAGCTGAACTGAAGGAGACTGAGACACACACACACACAAAAACCATTGAAAAGCTCAACTAATCCAGGAGCTTTTTTTTTGGGGGGGGAAAAAATTAATAAAATAGATAGACTTCTAGCTAGATTAATAAAGAAGAAAAAAGAGAGGACTCAAATAAACAATCAGAAATGACAAGTGGGATATTAACACTTACCCTACAGAAATGCAAACAACCATCAGAGGATATTACGATCACTTCTATGCACATAAACTAGAAAACATAGAAGAAATGTATAAATTCCTGGACACACACACCTTCCCAAGACTGAATTAAGAAGAAATTGAATCTCTAAACAGATCAATAATGAGTTCTGAAATTTGAATAAATAATAAATAGCCTACCAACAAAAAAAATCTAAGACCAGACAGATTCACAGCTGAATTCTACCAGATATACAAAGAAGAGCTGGTACCAATCTTGCTGAAACCATTTGAAAAAATTGAGGAGGAGAGACTCCTCCCTAACTCATTCTATGAGACCAGCATCATCCTAATACCAAAACCTGGCAGAGACCCAACAAAAAGAGAAAACTTCAGGCCAATATCGTTGATAAACATCAATGCAAAAATCTTCAACAAAATACTGGCAAACCAAATCCAGCAGCACATCAAAAAGCATATCTGCCACAATTGAGTAGGCTTTATTCCTGGAAAGCAAGGTTGGTTCAACATACACCAATCAATAAATGTGATTAATCACATAAACAGAACTAAAGACAAAAACTGTGATTACCTTCATAGATGCAGAAAAAGCTTTGATAAAATTAAACGCCCCTTCAAGTTAAAAAGTCTCAATAAACTAGGTGTTGAAGGAACATACCTCAAAATAATAAGAGTCATGTATGACAAACCCACAGACAACATCACACTGAATGGGTAAAAACTAGAAGCATTCCCCTTGAAAAGTGGCACAAGACAAGAATGCCTTCTCTTATCACTCCTATTCAACATAGGATTGGAAGTCCTGACCACCTCAATCAGGCAAGAGAAAGAAATAAACAGCATCTAATTAGGAAGAGAGGAAGTCAAATTATTCCTGTTTGCAGAGAACATGATCCTATATCTAGAAATCCCCTTAGTCTCTGCCCCAAAGCTCCTTAAACTGATAACTTCAGCAAAGTTCATTTGTGAAAATCACTAATATTCCTATACGCCATCAACAGTCAAGACGAGCCAAATCAGAAATGCAATCCCTTTCACAATTGCCACAAATAAAATAAAATACCTAGGCATACAACTACCAGGGAGGTAAAAGACTTGTGGAAGCAGAACAATGAAACACTTCTCAAAGAAATCAGAGATGACACAAATAAATGGAAAAATATTCCATGCTCATGAATAGGAAAATTCAATATTATTAAAATGGCTACACTGCCAAAAGCAATTTATAGATTTGATAGGGTTTGGCTGTGGCCCCACCCAAATCTTATCTTGAATTGTAGCTCCCATAATTCCTACATGCTGTGGGAGGGATCCAGTGGGAGATAATTGAATCATGGGGGAAGTTTCCCCCATGCTGTTCTCATGGTAGTTAATAAGTCTCAGGAGATATGATGGTTTTATAAAGGGAAACTCCTTTTGCTTGGTTCTCATTCTCTCTTGCCACCACCATGTAAGAAGTGCCTTTCATCTTCCACCATGATTGTGAGGCCTTCCAGCCACATGGAACTGTGAGTCCACTAAACCTTTTTCTTTATAAATTACCCAGTCTTGGGTATGTCTTTATTAGCACTGTGAAGATGAACTAATACAAGATTCAATGCTATTCCTATTAAACTACCATTGCAATTCTTTAAAGAACTAGAAAAAAACTATTTTAATATTCATGTGATACCAAGAAAAGAGCCCAAATAGCCAAGGAAAACCTAAGCAAAAAGAACAAAGCTGGAGGCATCATGCCACCTGACATCAAACCACTATGTGGCTACAGTAACAAAAACAGCATGGTACTGATACAAAAACAGAAACCCAGACCAATAGAACATAATAGAAAACCCAGAAATAAATCTGCACACCTACAACTGTTTGATTTTCAACAAACCTAACGAAACAAACTTATATGGTTTGGTTGTGTGCCCAATCAAATCTCCTCTTGAATTCCCAACTGTTGTGGGAGGGACCCAGTGGGAGGAAATTGAATCATGGGGGCAGGTCTTTCCTGTGTTGTTCTTGTGATAGTGAGTAAGTCTCATGAGATCTGATGATTATTATAAGGGGGAGTATTCCTGCACAAATTCTCTTTTTGCCTGCTGCCATCCATGTAAGACGTGACTTGCTCCTCCTTGACTTCTGCCATGATTGTGAAGCCTCCCCAGCCACATGGAACTTTTAGTACAATAAACCTCTTTCTTTTGTAAATTGCCCAGTCTCAGGTATGTCTTTATCAGCAGCGTGAAAACAGACTAATACACAAGCAATGAGCAAAGGATTTTCCATTCATTAAATGACTCTGGAATAACTGGCTAGCCACATGCAGAAAATTGAAACTGAACCCATTCCTTATACCATATACAAAAATTAACTCAAGATGGATTAAAGCCTTAAATATAAAACCTCAAAACTATAAAAATCCTGGAAGACAACCTAGGCAATACCATTCTGTATGTAGGAATGGGCAAAGATTTCATGATGAAGACACCAAAGACAATTGTAACAAAAGCAAAAAATGACAAATGGAATCTAATTAAACTAAAGAGCTTCTGCACAGTAAAGGAAACTATCAACAGAGTGAACAACTCACAAAATAAGATACAAATTTTGCAAACTATGCATCTGACAAAGGTCTATTATTCAGCATCTACAAGGAACTTAAGCAAATTTACAAAAACAAAAAACAAACAGCCCCATGAAAAAGTGAGCAAAGGAAACGAACAGACACTTTTTAAATAAAAGACATATATGTGACCAAGAAGCATAAGAAAAACATCTCAACATCACTGATGGTTAGAGAAATGCAAATCAAAACCACAATGAGAGTCCATCTCACACCAATAAGTATGGCTATTATTAAAAAGTCAAAAAATAACAGATGCTGAACAGAGGTTATAGAGGAAAAAGAACACTTATACACTGCTGTTGGGAGCGTAAATTATTAGACTGGTGCAAAAGTAATTGTGGTTTTCGCCATTTTTTTTTAATAGCAAAAACTGCATTTACTTTTGCACCAACGTAGTAGTTCAACCACTATGGAAGACAGTGTGGTGATTCCTCAAATATCTAAAGCACAAATATCGTTGGACCCAGCAATCCATTACTGTGTATATACCCAAAGGAATATAAACCATTATATTATAAAGACACATGCTTGTGTATGTTCATAGCAGCATTATTTACAATAGCAAAGACATCAACCTAAATATCCATCAATGGCAGACTGGACAAAGAAGATGTGGTACATATACACCATGGAATACTATGTAGTCATAAAAAGGAATGAGATATGTGCTTTGCAGGAACATGGATAAAGCTGGAGGCCATTATCCTTAGCAAACTAACACAGGAACAGAGAAACAAATACTGCATGTTCTCAGTGGAAGCTAAATGATAAGAACACATGGACACATAGAGGGGAACGATTCACACGGGGGTCTACTGGAGAATGGAAGGTGGGAGGAGAGAGAGGATCAGGAAAAATGACTATTGGATACTAAGCTTAATATCTGGATGATGAAATAATCTGTACAACAAACCCCCATCACATGAGTTTATCTATATAACAAACCTGTACATGTATCCTTGAACTTAAGATACAACTTAAAAAAAAAACACACCCTACCCAATTAAGATGTTACTATTTTTTGGGTCAAAAGTTTTTTTTTTTTTTTTGCCCTAATTCCTTTAGGCCCCTTTAGTGCCATCAATGCCTGTGCTGAACAATGGTTCCTCATGGTAAAATCAAGGAGCTGTTAAGTTTTACATGTCTAGTTTCAAATTCGGGTTTCTTAATATTTCAATGAAAAAGAGGAAAGGCATTTTAAAAATAGCTAAATAAATCCATAATGACAAAAAATTGAGAGGGGGAAAACTATATGGTAGAAGAATGAGTAGAAACTGGTCTGATAGGACACAAAATATTGAGATATAAGTTAGCTAGAGGGGAAACCAAGAATCAAGGAGATTTATGATGCAAAACCTTAGGCTCTGAATAAAGGACACTCAAAATTTAATTCTGTCTACAAGGCGTCTTCAAAAGTTCATGGAAAATGTGTATTATGAAAAAAACTATGCATGAGTTTCAAAAATTTTTTGCACTAAACTAAGCTCAAGGTAACTGTTATACCATGTCTGAACATAATGTAGTGTGAGGTACTAAGCACTATAAGACATCAATTTGAAAAGGGCTGCTATTAGAACAACATGAATTCTGCTAATATTGAAGCAAGAACAAACATCAAATTTATGGTGAAGGTTGTGTGGAAGAATGGTGACTTCATTAATGCTTTATGAAAAGTTTATGAGGACAACATCCCAAAGAAATGAGCAGTTTACAAATGGATAACTCATTTCAAGATGGGCTGAGACAATGTTGAAGATGAAGTCTGCAGCAGCAAGCCATCTACATTAATTTGTGAGGAAAAAATTCATCTTTTTTTATGCCCTGATTGAAGAGGACCAGTGAATAACAGCAGAAACAAAAGCCAATACCGTATACATTTCAAATGGTTGGGCTTACACAATTCTGACAAAAATTAAAGTTGAGCAAACTTTTTCCTCAATGGGTGCCAAAACTTTTGTGCCCACATCAGCTACAGACAAAAGCAGAGCTTTCAATGGATATTTTACATAAGTGAAATAAAGATGCTGAAGTATTTCCTTGAGAAAACATAACAGGAGATGAAACGTGGCTTTACCAGTATAATTCTGAAGACAAGGCACAATCAAAGCAATAGCTACCAAGAGGTGGAAGTGGCCTAGTCAAAGCAAAAGCAGACCTGTCAAGAGCAAGGGTCAGGTAACAGTTTTTTGGGGATGTTCAAGGCATATTGCTTGTTGACTTTCTGAAGGGCCAAAGAATGATAACATCTGCTTGTTACGAGAGTGTTTTGGAAAGGTTAGCCAAAACTTTAGCAGAAAAATGCCCAAGAAACCTTAACCAGAGAGCTCTTCTCCACTACAGCAATGCTCCTGCTCATTCTTTTCATCAAACAAGGGAAATTTTGTGAGTTTTGAAGGGAAATCATTAGCCATTCCCCTTACAGTCCTGACATGGCTCCTTCTGACTTCTTTTTTTTTTTTTAATCCTAAAATGTCTTTAAAAGGTGCCCACTTTTCTTCAGTAAATAATGTAAAAAAGACAGCGTTGACATGATTAAATTTCCAGGACATTCAGTTCTCTAGAGATGAACTAAATGGCTGGTATCATTACTTAACAAAAGTGTCTTGAGTTTGATGGAGCTTATGTTGAGATATAAAGTATCTATTTCTGTTTTTATCTTTAAATCTCATTTTCCACAAACTTTTTGAGTCCCTTTGTACAATACGACGATCAGATAACAGTCTGAGTCAAAAGCAAGTAGACCACATCTCTTCGCCCACTTTTTCTGCAGTTGGGCAATTGCCTTGCCTTGCCATCTGACACCAACAACAGCATAAGCCTACACAAGTGGAACTGAAGCCACGATAAGGAAAGAAGAAACCACCTATACCACGCCAAGATCCTTGCCACCTGCCTTCCTAAGCTCGACTTAGGACCTTGCAGGTAGGTTTGTACCTCCCAGACAGAAAATTGGAAGATTCCTCTGCAGGAAGCTGAACATCCCAACAAATGGGTGCCTAGAATGAAACTGCCCAGTCAGATCCTATACAATGAAGTTGTCACAAGGTGACAAATCAAGTCTGAGAAAACAGAGAATTTAATTATGCTTTCCAGAGCCTCAAGTTTATACGTAAGCAGGCAGTCAAGTATAGGCAGGTATTTGTAAGAGACCTCTAACGTAAAAGACTGAGACCAGAGAGTCAAACAAGCAAACAGATACAATGAATTTCCAGAAAACACACAAATGAAAGCAAGGAAAGAAAATATTGAAACATTAAAAAAACACTACAATTAATATCCTCAGAGAAATAAGATATTGTATTCTTGAAATAACATAGAATGCTATTTTTAGAGAAGGAACATTTAGAATCAATAAATGTGCAGTTGGAACTTTAAAAAAATAAAAAGAAATCCATAGCAGGACTGGAGAATAAGTCAGGGATATCAGCCAGGAAATAGTATCCCTTGTTAATATGGAAAAAGGATGAAATAAGAGAGGTTAGAAAATTTTATCAGTATGACTCTAAAAAGAAAGTTACATGACTCTAAAATTGAGTGCTAAAGGATCAGGTAATAGGATTGGGGTATGTGAAAGGAGAGGGTCCAACTGAAAGTTCAGATACTGTAGCCACAGCTGGTGCTACTGACAAGGTGGCTTTTGGATAAAGGCATGAAGTGAGGTGAGCAGGCTCACACCTGTGATGCCTGGGGAAGGCAATCCCAAGCAGAGAGAATGACAAATAGAAAGTAGGCTTCATATGTTTAAGAAACAGAAAGTAGGTCATTGTGGCTGGAGTGGAGTCAAAGACAAATTGTAGGTAAAGATGACAGGTCCTGGTTGGTTTTATACAGAGCTGTTACGGGTCAAGCTTGACTGACTTTTTTCTTCCATTGAGATCAATTTATTTTTCTACTTGAAGAATTACGTAAGTAGACTCTGCTCAGATAATGTACTGAGTATCTTCAGTTATGAAAGAAATGTAATATACTTTTCTACTACTGAGAGGTGAACAGACCTCGCTCTCAGCGCCTCCTCTCCCTCGGGGTCCACTCTGGTGGCGCTTGAGGAGGCCTTCAGCCCACCACTGCACCGTGGGAGACCCTCTCTGGGCTGGCTGAGGCCGGAGCAGACGCCCTCTGCTTGCGGGGAAGTGCGGCGGGGAAGTGCGGAGGAGAAGCGCGGGCAGGAACCGGGGCTGCGCGCGGCCTGCGAGTTCCGGGTGGGCGCAGGCAAGGCGGGCCCCACATTCAGAGAGGTCATCGGGCGCCGCCGGCCCGGGGCAGCGA
Organism: Macaca thibetana thibetana; assembly: GCF_024542745.1. Lineage (NCBI taxonomy): Eukaryota > Metazoa > Chordata > Mammalia > Primates > Cercopithecidae > Macaca > Macaca thibetana. Next base: position 85,619,985 of record NC_065592.1, read on the forward strand.
AGGGCTTAGCACCGGTACCAGCAGATGTGGAGGGTACACCAGGTCTCCCCGCACTGCCGGCCCCGCCCGCGCCGCGCTCGAATTCTCGCGGGGCCTCAGCCCATTCCCTGCGGGGCAGGGCTCAGGACCTGCAGCCCGCCATGCCCGAGCCCCGCCCCGCCGTAGGCTCCCTCACTGCCCGAGCCTTCCAGACGGGCGCCGCCCCCTGCTCCGCGGCGCCCGGTCACATCGACCTCCCAAGGGCTGAGGAGTGCGGCACGCAGCGCGAGACTGACAGGCAGGCAGCTCCGCCCACGGCCGTGGCGCAGCAGCCACTAGGTGAAGCCAGGTACGCTCCTGAATCGGTGGGGACTTGGAGAAGTTTTATGTTTAGTTGGAGGATTGTAAACGCACCAGTCAGCACTCTGTGTCTAGCTCAAGGTTTGTAAACGCATCAATCAGCACTCTGTCAAAACAGACCAATCAGCTCTCTGTAAAATGGACCAATCAGCTCTTTGTAAAATGAACCAATCAGCTCTTTGTAAAATGAACCAATCAGCAGGATGTGGGTGGGGTCATATAAGGGAATAAAAGCAGGCTGGGAGCCGGTAGTGGTAACTCCCCGGTTACTTTCCTCACTGTGAAAGCTGTGTTTATTTGCTGTTTATAATAAATTTTGCTGGTGTTTGGGTGTATGCCACCTTTGTGAGCTGTAACACATTGAACTTCTGCAGTTTCACTCTTGTCGGTGACACCACGAGCCCACCCAAAGGAAGAAGCTCCAGAGACATCTGAACATCTGAAGAAACGAATTTCGGAGACACCATCTTTTAAGAGCTGTGACACTCACCGTGACTGTCCGGAGCTTCATTCTTGATGTTAGCAAGACCAAGAACCCGCCAATTCCCGACACACTACTATGAATTTTTCTTAAAGGTATTTCTTTAGAAAATCTCTTTGGTATTAGTGTCTTGAATATGTTGGATTTTTATTTACATTCTCTCTTGACTCATAGTTTTCCTAGAATTATTCTCGTTTTTAACAGCTGAGAACTAATGAGAAATTGCAACTAAGTGGAAGCCTACTGGCATATTTTATCTAGTTGGTAGAATTGTGGCTAGTGCTAAAACAAGCAAGCAATTCTCAACATATAAAATTAGCTGATTTCATACATGATCTTTGGATTTCTGGCTTCCATTGGATAAGGGGACTCTCTGGCAACACTGGGCTTACATTCCTAAGTGGCCAATTCGTTGGAATTATGTCACATGGCCGCTTTTTGTTCTGAGAATACTTCTCCAACTTTTCCCACTGGCTCAAACTCCTGAAATATTTTACTCATTTACATTACCTCTATTCTCTCTTGAAGATATTAAAGTTTTCCAACTCTGTTATAGACGAATAGGGTAGATGAAAATATGAATCTCAGAAGGGTAGGTTAAAATATGAATCTCTCACTTAATAAACTGGTACAATCTATGGCTGTCTCACTCCCGGGGAAAGGTGGAGGGTCAGCTTGAATTATTTTGAGTGGCAGGTCTCTTTACTGGAGCATAAATTATCTGGGGGAAAGCAACCTCCTTTAGTGTTGGCGTCAGGCTACTTTGGATCTGTTGTACTGCTCCTTACTTACCTCACTAACATCAGTTAGTTCAATTTGAGGAATGTGAAAAAAAATTCTCAAAGTATTCTTCGTCTGTTTGATTTCATGTTCTCATCAGACAAGTTTATGCCACATGATGAATATGAATACTGTTATTTAGGTATATCATTTAAAAATGTCTTTGAACTCATATAGTTTTTATTATGTCAAATAGCATTACACCAACATACTATAAAACACTGGCAGGCTCTTGGTCAGGGTAATGTTAGGCTATATTGCAGTAACACATACACCTTGTAATTGCAAAGGCATAACCCAACAGTCTTTTTTTATTCCCCTCGAAAGTTCTGATGATTTGGGGGGATTCTCCAAGGCTGTTATCTTCTTATTAGCTTTTCAGGAATCCCATCTTCTTACAATTACTGATGCTTTCAGCTCAACAAGTATCTTCTAGAGTAGTTGCAGCAAGGGATGAGAAATTTACAAAATTCAAAGTAAGATTACTAGCAAAAACAGGAGGCCCAGTCAAATTTGAATTTCAGATTAACCAGGAATAATTTTTACTATAATTATGTCCCAAATACTGCATGGCACATGCTTGCTTATACTAAGAATATTTGTTGTTTATCTGAAATTCAGATATAGCTGTTGTCTACTATTTTTATTTGCTAAATCTGGCAATCCTAAATCAAACCTGATTTTAGGTAGCTCAACCTAAAGATGACAATACCTCTTTACTGCTCACAGCCCATTGGGCAGAACTGGTCGTGTAATCTCAACGTGAATCCAAAGGAGGCTAGGAAATTTAGAGAAACACAGATTATTTGATGAGCATTTATGTATTTATTGCATAGTTTTAGAAATAGAAATTTTAGAACCAAAGTCATCTCTGACGTATTTACCTCATTAACATTTAGTCAGTTTACCAATGAGAAAACTAAACCCAGAGGGGTGAAGGAATGTGTTCATTTTACACAGTTACTTAGTGGCTGGCTGAGATTCCCAGATACACTGAGTCACATCTTAGGACTACTTCCATTAAATGGCGCAGTGTCTCTGGACTTCCTTTCAAATTAACACATAACTTTTTTCCATGAAATATTTGAAAGTCATACACGTGTGAGAAATTTTCTCAGATCTAGTTATCCCTTAAGATTGAGAAGCCAATCACAATGCATACAAAAATTTGCCTGAATGTTTAATTCATAAAATATTCTATCAGCATAATTAGAAGCAAAATATTGGTGGTGTAAAGTTACAGAATATAGAAAAATTGAGGGAAACATTTAGTTCATACTAAAACGAACAACTTTTTCCTTTTTTCCTTTTACCCCTTTTCCTGGTAAATCAGAGTCCCAGCTACAGTGCATTAAATAATGGCTTAATCAGCAGCTAGAGATGGTCTGAGGTCTGCTTCAGTGAGTGAGAAGCTGGCACTAAAGGCATTTAAGCATCTTCCAGCCATTGCACACAGTTGATTGTAATGATTGTTGATTGTAATGATTTTTTGAGCCATTCTATATTATGGGAAATGTCAAAATCGGTATTGTCCAAGAACTCACACATTTGAAAAACGAGTTTATGGGATGTGGAAGTGAAGAAGAAACCGCTAGTTGTGGACAGCAGCTAATCTAATAGCTGAATTTTTTTCTTTGTTAAGATTGAAGTGGCTCTTCATCACTGCCAACCACTCCCCACTGCTCTTGCCTGTCCCTCTTTTCCCCCTACATCATCACTTCATATTGATTATTCTGACTGTAGGGTATTATTTGTGAAGTGCTTTGTCATTTGTACTAGCAGAAAGGTCACCATTTGCAACACTTTTACAGTAGAACATCCCCTTTTTGGTGTTATGCAAGTTGTTTTTCACTCATATTGTAAAAAGCAGAGGCTATCAAAACATTTGCCAGCTAATCACAATAAAAATACGTATTACCTCTGTCTTTCTACATGTGTATTTCAGAGATAGTCTTGAAACAGCACCCTGCCTTGAATAATACACTGACATTATCTTTACTTTCCTATTTTATGTTTCTTTTTTTTGTTACCTTCTCCTTCATTCTATTAAAAATACTTCTAATATATTAAATTGATTTGACTCAATAAAGGTCTTAGCTCATATTTTCTAAAGTATTGATATAAGCATGCTTACTTGACTGCCTCTAGAATGCTTCATAAAGTTGGTGTGTTTGACCAATATTACTTACACTAGAGGAGGAGTTCTATGAGTTCTCCTTGTATTTGCATGCTTAAAAATATTAAAAAAAACTTGTGGATTTTGTAAGCATTGTTCAATAATTTTGCCCTAGTTCTTTCATTTTTTGTTTCTTTATTCCCATGTCTTCTCATATGCACTTAATTTTTTAAAACATACTTTTGAATTTCAGATGATGCACGATCATCTTAGTTGTTTTCCATAGCACAATGCTAAGGACTTAGAAATTTTGATAATAATGCTAAGCAGTTAACAAAAAGTTACAGTATTTTTGATATATATTCCACTGCTAAATTAGCATTATTTATCAAATGTTTCTAAATTATATTAAATTTTTTGTCACTACATATAGACACATTGTATATATGTGTACATACATAAATGCATTTATATGTTTTAATATATTACAGTAAAATGTAACAATTTAACAAAATCATTTTTTAAAAGCATGTGTAATCAGCCCTTCATACCTGTGGGTTCCACATTGGTGTACTCAACCAACTATGGTTAGAAAATATTTAGAAAATGCAGGATGTGGTGTCTCACACCTGTAATCCCAGCACTTTGGGAGGTCAAGGTGAGCAAATCACCCTGAGGTCAGGAGTTTGAGACCAGCCTGGCCAACATGGTGAAATTCCATCTCTACTACACATACAAAAAATTAACTGGTTGTGGTGACATGTGCCTGTCGTTTCAGCTATTTGGGAGCTTGGGAGGCTGAGGCAGGAGTATTGCTTGAACTCAGGAGGCTGAGGTTACAGTGAGCCGAGACCACGCCACTACACTCCAGCCTGGGTGACAGAGTGAGACTCTGTCTCAAAAAGAAAAAAAAGAAAATATTTAGGAAAAAGAAGATGGTTACTTCTGTACTGAACATGTACAGATTATTTTTTTGTCATTATTCTCTAAATATTGCACTATAGCAACTGTTTCCATACATATAATTTAAATTGAGTTAAATATTATAGGTAGTCTAGAGATGATTTGCAGTGTTTGGGAGGATGTCAATAGGTTATATGCAAGTACTACACCATTTTCTATCAGGGACTTGAGCATCCATGGATTTTCGGTATCTTCAAGGGTCCAGAAATCCAACCCCCCATCGATACTGAGGATGACTGTATTCCCATATTATATGGCGATACAGGCTTCAAAGCTCCCATGCTATTGCTTTTCCCCTGCACTGCCATGTGTTTGATATATGCCATTTTTCGATGTTTTGGCAGCTTCAAATGAGAAAATAGTAGACATTATTTCTGTTTTGTTTTCTGATGTTCATGAAGTTGATTCTCAAATTTCTATTGATCCTACATTTCACAAATAACCATCAAAAGAATATAAAAACTATTAAATTTGGTCAGGGAAAACAAAACCCAGAACAGAGACTCTGTTGAAGAGCAGCTGTGTACATTCTCCTTTTCTGGGGATCAGAGCAGGAGATTGACTAGGGGAAATAATGAACCAGAAGCACTTGGGGGCGTGGGGCATGGGGAGGAAACTGCTGAGTAGAGTTGTGGTGCTCAGGATCTCAGAGTCAACTCATTTCTCCATCCGCAGGCATTATGCCTGTCTAAGGCATTGAGTCTGTTTTGCACTTTTCTCTTTTTTTCTCTTTCTATTTTCTTTGCTAAGTCCGACACTGTTTCTTTTCTTTTCCATTTTCCTCTGTTCTTCCAATCTTTATTTGCCCCCTTTCTTTTCTCTGATTTCCCTTTTCCACCTTCTCCTTTCTTCTTTCTTTTTTTCTTTTCATTTCTCTCATTGCCAAATAGCTTTTTCAAAAGGTTCAAAAGTTTACACTAACTTATACTCACACCAGCATTTATAAGCCTGTGCCTGTTTTCTTATGGTTTCACAAAAAGTATACATTTATAAAATAATTTTTATTCTTTCCCAATATGCTAGGAGAAAAATAATCTTACATTAAACGTATTTAATTACTCAAATGCTTTCAGAAAAGGGACATTATATACCAGAGAGGAACAAATAGAATAGCAGTTGTGTCTCTTTACTAGATGCTTTTCATTATTATCACTTTACAACAATGCTGGAAAGATTCTCTCATAAAAATATGAAATGAAGCTCTGAAAGAATAAACAGCTTTTTCACAAATATCACCACTGGTAAAGCTCAGATGTGTGATCAGATAACATAGCTTTATTTTACAATACCTAGGAGCAAGATGTTTTGTTAGGGACTGATCATGTAAATAAACCAGTCCCAGAATGGCATTCAAAGAATACAGAAAGCTGTATCTTTATATAATTATCCAATATGGTGATTTATTTCAGATACGTTAAAATGCCACTTTCTATGCATAAGGCATGTAGGTAAATAAAATAAGTGATACATTTTTCCTCTCAAGATGCTTACAATATGTTAAAGAAGGTAAGTAATAAATATAAGTAATTATAATCCAAAATAGCATGTCATAAAATAAAGTGAGGAAAGCAGAAATATAACAGTTTCTCAGGAAAGAGGGTTTCTGGAATTAAAATCTTGAAGGTAGATCAGATGCCATTTAATATATGAGAGATTACCTTTCTCCTAGCATATTGGGAAAGAGTAAAAATTATTTTATAAATATATACTTTTTGTGACACTGTAAGAAAACAGGCACAGGCTTATAAATGCTGGTGTGAGTGTAAGTTAGTGTAAACCTTTGAAACTTTTGAAAAAGCCATTTGGCAAAATAGGCAGAATATGTCCACACCTAGATGTGTAAAGGCAATGAAGTTTGAGGAACTGTGTAGCTAAGTTATCATAGGGTTATAAATGTGCATTTTCAAGTATTGAGACATTGGGTATAATTAGAAGTGCAAAGACAAAGATGTGCCTTATGGACTGAGGCCTTTCGTGTTAGAACAATGTCCTGGATGTTGGTAGACAATAGAGATGAGGTTAACCAAGAGGGGAGAAGAAATAGGAAAATTTCTATTAGCCTACTCCTTGATGCTAATAGCTTTAACCACAGTAAATATGAATTTGTTTTTATGTCATATGTGAGATATATGGGTTATTTTATGTATGTAATAGCTATCAAATTGTTATGTGCTCCTGGGAGAGTCAATGTGCTTGAATTAATTTGAAGGAGACTGTTTTGTTAGACTGGATGTGGAAAAGAAGAAAATAGTAAGAGAACACTAGGTTGGAGTGTGGGAGATAGAGGGGTGCACCCAGAAACATAATTAAAGTGTGTTCTCTGTGTCTTCCAATGTGGTCATATCTGTGATCTAGAGAAGAAGAAGATACAGGCAGAAACTGAAGGAGATCTTCTCAGAGAGCCCATTGTGAGGCACGGGGCAAACAAAGGACTGTTTTAAGGATCTGAGTGACTATGTGATCACAAAATAGGAAGATGGATGTCTTCTTTTCCACACAGAGCATAGCATAACTGATGCTTAAAAGTTCTATTGCTGTCCAATTAGTGACCCCTACCAACTTTTGGCTATTTAAATTTAAAATAATTCAAATAAAATTTAAGACTCGGGCCCTTATTCACACTAGCCATATGTGTGCTCAACAAGTTGTTGGAGCTAATGGTTACCATATTGGATAGTATAAATATAAATAATTTTCATAAACACAAAGTTCTGTTGGATAGCGATAGAACTTGACCACAGGACTAAGAGCAAAGAACAAGACTGTGCTACTTGATGGGAGACAGAAAAAGAAGTGGACATGATAGCACAACAGGGATGCCTGGAAAGACACTCCTTGAAGACACTTAGTTGAGAGCATTATCAGAGAGATACGGCCCTCAGGAAGCAAGTGAGCAAAAGAGCCAGTATAATTTATGCCATTGTTGTTAATGTGTTCCCACTTATATAACTGTGAAGCTTGAGTTACAAACGTAAAGTTAATTATATAAGAGACCATATCTTACACACTGAGAATGTGCAGATAAAATAGAGTAAACCTACCCAGCCTCAGTAAACAATAACGACCAGATTACAAGTATGACTAGTTGCTAACATGTATTGGACACATGCAATGTGGTAGGCATTGTTCTAAGTGATTGGAGTGCATTAACTCATTGGTTTCTTATACCAGCTCTAAGAGATTGATACTCAAGCTATCCACATTTTCAGATAAGGAAACTAAAGCAAAGCTGGATAATAAAGGCTGCCTGACTTCAGGGCCCATACTCTTTGTCACAATGAAAGTGGAAATGACTAATTCTTCGTATCCCAATGGCAGAGGAATATTAGACATATTCTGAAATCAGTGAGGACAAATCAATGGACAGTTATGAATACTGAGATACATTTGATTAGTAATCTGGTTAAAGTCTGAATAAAGTATTTAAAAGTAACACAAAAAAATCAAACCAAAGTCAGAAAAGCACTATTTCACACAGATGTAACAAGCAAGTGGATACACAACTCAGACAAGAATGTAATGAATGAACCCGAAAATACAGTTTCTTTGATGATCTAGGTCAGGGATAGCAAAGATGCTTTAATTTCCTGGGCCAACGCTGATTGATTGTGGTGCTGGAGTGGAGCTGTGTTGAGAATTCTGAGACTCAATAAAAATGCATGCAATAATTAATTAGTAATGTCTGACATAGTTGGGGAAGGCAGATAATCAGCATATATATCAAGTATCTGTCATTCCTGATTTGGAGAGATGTGGAGGAAGGCATTTCAGGTTCAAAGCAAAACTTTTAAAAAAAGTAATGAGTTAGTCTGCATGCGCATAATCCTGCACATAAAAAAATTGACCAATTTTGAAGAAACAATGTGTACTTTAGGGCCAGAAAACTATGGTCAGGTTTCAAAATGCAAGTTATAGTAAAGTGTAACAATTTTATTGTATGTATGAATTTAGGAATTGATCTGTCATTGAGATGGAAAGTCATAACTAATTCCTATTATTTTCATGAGTTTTTGGAGTGGATACTAAATTTTGGTGAGTTGGTGATGGAAAGCAGGAACTGGCAAGATTACAGCTCACAGTGTATGTCACTGGCCTAAAAAATGTAGGTAGTCTTTGCTAATAGTCTTTTTTTCTTCCCATCTGTACTCATATATTTTTTTTTCTATCATTGCTGACAGTTTAGGTGTTTGAACGAATACTGAGGCAAAATGAAAGGCACTATTTCTTCCCTCCACTCTGCCCTCAGAGAAGGCTCCGCCCTGAGGCTCTTTACTAGCCACTCATAAGTCTCTTCTTTTTAGCATTAGCTGATAATATTTATATAGTACCTTTTGGTAGAGAGCTGTGAAGTATCATGTTGTTCAATAGGGAAGATGGCTCAATAGAGATATAAGAAGGTTGATTAGATGTTGTTCCTTCTGTATCCTGACTGTGAAAAGTGTAACGCTTGGAGAGGTAAAATTATTGTCAGAAGAGCAAAGCGCCAATCTCTCTTCTCTCAGAATGTGGGTGGGAGGATCCTTGTGCACTCTCAGATTGCATCAATACCTTTTCCAGGATTCTTCTGTGGTATGAGTCGTCATGGATATGAGTCCTTGGTGGATCCATTTATGGGTTGTGTTGATCTTGTGGATTATTGGCAGCTTATATAGGCATGGCTTGTACTAAATACTCAATGTCTATTTGCTGAACTGAATTAAATGTATCGTTTACATGTTCACACATATATTACCCATAATACATTAAGCAATACACCAAGTGTCTATTGCATGAAGCATATTCATGGTATAACCCAGAAGGCACAGCTATAATTTTGTTTTGTTCAAACAGGAAGAGTTTTGTTGCATCCAAAGATCATATGATCCCTTTCATATACTGAAGGAGAAACCAACCAACCAACCAAAACAAACAAACAAACAAACAAACAAAAACCACAAGTCACTACAATGAATACAGGTCGTCATTATGTAGGCATTCCTAACATTAACAAAAGAAGATTCAACATTGAAAGACCGTCTTTCTAGGAACTTGCCAAGCATGAACTAAGACTGAATAAGGGTCTTGCAGTAAGAGCCATATATCCAGGCACAGAGAGACGGTGTAAGACCAGAACAGAAGAACCCAAAACAGTTGCCAGGGAAGATTCAGATAAAAGTTTCTAGTTACACTACTTAGGAATTACCATCAATTCTTAGTAAAAAGAGGTTCAATGAGTTACAAAAAATCCTTACTTCCTATTCTATTGTTTTTAGATACGTATCACAAAGTATATACAGTTAAAAAACAAGAAACCAAATGAGGACCCAGCTCACAAGTGTCATTTTAGGTCATGGCAATTTAAATTAAGCTAATCATAAATAGTTTTGAATGTTGTGAAAAGAGTTTCTGGTTTTGCTCTGAGGTTTTGCATTTTTAAAAGAGCATTGAACAAAGTTAGAACTAAGCGATACGTTAGTACAAAGAGAAAAATCGCAAAGGCTACAAATACACACAAATTTTCAATATGCTATGATGAATATAACATAATGCCTACCATTAATTTTGCAGTAAGGTCAAGGCAATGATGTTATCAGCAATGAATGAAAGCAAAGAGTGATTCTTGACACTGTCAGAATTAAGCATTAATAATGTTTCCTATTTGTGTCTTAATTGGGTGTGATTTGCCTCTGATAGCACCTTTCATTATCAGTACAGCCAAGCCTCTGTGTTTTCCATCTGAGGTGTCCATTGTTCTAATTATTCCCGCATGCTGACCATCCTCAATACATGCGAAATAATACCAGTAATGCATTTTTAAAAAGAAGCAATATGCTTAAATATATTATAGACACTCTGTCATCCTGTATTGCTTTTTACTCTTTAGACTGTAGAAAGCTGCGTGGCTATTTTACATTGATAGGCATTTGTATTGATTGGAGGAGTAAAAAGAAAGTTCTCATTACAGAGCTGCTAACAGTGTAATTATAGAGTGGCACCCATGCTGGGGTGTGTTAGGAACCATGTTCCTGTTTTAACACCATGTAGAGTGTAACACCGGTAGCTTAGTGGAATACGCTCTTTGTACTTATAATTGCTTGCAATTAGTCCAGGGTAGTAGGTACGTTTTTATCTCCTACCTATCAGAATTCTGATGTTGGGATATTGATCATTGGATTTACTCTCAATACCTAAAATTGTCAAAATTTATACAGTAAAATTTACTTCTTTTTAGACTTTGGCTTAGTGGTTAGAGGGCCTCAGTTTCAGTCTAGGTTCTGTCACTTACTAGCTCTGTGAGCTTAGGGAAATTTCTTCATCTTTCCAACCCTCGCTTCTCTTATCTGAAATGTGGGGTTAATACTACTACTCTTGGAAGATTTATGAAAAGAATAAATTATGAAGGCAGAGTACTATGTGTGTGAAAAAGTAGTAGCTGAAACAATGTTTTCATGATGATTATGGCACATGAATCAGTTGATCCAGAATCTAAATTATTTTTAGGATAATGTTACCTTCTCACTCTTGACCTAGTATCCTACCAATATGTTTCCTGTAATATTAACAGAAATTGGCATGTTCAGTTAGTATCTAATTTTCTTAAACATGTTTAAAAATCCCATTGTCCAGGCTCACACTTTTAAAAGGTTCTTGAAACCCTGCCCGTTCGGCTGAACTTCCTTTTCCCTGTGATTGAATTTTCTATTCATTTGTCAAACTGCTTGAGTTTCATGCTGCTAAAAGCAAATTTAAATGCAGATCCAGCACAACTTGAGGTTCTTGGCCAGTCAACAACTGACCGGTACACAGCCTTCCTTTATGGAAAAGCAGAAGGTGAAAGAGGGAGTAATTTTCCTCTGAGTTAAATGCTCCAGGCCTCACACGCCTGTATTTTATCTCCTACTTTTCACAGAAACTCTGGTTTTAGAATTAGAGGTTTTTAAACCATCAATAATACTAACATTTTCTCCCTTAAAGTTTCTATTTGACAGGGTTTTATGGTCCTGACACAGGTATCAGATTTCTCTGCTGGAGTGTGCAGAGTTTAGTGGACAATGGCAAACTCTGGAGAAGCAGTTAGATCTGGCTCCTTATTTCTAGTTCTGTCACTCCCTAGCTGTGGGAGCAGCAGCTGGTTACTTAGATTCCCAGAGCTTCAGATTTTCCATTCATGCAATGATTGTAATAACAGCTCCTTCTTGGGTGTTTTGGGTGAAAAGTAAAAGAGAAAATATATAAGAAACCTGTAGAATCTCTTCCATTTTTCCTGTGATATTTCTTTTTGTCTCCAATGATAAGGAAATCCCCTAAACTTATTTTCCCCTGCTGCAGAGTACAGATGGCACCTGGGAAGCTGTAAGATGTGTGTGCAATTAAAGACATTTCAGCTCTTTCACTTATGATATCAGAGTTAATAAAATTATAGCTAGAGAATGGACCATATACTCTAATGCAATGCTTATCTCTGTATACTGAAGGATTCTTGGAGACATATTAGTGACAAAAGCTGAAATTTTAAAATATTTTCCTTTACGTACTTATATCATGCCTTATTTAACTGATGTAGGGCAAAGTCATTTGAATTTTGTCCTTTAGACAGAATTCACATGTCCCTTCATCTGCAAAATAGTTTACCTTAATTTGAAGTTTCTCCTGTGAATTCTGGCTACCCAAATTATACCAGCACGACCAGTAAACAGGACAGAGCCATGTAGTAAGAGGGCAGCACTACCTTCACAGAGCCTACTAATGTCTCAGAGAGAGGAGACCTTAGGATATTTTTGAGGTTTTGAAGTCTGGCTTCAGACAGGTCTGTCAATGCAGCAACTTCATTAGGGCTGGAGAAAAATAATGAAATAAAGGTTTCGGAGTATTGGCTAAAGCAAGGTGTTTTGAGGCAAGATCTTCAAAGACCCTTGGGGTGTAAACTGGCATGTGATGATTTCTATTGAAAAATTGATGAATCAGAAAGTTTTCGGAATAAAAAGTGAAATCATTTGTAACTTTCATCTTCTTGAACATGAATCCTTGAAACAATCACGTTCTCTTTTTTTTTTTTAATTATACTTTAAGTTCTAGGGTACGTGTGCATAACGTGCAGGTTCGTTACATATGTATACTTGTGCCATATTGGTGTACTGCACCCATCAACTCATCAGCACCCATCAACTCGTCATTTACATCAGGTATAACTCCCAATGCAATCCCTCCCCCCTCCCCATAATAGGCCGCGGTGTGTGATGTTCCCCTTCCCGAGTCCAAGTCATCTCATCGTTCAGTTCCCACCTGTGAGTGAGAACATGTGGTGTTTGGTTTTCTGTTCTTGCGATAGTTTGCTGAGAATGATGGTTTCCAGCTGCATCCATGTCCCTACAAAGGACACAATCTCATCCTTTTTAATGGCTGCGTAATATTCCATGGTGTGTATGTGCCACATTTTCTTAATCCAGTCTGTCACTGACGGACATTTGGGTTGATTCCAAGTCTTTGCTATTGTGAATAGTGCTGCAATGATAAAAAGACAGTGGAATAGTAAATGTTAATGTAGATACTTATCAGACTGGTAAAATTAACACCTTTTATGGGGGATGATAACAAAGGGGTCTTCTTAAATATTGGAAATGTGAAGTGTTAGTTTTTAAGTAATCTGATATCCTCTTTTAGACATAAAAATATATATATTTATACATTGTTTATGGTAGCAAAACTTGAAAGCAAAATGAGTGCGCATCAATAGGAGGATACATTATGGTATACTCAAACCATAGAATTTTATAGCTATTATAAGTTTTATCGAGAGAATTTTCATAAAGTACTGTTGAGATAGAGAAGTGTAATAGGACTTCACTTTTTTATAAAATAAAAAATGTTTCTATGTGTGTGGATGTATGTGTATGTGTGGAATGTATATTGTGAAGAACAAAATGCATTGCACAATTTTGATTTTATTCAGGCTATTGCAATAGGGAGAATGTTCATTAATGAAGGACATCTTGAAAAAATAACAAAAAAAGAACAGATAAAAAGGGAGTCTTGGTTTTATAAAAACAAAAACAATAAAGTCATAAAAGGTGAAAGGCAGATTTCTAAGTCCTGAGGAAGGATCCCAAATGGGTCTTTTTTCATAATATTGGGGGCAGGTAAGATGGCCCTGAGGTTACAAAAGAGTTCTGGGGTATTTCACACACCATTGCTTTGTGAGATCAAAGAACTCTATTGTACGTATGTTTATATGAATTTGTATGTGTAAAGTGTATTTATATGTGTAATTGTACATATAAATGTATATACACTGAGATAATAGATGAGTACTATGGGGGCTGAAGAGCAGAAATCAAGCAGAAAAGGAAAATCACTGCCCTATAAAACAACGTGTGACGTGATCATATTACTCATTTACATATAACTTAGACGTCAATTTATTAATGTACATAAGAACATTTGGATAATAGTAACAGAAATAACTTTAAATTTAGTTTAATAGCGTGTATTTTTCTGAGCATAAAATGAACGCATAGAACAACTGGACAGTACTCAAAGCATCCGCAGGTTTAGCTCTTTCTACAGCAACTTTACACAGACAGACATTCTTATTTTTCCATTAAGAAAAATTGTGTCCATTTCCATTGTGTCCTCGGATTCACAATTACAACAGTGTCATATTCAGAATAAATTTTTAGTTTGATATTACAAAAATTCTGTAAGCATAGAGTTGCTTTAATTGAGTAAAATACATGGGTAACACTTTGCCAAGTGTTCATATGTTCAGTAGCCTTTGTAATCCTTAACATGTGACTTTATTGCTTCTAAGAAAAATTGTCTGGGGGCTCAATAAGTTCAAGAAAAGAATGCTCCTGTGATATTAGAGAGGTTTGGTAACAAAGATCTAACTTAGGAACATTCACTTCTCCACGTCCCTGTCATTAATATATACCATTACACTTTTAAAACTAAAACTGAATGACCTTAAAAATATAATAATCCGTGCCTTAAAATTACAAATCTTACCATAACAGTAAGTGAGCAATTTCCAAGTAAATGAAGTACTGCCTCCCCTGTGGTTTAATTGTGTTTTCTGTCCTCTTATTCATCCTTCTCATGACATTTTCCCACCTTATTCAAGAGCTCTACCTACAGTTAGGGCAGCTTTGGGAACAGACTCTATTCATTTCCCAGATAAAAAGATGAACAAGAAGAAAAAGCACTAGAACAAGACTCTTGTCCTCTGAATGGGTACTCCAAATGATGTTGGCACACGAGGCAGATGTAAAAAGAGGATAGCTTACAATGTGAAGTCCTTCTTGACGTAATTGAGATTTCTGAAGCAAAATTAATTTTCAATAAAAATTAAAATATTTTCTAATAATGAATATGTGCTGAAGAATCTAAGATAGTAACACAAAAAATAAAGACATCTAGAGCATTCTATTCACCAAGATAATCACTTTCTCTTTTTTTTAAGTGGAATTCCTTTTTCCAAATCTTAGCCTTCATTTCTTTAACACACAAGTCCTTAATACTTGTGGCATCTTATTTTGTCCTCCTTTCTCATAATAACAGAATAAAATAATTTTTTCTGTAATAGTGCACTTATTTGAGATTCTGTTTTTACTTGAATGCTTGCAAAAATGCAGTAAAGAGAATGAACCAATAAAATAACTGGAAGAGTAGTTCTAATCCTCAAAATGGGGTTAACGCAAGGAAAAAAGAGTTGGAATTATTTGACTTCCTACAAAACAAAGCTAGTTCCCACCTGCCTTCTCCTTTTGGCTCTTCCTTCCTTATTTACAGTACGGTAGGACTTTTGAGTGAAGGAATGGCAAGCAGTTAATAAAACCTTTGATGGGTATTAATTACTTTCCACTTAATTACCTGCCTTGTGGATCTTGTTGAGCTATTGATTACTGGCAAACATACATCCCACTGGGGATAAGTGTGATTTAACTTCATCCAAAGAGTCAATTAGCCCAAGTAACATAGGGAGAGCTAGTGTTTTGCCTCAGTAGCTAGAGATTCTTGCCAAAAAGGCGAGGTAAGCATTTATTTGTTCATTAAAACACAGTGTTACTATCAACAGGAGTCACTTATCAGGTGTTATTGAGATTGGTAAAATGTCACTGTGCGTCATCAAAGATTAGCTGCATGGTGTGGAAGCAACATGGGCAAAGGGAGTCTTTCTTGCTTGAGAACTCTGAAAGAACTGGTGAGGTTTTGAGATTAAACTTAGCGGTATAGTCCAAGTACTGTTCTCTATTTCATGAAATTATAACCAAACAACTCTATCAAATACACCTACACACAGCTATGGTTTATAAAGACAATGTTGCCTTGTGCTGCATGAATTTCAGGATCCCAGATTTTTTTCTTTGATATGCTATACCAAAAGAGCAAGATGTTTTCTGCACCTTCACTTAATAATTTACTGATTTCTGTGTTCATTTCTGCCAGCAAGTCAATAGGAAAAAAATGCTTGAAATTCAGGTCTTTGGTGGATTGGGGGAGAGGAGGAAAATTGTGTGAGAGAAAGAAAAATTGTTCCATTGACCAAACTTTGGCATGAAATTATACTTTTAAACCCATAAGAAAATTCACAAAGCTGATATTCTTAAAACTTTATCTATTTAGTTTTATAAAAATTCAAATTAGAATTTTTAAAACATCCTATTATGTAGCTCTTTTGTAGTATTCTTATGAGAAGAATTAATCTTAAAAAATATGTCAAACTCTAGGAGTTAGCAAGGGATAGAAAAATATGCTGAATTGCAGGTGAGTGTTAGAACTTTGATCAATAAATTATGTGACACGGAAATTTTATTTTGAAAAGTTGTAATAATATCAAAACCCACAATATTTTATTTAAAAATTAGGGCATGGGGAGTTTAAATAATTTGCTTTGTTGTGGAATTCAGTGTGTGCTGAATCAATAGGGTGATTACTCCAAAGTTGAATATTGAATACATGTAAATAAGTTACTAACATTTGTATTATTAAGTTTACATTATCATTGTATAACCATCATCATACTTTATTGTACAGACTTTTCATAATATTCAGGTGAGATACAGTAATCATTATCTACTCATTTTGAGAAAGTTGGAACTGAGGAGCAGAAAAGTTTAAGTAACTTGGCTAGGAACACCTAAGTTCTCCAATCAGGACTTGGTCTGAAGTCACCTGGACTTCAAATCTTCCCTCCACTCCTTCTTATTTAGTGTTTTAGCATGATCTTGCACTGTGAATTCTGAAGCCAGAAAACAGTTAACTCAGAGTGAATGTGAATATCTACCTCTGGGGTCAGTTTGACTGCTAGTGTGGTATTTTTTCGTTTTGCTCTTGTTCTGTGCACAGTAATTTTTGTGTCCTGCTTCTCTCTCACTCCCTTTCTCTCTCTTATGCATTTCCTTTTCCTTTGGCTTTTTGTGATAATGCTATATATTTGCTAGAGTGAATAGATTTATTTTCATCACTGCAGTCTGAAAATGAAAATATTTTAAACAAATTAACCTCACCATTGCCTGCACTTATCTAAAAGTATTTTTTTTTTTTTTCCTGACTGAAGCAGGAAATGCAGGCACAAAAGGAGAGGATACTCATGCTTGTCATCTTCACATGTCAGGTTTTTGGGTGTTATTGCTCCAAGGGGTGTTCCTGCTGAAAGACACAAAGTATATGTCACCTCTATCCATCAGATCAAAAGATCTTGCCAACAACAATATTCACATCAATGCCCAGTTGGACTCCCTGTTTACAAGAGGCATTCTTGTGAAAGGCCCTACGTTTTAGATTAAATATTTCCTGTGCCAAAACATTCTGCATCAGTGAGTCAAAACAGGCTGTAGTCCAAAAGGATATATCCTGACTGTGAGCACAGATATGGTATAATTTGAGTTTTTTCTTGTTTTATTTTTAAAACAAAATATATTGGGCTTATGATTATTAGAGAAAGTCAGATTTAAGGCTGAGGAAAATGTAAATGACAGCTAAAGATAATTCCAAAATCATCTCTGTTTTCTCCAATACTTTGACTAATTGATTGTCTCATAAAACTTTTTATTTTAGTCTCCAGAGGTCTGTTTTTCTGCAGAAACCTAATGAATCCTGACAGTTTCTGAAAAGCTAAATATATATTTTTCGTGCAAATTAGAAAATTTGTGCACAAAGCTGATACATTTCCAGTTTCACAGGGTAGAGCTGTGCATTAAAACCACCAGGATTGGTGTGGTGGCTCACACCTGTAATCCCAGCACTTTTGGAGGCCTAGGCGGTCAGATCCCTTGAGCCCAGGAGTTTGAGACCAGCCTGGGCAACATGGTAAAACCCCATCACTAGAGAAGACACAAAAAATTAGCCGGGTGTGGTGGCATGTGCTTGTTCATCCAGCTACTCTAGAGGCTGAGGTGGGAGGATTACTTGAGCCCAGAAGTAGGAGGTTTTAATGAGATGACACCACTGCACTTAAGCCTGGGCAACAAAGCAAACAAACATCTCAAAAAACAAATAAAAATCCCAAACCACCAGCTCCCTTTTTACACAATGATGTGTGTGTATGTGTCTGTGTGAGTGTGTCTCTCTGTGTGTAAACTCCTTGTTTAGTAGTTGTGATAAAGTAGAGAGGGAATTGCAAACACCTAACAAATAGGTTTCATTGAGGTAAAGTCTTTGTATAATCTCATCTAAATCTCAAAACAACCTATTTAGTTTGGAATTTTTGCTTCTATTATGCTAACGAAGATAAGGCACAGAGAGCTAAAACAATTTGTCTAAAGAAACATACTCAGTAAATTGTTTAATACCGTCTTAGTTGACTGAAAAACCAAAACCTATCCATCCTACCTTCCTGCTTACCTGGGAAAAACTTTATAAGCCCAGGAGGCAGTTACTCTTTTTACTCCTCACAAGACCAAAGGGTTTAGTTAGAAGGAAGTAGAACAAATGAATTTTGACTCTTAAACTGTAGTATATATGTAGCATTTTAAAATTCATTTCTTGAGCGTCAAAGCAATCTCAAGGCTAAAAATTTATAGTGGCAACTGACTTTTCCTTGTAACAGACATGATAATAAATATTTTTAGGGCCATATAAGTTTCTATTACATATCCTTGTTTGCTATTGTTTTTCACAACCCTTTATTAAAATAAAAAAATTCTTAGCTGAGTGACCATACAAAAACACCCCTTAGACAATATTTGGCCCACAGTCATAGTTTGATGACCCTTACACTATATATTGATTTTAATGGTGTTTATGTGACCGTATATGTTTGTCAAATTCCAAAATTATACACTTAAAATTGTAAATTTCAAATAACATAAATTACCTTTTAATGAAATAAATGGGGGACCATCATAAACAGTATGTTCTTTCACCACAAACATAGATATTTTAAATAGCCATACATCTATTGATTAAATAGAATTTGTAATTAAATAAATTCCCATAAAATCTTCATATCCAAAGCAACTCATCAGAAATTTTATCATTTAATAAACGAAAATTACCAATATTACACAAACTCTTTCATATAATGGTGGAATGAGGATACTTTCCAAGTTATTTCATGAAGCCAATATAACTCTGACACCAAATCTAAGAAAGAATATTATATGCAAAGGAAACTAAAGACTAATATTCATTGTGAGCATAGGCACAAAAGTCCATAACCAAACATTATCAAATTCGATTCGGCAATATCTAAAGATGTTAAATAATCATGACCATGTGGCAGTGGCAATCCCAGGAATGGCAAGTTGGTTTATTATATGGAAATCACAGTGGAACTCACACGTTAACACATTAAAGAGGAAAAATTATATTTAAGTAGGTTCTGGAAAGGCACTTAAAAATTCAGTACCTGTTCATAATAAAAATGCTCCACAAACTAGGGACAAAAGAAAACTTTTTTATTCTAGGCAAATAAAGTCTGCCAGAAATCAACATTAAATATTTTACTTATGAAGAAGGAATGAGCATTATATCCCAAAATAGGGAAAAGATAAAGATGTACATTTCTACCACTTCTAGTTAACATTAATGTAGTAAGTAAAAAAAAAAAAAAAAAAAAAAAAATTTTAGAAAAGAATAAAAAAAAATCTATTGGAAGATGATATAACATATGCCTATAAAGTTATAAGGAGAGGTCTCATGTCTTTGTGGGACTCCATGCATATGTGTATAATTAAAATTATTTTCTATTATTTTTTGTAAAAAAAGTAAAGAATAAAGAAGTGAACTTTGGAGTGTCACAGGATGCAAAGAAAATATACAAAGATCAATTGTATTTCTAACCAACAACAATAAGCAATTGGTAAGAAAATAAAAGAGATGCTATATTTATGGATTATAAGGCTCAGTATTATTAAAGTTATTAAAATGTAAATTCCCCACAAATCTATCTTTATATTCAACACAATCCTAACCAAAATTATATTTGGCTTTAAAAAAAGGCAATTTGCTGTGTCCAAATATATATCAAAATGAAAATGTCTTACAACAGTTGGAGGACTTACCCTGCCTGACTGCCATACATATTATAAAGCTATGGAAATCAGGAGTTTGACACTAGCAACACGATAGGTGAATAGATCAATTGAAAACAATTGTGGATCCTGAAATAGATTCACACATACAAAGTCAAATTATTTTTTGGTTTGGGCCCTAAAACAATTCAACAGGAAAAGGAAAACAACTTGAGCAAATGGTGATGAATCAAGTAGACAGGAATAAAGAAAATATAGAACCTCAACCTCAATTTCACTCGTACACTAAAAAAAAAATCTCATATACGTGAGGTATATGATATCTAAACCTAAAGGAAAGTTTAAAATATTCTAGAAAAAAATCTTCATGGGCTTAGAGTGGTAATAATTTATTGGACTTCAATAGAAAGCCCAAATAATAAAAGAAGCAAATGCAAAATACTTTGTTCTTCAAAAAATTGCCATTAAGTTAGTTTTAAAAAGTAAGTCATAGATTGTGAGAAAATATTTGATATATCTGATAGAGAATGTGTAACCAGAATATAAAAAGAACTCTTAAGACTCAATAATATAAACACAGGCATCTCAACATAAAAAATAAAAATTGAGATTCTATACCTAGAGAAAATACCCTTCAGAAATAAAGGAGAAATCAACACATTCCTAGATGAAGGAAACGTAAGAAAATGTGTTGCCAGGAGATTCACCCTACAGGAATGGCTAAATAAAATTTCTAAAAGTAAAGGAAATAACGAAAGAATAAAGCTTGTGACATCAGGAAGAAAGACCAATACAGTAAACAAAAATATGGGTAAATACAATAGGTTCTTCTCTTGAGTGTTCTAAATTATACTCGATGGTTGAAGCAAAAATTAAAACACCAAATGTTCTAAATATTTGTGGAAGAAATACCTAAGATAATTATAAATGGGGGAGAATAAAGAGATGTAAAGGGAAGTAATCCTTCTCTACTTCACTAGGACTGGTAAAATGAGAACACAAGTAGACTGTGGTAAGTTACAGATATGTCACAACATAATAACTAGTGCAACCACTAAGACAGCTATGCAAAGAGACACAGTCAAAACACTATAGAGAAAGAAAAGGGAAATTTTAAAACATGTTTTATATGATGATTTATGTTTTATATGTGTTGTGAGTTTCCACAGAAAGGGAAGAAAAAGAAGACATAAATGAAAAGCAGAACAAACAGAAAACAAAAATAAAATAGCTGATTTGACTCTAAAGTATCAATAATTATATTAAATTTAAATAGTATAAACATAGCAATCAAAAGACAGATTAACAGAGGGTATTTACAAATACAACCTAACTAAATGCTGCCTATAAGAAATTAACTTCAAATATATCAATATAAGCTGTTGAAAGTAAAAGAATTGAAAATATCTTACAAAAATTTCAATAAAAGGAAAGAGAGTATATTAATATTATATGAAGTAGACTTCAGAGAAAATAAAATTATTAAAGATAGAGGAGATTAATAATGAGAAAAGTTTAAATTCACCAAAAGACAGAAATTCTGAATGTATGTACACCAAAAGACAGATCAGTAAAATATGTGAAGCAAAAACTGATCAAACTGAAAGGAGAAAGAGACACATAATAGTTATAGTTAGAGACATGAACACTACTGTCTCAGCAATTCATGGAATAAGTAAAGAGAATTTCAACAAAGATAGAAGAGCTCAACCAATAAAACGTAACTGACATTTATGGAACACTCTATTTTCTTTTTTCTTTTTTTTTTGAGATGGACAGTCACTGTTGCCCTGACTGGAGTGCAGTGGCACAATCTCGACTCATTGCAGGCTCCACTTCCCGGGTTCAAGTGATTCTCCTGCCTCAGCCTCCTGAGTAGCTGGGACTATAGGCACCTGCCACTACGCCTGGCTGACTTTTGTATTTTTAGTAGAGATGAAGTTTTACCATTTTGACCAAGTCGGTCTTGAACTCCTGACCTCAGGTGATCCACCCACCTTGGCCTCCCAAAGTGCTGGGATTACAAGCGTGAGCCACCACACCCAGCCAACTACACATTATTTTCAAATCATACCTGTACCAAAATAAACCATACTCGGAGTCATAAAACCAACCTCAACAACTTGTAAAACAATTGAATTTATACAGAGTGTATTCTCTGATACAATGGAATCAAAATACAAATCAATAACAGAAAGATCAAAGAAAAGTTTCCAAACACTTGGTAACACATTTATAAATAATGCATGAGGTCAAAAAAAGTCAAGAGAATTTAAAAAATTCATTGAATTGAATGAAAATGAAAATACAATGTAACAAAATTTGTGGAACACAGCTAAAGTTGTGCTAAAAGGCAAAATTGTAGTCCTAAATGCATACATGGGAAAAAAGGAAAAGTTTGAAAGCTCCTACCTCAAGAACCTAGAAGAGGAAAAAATATCCTAAAGTAAGCTCCTACCTCAAGAACCTAGAAGGGGAAAAAATATCCTAAAGTAAGCAGAATGAAGACAATAATAAACAACAGAAATCAATAAAATGGAAAACAGAATAGGGAAAATCAAACAAAAAATTGGTTCTTTGAAAAGATAAATAAAATTGTCAAAATTTGTCATTAATAATTTTCAAAAAGAAACCTCCAAACCAACATGGTTACATTGGAAATTCTGTCAAAATTTTTTTAAAACAACATCAATTTTACACAATATCTTTCAGAAAAGAAGAGTGAACACTTACCTATTTATTTTATGAGACTATTGATGTGGTTAACTCTGTCCACACACAAATCTCACTTTTTTTTTTCTTGAGGTGGAGTCACGCTCTGTTGCCAGGCTGGTGTGCAGTGGTGCAATCTTGTCTCACTGCAACCTCTGCCTCTCCAGTTCAAGTGATTCTCCTGCCTCAATTTCCCAAGTAGCTGGGACTACAGGCACCCACCACTACGACTGGCTAATTTTTGTATTTTTAGTAAAGATGGGATTTCACCATATTGTCCAGGATGGTCTTGATTTCTTGATCTCGTGATCTGCCTGCCCCAGCCTCCCAAAGTTCTGGGATTACCCAACTCTCACTTTGAATTGCAATAATGCCCATGTGTCATGGGAGGGACCCAGTGGGAGGTAAATTATGGATGTGGGTTTTTCCCATGCTGTTCTTGTGATACAGTATAAGTCTCATGAAATCTGATGGTTTTATAAAGGGGAATCCCCCTGCACATGTCTCAGGTCAGCCGCCATGTAAGACATCTCTTTGCTCTTCCTTCATCTTCTTCCATGATTGTGAGGCCTCCCGAGCCATGTGGAATTGTGAGTTTATTATTTCTTTCCTTTATAAATTACCCAGTCTCAGGTATGCCTTTATTAATAGCATGAGAATGGTCTAATACAGTAAATTGGTACTGGGTAGTGGGGAGTTGCTATAAAGATACCTGAAAATGTGGAACTGGGTAACAAGCAGAAGTTGGAACAGTTTGGAGAGCTCAGAAGAAGATAGAAAACTGTGGGTAAGTTTGGAACTTCCTAGAAACTTGGAGGACTCAGAAGACAGGAAGATGTGGGAAAGTTTGGAACTTTGTGGAGACTTGTTGAATGGCTTTGACCAAAATGTTGAGTGATATGAACAATAAATTCCAGGCTGAGGTGGTCTCAGGTAGAGATGAGGAACTTGTTGAGAACTGCAGCAAAGGTGACTCTTGTTATGCTTTAGCAAAGAGACTGGTATCACTTTGCCCATGCCCTAGAGATTTGTGGAACTTTGAACTTGAGAGAGATAATTTAGAGCATCTGGTGGAAGAAATTTCTAAGCAATGAAATATTCAAGATGTGACGTGTATACTGTTAAAAGCATTCAGTTTTATGTATTCCCAAAGACATGGTTTGGAATTGGAACTTATGTTTAAAAGGAAAGCAGAGCATAAACCTTCAGAAAATTTGCAGACTGACAATGAGATAGAAAGGAAAATCCAATTTTCGGAGGAGAAATTCAAGCCAGCTGCAGAAATTTGCATAAGTATTGAGAAGCCAAATGCTAATTGCCAAGACAATGGGGAAAAATGTCTCCAGGGCATATCAGAGGTCTTCATGGAAGCCCCTTCCATCACAGGTCTGGAGGCCCAGGAGGAAACAATGTTTTTGTGGATTGGGCACAGAGCTTTTCTGCTTTTATGCAGTCTTGAGATTTGTTGACTTGCACCCCATCTGTGGCTAAAAAGGGGCCAACATAGAGCTCAGGCCATTGCTTCAGAAGTCGCAAGCTCCATGCTTTGGTGACTTACACGTGGTGCTGGGCCTGCAAATGCAGAGAAGTCAAGAATTGAAGTTTGGGAACCTCTGCCTAGATTTCAAAGGATGTATGGAAATGCCTGCATGTCCAGGCAGAGGTGTGCTGCAAGGGCAGAGCCCTCATGGAGAACCTCTGTTTAGGAAGTACAGAAGGGAACGGTTGGGTGCCAGCCTCTACACAGAGTCCCCACTGGGGCACTGTCTAGTGGAGCGGTGAGAGGACCACCATCCTCCAGATATCAGAATGGTAGACCGACAGACAGCTGGCACCACAGACACTCAATGCCAGCCTGTGAAAGCACTCAGGAAGGGGGCTGCACCCTGCAAAGCCACAGAGGCATAACTGCCCAAGACCATGGGAACCCACCTCTTGCATCAGTGTGAGCTAGATATGAGACATGAAGTCAAAGAAGATCATTTTGGAGCTTTAAGGTTTGACTGCCTTGCTGGAATTTGGACTTGCATGGGACCTGTAGCCCCTTTGTTTTGGCCAATTTCTCCCATTTGGAATGGGCATATTTACCCAATGCCTTTACCTCCATTGTATCTAGGAAGTAGTTAACTTGGTTTTGATTTTACAGGCTTATAGGTGGAAGGGACTTGCCTTGTCTCAGAAGAGACTTGGACTTGCACTTTTGGGTTAATGCTGGAATGAGTTGAGACTTTGGGGGACTGTTGGAAGGCATGACTGGTTTTGAAATGTGAGGACATGATATTGGGAGGGACTGGAGGCAGAATGATACGGTTTAGCTCTGTGTCCACACCCAAATCTCACCTTGAATTGTAATAATCCTCAGGTGTCATGGGAGGGATCTGGAGGGAGGCAGCTGAATTATGAGAGCAGGTTTTCCTGTTCTTGTGATAGTGAGTAAGTCTCACAAGATCTGATGGTTTTATAAAAGGGAATTTCCCTGCAAATGTCCCTTGCCTCCCACCATGTAAGACAAAGCTCTTTACTCTTCCTTCATCTTCTGCCATGATTGGGAGGCCTTCCCAGCCACATGGAACTGCTAGTTCTTTAAACCTCTTTCCTTTGTAAATTATCCATTCTCGGGTCTGTCTTCATTAGTAGCATGAGAATGGACTAATACAGCTATTATTAGTCTGATTCTAAAACCAAGCAAATACAGTATGAAATAAAATTACAGGCATATATCCTTCCTGAATATAAATATAAAATTATTAGCAAAATATTAGTAAATAGATTTCAACAACATATAAAAAGATTATATAATATGACCAAGTGGGGTTGTTAAAGGGATATAAAGCTGATTCAATAAGAGGCTCAAGAACAATCTTATTATCACATCAATCAATGTATTAACAGCACTTGACAAAATTCAATACCCATATGTTATAAAAATGCACAGAAAAATTGGAATAGAGTTAAAATTCCTCAATTTGATAAAGAACATATCCAGAAAACCCACAGCTAGTATTATACTTAATAGTGAAAAATCAAATGCATTTTTCCTATGACCAGAAAAAGACAAGCATGTCTGCTCTCACCACTCTTATTTAACATCAAGGTGGAAGTTTTAAACAGAGAAGAGAAGTAAATACAGAAAAGAAGTAAGTACAACTGTCTCTATTTGCAGATGACATATTTGTCTACATAGAAAATTCCAAGGAAGCCTATAAAAGATCTTTCAGATCTAATACATGAATTCATCGAGTTTGTAGGACATGAGATAAACATACATTAATCAATTATTTGTATATATACTGACCATAACCACGTAGGCACCAACGTTAATACTACAGTTTCATTTATAATTACTGAAAAAAATACTTAGGAGTAAATGTAACCAAACCTCTATACTACTAGTCTGCTGAAAATAACACAATGATGATGAAAGAAATCAAAGAGATAAGTAAATGAATAGATAAATCATGTTCATGGATTGGAAGACTTAATGTAGTAAAGATGTAAGTATTTCCTAATTTGATGTACAGGTTTAAAATACTTATCAAAATTTCAGGGAGATAATTTTGTAAATATAGACAGAACTATCTTAAAATTTATATGAAACTAGAATAGCTAAAAACAATTTTGAAACAGAATAAGTTGAAAAAATATATCAAAATTATATATCTATAATCAGAATTTTGTGATATTGCTGGAGGGATACACACATAGTTCAATAGAACACAGTAAAGAATCCAGAAATAGACCCACACATATATGCACAACATATGTATGATTTCTGACTGAGTTGCAAAAGCAGTTCAGTACAGGAAATATAGCCTTTTCGACAGTTAGTACTGGAGCAATTGCATATCTACGGGCAAAAATAAAATTATAAACCTTGACCTAACTGTTATATCTTATGCAAAATCTAACTAAATAGGCCACTGACTAAAATATATAATTTCAATCATAGAACTCTTGAGAAAAAACAACAGAGGAAAATTTTTACGATTTGGGGCCAAATAATTTATAGATTTGACACTAAAAGTAGGATTCACTTTAAAACTTGCTAAGTTTAACTGTGTGAAATTTGAATGATTTTGATCTGTAAAAGACCCAGTTAATATAATAAAAAGACAAGATATAGAATGGGAGAAAATATTTGCAAAGGACTAGTATCTAGAATACAAAAAGAACACTCTAAACTCACAATTAAAAAGCAAAGAATCCAATTAGAATGTGGTTAAAAGATATACAGGGACATTTCAAATAAGAGTGCATACAGATGGCAAACAAATATGTGAAAAGATTGTCGACATCACTAGTTATTAAGGAAATGTCTATTAAAACCATAATGAGATATCACTACATACCTATCAACATGGGTAAAATTATGAATAGTGACAACAAATGCTGGAGAAAAAAAGGAACTGGATCACTTCCATATTGGTGGTAGAAATGTAAATGGTATTCTCACTCAAAAAAAACTGTTTTGCAGTTTAAAGAAAAATCTAAATATGAAAGTACCATATAACCCAACAATACCACTCCTGGGCATTTGTCCCAGAAAAATGAAAACATATACTCACACCAAAAACTTTGTATGAGTATTTATAACCCCGTTATTTGTAGTAACTCATATAGTAGAAACAACTCAAATGTCCATAATAGATGAATGATTAAATTAACTATAGCGCCTTCATAGCATGAAATATTACTCAGCAATAAAAAAGGAATGTACTGTTGATACATGCAATCATATGGACGAATCTCCAGAAAATTATGCTAATTGAAGAAGCCAAAAACAAAAGGTTGCATGTTGTGTGATCCTATTTATACAACATTCTCGAAATAACAAAAGTACAGTAATGAAGAGGCGATTAGTGGCCTACAGGGTTTAAGGAGGATGTTGGGGAGAAAAAGAAGTGGATGTGACCATAATGGGAAATGTTGCAGATCTTTGTAGTGATGAAAATGCGCAGTATCTTGACTGTATCCACATCAGTATCTTGATTGTGATATTGTGCCATAGTTTTGCAAGATGTGCCATAATTTTCCACTGGGAGAAACTGGGTAGAGGATATATGGGATTTCTGTATTCTTTTTTTTTTTTTTTTTTTTTGAGATGGAGTCTCACTCTGTTGCCCTGGCTGGAGTGCAGTGGCACGAACTCAGCTCACTGCAAGCTCTGCCTCCCGGGTTCATGCCAGTCTCCTGCCCCAGCCTTCCAAGTAGCTGGGTAATTTTTTTTGTATTTTTTTAGTAGAGACGGGGTTTCACCGTGTTAGCCAAGATGGTCTCTATCTCCTGACCTCATGATTCTCCTGCTTCGGCCTCCCAAAGTGCTGGGATTACAGACGTGAGCCACCACACCTGGCTGGATTTCTGTATTCTTTCTTCCAGTTACATCTACAATTAAGACAAAAATTTAATTAAAAGAATGGAAAATACTTGAATCCATACTTCAGAAAATAGAGGTACATATGGTTAGTAAGCTCATAAAAATGGTTGACATTATTAATTATCAGAGAAATGCAAATTTAAACCACAGTTAGATACCACTCTACATCTAACAGGCTGGCTACAATTTAAAAGATTGGCAGTACCAAACTGATACAGTTTGGATTTGTGTCCTTTCCCAAATCTCATGTTGGAGGGGCTTAGTGGGAGGTGATTGAATCATGGGGGAGGATTTCCCCCCTGGTAATCTTGTGATAGTAAGTTCTCACGAGATCTGATGGTGTAAAGGTGTGTGGCACTTCCCTCCTCTCTCTCTCTCTCTCTCTCTCTCTCACCCCCCTCCCGCCCTCCTCTCTCTCTCTCTCACCCCCCTCCCGCCCTCCTCTCTCTCTCTCTCACCCCCCTCCCGCCCTCCTCTCTCTCTCTCTCTCTCCCCTGCTCTGCCACGATAAGACATCCTTGCTTCTCCTCACCTTCTACTGTGATTGTAAGTTTCCTGAGGCCTCCCAGTCATGCTTCCTGTTAAGCCTGAAGAACTGTGAGCCAATTAAACTTACTTACTTCATGAATTATCCAGTTTCAGGTAGCTCTTTATAGCAATATGAAAATGGACTAATACAGAAACATTGTGGAGTATGTGGTGTAACCAGACCTTTGGCTCTTTCATAACAGGTTAACCACAAACAATTATATAGGTAGTTAATTATTCATAATAAATAACATTTTTGTCCACAAAAACCTCACAATAATATTTATTGCTACATATATTTAGCATTATATGTATATTTATATGTATAAGCTATATACAAAGAGTACATATTTGTGAAGTTTTAGATATAATCAAAGTTAAGCAATTGTGATAGAAATCATGTAAGTAGTTTCTCTGGTGGAGAATAGAATTGACTGGGTAAAGGCCGGGCGCGGTGGCTCAAGCCTGTAATCCCAGCACTTTGGTAGGCCGAGACAGGCGGATCACAAGGTCAGGAGATCGAGACCATCCTGGCTAACATGGTGAAACCCCGTCTCTACTAAAAATACAAAAAACTAGCCGGGCGAGGTGGCGGGCGCCTGTAGTCCCAGCTACTCCGGAGGCTGAGGCAGGAGAATGGCGTGAACCCGGGAGGCAGAGCTTGCAGTGAGCTGAGACCCGGCCACTGCACTCCAGCCTGGGCGACAGAGCGAGACTCCGTCTCAAAAAAAAAAAAAAAAAAATTGACTGGGTAAGAGACAGAGAGACTCGTTCAAATATCCTGTGCTTTGATCACATGGATTTCACAGCTATATGCATGTTTCCAAACTTAATCAAACTCAACTTACGCATTTTACTGTAAATGACGTATACCTGAATTTTTAAAAATCTGTAACAATGAAAGTGCAAAAAACATTAATAAAAGTTAAGGTCTTATTACATTTTAGCTTTTAAAAATTACATCTGGGTTTTTATCAAGGGCCTAGTGAGTAGTTGATTTTTGGGTCCTCACCACATTATAAACAGTAATCAACTTAGTAACTCACAATAAATGAGCCATGCCTAATGATGATAGTCAGTGATGAACAAAAATTATGATGAATGAAATCCTATGTTCTTGAGATAGTCCCTCTTAAAAATATAATAAAATGGGCTGGGTGTGGTGGCTTACGCCTGTAATCCCAGCACTTTGGGAGGCCAAGGCGGGCAGATCACCTGACATCAGGAGTTCAAGATCAGCCTGGCCAACATGGAGAAACCCCGTCTCTAGTAAAAACACAAAAACTAGCTGGGTGTGGTGGCACACACCTGTAATCCTCCTACGCGGGAGACTGAGGTAGGAGAATTGCTTGAACCCAGGAAGCAGAGGTTGCAGTGAGCTGAGATCGTGCCACTGCACTCTAGCCTGGACAACAGAGTGAGACTCTGTCTCAAAAAACAAACAAGCAAACAAACAAACCAATAAAATGAGGCCTTTTGCTGTTCTGATTTGACTCAAAGAAACAACGTTGTTTAGGCAGAAGAGAGTGGGTAGGTAGCATTTACATTTATTTCCCTAAACTTAGTTTTTTATAAACATTAGCTATTATATGATTGAATTATATATTTGTTGGTGAGAGCCTCAAGCTCAGACAGCATAATGTGGTGATGAGTAAGTGCAGTGGTTTGGTAGTCAGCTGTCTGAGTTCGCAATCATAGTTCTGCCACTTATCAGCTGTATGTATGATCTTGGGCAGTTTTGTACTTAAACCTTCTGTTGTCTTTGTTCATCTCTGGGGTTGATAATCCCCGGATAATACTCATCTGAAAAGATTGCTTTGAATCTAAACAAGCTGAACACAGAAGTGTGTCTGGCAGATAGCAATGGCTCAGTAAATACTAATTGCTATAATTGCTAATACTAATAATATTCAATACTATTGATTAAAATTAACACTACTCTTTTGGAAACAAGGTAAGCAAATGGCATGATTTATTCTATTATAAAGAAATATCGGAGCAAATGATGCCAGTTTTCCACCAGAATTATTAATAAAAACTGTATAATAGTCTCATAGGTGGTGTAATTTAAAAGACAGTTGCCTCTTGATATGTTTATGTTATTGACAAAATTCAAAATATTATTGACAAAAACAGAACAAAGTGCCCTGATGCATGGAATTAGTTAATATTAGCCACTTATAGATTAGAGAATTATTTAGCCCTACTAAAACAATAGGTACCTATGTCATCACAATTAATGTTAATGGCCTCTTCTTGATAGGAACTATTGGGTTTATAATTCTTCTAAGGTTTATCTTGATCCATGATGATAAAACAATGACCTTATTATAGAGAAGGGTAATTATTTTCCTCTTTACTGTTACAAGTAGACAAGGATCCAATTTCTTTAAAAAGAATATAAAAATATCTAGATAAAAATAAAAAGAAGGTTCAAAACTCATTTTCTTTTTATGCATTTAAATTGCTGTCTTGCTTGATTCTAGCAATGATACCATGGATGTAGATTTTGCAAGCATATTAATTATTGGAGACTTATCTTAAACTCACAGAGCTTAAAAAACGTATCCATAGAATCAAAGGCAGATGTAAAGTTAATCAAAGCTCTAAAGAGTCCTGAAAAGAGCTGTTTTTTCAGTGAGATTAAAAAGAGTTCAGTAATCAATACTTCAATAGTGAGGTCTAAAATCTCCTTGCACTTCATATAAAGAATTACAATGACAGACCAAACCTTCAATTGTTCAATTAGATATTAAAACTCAGAAGGCATATTAAATTAACCATTGGGTCTTTATTTTTAAAATATTGGTGGATTACCATTTTTTAAGTTCTAGAAAACTGCGTGTTGAATGCATTTAGATGGAATTGTAACTGGGAGATATATAGAGTAAATGACTTGATGCAGAACAGTGTCTTTTCGTAAGAACAGATTTCAAATACATTTACTTTATTAAGCTTGCAATGGCTAATAATTTTAGTCTTCCCCATAGCTAGAACCTATAACCATTTTGGAGTTATACTCGCATTATGCAACTGTGTTAGGATCTTGAAGCCGGGAGAGGCTAACTTTCGATACGTTAAGAGAACAACATGGTTCCTCAAAATTCCTAAATAGAGCTTAGCCAAGCAAGAGGCAAATATCTCAAAATCTACCGTATTAACATCATTATTCATCCTAAAAGCCTTTAAGTAATCTTTAATTAGTGTCCTTTAAACACATTCAGTAAATATTTACAGTTCTCTACAAGGTTTGTGGGAAATGGAACTTGTTTGTTTAATTTGCAACCATCTAAACTGTCCAGTTTTATTTGGGTTACATTAGTAAGGTATGAAAAATAGTCAGCTTGTGTCAGTCAGGTCTTCAGAATGACTTTATCCTTTGAAGAGAAATGTAAATATTTAAATTATAAAACAAAACAAACATATTCATATGTATCAGTGGTTCTCAGCCAGAGGTGATCTGTTCCCCAAATTCCTTCTAGGAAATACTGGGCAATGTTTGGAAGCCTTTTTGGTTGTCACATCTAAGGGATATGCTACTAGCATTTAGTAGGTAGACACCAGGGATGCTGCTAAACATCGTATCATGTGACAGACAGCCTCCCACAAGGAAGAATATCTAGTCCAAATGTCAGTAGTGCTGAGGTTGAGAAACTTGAACACAAGAATCAACATATATTCCAAACCATAGTAAACTGATTCTAATGGTCTGCCTTTGATCATTTCCATTAATGTGAATAGTCAAGTATTTACCACATTACATATAGTATGCAATACCTAGTAGATTATTGACTAATCTATTACCTAAATAGATTATTTTCTAAGGCTTTTCTTAAATGTAAACTACAAGCTAAAATTCATCCAGTTTTTGTCTCTCTCATCCACTCATTTAACTGAAACACTGTGCAAAATAAATGTTTTCTCAAATTAAAAAATAGCATGATGTGGAAGTGAATTGTTAAGCTTATTTGTTTATGGGTTTTTTAAAAACTTACTTTACTTTCATGATTTGAAATTTTAATTGCGTCGATTTGATTCTTCTCTCTTTTCTTCTTTATTAGTCTGGCTAGTGGTCTGTCAATTTTGTTGATCTTTTCAAAAAACCAACTCCTAGATTCATTGATTTTTTGGAGGGTTTTTTGTGTCTCTATCTCCTTCAGTTCTGCTCTGATCTTAGTTATTTCTTGCCTTCTGCTAGCTTTCGAATGTGTTTGCTCTTGCTTCTCTAGCTCTTTTAATTGTGATGTTAGAGTGTCAATTTTTGATCTTTCCTGCTTTCTCTTGTGGGCATTTAGTGCTATAAATTTCCCTCTACACACTGCTTTAAATGTGTCCCAGAGATTCTGGTATGTTGTATCTTTGTTCTCATTGGTTTCAAAAGGAAGGGGAACATCACACACCGGGGCCTATCATGGGGAGGGGGGAGGGGGGAGGGGGGAGGGGGAAGGGATTGCATTGGGAGTTATACCTGATGTAAATGACGAGTTGATGGGTGCAGCACACCAACAAGGCACAAGTATACATATGTAACAAACCTGCACGTTATGCACATGTACCCTACAACTTAAAGTATAATAATAATAAATAAAAAAAAAAAAAAAAAAATTTTAAAAATGATGCTAACATACTAAAGATTTTATCTGGAGTGCTGTATCCTGGGAATAACTTCTTCAGGCATTCAGCAAAATGATCCTCGGAGGTTATATAGGCAGAACATCATGAAGATGTCTGGCTGCTATGACAGATTCTAAGTATCAGTCAAAATCAATAAATAGGCATTAAGAATTTATTGCAGGTCAGTCCTGTGCTTTAGCAGATGCCTTCTCCAAATATTGTGGGATATATTGGGGGGAAAAAAAAGCTCTCTTCTGTTCTCTAAATTGATATTTTTAAAAGCTGTTATTTTTAAAATTTTGTATATAAAATACATACACTGTTACGCATTTGGTACTGTTTAGTTGTCAGTCACAAGGCTAAACAACACATGTACTGTAGAGGTAGCAGAAAAGTAAAATGCTCAGAGTCTACTTACTAGTTATAACAAAACAATGAAAGTATATAGAACTTTTTTTTGATTGAGTACCAAATTTCATCGTAAATCAGGGTTATAGTCATTAAGAAAATGGAATAAACAACATATGTGGAATAATAAATAATACATCAAAAGCAGACCTGACCTTGAACTTGGATGCCAAACCATGAATTAAGTTTGTACGATATAAATGTTAGGAGATAAGACAGGAAGAAAATAAAGATGTTAACAAGGATTTAAAAAAAAAAACAGCAGAGATGAGAAACAATGTGTCCTCCTAATGTTTACTTGTTTTTTTAAGTAAAAGATAAACTTTATATACTTTTTTAGTTCTCCTCTATATTACATAGATGGATAGATATTTAATAGATAGATAATTATTTCACTAATT
Organism: Macaca thibetana thibetana; assembly: GCF_024542745.1. Lineage (NCBI taxonomy): Eukaryota > Metazoa > Chordata > Mammalia > Primates > Cercopithecidae > Macaca > Macaca thibetana. The sequence continues at coordinate 85,654,156 of NC_065592.1, forward strand.
GCATTTATCAACATGAAAATATTTATCCTGTCGATAATTTTGAAGGGCTATTATTGTACTGTGTCTAGCAAGTAATCACTCTCAGTTTATGTATCACTTTTGGAATGAAGATGTTTAACTGCATAATTAAAGTGCTATATTAATATCATAAGTCATTAAAAACACTAAGCTAAATAAATTAGTTGTCTGGTGAATACAATTAAAATTATAAGCCTATGACATAATGTATAATATAAATTTTATGTCCATTATCATCATAATTTTTACACAATTTGATTATCTTGCTAAATTTTTATCAATTTATGTCTACCGCTTACTAAGAAATTAGGGAATATTACGCACTATGGTGACCACTTTATATATAATTGAGGAAAATACTCCTACCATGGCTGCCTTATAAAGCTAGTGGTTCATGGTAAAATAAAGACTCTTTTGTTCTTTTGAGAATCTTTGATAAGGAAGAATTTGTAAAGATAGACTGTGCTGAGTTTGGAGTAATTGCCATATTTTTTCTGCAAAAAGGCAAAGAAGAATTTGGAGTTCCTGTGGGTGATGAGGAAAGTAGTGGGAAGAAAGTCTGAGCGATTTGGCAGGAAGCAAGAGGATGTGTTTTGAAAATGGCCCAGAAAAGTTTTGATTACAAAATATCTACTATTCACTTTAAAGGATTTTTGCATTTTTGTGAATCTTTCTATCATCTATCTATCTATCTATCTATCTATCTATCTATCTATCTATCTATCATCTGCTGTGCTTTGAGTGTGTCTCCTCTGAAATTCAGGTTGAAATTTGAATCCCAGTATGGCAGTGTTGGGAGACAGAACCTAGTAGGAGGTGTTTGGGTCATGGGGGAAAATCTCTCATGAATTAATTAACGCTCTTTCATGGGAGTAAGTTGTCACTCATGCAGGAGTGGATTGGTTTCCAGTAGAGTGGGTTGTTATAAGCAAGCCCAACCTCTTGTATGTATCTCTTTGCATGTGCCCACTTGCCCTTCTGCTTTCCACCATGAATTGAAGGACAAGACCCTCACCAGATGGGCTGCCCCATCTTTGGCTTCCCAGGTTCCAGAATCAGAAATCAAATACCTTATTTTTAAAATAAATTATTCAGTCTTAGGTGTTCTGTTATCGCAACACTAAACAAACTAAGATGGAAAACTGGTACGGAGGTATGAGGTGTTGCTATACAGATAGCTGGAAATGTGAACTTGACTTTGGAACTGGGTAATGGGTAGTGGCTTGAAGAATCTGGAGGAACAGGTCAGAAAAGACCTGTACTGCTATGCACAGAGCATGAAAGGCAATTATGGTGAGGGCACAGGAGACGAGAAGACTAGGGAAAGTTTGGAACTTTTTAGAGATTGGTTAAATAGTCATGACCAAATGCACATAGAAATTTGGTGACTAAAGGCCATGCGGATGAGGACTCAAATAAAAATGAGGAGTAGCTTATTGGGAAGTTGATGTGCACAAGTACACTTGTTATACATGTACGAAAAACTTGGTTGCATTGTGTCCATGGCCTTGGGCTTTATGGAAGGCAGGACTTAAGAGTAATGAACTAAGATTTTTGGCAGAATAAATTTCTCAGCAAAATATAGAAGGAGTTGCATAGTTACTTTTGGCCACTTGTGCTGAGATTTGAGAGCAAAAGAATAATTTAAAGACAGAATTTATAATTAAAAGGGAAGCAGAGTGGAAAATTTTGGAAAATTTGCAGCCTGACTACGTAAAGAACAAAAAGCTGTATTTGGGAGAGAGTGCTAAGTGTGTCGCTGCCCAAGGACCCCTTGATAAAGAGAACAAAAGAAGCATGAACAAAAGCGAGTCAGTGCTGTGTGCATCAGGACATAGTGAAAAAGGCCCACAGGCCTCAGAGGGGAGAATGGTTTCCAGAGACAGGCCTGGGGTAATCTCCACCAGCTCACTGTCTAGAGTTGCCTTGGGAACGTGACTCCTGCATTTTGGTACTCTGGTCACTTCAGCCATAGCTCAAGGAGGCTGCTTCAGAGGATGCAGGCAGTAGGCCTGTGGAGTGTCCACATCCACATGGTGCTGATTTGTCAGGCCTATATAATGCAAGAGTCATGGAGGCATGGCAGCCTTCATCAAAGGATGTACTAAACTGCCTAGGAGCAGGCAGAAACCTGCCTCAGAGGGGGAGCTGCCACAGAGAATAGTCACTGGAGTGCCTAATGCAGCTGTGGGAGTGGGGTTGCCACCCTCTGGACCTCGGAACGGTTACACCGCTAGCAACATGCAATGCCTGTCTGAGACTGGGCTCCAACCAGTGAGCAACCATGTGGGCTGCACTCAGCAGAGCCATAGAGGTGAAGCTACCTGAGGCCTTGGTGGGCAAGCTTCCAACCCACTGTATCCAGGAGGTGGCATGTGGAGTATTTCGGAGCTTTAAGATTTAATGTCTGACCCGCTGGGTTCTGAAATTGCTTTGCACTGGGCACTCTTTTTTTTTTTTTTTTTTTTTTGCCCATTTTCTCATTTGGAATGGGAATGTTTGCCCAATGTCTATCAATTGTATCTTGGAAATAGATAACTTGATTTATGATTTTGCATTCTTACAGCTTGAAGGAACTTACCTTAAGTCTCAAATGAGACTTTTGACTTTTAAGTTGGTGGTAAAGAAAGTTAGGACTTTTGGAACAATTGAGATTGGATGATTGTATTTTATACGTGAGAATAGCATGGGTTTCAGGGGGCCAGAGGCAGAATGCTATGGTTTCAGTGTGTTCCTTCCAAAACTCATATTGAAATTTGATTCCCAATGACATGGTTTGGCTGTGTTCCCACCCAAAATCTCTCTGTTTCTCAGGTTCCAGAGATTCTCCTGCCTCAGTGTCCCAAGTAGCTGGGACTACAAGTGCCCACCATCATGCCTGGCTAATTTTTGTACTTAATTTTTGTATTTAGTAGATACAAGGTTTTAGCACGTTGGCCAGGCTGGTCTAGACCTCCTGACTTCAAGCGATCCACCTGCCTTGGCTTCCCAAAGAGCTGGGATTACCGTGCCTGGCCTACAAATCTCATTTTGAATTGTAATCCCTATAATCCCCATGTATTAAGGGAGAGACCAGGTGGAGGGAATTGAATCATGGGGGCAGTTTTCCCATGTTGCTCTCATGATAGTGAGTGAGTTCTCATGAGATCTGATGGTTTTATAAGGGGTTCTTACCCCCTCTCCTGGGCACTTCCCCTTCCTGCCACCTTGTGAAGAAGGTGTCTTGCTTCCACTTCAACTTCTGCCTTGATTTTAAGTTTCCTGAGGCCTCCTGAGCCATGTAGAACTGTGAGACAATTAAATCTCTTTTCTTTACAAATTACCCAGTCTTGGGCAGTTCTTTATAGCAGTATGGAAATAGACTAATACACCCAGTATGGCAGTGTTGGGTGGTGAGGCCTAATGGGAGGTATTTGGGTAATATGATGAATCCCTCATGAGTAGATTAATGCCCTTTCATGGGAATGAGTTTTCACTCTTGCAGGAACGGAATATTTCCTGTGAGAACAGGCTGTTATAAAGTGAGCCCAGCCTCTCCTGTATGTCTCTTTGCAGTGCCCATTTGTCTTTCCACTTTGAGCAATCAGTTGAAGCAATACACGACCCTCACCAGATGGGCTGCCTGATCTTGGACAGCGTCATTAGCCAAATAAAATTATTTTCTTTATAAATTCCCCAGTTTCAGTATTATGTTATCATAACATAAAACAGGCTAAGGCACTTCTATCATCATCTTCATCTGTTTATCACCATCATCATCATTATCTTAATATCTAATTCTCTCTAATTTCCCCAAACCTATCTTCTACCCCCAATGTGCATGCTATCCTCACAGATTCCTCACGAAAGTAATTTATACAGTAGAAATAAAGAAAAAGACTGAATTCCATATTTTGAAGGAGCTGCAAGCAAAGGATAGAAAGAGTCCGAAATGATGTACATAGGCAGAGGAAGGAGCTTAGATTCAACAGAAGATGATAGTAAACACCCGGGGACTTTGCAGAAAGCATAGAGAAGCTATTGGACCTTTTACAATTGACAAGACAAAAATGTGTGCTATTCTAATCTAGACATTTTGGCGTAGTGACCACAGAAAATAACAAAATTCCACATATATAATTCAATTTAAATTTATATTTGAAATAAAGCTGTGTTACTTCATACTGGATAATTTGAAATAAAGTATCTGAGAAATTCACCTTAAAGATCTAGATCCAGTGAGACTTTCCCAATGAACCATTTTCAAAGCTCCTGTTTCCCTTCCTCTTGGTTATAAAGTTTTGAATCCTTTGTCTTGTGGTTGCGCTAATTATTGGTGATTTTACTAGAAGTTGTTTACAAATCTTCCTTCCCCTGCGGACGTAGCCTTGCCTTCTCTCCATTGCAAGACACATGAAAGTTGTTTCACAGTGTGTGTTGAATGAATTATTTCTTTAGTATCACTAAGGAGAGGAGTGATATCTTTTTTCTCTTTATATTCCCCAAACATCTAACATAGTATCTACCATACAGAAGATGCTCTATAAACCTTTACTCTTTGGCTAGAGTAAGATATATTCAGTTCTGATAAGGTTCCTTTTAATTTCTTATTGTTCTGGGAAAACATGCAAACAAAGTAAGTAAGTATCGAGAGTGGGATTTGAAAGATGTTAAATGTTTATCTGCCACACAACTAATTTCTCAAACGCTCAGCCAATTGGTGTGATTTAAAAACAAAACCAAAGAACATTGTGCAGCGTTGTAGCAAGATGAAACATTTATCAGCTTCCTGACTTTGGGAAAACCACATGCATGTTACTGGTAAATTGGAAATGTGAATATTTTAGAAGATAGCTATGTGTTCAAGTCCAATAAAATATGTTCCATTGCCTAGCAGAGTTACTGGCACATGGAAAGGATGGCAACAAAAGTTAATTCCTTTCTCCTTTCCTAAATTTTATATATAAAGCACTGTGTGAAGAAATTTCAGAAGTTCCCTATGAGAGTTAAACAGGCTTCTAATATATCCAGTATTTTCAGTAACAAAGCTTGAAGGAATACAATATTCGTTAACTGTCACCTTCTCTAGGATACAGCTGTAAAGGGATTGAATATGAGAAGAGCAAATATTTATGGTAGAATTTTCAAGAGTCTGAAAGAAAACTTGACTCATTGTTTAGACCAGCAGTAGGTAAATCTTAGTTTCCAGGAGCTAGAATGTGAAAAACTGTCACCGAACAAAGAGGAAGGATGGTTAAAACACAGAAAATAGATAAACAGAGAAACTAGGTAAAAAGTATCACAGACAAACTTAATACAATGCTATTAATCAGAACATCAAAGAACATAACTGATTTTTCCTTTTGCAAGTGTTACAAACCTATCTTTCCTTTGTCTCCTTAACAACCCTTGTACTCCAAGCAGTCATTAACTAGATTTAATGCAAGACTTTTACAGACTCGTAAGGAAGAAAAATGGAAGAACTGACTTCCTGCCTCTTTGGCACATAGAACTGCAGTTGCAATTGAAGTGAAAGGAAAAGCATGATTCTAGAGGGAAAAAAGTGCATGCCACCATTATGCCTTATGTATCCTAGTCTCCACTTTAAATAACTTCCTGCCATAAGGTGGAGCTATATCCTATCAAGAGAAAAGTATTGGATATAAATTCTGGCAAAAGTCCACTTAGATTATTTTTCACTTGGCTTCTTGTAGTTTGTGATTTAAAAAAAGTTAAAATGCATGGCAGCAAACCCCAAACCCACCACCAACTGATGTAGAAAGAGTTGTTATTTTGGTGCAGCTAGGATTTTTAACGTGGCGAAAAGGTGTGTGAAAGCAAGCAGGACCTTGTTTTTTAGCTTATGCTGTAAACATAGCTTCAGGGGCAACTCTTTGAAGTACTGAGATCTGAGGTGGCGGGGGTTTGAAGACCCCCTGAGGTAGTACAGAGAAACTTCAGGTATCTGATAGTGTTTGCTCTTGAGTAAATCATCCAGAGCATCAAACACAGTGTTGACAAACAAAACAAAAAAAAAAAATAGTGCTTTATTTAAAAGACTATATTGTTGCATATACTCATGCTAAATAGGAGCTTGCTAAAATTTATGATGCTGAATTATATTAGCTGCAAGAGAGGTTTTGCTTCTCAGTTTGTAATTATAAGAGGTATGGCCGTGAAAACCCCCAGCTGAGTTATCTGTAAAACCCTAGCATCTCCACCCAAAGGAAAAAATGATTCCCTGAAGAGTGAGAGCACTATGGGTTTCCTGATAACACATCAAGGGTAATCGAGATAAAGGAGAATGGCTCAACAGAAGTGTGTGTTGCATGACTCCCTGGGCAGTGCTCTCTATCTGGAAATCAATTAAAGGGCAAGGTATACCAGCTCATAGCTGGTTTGGGATTTCCTTAGTAGAAATTTGCATATAAACCTTTCAAACAACTAAAACCTATTGTAAAATTCAAGGATGGGGTTGATCTTGGTGGAGAAAAACGTCTATCTAATAAGAACTAATATTGGGAAATATTTGTTACCCCAAAATTTATCTAATGTGCAAATCTATGTTTCCCTTACTGATAACATAATTTATCAGAACATATACAACATAAAGAGAATTTGTAGTACATCCTTTATTACCTTTCCAGACACTCAGTACACTTTTACAAACACGGAAAGGTGTTATTACCAGAGTGCTATAAGATGGCTTGCTATTATTAACTTCATATCTCCAGATGATAAAATCAGCACTGTTGAGAGGATGCAGAGCAAAGCCAGGACAAAGGAATAGAGTCAGGACAAATAATACAACTACTTCTATTTGAATATTTGTGCTAAGCATGTTACTAGATACTTTATATGCACTATCTAATTTCATCCTCACCATAATCATGTGAAGATCATACATACCATTAGAATTTTCATTTCATAGTTTTAAACACCTGCCTATGATCATACAACCACTAAGTGGTAGAACCAAGAACCCAAACTCAATAAGTGTGATGGCAGAGTTCTCAAACCACTGACTATTTGCTGAAGACAATTTCTCTTCTTAAACTAGTCATCCAACTAATACATACATGTTCCCATGGTGTTTATTAACGGGCTGGCTAACCCTTTCTCTTCTAAAAACTTACTGGAGAAGACACCATCATCTCTCCTATGTATGACTCATCACTGGCTCCTCATAGAGCCTTGTGCATTCCAGTTACGCAATAAACATTTCCTGAATATGTAACCCTCAGTCCAACTGGGAAACCTGGTACTTGCAATGAGTCACCCTATTCATTTATATAATATCCCTCCCCTCCCATATCTTTTCTTTCTTAGGTATTTTCATTTTACCCTGACAAATGCATGTTGTTGTTTTTTTTTTAAAAAGTATGCTTTTGTTGTTGAAACAAGGCTCTTATCCATTCCCCTAGGCATTTTGTCTTCTAACTTTGAAGATCTTTCTGCTTTCTCTACTACAAAACACAGCTCACAAGGCTTTACCTTTTGCCACTCCCCTGAGTCTCTGAGCTACAGCTTCACACTGTAGGGGACTGTCCATCCATCTAGAGCACCTGGGGTTTAAGGTGTAAGCAATTTGACTGTAATTGCTTCTTCCCAGCAGTTATTCCTTGAAGTGGCGAAGGGGGACATTTGGTTGGTTCTCTTTTTCCATCTACGTAAATAGGTATTGGAACCAAATCCAAAGAGCATGGCGTATTTATCTGGAAATAAATGTTACCCCCCATGAGGAGAGTTTTTAGCTATGCTTTTGTCTTATTCTTTTTTTGGCTTATGTTTTAGCAGAATCTTAGTTCACTCTTTCCATTTCCATTTGATCCGTTGATTCCTCTGGGGGAACTCAAACTTAGGTTTTAATACTATATTACTTAAGTAAATCGCATGTTCTTTTTTTTCTCTCATATCTCCATTTTGAATTGATATAATACAGTTTTGGACTCAACTACTAAGATTGTAGTTCTCCCAAACCTCCTTACCAGCTTTTAGTAGAGGACAGCAGATATGGTTTCACAACAGAGAATGAATGGATTTGAAAGTATATTTAGTGATTTTTTGTCCAGCTTGTGCTTCATTTCTATTTTATGCAAAGAATTACACTAGTATGGTATTCCTTCTCAAGGAAAATTTTATATGAGTAACAATATCTTCACATATACTTTAATGCAGAACTTAAAACATTTTAAAGGATACTGAGACAAAAATTAAGTGCAATCTGTATAAAAAGGCAGTTAGTGAGGTGGGCTATAATATTTTTCTCTTCTATGTTTATTTGCTTCACATACCCAGGTATTCCAGCAAGTCCATTCAGGTGTCATTTTTTTTGCAGAAAACAACAGTATGGTTTACTAACAACCTGCCTAAGATAAGATCATTCACCTTCCTTGTCATGTATTAGTATACTATCAGAGTGTCTTTGACCCTGGAAAGAAAATAAGCCAGTGCATAGAAAAGTCAGTGTAACAATGTACTTGCAGAATGATCCAGATTGACCTGATACAGGTTAAAATCTTGACAAAGAAATTGCAAGAGTAAGAATGGCACTCGTCTCTCAAGTGGCTAGGGAACACTTTACTACTGTCTGATATGGTTGGGCTCTGTGTCCCCACCAGAATCTCAGCTTGAATTGTGATTCCCATAATCCCCACGTGTTGAGGGAGGGACCCTATGGGAGGTGACTGGATCTTGGGGATGGTTTCCCCGTGCTGTTCTCATTATAGTGAGTGAGTTCCCATGAGATCTAATGGTTTTATAAATGTTTGACAGTTCCTTCTTTACACTCTCTTCTCTCTCCTGCTGCCTTGTGAAGAAGGTGCTTGCTTCTCCTTTGCCTTCCGCCATGATTGTAAATTTCCTGAGGCCTCCCCAGTCATGTGGAACTGTGAGTCCATTAAACCTGTTTTCTTTATAAATTACCTAGTCTCATCTATTTCTTTACAGCAGTGTGAAAATGAACCAATATACTTTCCCAAAATAAGTATGGAATTTTGTTTACTACATATTATTTATGAGATCATCTCATTTTAATTCAATGTCTTTCCATTGTAAAATTCATATTTGTTGAAAAGCAGTTGCAGAGAAACTATACATAACACATTGATTAGAAATTAATGTTATTCCCTTGAAAACACTGATTTCCTCTAAGGGCAAACTCTCCTAGCATGCCATCCTTACACTATCATTTTTGATAGAGTGATCATTCAACTTATCATCTAAATCAGTATACCTTTTAAAATAAAATTGGATGCCATTAATAATTACATGGAGGCAGTAGGCACAAAATTGAGACTGTTCTGGGAAAACTGGGACATATGATCACTACTCTTATAATACCCTACGTAAAGTGACACATAAAGTAAGTGTGTAAATTTCTAAGGTCTTGGTGACTTGATACCCCACCTCCTGTTACTGTGATGGCTAAGACACAGACATCAGAAGCTGGAAATCCCATAACAAATGCAGCACATATTTTTGTTATGGTGATTTTTTTCTTATTCTTGTAAGGATAAATGTAATATATTAAGGAATAGATTAAGTAGCAAATACTACTAGAGGGAATCTGGATGTAACTGGGATAGAGAGGATAGAGGATTGTGTGGGAAGGTGGTAGTTCTTCATCTAAATCCATGAGGACACCTTTCTGGAGTCCTCTGAGAAGTCAACAGAGATGGGAAAAGAACATTGTCCTTGGATGATTTTGAGATCCCCTAAACAGTAGATGTCTCTGTATCCTTCGGTCTTTTCTATTCTGTAACTCTGCCCTGGGTGATCCCTGGGTATTCCACTTAATTGCATGCCATTTCATCCTTGTTCAGTAATTATGCTTGTGCATAGTTATGAGTAAAGTGATTTTCCTATATATGCATTAAAGCTAAATTATGCTCCTGGGGTTTAGTGCATGTGCCTTCTAGTGGCATCAATAAGGAGCATGTGTGCTTCTTCCTGCCATGTGTGAGAGAAGAATATGGTCAATTACGATAGTGAAATTTACTAAATGTGATGATAAACACTTTTAAAAGCAGCTCAACAAATGATTATGGATTTCACACTTTTACTAATTGCTTCAATTTTTGACTGAAATAAAAATCTTCCACTTGCTTTAGTATGGTGGGATAGAGATCTCTAGAATATATTACAAATATCCTCAAAGTTTTTCTCACTGTACATCTTACCCTTTTATTCTGGCCTCTTTATTCTTAAAAGCTGATAACTCTTCTTTTTTCCCATATAAAAGTTATGTGTAGAGGTAAGTACATTCCTACTTTTACATATCCCTATTTATTTATATATAGTTATCCCAAATGCCTTTCTGATATCAATAATCTCCATTATTTCAACAGAAACATTTAGATTTTAAAATTCTTTAAGATACAGTGCAGATTCGAGTTGCATTTCTTCTTCCTTATTGCTTCACTTTTCTGCTCAAACATTGCTGTCTTGTGGAAACTTTCCCAGATTCATGCCCATCACCTTACATCTTGACTACGTTGGTTATTCCCTGTTACACTCTTTCAAGTTGCTGTCTACATTTTCATTATAGAATTTTCCACATTCTGTTTTATATTTATGTTTACTTGTTTCAGTTCTGCCCAGTAGAATGTAATTTTGTGATGTCAAAGAGCATGTCTACTTTGCTTGCCATTTTTTCACATTGACTTATAAAGAGCACACATACTCAAAATCTACATGAGAAGAAAAGAGGGATGAAAGGAAGGAAGAAAGGAGAGGGAGAGCGGGCCAATCACAATGGCTCATTCTTATAACCCCAGCACTTTGGGAGATCGTGGCAGGAGGATTTCTTGAACCCAGGAGTGTGAGACCAGTCTGGGCAACAAAATGAGAACCCATCTCTACAAAAGTCAAAAAAATAGCTGGGTTTGGTGTTATGCACTTGTGGTCCCTGCTCTGCATGGGAGGCAGAGGCAAGGGGAATGGTTGAGCCCAGTAGGTTGAGCTGCAGTTTTTTCCTTCAGGTCCTTTCCAACATTTAGAATGTTAATGAATCTGTCAATCAATGATGATTTCATATATATATATACACACACACACACACACATAATGTGTTTCACATTGACATATGAAATTTATGTATTTACTGTGTACAATATGATGTTTGGAGTATATTTTATACATTGTGGAATGACTAAACCTATGTATTAGTTCACATAGTTACTTTGTGGTGAGAACACTTTACATCCAGTCTTTTAACATTTTTCAAGAGTACAATATGATTATCATGTTGTATGGTAGAACTCTTGAACTTACTCCTCTTGCATATCTGAAGTGTATCCTTTGATCAACATCTCCTCAGGCCTCCCACCCACCGAAATCACCCCAGCTCCTGGTAGTCACCATTCTACTCTCTGCTTCTATGAGGTCACCTTTTTTGGATTCCACATATGAGTGAGATCATGTGGATTTGACTTTCTGTACCTGGGTTATTTTCTTTAACATAAGGCCCTCAAAGTTCATTCTGTTGCGAATGACAGGATTTCCTTCATTTTTTTTAATGACCAAATCGTATTCTATTGTGTATATGCACCATATTTTCTTTATCCATTCATCCATTGATGAACACTTAGTTTGATTCCATATCTTGGCTATTGTGAATTGTGCTGTTATAAACATGGAAATGCAGATTTCTCTTCAACATACTGATTTCATTTCTTTTGGATGTACACCTAGTATTGGGATTATAAAATGAAATGGTAGTTTTATTTTTAATTTTTTGAGGAAGCTTCCCACTGTTTACCATAATGGCTGTATTAATTTACATTTCTATTTATAGTGTGCAAGGATTCCCTATTCTCCATACAATGATAATTTCTTTGAGAGTAAGTATGGATATTCAACCCCAGGCCAACGTGCCAAAAATAGAATATAATTTGTTCTGAATTTTGGGTGGAAAGAGGGCTTTTATTATCTTGTTTTTATTACCCCTTTTTTTAACATTGTATTTTCCTGTGTTCTTAGCCTTCTGTTGCTTTTCCTTCCTTCCTCTTTATTGGGTCCTTCCTGTAATTTCATTATCTTTGGTTGGTGGATATCTGTTGCATTGGTTGATGGAAAGACAGCAATGTGAAGACTGAGGGCTTCATAAAGCGTTAAGTATTTTGTTCAATATTATTATAGAACCAATAACACTTTGCTATCCTAATTAGTTCATATGTCTGTCTTGTTATTATTCATTAAGCTATTTGAAGAAAAGTATGTTTGTGTTGGATATTTGTCTTCATGTCATCCAAGTCCAATCTCTACTTTTTTCTGTTGTATGTTCCCAGGGGTGTCTGCTTGGGTTAAACTGATGAAAGGTACAGCAGGGGATCACAGGTAGGGATAGAGTTAAGCTGGAATTGATTCCCTGGCTCCTGAGAGATAGCCCTTTCCAATCAGTGCTCTCTGGGCTCCAGTAACTGCTCCTTTTTCTTGTTACTTAGTCCTAGGGTGAAGTGAAACCCCCCACAGTTACTAGGTATGGGGCACTACATCATCCTTTGTTCTTTAGCCAATTTCTTCTAATTTGCCTACTTTGAATATGCTGTTTCCTGAATTCATATTTTTCTCAGTGCCTGGTACAAATTCTACATTTTTGATGAATGAAAAAATGCATTGTATCCAAAATTCTGTTTTACAAATCATAATTTCTCTTGACTGTTTAAGTTTCAAAAACATCAAGGATCCCAAATCGGAAATTAGAACAGTAGTTCCTACTGGTTCTATGAAGAACGATACAATATTAGACTCCTTACTCTAGGCAACTGGTTTTTAAATTTATGTGAATATTAGTCAGTTCCTAGACCATTTCTTCACCATGGTCTAAGAAAGAAAAGACACAACTTTTCTGAGCCAAGATTTCTTCACTTGTTCTTTAAAAGGTGTTAACTTACTAAATGGTTTAATCTACTGCTAGTGATATAATTAATAGTTAACATTTTCATTTGGAATTTTATTGAGATATCTTGGAAAGGATGTTCAAATAAAGAAGAGGAAAATGGACAAATGTGAGGACTAGTACTTTTGTTTGTGGAATTTAATGGACAAATGTGAGGACTGGTGCTTTTGTTTGTGGAACTTATGTATGCTATTAGGTTTAGTCATAATAAATGTACTTCTCAACTTTTATCTGTGAGCCATGTTTAGTTGCTAAATAATGATTTCTTTCCCACAGAAAGCATGTGGCAGGGAGGGTTTGAAATATCTCTTACTAGTTTTATGTTCTTCAGGTGCTTTTACTTTGAATGCAAGTTTTGACCTTTTTTGTTTGTTTATATACAAAAATCGTTTGGACACTGATTTTTCTGCAGATATGCACATATTTTTGGTGCTAGAGTCCATCAGGTACTTGGCATTTTAAAAATTTTCTACAAATTGTTAACAGATTTTTTTTCCCTTTTAATTTCCCTGCTAACTTTGCAAATTTTTAGTGTTTCATGTGTATTCAAATGTGGTAGAGCATTCATTAGATTAGAAAAGAATTGTTGAAGAATATATGATAATGATAGCAATTGTGTTTCTTCAAGTACTCCAACACAAGAAATGAGTTTTTTTGGTGTAATTTTATAGTTTATCTGAACATATAATGTATACAAAATTGTACATTGAGTTCTCACAGCTTTTTTTGGTTTTATTTATAACTTGCACAGGTATTATATTTCATTATTGTAAGAAAGACAATATATCGTGTCTGTTCCTTAAATAGTTTTACTGTGCCTCAGTTAAAATCCATGATCCACCACTTATTTCTGAGTCTCAGTTTCCTCATCACTAAAAATTGAATAAAAATCATACTTACTAATATGGTAGTTATGAGAATTCAAGGCCTAGTAAAGTGTTTAAGAATATTGTCTTACATTTAGTAAGTGCTCCAAATATGTTAGAGGTTTTTATTCTGAAATCTCATAGTATTTTTCTGTACCTTTCAAAATGCATGGGTATTTCTGCTCTCTATTTTACTTATTTTTGTAAAAACTATAGCATCTGTTTGTTATTTTTGTAAATTCCTACAGACTTTTTTTTCCCTTGTTTTTTGTTTTTTAATAGAGATGGAATCTCACTATGTTGCTCAGGCTGGAATGCAGTGGCTATTCACAGGTGTGATTATAGCACGCTGCAGCCTCCAACTTCTCAGTTCAATCAATCTTCCAGCCTTAGTAGGACTTTAGGTGTACACCCATATATTTGACAGAGTTTTATCTCTACCACAACAATAATTCTTATTTTATCAGGTGTGCAATAAATATTTGCACATATATGAAGGAATGTATTTCTAATGAGTATATGTATTTTATTTTTTTACAGGAAAATCACTATCTAAAATTCTCCATTGCTTCTTTCTAAAATAAAATAATTTTATCATTTTGCTAAAAAGATGTAATACAAGCTGTAGAGCTTCAATTAGCCCTTAGAAAGCATGGCTATTTTCATGAAGTGTGAATGTTCTCTGAGAATGGAAATTTTAAGAACAGGAACTTAACTAAAAGTTAAGATTATAAAAGGGAAACAAGAATGAAAGAGGAATCATCAAACCACAGTTCATTAAGTGTCTTCAAGATGTTACCTACTTCGTATAGACTTAGCACTCCAGGTGGAGCATGGCAAAGGAAGATTCAGTTCCCAGGCTGCTCTCCCTGTGGTTAGATAAAAGAAAAAGAAAAAAGAAAAGAAGGATACAAGTTACACAACTGAGATTATATGAGAATGTTTGCACCAAGTCATAAAAAGATAAAAAGAAAACTGGACTTGCTATAGACTCACTGTGTGGCTGTGGGGGATTGTTTCTCCCTTCTCTATACGTTTGGAAAAACAAAAACTTTTTAAAAGTGCCCCCAGATGAGATAATCTCTTAGATCTTTTACAGAGAATACACATTAATTATTATTATGCTTTTCCTCCTCAGAGATAGACTTGTTTTAAATTATTTTCAGTTATTGCATAACCATTAGACTCTGTGAGCAAAAAACAGAGGCATTTGCTAGATGTTAAAAAAATAACTTAGGTTCAATCCTTTATTTGTACATGACAAGAAACAGTGCTTATGAGCTAGAATTAAAGGACGTCACCATATATATATATTTCCATATTGTCCTGAAGAGGATGCTTTATAGATAAACTATTTTTAAGGAGTTTGTGAGCTTGAAAAAAAAATATATATGTATATAAACACATATGTGTATTATACTAATGCAAATGGATCTAAAACTGTGATACCCTGAGTTTAGCTGTTCAGCTTGCAAGATCTTAGCCCAGAATTATTTACCCTCCAGTTGAAAAAGGTGAAGGACTAGGATTTTAAGCTTTTATGTGGGCCCTTTTTGTTCCCCTTTAAGCATGTATTTTCTTTGTATTGCTGAATTGATTTGTTGATGCTCAAAGAATTAGCTAAGTCATTCTATCTCGGTTGGGTTAAAGAAGTTATTTTCATTTCTTTTTTAATAAGATAGAAAAAGCATCATTTCGCTTTTACTAAAAATGCACTTTATAAAGTGAATTTCTCAAATTTAAATATGAGGGCATGAAAGGACAGAAAACAATGTTTGTCAGTCCACAGATATGACATATCTTATAAAACAAAACAAACCAAAAAAAGCCCACCTCTGTAGGATTTCCCAGCCTGCTGTGTTTCATTTTAGATTGTGGAGCTATGATTAAGAAAAACCTGCTTTTTCTTTTATCTATGCCACATATTGTACTCATTCTCCTCTAAGCTATTATGAGCATTCAGGTCCCTAAACTGAAACCCTTTTAAAATTTCTGTCTTCAGTCTCTTTGCAAATATGCTAAATTATTCTCCACACTCCCTGCCACCAATGAGCAGGCTTAATAGAGATAATATGCAAAATGTTATTTCTCCACTGTTTACTCCTCTCCAAAAGGGGAGCATTATTTTCAAGTCAAGATACTTAGTGTAAAAGTAAGGGTGTCGGAGGGTAACCCTGTGATTGCATAGCTTGTTGAGCTGCACTGCCCTAGCCCAATTCTCATTTTGATTTATTTAAGTTTGGAAATAACAGTATTAAATTAGCAAAGACAAGCAATGAACAGAGCCCTGGAGATGAATTAGCCATTGTCTCTGGTCCATTAATCTCCTCTTCAATTCTAGAGAATTGTGGCTCACCCAGACCCGAAGATCAAATAAAATGCCTAATTGGGAAATTCCTAAACAAGTGTGTCCTGGGGAGCTTGAATTTATTTGTCACCCGCTCAAACAACTGTGTTGTTTATATAAGTCTTTAAAACCCTGATACTTTTCCGCTACTATATCTTAATCCCTGGTTCTTTATGCTCAGGAGGGCAATTTAGAGTTGTTTTCAATTAAGTAGAATGGAGAGGGGCACTTATTCCAAAAACAGATAGCTGTGTTGCGAGTATTTTGCCAAACATGCTGAGTGGTTTAGATTTAAGCATCAGGTTGGGAGAAGCTTTGGGATCTCCTTGAAGATAATGATATCTGCTGTTTGGTGCTTTTAATATCAGTAATAGATGGTTGAACATAATCACAATTAACGACTTAAGTGTGACAAGGAAGGTTGAGATGTTAAGGCTAAACACAAATGTGAAGCAAAGAGCTGAGATAATTATCTAGGATGGCAATCCAGATCATGCAATACTTTCATTTAGAATATGCAGATGATATGCAAATAATTGAGGTCAAACTTTTATTTAACACTGGGCAAAACAGAATGAAAATCAGTCCATTGAATTTTGTTCACACAGAGGTGGGACATTCATTTTCATTACCTAAAATGTACCAATACTTTATGTTATGTAGCAAAAGTCAGACTAGAAACTGGGTATCAACTTACTAACAGCAAAGTAACTACACACACTGTTAATATTGACTCTGTCTCAACAATAATTTAAACTGCAGTACTTAGGTTGCATCGTGTTTTTTTACAAAACTCATGTCGTTTAATTCTCACAGTGAACCAAGGGAAGATAATGTTATTAACTCCATTTCATGGATGAACAAATGGCGGCAGCATCTAAAAGTTAGAGATTCACCCAAGATCGGTCAGCTGGTGAGAGGGTGGAACCAAAGTTTGCACTCAAGTCTACCTACTTCTAAAGACTAGGCTGTTGGTACTCAACTGCATGGCGGTTAGCACTAATATTGCAGAATGACTAGTAGGCTTTGTTGAATGGGTTGTTTAAATAGAATAAAGTAGAAGTTAAAAAAATGACTAAGTCTTAGATGAGAAACAAGGGCGTTAGATTTCAGAAGCGTATGAAGAAATTTTCTACTTAGCAATATCTATGCAATGGTGAAAACCTACTTAAAGGCTTCACTGTCTATTTATTTGGCTAAACTGACTGATGGCAGGGTATCTACTTCGTACTGTATTCCTTCAGCCTGGCTCCGTATTTTTTGGTGTGTTAGTATACTTTGTTTTCAGCTGAAGTTATTAATTGGGGCAAAATATTAATATGCTTGGGAATGTTGCATATGGATTAAGTCAACCTGTTGTTATTCTGACTTAATTTTCTATTATTGATCAGCTATACATGAATTTGTTTTTAAGAAATATTCATTGGAGGTGAAACAGTCCATATTTAAGATGAAGAATAAAGTAGAAGGGTTATGTGATGACAATTAGCCTGATAGTTTAGGCCTAACAGTTTTAAATTTTGTTTTTATGTAGGCTTATTCATAGTTATTAGTTTGGACAATCATGTATCAAATGGATAATTTAACTATTTTAATATATAATAATCACACTGATTTATAATGTATTTTTCAGTTAAGGGACGTATAGACACAGTGTTTTACTCGATTTTCAAAATAGTCTTGTGGGTTATGACATTTTTATTTCCACCTTACAAATGAAGAAATAAAGACATACAAAAATAAGTGATCTGATTAGCTATAGTAATAAAACAGCTACCTTAAGTAAAACCTGGGTAAAAGAACAAAACATTGAGACAGGAGGGATTATACAAATATTAGAGTAAATATTGAAATATTTTGATTATTCTACTTTACCTTTTATGTGAAATTATAACAACTAGGTAGGTTTGGAGTGGGCAAATCTAAGCATTCTCAGCTTTTAAGGAGGCAAAATTTAGAGAAAGTCAACAATCTTGATAAGGGGCAAAAAAAAAAAAAAAAAAAAAAAAAGATACCGATAGCCAGGTTGAAACTGATGTAAAATTTTTATGTAACCCAAATGTTTCTAGGGCTAATTTCTACAATTTCAGGTACTCAAAGAGAATTTTAAAATTGAGTAGGATTCTAATCAGATTTTCCAACCTTAAAAGAGATACTTATTTTCAGTCTAAAATATTTACTCACGCATTACAAATCAGTTATATATGATTACTAATCAGTTACATGAGCAGCAGATGTCTGGAAGACTCTAGGTTTGTGGTCAATAACATTAAGAAATCTCCCTCTCTCTCAAAATAGCATAATCTCCATGTTTGTTAATTAATGGAAGGTGGCACTGAAGTGTTGTCTATATCTGATATTGGAAGGTGTTAGGATTCTGAGACTGTACTTGTAACAACGTAGCCAGGCAGTTCAGGCAGATAACATACTGATTATTTAGCCTTTTGCATAGAGAATTAATTGTAGCTTGACTTTGCTCATGTTTTGGTCTGGTTGTTTTAACACTGTGTAGCTTCCAACTGCCTTTTTAGAAGCATTCTATAAGAGAAACAATTTAATCTCACTGGCTAATAACTCATTTAGCCAGTAAGTTAACAAAAATATATTGATTACTTCCTATGCACCAGAAAGGGTTAGAATCGGGACAAAACATGAGCTAAAATGGACATACTCTGTGTTTTCATAAAATTTAATATCAAGTGTAAAAGATCTTAATCAAGTAATGTGTAACAAATAACCTGAAACTATTGTCTTGAAAGTCATGAAAGAGAGGTGTATTGTAGTCTGTAACTATTAGAACATATGATCCAGGAAACTAAATTCATCCAGAGAGTCTGGTAATGTTTCCTTGCAAAATCAACGAATAAATGAGGGGTGAATATAAGTTAGGTTAAAAGAGAAGGAAAGAGAGGCTGTACAATGAGTACAGTCCATGCAAAAGCCTCATCACAGGAAGAAGCAAGGCATACACAGTGATTGGGGAGGAGAAAGTGAGGAAGAGTATGGTGGATTATGAGACTAGAAAAATGGGCTGGTGTCCAACCCTGTAGAAATTTGGCTTATTAATCCCAAATGGTCATTTCTCCATATATACATACATTCAACACATTGAGAACTTATTATACACAATTGACTTACTATGAGTGAAGGTTAATTTAATGGGTCCAGTTGGCTTTGCATGGTGCCCAGATGTCTGGTCAAACATGATTGTAGATGTTTCTATGAAGGTGTTTTCTTGGATGGGATTAGCATTTAACTTTCTGGGCTTTGAGTAAAGTAGATTATCTTCCATAATGTGGCTGTGCCTCCTTCCATCAGGTGAAGGTCTTAATAGAACAAAGACCATCATCCACTCATCAAGAAAGACTTCTGCCAGGAGATTGCCTCTGAACTCAAACAGTGAGTTTCCCTTGGTCTGTAGCCTGCCAGCCTCCTCTGTAAGTTTTGGATTTACCAAGTCTTCAAAGTTATGTGAGCCAATTTAAAAAAAAAATTACTCTTTCTCTCAGTGTTTCTCTCTGTTCCTCTAGATAGATAGATAGAAACAGAAATAGAGAGAGGGAGAGAAAGAGAGAGAGAGGATAGATAGATCTATCCGATTGGTTCTATTTCTCTAGAGAACCCTGACTAATACACTAGGTTACTATAATGATGGAGGACATACATATTTGGATACTTAAGGCAGAGTTTAAAACTAATGACAAGCAGGTAAGAAATACAGCATGGTGATATGAGACTAAGACAAATAAGTGAGCGAGACAAATCACAGTAAGAGCTATAAGAATGAGAGTGTCTGGTGGGCCACAGTGCCTAGGCAGGCTCAAGGAGTTGGTAGGACTTAACAGATGGGACAAGGGAGACTAGCCCACTTATGGTATGCAATAGAGTAGAGGGAGAAGTAAGTATGGGATGATTGCAAGCCTCTGAGCAGACCAGCCTGGATGAAATAGAGTCTTCTGTTAATAAGACCTCAAACCTGGCATTCATCCCTCCCTCAAGAAGAGTGTCAGAATCCAGAGCTATCTTGTTTTTAGAAGGAAGACACTGTGTGGAGGGAAACTGGATGTGTGGCAACCTCACAGGAAAGGCAAGTCGATAAGATTTTCTTTATGAATTATTCAGAAACAGAAAATTAAGTAACGAGTCCTGTATGACAGTCTAGTTCTATCTGGATTGTTTTCACCTCACAGGGGGATACAGAACAAGATGAGTAGAGCAAAAAGAAAGTAAAATAACCAGTCAGCCAAATATAGCGAGAGAAACAGTGCCTTGGACTCACAGCATGTGGACTCAATGAGAGACGTGCTCCTGAGGGAGCGGTAAAGCAAGCCTTCTGTTCGCTGGTGATGCGAACCTACAAGCGCGAACTGCATTGCCAGAGTCCTTTACTGCTCTTTATGCAACTAGGTTAATCTTTTTTGTTGCTTCTTTCTTTCTTTCCGGAAAAGAACTCAGAGAGAATTTTACTGTAGGTAATGTCTGGGAAAAGTTCTTTCTTTTATGTGCACTGTGGTGCTTGCTGCTATAAAGCCAGTGACTTAGCCAACTTTGAAGTCATCAGTTCTGATTTGTCAGTCAGTAGGTTCAGTTTATGGGGGCAAAGAACCAAGCCATCCCATTCTGGGGAGGTATAGGATGCATTTCTTACGAGCTGCTAAAGGCAGGGGTTCATTTGTTCCATGGTCTCAGCTACTCTAAATAACAGATTAGTGAGATGTTGTACCTGACATTTAACCCTGGGCATTAATTAAAAGTGGCCTGCTGTGATATTTGGGCAAGTGTGGGTAGAAGTAGGCAGTAGTAATACTGCTAGAGAGCAAGCTGTGAAAATCTTTTAACAGCGTTTTCATATATTTATGATGTAGAAATGTTTTTTAATGACACTGACATAATTTTAGGGCAAAAGAAATAGCATATCTCAAAAAATTCAGTGGTATTTTGAATTCAGTTGATGAGGAGGTAAAACACGGTAGACAGTGTTTCACTATTATTTAGCTTAATCACAATGTGTAGTCAATTTACAATAAATGTCAGACCCTGTGTTAGGCAGTCTATGTGCCTTCTTTTATTGTCATGTTGGAACAATGTGTATTTAACCTTTAGTAAATTTTATTGAGCACTTATTTTGTGCCAGTTGCTGGAGATGTAGCTGTGTACACAATAGATGAGGTTTCTCATGTCAAGGAAGTTATATTCTCGTCAGCCAGAGACAATATTCAAAAGTAGTGTGAACTTTGGGAGGCTGAGGCGGGTGGATCATCTGAGGTCAGGAGTTTGAGACCAGCCTGGCCAACATGGTGAAACCCCATCTCTACTAAAAGTACAGAAAATTAGGCCACGCGCAGTGGCTCACGCTTGTAATCCCAGTACTTTGGGAGGCTGAGGCGGGTGGATCACGAGGTCAGGAGATCGAGACCATCCTGGCCAACATGGTGAAAACCCATCTCTATTAAAAATACAAAAAGTAGCTGGGCCTGGTGGCGAGCGCCTGTAGTCCCAGCTACTCAGGAGGCTGAGGCAGGAGCATCGCTTGAACCTGAGAGGTGAAGGTTGCAGTGAGCTGAGATCATGTCATTGCACTCCAGCCTGGGTGACAAAGCAAGACTCTGTCTCAAAAACAAATAAATATAAAAAATTAGCTGGGCATTGGGGCGTGTGCCTGTAGTCCCAAATGCTTGGGAGGTTGAGGTAGGAGAATTGTTTGAACCTGGGAGCAGAGGTTGCTGTGAGCCGAGACTGTGACGCTGCACTCCAGCCTGCCGGGGCAACAGAGTGAGACTCCCCATCTCAAAAAAATAAATGAATAAATAAAAAAGGAGAGTGGAAGTTCCACGGAGGCAGGGGTTTGTGTCTATTTTATCTACGGTTGTAACTTCATCAACTAGAACAGTACCTGACAAACAACGTATACAACAATACTGTTTGTTTAAATGCCTGGAAGGTAAGAGACGAAGATTAGAGATATTGAATTGCTTGTCCATGGATCCCTATGCCTATAAAATACATAAACCGTCTAGATATTACTTGATTTTTTCATTTTCTACTTTTACATTTGTCTTCAAATGAGGAAAATTCTAACTTAAAAGCTCAAACCTTTCCCCATATGTTCTCTTGTCTGAATATTGAGGGGATTTTTTGTTGTTGTTGTTGTCACTCTTGTTGTTATTTTGAGTATAACTTTCTTATATTTCAATTGAAACCACTATTCACAGATAGTTAACAAAACATTGATATCAAAAACAATTTCTAAAGTACTGCCTACATCACAAATACTCTTTTAGGTATAGGAGATACAAAAATGGGCTGGGTGTGGTGGTGGCTTTACACCTGTAATTCGAGCACTTCGGGAGGCTGAGATGGGTGAATCACCTGAAGTCAGGAGTTCAAGACCATCCTGGCCAACATGGTGAAACCCCGTCTTTACTAAAAATACAAAAATTAGCTGGGCATGGTGGCGGGTGCCTGTAGTCCCAGCTACTCAGGAGGCTGAGGCAGGAGAATCACTTGAGCCCAGGAGGCGGAGGTTACAGTGAGTTGAGATTGCACCACTGCACTCCAGCCTAGGTGACAGAGTGAGACTCTGTCTCAAGCAACAACAACAAGAACAACAAGTCAATAAACAGGTAAGCAAACATGGGATAAGTGACACATTAATAAGTTCAATGAAGAAAGCAAAATATGAAAATGTGATCGTGAAGAGGGAGAAATTGATGGTCGGGGAGGGCCTCTCTGAAGTGGTAACATTTGAATTGAGACTTGAATGATGAAAAATATGTAGCTATGAAAGGAAATTACAGAGAATTATACATGAAGAAGGAATAATGACAGATGGGAAAGAGTTTGGCTTCTAAGTTGACAGAAATATTGCCATTTTGGATAGGACATGTTAACTCAGATGGCATGTGTAGGGAAACAGAGCACACAAGGTAGGTGTGAAAGGAGTTTGGATTTTAATTTAATTGCAATGGGAAGGGTAGACTTGGCTTTGTCCTGGTGAATGAAAAGATCCAAACTGCACTTGGAAAAAATAACTCTGGATATCATTGGAATGCACAGAGAGTGTTGAACATAATGAGAATGACCAGGTAAAAAAGTTGTTTTTATATTTTGGGCAAGAGTTAATGGTTGAAATAATGAGATATAGTCAGAGAAGGGTTATGTTTTAACGACAAAGGAGGCAGAATTATTGGTGGATTGGATAAAAGTAGAATGTGAAGAAAATAAACAAGGATGATTCTAAGTTTGAATAACTGGTTGAGTAACAGGTTGGGAGGTGATTCAATGGCAATGAAGAAGACTTGAGAGCAGTGGTATATAAATGTGCACAAGGTGGGTGAGAAGAGTAAATACTTCTGCTTGGCTTAGTTTAAGTTTTCAATGATATTAATGCAAAATGAATATGGTGATATATAGAGATGGGTATTAATTTAGAGCAAAGAGAGATATTAGAGATAAAATTTTCAGAGTCCTCAAAGTGGTAGTATTTGAAACCATAAGACTGAATTAGACAACTTAGGAGAAAGTTGTAGATGGAGAAGAAGGCAGAAAAAGAGATCTCATGGGTGTTTCAATATTTTAAAATCTGGTGTATAGCCAGGTGTGGTGGTGTGCACCTGCAGTCTCAGTTACTAGGGAGGGTGATGTGGGAGGATCACTTGAGCCCAGGAGGTTGAGGCTACAGTGAGTCATAAGGATGCCACTGCACTCCAACCTGGGTGACAGAGTGAAACCCTGTCTCTAAACAAATAAAATAAGCAAACAAACAAATACCTGGTGCAAAAGTCAAGAATCTAGCCGCTGAAATTGGGAGGTGTCTAGGGATATAAGGTGAAAACCTAACCGTATGTTAGGAAAAGAAAGTATAACAATAAAAATAGTTCATTAAAGATGTCAGCAGAATTTTTCTATTTTAACCTAAGGAAAAATACGTGGTTAGGTAGGTTAGGGTAATTGGTAAAGAAAAAAAAGGAGATACTGGGTAGATTTGCCTTATGAGATTTAATTATTGCCTGAAGGTTAGTTATAGAATTAGATTTGAGGAGAGGAGAGAATATGAAATGATTGTAATAAAGAGTGTGAATTACCAAAGATTTGTTGTAGGACTGTAAAATATTGGGTTATCCCTTTGAGATTTTCGGCTGTAAATTTTAAGGTGACCCATCAGCAGAATTGTTCAATTTTCTAGGGTTATATTCAATATCTTGAGTACAGATGCAGAGTAAGATTTATATAATTTAATCTGAGTTTGGAATTTTTCAAATATGTCCAATAAGAAAAAGAAAGGCAAGGAGGTTGTGTGTGCATACAAGGAAATGGATATAATGCTAAACCATGGAGCTAGTGCAGATAGGGAGGGAAGTACAAACATGAACAGGGTAATGGATACTGAATAAGTGATCAGTGGATTTTGATTCTCAAAGATAGTTTTTAAAGTAGCAATATTAGAGTAAGTGATCTGAAAGAATAAAAAGTAATAGGATGTTTGAAGTCCATGTTTATAGCTAATGTGTAGTATTGATGAATTCTGGGTCTGATTTTTTATCATGTGAGTGGACAGTAAGGTGGAATGGAGAAAAAGGATCAATAGAGGTAAGAATATCAAATAACTTGAAATTCAGACTATGGCAATTATGACAGGAGTAATGGAATATTTGATGAATTATGTCGTGGGGGAATGACTGGGAGTTTCAAGGAAGAAAAAAAAATAAGAGAGGTAAAAGATGGTAAAAATATGATATACATATAAATAGGCCCACACATACACATAAATATGATGCATAAACCAAAGAAACTGAAATCGTGGAAAACTGAAGGAGAGAAATAGTTTAGAAGTTGCAATGGTGGATGAATGCCTAGAGAAACTCTGTTTAATGCCTTCTGCCTGGTACAATACTTAGTACCCCCTTTTATTTTAGGCATCCCAGTGTTACATGGTCACTGCAATAAGATGATATTTCTATTATCTCCCTGTTTTATATGGGGTGTAAGTAAGGAAAAATTAAAACTCTGAAAGAGTTTTTAAAGCTGTTTTTCTCAATGGACAGTCATGTTTCTGATAGAAACAGAAGAGGAAGAAACTATTTAGAAGACAGTTTGCAAATATATGTGCACTTGTAGGGGGCTAGTTTGAGAGCTTTAAAGACAGACAAGGTTCTTGGGAATGAGAGAAGAAATGGCTGCTGAGGTCACATTAGGGGATTCACAGAATGAGGTGAAGGGCATCTGTGAGCCTTAGATCCTTCACAGTGACCAGTCCTATACCACAGAGCATATGGGGATTGAAAACCTCAGAGTGAGATGGGTGGTCTCACAAAAAAATGTAGATTTTGTTGCAATTGAAATTACGCAGTGATTGAAGATGCAATATTTTGGTGGCCAGTCATGCTTTAAAGAAGGGGCTACCTCATGGGAGCAATGGACTGGACAGAGACCTAATTTCTATTACTTCAAATCACATTGTAGTACATAGCTTAACCCAATCATTGAATTATCCTCTCGGTTTATTCACTCATTAATTCATTTATTCAATAAATAATCATTTATGGATTGCTATGTCATGGCAGAATCTATCTATCTAAACCTAAAGAGTATACATTCTGGCTGGATGTGGTGGCTCATGCCTGTAATCCCAGCACTTTGGGCGGCCTAGGCGGGTAGATCACCTGAGGTCAGGAGTTCGAGACCAGCCTGGCCAACATGGTGAAACCCTGTCTCTACTAAAAATACAAAAATTAGCCAACCTGGTGGCAGGCGCCTATAGTCACAGCTACTCGGGAGGCTGAGGCGGGAGAATCACTTGAACTCTGGAGGCGGAGGTTGCAGTGAACCAAGATCGTGTCACTGCACTCCAGCCTGGGCAATAAGAACAAAACTCTCTCTCAAAAAAAAAAAAAAAAAAAAAAAAAAAAAAAAAAAAAAAAAAAGTATAAATTCTACAAGAGGAAGCTCAGAAGGTGAAATCTAACTACAAGAAAAGTTGAGAGAGAAATACTGTAAAGCATATTAGTGGGTATTAACGTCATCATATTAATGACTGCTATGTGTTGAATGCTCATATAGTGTAAGAACTGTCCAAACACGAAACCCCTGTTTATTGAATGCCATGGGGGCATTTATTCATGACCCACCTTTTGGGACTGATTGGTTGATTAGTAAGTGTTTGGGGTCACTCATTTGGCACACACTTAAAACCCATTCAAAAATGGGTTGTTTTTACCAAAGGAAAAGTCTTTAGGAGATCATGGCCTTTAGTTGGGCCTTAGAATATAGCTACATTCAAGATGTAAGTGGGACAACACGAGCCAATGTGGAGGTGATTTTCAGAGGGCATTTATATGAAACAATGAGATCGTTATTTTGGCTAGATTGTAGGCTGGTGAAAGGCATGGGTGAGAAATAAGACTCAAAAGACATGTCATGCCTGAATCCATGCCCTATCTGCTAAAAAACAAGGAAAAAGAAGGAAATCATAAATTGTGCAGCAATAGAACATTTTTAAAAATCCCAATCTATGTCAACTTCCTCCCCCTGCCGACCATAGCTGCTATTTTTACCTTTTGCCATTCCCCAAATTCAAGTGGGTGGCTTGATTTTTGTTTACAAAATCTTAGAGTGGAGTAAGGAGAGGATGTGGGAAACAGACAATGGGATTCCATCAAAGTTGTGAAAAAGATTTTTCCTAGTCAGAAATGGAGGAGAGGCAGGGAGAAGAGGCATGCACAAATGACTGACACGTGTGGCAGGAGGTCCAGGAGCTACCTGAGAGGAAGAGCCAAATGTGGCCAAACAAATTAAGTTGACCATGATGGGATTTCTGGATCTAAAATAATATAATGGCTTTCAAGTTGGATATTGTGATAGGGTGATAAAAGACTCGAAGTCTAAGTGCCTTTTACCCTCTCTAAGCCCAAGTAAGAGACCTTGAATAGAGACAGACAGAAGTATTAGTTTGGTGCAAAGCAATTGTGGTTTTTGCCGTTAAAAGTAATGTAAAAGTAATTAAAAGTAATGGCAAAAACCGTGATTGGTTTTGTGCCAACCTAATACTAGTAGATGGGGTGGTAATCAAAGTCGAGAAAGACAAAGTTTCTCACATGTCTAGTATGATGGAAAGAAGCCTGAATACACATTAATTTATTAAAAATCAAGTTACAGAAAATAAAACCATAATTTTTAAATATCAGAATTTGTGGGCTGATTAGTGTCAGCTGTTTCAAACTATTCAGGCTGTATTTATTAGGCTAGGCTAGCCTAGGATGGGGCAAGAGAAAAAAAAGCAAAAAACAAATCTCAATGCCTTAACCCAATATACGTGTATCTTTCTTCCTGCTTAGAGTCTGATATGGTTCAGCAGCCCTTCTTTATCTCGTGGGAAAATGAAACACTCTAAGGTTGCTATTGAGAGAAAAGAGGTAGGTATAGAAAGCACACTAGTTTCTAATTGCTCCAGCCTGGAAAACACAGTGTTGTCTTGCAGTAGTTAGATGGTTTTAAATTAAACAGAAGAGGGAAAGGGCAGTGAGAAATAGAGTAGCGCATAGATATTTGGTTGGCACCAACCATCTGTGACCCAGAGACCCCAGCAGTTGGAAAAAGGAGAAATCTTATTTCAGCTTCTACGTTGCAAATACTTCACTTCTTCGAGATGAGTGCTATTTTCCTTCCTGTGGCAGAGGGCTTTTTAAATCCATGGTTCTTGCTTTCTGGACTCTCAGAAGGTTCTATGAAGTCCATTTGTATGTTCAAGGCAATGCTTTAATTCACCTTCCCCCTCATTTTCTGCCTTTCTCCCCCATAAAAGTTACAAAACTAATGAAACCATTAATGATGTGACATAAAGAAAAATTCATCAATTGCATTTCAAAATTTGTGTTAAAATTGAAAATCTTGGGTTATTTAATAATTGCTCTAATAATTCAATAGCATACTGTTTTAAGACTATTATTTGGACCAGTAATTGAATTGCAGCAAATCTTTATCAGTTTGATGTCTGTAAACTTCTTCTACTAAAAAAAGTCTTTGCAGTTATTGTACTAATATGGCAGAAGGGTGGCATTTAAGATTGTCCCCTGAGGAATAAAGAAAGAACAGACCATTTCAGACACTTTAAAACATAGGATATTCTCTTAGTGTCTGCAGTTTATCCTCACGCACTGCAAACCATCCTCTGCAACCATGGACATGTGCAAAAAACAAAAACGTCATGGGTCCCCGTAAATGCTAGATTATCTCTCTGTCTTGAGAATTCCGTCTTATTAAACTGATTTGACATTGGATTAAAACTTCTCACCAAACAGTGTGTTATAACCAGAGGCAAGAGGACAATCATAGGATTAACATCTGGTCCTAACAGAGGTTAAGTTTCTACTTGATTTGTCAGTGACTCAATTCAATAATCCCTACCGAGGTCTTTTTTTTCTTTTTCTTTTTTTTTTTTTTTGAGACAGAGTCTTGCTCTGTCACTCAGGCTGGAGTGCAGTGGCACGATCTCAGCTGACTGCAAGCTCCACTTCTCAGGTTCATGCCATTCTCCTGCCTCAGCCTCCTGAGTAGCTGGGAGTACAGGCGCCCACCACCACGCCCGGCTAATTTTTTTGTATTTTTAGTAGAAACGGGATTTCACCTCGTGATCCGCCTGCCTCAACCTCCGAAAGTGCTAGGATTACAGGCATGAGCCACTGTGCCCGGCCTTTTTATTACTATTATTATTATTTTAAAATTATAACCTAGATCCTGATTCTAGCAAATAATATAGGGAAAATATTGTATGATTTGTTGATTTTGTAGCAAAACGTTTCCCAAACAGTGCAGATCTATGTAAATAAACCTCTGAATTCTGCTCTTAACGTGCTATTATTTCAGACTTAAAGTATAAAGAATAATAAAAAAGACATGAAAGGAGAGTGAAAACAAAAAAAAGAATAAATAAATAAATGAATGAAAAATGAGAAAAGAGAGAAAGACTGTAAATTGCCATACATTTTTTCTTCACTTATGATCCAAGTTATTGACTTATTCTTGGTTTAAAAACAATCTTCAGGTGGACTCTACTAAATGATTGTCATTTATCATATCAGAGAAACTGGCACATAGGTTTAGATGGTTTATTGTGTTGTATGCTGCTGATAAATTTACAAACATAGCAACTGTCACTTTCTCTTTCAAATTCATTTTCCATATGCTTAGTGGTTTTAAAAAATATTTGGCCTTTACAAGTTTTTCCTGGCTAAATTGAGCTTGTTTGGATATTAAATGTTTTAAGAATCAGAAAGAATAAGGTATTTATAAGTGTACCCTGATAGATCAGCAAATTTGTTTCAGATTATAAGTATCATTTTTTGATAACACAGAATTATTACATCCTTTTGTACAGCAAAGCTATTGAGGAGTTGAAGAATGGATGTTGAGTGCAGCAATGCCTAAAACTGGGATATTGTCCCAGGATTTTTATTCTTTTGCCACTTACAGATGCCAGCAAGCTCATCCACTTTAATATTCTTCAGCATTTAATTAATCTGAAGAGTAGCGTGAAAATATTTCTTTCCAGATCAGTTTGCCATCTGATCAATAGTTTATATCACATAGTTGGGATTTCCCATTAAACAAACATTTACCTGTTGCCTGGATTGTTCTGACATTGCTAAGGGTATTATTCTTTCAGCTTATGAATGATAGACTATACTTTCCTATCACTGAGGACTATACTTTTTAAACTATTTATAATTTTAGTAACTCCATTCATGTATGTGATAGCTCAGTCTTCTTTGAGGTCATTTCACCGGTAGATAGGAGACGTTAGACTTGTTCTTTTATAGAAGAATTGTATAACTTAAGACTTGTTTTTCCATTCCATTTAATATTGTTACATTTTAAAGAAAATAAAAAGATTTTAAATAATAGGTTTCTGTTTCTACTGTCTACTGGAACCCATCACAGTGTTTGAAAAATATTGAAATTCGTTATTGGTGTTATTCTGCTAATAACACTCAGAAGTTTCAACTCGGTGAGTCAACTGAACTCCATGAAATATGGTAAACATGTGCAGACATCTCCCTTCATATGTAGCTTCCAAGTTATTAATATTTTACACTTTAAATGAAAGAAAATCTCTCTGACTCTTATCTTAGTTTTCACCAGGTATTTTATGATGGATTTAAGGTAGAGATATCAAAGTTACATCACTGTAACTAATGGCTTCATTTTGGTCTCTCTTTAGTTTTTATTATTGTATTAAGATTCTGTGGCTTGATTGTATTCTTCTAACTTCCGTATTCTTTCTTAAATATTTATTTCCGCCAAGGGCTACATTTCTCTGAATTGTGAAATTTTTGAGCCATGTTTTTCAACGTCACTTATATATGTCCAAACCTCAAATCAGTTCATTTTCTGGACTTTCGTGGTGCTAATATGAATTTTAAAAAAAATGGAAATCAGATATAGGGAACCTACAATTGAAAATTATATTCAGAGCTTTCTTTTTTTCTTTTGAATTATGAATAGCAAAGAAAGCATGCATTTGGCATCTATAAATGATCACTTTATTACTCAATATTAAAAACATTTTAAACATTTCTGAATCTGATTTTTTTTTTGAGTAAATTTAGAGACTTGTATCCCTTAAGTAGTTTTCCTTAAGTAGTTTCAAGTACTAAAGAATTCTGCTTTTGGAAATGTAATATATGAAAGAACAAAGACATGGGGAGAGAAAGACTTGGTTTTAAATCTTAATTCCATGATGTACTGTTTTATAGTCTGAAAACATTATCTCTTTTGACTCTCCCAGTTTCCCAGTCCTGGTTGAGGTATAGTAATAATCATACCTATTTCTCCGGATTATTGAGAGGTTTAACTTAGAAAATATGTAACATCTCAATAATTGTTAGGTTTTCCCTCACTCTATTCCTCCTCTTTCAGATCTGTTTTATGTAATAATTGCCCATTTAATATCTTAGCTGTAGGCCAGGGGTTACAGAGGCATTCTGGTAAATGTTTAACAATTATTTCTTCAGAGAAACAAAACCCTGATTTACAGTGCTTATTAGTTTCTGTGGTGGTTGGGGGGAACCAACATGACCAAGTAGAAGCTATCAATATGATGTCATGAGGAAAGAGTTGGGAAGAGATACACACAATCCCTTCTTGCAGGTTTGCAGGACAGGGACCTATCACACCACTAATGTTTCACATATAAAGCTGATTCCTCTATTCTTTCTCTGAAGTCTTTCTATAGTTAATTAAAAGGAGGGAAAATGGAAAAGTGAGAGCTTAAACAAAAATAATCAAATGGAGATGTCTTGTGAGTTATTTATAGGTTATCAATTCAAGATGGTAGAGAAAGAACTGAAAATTTGGATGGTGAGTCCTGACTTCCTCCCTGCCTCTCATCCACTTCTTGTTTTAATGCAGACCCTGTTTTATGTGTTGATTATATAATTTTAAATAAAAATTATTGGTTTCTTACTTTCTTTATGATGTTGGTAGTATGAGAGATATATGCAAATAAAAGCAAAAAATTACAAGTTATAGTGTGTATATGAAGAAAGTGAACAGCTGTCATTCAAATCCTACCCAAGAGCTAGTTTCCTTCTAGAAAATATTTGGAAACCAGATAGTTTGTTTATACTTCTTCTAGGATAAGATATTAAGGCTTCTCCATAATTGCCTGGTGCCTTTTCACTGCCCCTGGCCTTACCGTGACAAGCTCACTTTGCTGCCAGTTACTGCCTCGAACCTGCATTCAATCACCTTTGACAATGGAGAAGTATATGAAGATGGGCCACACCTCTTCTCCCTGAACTTGTGACCAAGATGGCCTTAAGATTTCTCTCATGTTGACTTAACTTTAAAAAGTAAAAAGCTTTATTCCTGACTCTCTTGTCTTCTGAATTCCCTTTTCTTGGAGCCTTTACTTTAGAAAACTTGCAGCTATAAATTATTTCTCTGACCTTTTGAGATGTAAATCTTCTACCACCCAGAACTTCTCAAGGACTTGAAAGCCAGCTCTTTGAAATGTAATCATCAGAAAAGATCTAAAAGATCACATCTCATTTCTATGGGAAGGTAGGAGACTACTTTCTTTGGTAAGTGCTGATGGCCTTATCACATTGACCAACCTCATCCTAAGATCCCCTAGAACTTTTCCGCTAGCTCACCTCAGCTGAAAAACTCTTTTGCCTTTCGTTTCAACAGAGTTGAGTTCAACCTCTTTCTTACAACAGTCATGATTGAGTCTTCCTTGCCTGTTTAACTGGTCCAGTGCAATTTTTCTTTCACACTTGTGTATTGATTTTTCTCTGTGTAAAAATGCAACTGAAGAGCATTGAGTATAAATAAAGCCCAAACTTTCACAGACCAAAAGCCAACAAATATGGGAAGGAAACTGCAAAGTAGATCCTAAATAGGACTTTCTCAACAACCTAGAGAAGAGGCACCTTCATAACCCCGTAGAAGTGTCACGCACAGGCATACCTCACTTCATAACCTTAATGCTTTCAGGTATGCATTTCACAAAAAACAAAGACAATGAGAACAAGGGCAGCAACAACAATGAAACACCTCCCTTTCTTTATGCCTTGCCCTGAGCTTTACTGTTGTTATTTTCTGTTTTATGGGAGACCTCATCCTTTGTCCTCAAAGATTGTCATGCCTTTAGTAAGCAACACCTCCCTTTTCCCACACCCACTGTCAGTACATTGTAGGTTTCTCTGAGTTAGAGTATTCAGTCAATAGCACTTTGACATTCTAGGGACAGCCTGGGGAGAGAAGCACATTTCA
The DNA here is from genome assembly GCF_024542745.1 of Macaca thibetana thibetana. Taxonomy (NCBI): domain Eukaryota; kingdom Metazoa; phylum Chordata; class Mammalia; order Primates; family Cercopithecidae; genus Macaca; species Macaca thibetana. Next base: position 85,687,040 of record NC_065592.1, read on the forward strand.
TTAAATAGTCCAGGGTAGAAGTGAGCATTTCAACACAAGTCCACTTAGAGTTTTCACCACCAGCATGAGTTGTAAACATGTTTGTCTAATCATCACATATGTACAAGGTAACTGCTGGATCCTACACACAAAGACATGTCCCAACAACAAATCATAATTCTCAGAGACATTCTAAACCCACCAGGAGGAAAAGGAATGTTTTCCAAATTGCATTCGTAATTTACATGGCTGTCTCTTTCACCATGAAGTCAGATCTTGGTATTAGCATTCATTTTTTTTTCTGTCTCTGCTACATTGTGCCCTTTTGATTGCCCAAGAATAAGAAAAGGGAATATTCTTTAGTAAAATTGCAACTTTGCTACACAAAGACCTGTATGCAGTTTTGGTATAATATTTGTGAACTTTTGGTAATGATCATCCTCAGCATCTTTTGAGGAGTGAGAAGTGGACAAAAGTGATTCTAGTTAAAATAAAACAATAAACAGTAAATAATAGGGTAAGAATTAAGCAGACAGTTAGCTTTTTTCTTATTTTATTGATGAGTTATAAAATAAAGTCTCTAGATTTGAATTAAGGTTTGATGTTATAGCTTATTTAGTTTTATACCTTCCATAATGTCTACTACATGACCTTAGATCCTTCAGACTCATATGAAATACCAGGGCCAGGGAATGTAATAGGAGAATGGTATTCCACTGACAACAACATTACAAGCATATCTGTTGAACACACCAGCTTTCCATAAGTCTCAGTGGATTTTTGCATCATTATGGACTTGCTGTTATTACTGTACTATAAGGAATTTGGGATTTCAAAACTGACTTTGGAGAATTAGAGGCCGTATTCCCAAGAAATAGATGTCTTTCTAGAATTCACTCTTTGTAATTTTTTTGATACCTTTGAACTTTCAGAGTAAAAATTAATGAACATTGGTAAAATTGATGAAACAAGTAAGTGGATGAGTAACATTGGCATGCCTCCCTTTGTTTCTACAGATTGAGATAATTGTGATAGCAGATGTATCCAAATAATGCACTTAATTTTTTAAATAGGACCTTAGCTCTTTATTCAATTGTGCATGTTTGAAGAGAGTAGAATTCAAGTGGCAAATTTTACTTCTAACCACAGATGACAATATTTGGTTTTCTGTGAAATACATTGTTTAGGTTTAGTTATATGTATTAGTTCATTTTCATGCTGCTGATAAAGACATACCTGAGACTGAGCAATTTACAAGAGGTTTAATGGACTTACAGTTCGACATGGCTGGGGAGGCTTCCCAATCATGGTGGAAAGTGAAGGGCACATCTCACATGGTGGCAGATAAGAGAAGAGAGCTTGTGCAGGGAAACTCCCCTTTTTAAAACCATCAGATCTTGTGAGACTTTTTCACTATCATGAGAACAGTATGGGAAAGACCTGCTCCCATGACTGAATTACCTCCCACCAGTTCATTCTCACAACATTTGGGGATTCAGGATGAGATTTGGGTGGGGACACAGCCAAACCACATTATTCCACCCCAGCCCCTTCCAAATCTCATGTGCTCACATTTCAAAACCAATCATGACTTCCCAACAGTCCCCTAAAGTCTTAACTCATTTCAGCATTAAATCAAAAGTCCATAGTCCAACATCTCATTTGAGACAAGTCCCTTCCACTTATAAGCCTGTAAAATCAAAAGCAAGTTAGTTACTTCCTAGATACAATGGAGATACAGGCATTAGGTAAATGCAGCCATTCCAAGTGGGAGACATTGGCCAAAACAAAGGAACTCCGGACTCACGCAAATCTGAAATCCAGCAGGGCAGTCAAAGCTTAAAGCTTCAAAATGATCTCATTTGACTCCATGTCTCATATCCAGGTAATGCTGATGCAAGAGGTGGGCTCCCATGGCCTTGGGCAGCTCTAACCCTGTGACTTTGCCGGATATAGCCCTCCTCCTGGCAGCTTTCATGGGCTAGTGTTGAGTGTCTGAAGCTTTTCTAGGCTCATGGTGCAGACTGTTGGTGGATCTACCATTCTGGGTTATGGAGGACAGTGGATTTCTTCTCAAGGCTCCACCAGGCAGTGCTCCAGTAAAGACTCTGTGTCGAGGCTCCAACCCCACATTTCCCTTGTTCACTGCCTGTTACATGTGTCCATGTGAAGAGACCACCAAACAGGCTTTGTGTGAGCAATAAAGCTTTTTAATCACCTGGGTGTAGGCGGGCTGAGTCCAAAAAGAGAGTCAGTGAAGGGAGATGGGATGGGACCATTTTATAGGATTTGGGCAGGTAATGAAAATTACAGTCAAAGGGGGTTGTTCTCTGGTGGGCAGGGGCAGGGGTCACAAGGTGCTCAGTAGGGGAGCTTCTGAGCCAGGAGAAGGAATTTCACAAGGTAATGTCATCAGTTAAGGCAGGAACCAGCCATTTTCACCTCTTTTGTGATTCTTCAGTTACTTCAGGCCATCTGGATGTATACGTGCAGGCTTGGGCTCAGAGGCCTGACACTGCCTTAGCAGAGATTCTCCATTAGGACTGTACCCCTGCAGTGAACTTCTGCCTGGGAATCCAGGCATTTCCTTACATCCTCTGAAATCTAGGCAGAGGTTCCCAAACCCCAATTCTTGACTTCTGTGCACTCACAGGCTCAACACCACATGGAAGCTGCTAAGGCTTGGTGCTGTGTACCCTCTGAAGCCAGGTCCTAAGCTCTATGTGATTTCCGTACATCCTCTGAAATCTGGGCAGAGGTTCCCAAACCTCAGTTTTTGACTTCTGTGCACCTGCAGCTCAACACCATGTGAAAGCTGCCAAGACTTGGGGCCTCCACCCTCTGAAGCAACAGCCTAAGCTGTACCTTGGCCCCTTTTAGTCATGGCTGGAGTGGCTGTGATGCAGGACACCAAGTCCCTAGACTGCATACAGCAGAGAGACACTGGACCCAGCTCACGAAACCGTTTTTTCCTCCTAAACTTACAGGCCTGTGATGGGAGGGGCTGCCACAAAGCTCTCTGACATGCCTTGGAGACATTTTCCCCATTGTCTTGAAGATTAACATTTGGCTCCTCGTTTCTTATGCACATTTCTGCAGCTGGCTGGAATTTCTCCTCAGATAATGGAATTGTATTTTCTGTTGCATTGACAGTCTGCAAAATTTTCAAAATTTATGCACTATTTCCCTTTTAAAACTATGCTTTTAACAGCATTCAAGTCACCTCTTGAATGCTTTGCTGCTTAGAAATTTCTTCCAAAAAATACCCTAAAGTCTCTCAAGTTCAAAGTTACACAAATCTCTAGGGCAAAGGCAAAATTCCACCAGTCTCTTTGCTAAAACATAACAGGAGTCACCTTTGCTCTAGTTCCCAACAAGTTCCTCATTTCCATCTGAGAACATCTCAGCCTGGATTTTATTGTCCATATCATTATCAGCATTTTGGGCAAAGCCATTCAGCAAGTCTCCAGGGAGTTCCAAACTTTCCCACATTGTTCTATCTTCTGAGCTCTCCAATCTGTTCCAACTTCTGCCTGTTACCCAGTTCAAAGTCACTTCCACATTTTTGGGTCTCTGTTCAGCAGCACCCCACTGTACTGGTACCAATTTGCTGTATTACTCTGTTTTCATGCTGCTGATAAAGAAATACCTGAGACTTGGAAATTTACAAAAGAAAGATATTTAATGGGCTTACAATTCCACATGGTTAGGGAGGCCTCACAATCATGGTGGAAGGCAAGGAAGAACAAGTCACATGTTACATGGATGGCTGCAGGCCACAAGAGAGATTGTGCAGGGACACTCCCCTTTATAAAACCATCAGATCTTGTGAGACTTAGTCACTATATTCATGAGAGCAGCATGGAAAAGACCTGCTTCATGATTCAGTTACCTCCGACTGGTACCTCCCACAACACATTGGCATTCAAAATGAGATTTGGGTGGGGACACAGCCAAACCATATTAACAGTATTTGGTTTTCTGTCAAATATATTCAGTTTAGGTTAGTTAGCCTATTTTATTCAGGTTAATTTTAAGTCTAGTTTTATGATGGTTATGCAGAGAAAATGTAACCACCATCATAATCATCTCATTTTGCTTACAGTTGAAACAACATGTCTAGAATCTTCTAAACATCTACAAGCTTGGATTATGTCTGTAAAGTGTAGTTTATTTACTATTCTCAAGAGACTGTGTGGTAAGTATTAAGAATGTTTGGGTGGAAGCAACTCAATTAATCATTTAGGACCATGTCTGGCCCTAGGATATAGTGAAGTTATTTTATAACAGAAACAGAAGCACAGTCTTGATATAACCTGTTAGGGATTTCCTAATATACTCCAGTGTAATTACCATTACCTGTGTTTGTGGTTGCTCTTCTGGGATTACATGGAAGATATCATAATCTTGGATGATTTACAGTTCTAAAACATTCACTTTGAATTCCTGCTTTAGTACCTCAGTCAAAGAAAGAGTCTAACAATGTTCTCAGTTATTATCCAGGTTAAGAGCCATAATTTTCATGATACTCTCATTTGATAATCTGTTAGTGAACAATGTTATGATTTCATCTGTCTGATTTGTGAATATTATTACCTTGGTCTGAGCCTCATTTTGATGAGTCAGAAAATGAAAGTATTGAATTAGATGATGTAGTAAAAATTCTTAGTGCTTGCTAATGTTTCTGCTTTTTGCCCCATTCTGGAATGCAATGAAGTCCCATTGAAGGTAGGAGTGGTACTGATTTATCTGAATAATGACAAAAGCTGAAGTGATGGGTATTAGCTGCTTTAGCCCATGATATTTTCCCCTTCCACAGGGATTGTGGAATCACATATTGAAGTAGAGGTGCCATACGACTGAAGGCATCTGAAATGCTGAATCATCTCATGGAGGACAGTTGCCCTGGAGGGTCGTCTAGGCTTTCCTTGAATGATAAACTTTCACTGTGTTAAGCGATTAAGTTCTTCAGTAATTTGTTGCCACAGCATTACTTACACTATTCTTATTGATGTAGATGATTCCTAGAGTATCTTTCACTCCTATGAATTTGTGAACCATGATAAAATATGCTTGTTTGAAGCTTCAACAAATCAATAAGACTATTGACTTAAAATGCTTATACTGTATGTCAAACACATGTTATTCGATGTAGAGTTTGGAATTCTTCAGAAATAGCTCATATATACTATACATTTTCTAATGATATGCATATGCAGTATCTTTAAGGTTTACCAGTAGGCTTTGTATCTTGAAATTACTTTACAATCTGATATACATTTTTTCTCTAGCAAAGAGTTACTTGACTTAGAGCAAACTTAAAATGGGTAAGCAGTGTTCAACAAATTTAGGATGGTCTTTGGGATTTAGTCAAGCTTGAATAATTCTTGACATGTAAATGTCATAATGACAGCATTAATTTGCAGCAATGGATTTGGTTTTGGCCTTATGAAAGATGGATATGATATGGAATGGAGACTCGGTCATTAGCTCCGTGGTGGAAATGAGATGTCAGGTGTCTGCTATATTGTCTGTCAATAGTTCAGGGTTGCCAGCTTTTTAGGCCTGGTCATATTTCATTCAAAATAGAGTTGGAAGAATATGATTTAATTTAGGCTGCTATTATGTTGTTAAATTATTCTTGGAAAATATGTGAACACTTACTGATGTTTTAATCTTATGTTTAAAAGTACTAGAGTTTGATCCATGGATTTTTAAAATATGACATATATTTCACTTTTGCAATAAGGTGTTCATGTTTACAGTTTTTGAGCTGAAATATTCCTGACAAAAAGTGGGAAATATCACTATTTAAGCATTTATTTCATATTTTTTGCACTATGAGAATTTCTTTTTCTTTTTTGAGGTATTTGTGGACTATACATCTCGATGCTTCTCTCCAAAAAACATAATCAAACAAATTCAAATATATATGAAAATTCCAGAAATACAAATCTTTCATAATAAGATAGTTTAGGTTTTGGCCGGGCACGGTGGCTCACACCTGTAATCCCGCACTTTGGGAGGCCAAGGCAGGTGGATCACCTGAGGTCGGTAGTTCGAGACCAGCCTGACCAACATGGAGAAATCCTATCTCTACTAAAAAAATACAAAATTAGCCAGGTGTGATGATGCATGCCTGTAATCCCAGCCACTTGGGAGACTGATGTAGGAGAATCGCTTGAACCCAGGAGGTAGAGGTTGCAGTGAGCCGAGATTGTGCCATTGCACTCCAACCTGGGCAACAAGAGCAACACTCCATCTCAAAAAGATACTTTGTTTTTGTTTTGCTCAGATGCTATTTTGCTTCAATGAAAATGAAATTAATTATGTCAAAGTAAGAACCAATATAAAGAAATATAAGCAATCTCAATTCTATCCCACTCTCTGCTGTCTTCTTTTTCCTTCATAATCATTCCTTGGATAATTGTTAATGCCAAGTTACTATTAATTTTATGTATGTGGAAATCATAACACTAAGCTTCAAGTGTTTATTGAATACTTATTCAACTCTAAAAGTATCTGCCTGATTTTTATTATCCTAATTATTATTGTTATATGGCATGTTTTTTTCTTGTTAAATGCCAGTTGTGTCATTCTTACTTGCTTAATAATTCTTTCTTTCCCCACTCTTTTCCAATGTTCCCTCTATTGTTCTTAAAGTTCTCATTTATGCTTACATTTAAAGCTGAGTAACTTTTAAATCACTTTCCAGTATTAGCAGTTCATTGATTAAGAAATTGAGAGTTAGAAATGATGGAATACTTTTTTCCAAGCTTGTAGTTTTAAGTAGATTAAGAAGTATTAAAAAACAGAGTCAGAAGTTAAATGTTCCTTAAGTGTCTTCTTACAAACATCCGTGCAAAACAAACAAACAAAAAAGATTGTAAGATAGAGTTGCTACTCACTTGTTGGACATAAGTGGAAATGTCAGTGAATAAGTGGAAATGTCAGTGAACCGTGGAGAGAGCAATTAGAAGTTGAGTTGTTGTGAAGCAAATCCCTGAAGGAAAAACACCTTCATTCCTTTGAAGTAAAGCAGGTAGTTGCAACTCTTCCACCAACAAAGACTGGGGTTGGAGAGGGAGATAGACTCACACTGGTTGTCTCTATTTTGTTCATCACAGTGAACAGAGTAGAGAGACTAGGAGAGTCAGCCTTGGCTTTAGCCAAGAATGCAGGCTGGGAATTTCTTGTAAAAAAGTTTAATATTTAATGAAAAAGGAATTGAGAATTGAGTACAAGGCATGGGGTAAAGGTTGATAAAGTCTCAAATCAACTTTATTTGCTTGGCATGTTTCACAGTCCCCTTGTGCTCAGAAGGGGACCATCCAGAACCAATTGTCAATGTACAATGTGTGCAGCGTGTCACACACCAACCTGATGGTACTGGTTGGGCTAGAAGTAGTTGACCTGTTATAAATTACAGGACAAGCTTATGATTTGTCATTCTAGAAGGAGAAGCCTGTGAGAATCGTGCCAGGTGCATACCATAGATCAGTGTCAGTATTCATGATTACACCTGTGAGTAAACCTATTTTATTTTTCTGTACATCCAATAAATTGTATATCTAGACAGAAGATTTATCCACCATTAGGTAGTGATAGCTGGTACAGAAGTAATTTTTCTCTATATTTTTTTTTCAGTGATGCTTGCTACCTTTCCAGTAATGCAAATTGAAAAAATGTTGTAAGAATATATTTAATATACTGGATGTTGCTTTATTCAAATATCATCATAATTTAGATTAGTAGAGAAAAACAGAATAATAAAAATATGAGATGGAAAAGCAAATGAGACTTATTCGTGTCTTTTTCTTTGTCATCTTTAAGAGATTTATGCCCCAGTAGTTTGAGATTTTTTTTTCTGTATCTGAAACCATCTGCTGCCACTTTTTCATTTCAGGTGGCTGCTTCATTTTATATTTTGAGAGGCAGTAAACTCAGTCATCTACTCCTATGAGCCTTATTTCACTATATATACTGTAGAAGAGCTATCTTTTAGATGGGTTCAAGCAATTTGGGGGCCCAGAAAGTATTTTCTACCTTCTTATGAGTTCCATTTTATACTCCGTATTTATTATTGTCCAGTGAATTTATCTCCTTCAACTAATTATTATATCTGGAAACAAGTAAGATATCTATTTTACTATTGCATATAGCTCAAGGGTACCTACATAAAGTAATTTAGTAGATTACATTGTTGTCATCATTCACTAGTTCTTCAATTTAAAATGACCTAAATACCATATTCCCCCCTTATCTGCAGGGAAATGTTCCAAGACCGTTAGTAGATGCCTGAAACCATGTATAGTACGAAACCATATGTATATATATACACACACACGCAGACATTATGCTTGTTTGTATATGGACATACCTGTGATTAAAGTCTAATTTAGAAATTTGGCACAAAGATTAACATCAATAATGAATTGTAATATACTGTAATAAAAGTTATATGAATGTAATCTCTTTCAAAATATCTTCTTGTACTGTATTGACCTGCGGGCATTTTCAGACCTATTTACCACAAGTAACAAACTACAGAAAGCAAAACTGTGGATGAGGAGTGACTACTGCAATTTGAAATAAGGTATGTGATATCGTTTGGTTGTGTCCCCACCCAGATCTCATCTTGAATTGTACTCCCGTAATTCCCGTGTGTTTGGGGAGGACCCAGTGGAGATAATTGAATCATGGAGGGTTTCCCCCGTACTGTTCTTGTGGTAGTGAATAAGTGTCATGAGATCTGATGGTTTTTATAAGGGGTTTCCCATTTTGCTCTCATTCTCTCTGACCTGCTGCCATGTAAGATGTACCTTTCACCTTCCACCATGATTGTGAGGCTTCCCCAGCCACATGGAACTGTGAGTCCAGTAAACCTTTCTTTCTTTATAAATTATGCAGTCTTGGATATATCTTTATGAACAGCATGATAACAGACTAATATAGTATGCATTTTCTACTCAAGGGGGATTCATTATTGCATGTGTCCCACTATACATGGGAGCATTTATAATATGGGTACATAGTATAAAGTTTGACCATGTGTTTAATTATTTTAGTTATTTAAATTAGATTATTAGAAACTTTTTTAATCCATCAGGTGACTTAAACTGTGAATGCTGTCTTTGGAGTTTATCCCCTCAAGATAAATTTCTATGGCAACTATCCAAAAATAAGAGAAAAGGAAAATATTATATTCCTTTGGGATATACTGATATTTTTCTTCAGGTCTCAAACATGGATTCATGTATGTAAAAATAGTCATTGTCAATGACTATTGGTGTGATTTGTAGAGTTTGTCCAGCCTGACGTAGCAAAGAAAGATTCTTTTTTCTCATCTTGTAAATGAAGCTGCTGGTTGTTAGGGAAAAATTGTAATGTTTACAATTACTTTTAATTGAGAAAACCGCAATTACTTTCACACCAACCTTTATATTATCTTAGTCATGCAGAGTTGAGGCCTTATGTTCGTTCACTGTCCTCCTCATCCCTATATCTAATAGGATACTAAGGTGTCTGGAGTCTTCAGCATTTCCATTGCTGTCATCTTTGGGCCCAAGTTTTTGTTTCATTCCTAGATGGTCATGGTAGGAGCGTCCTCTTAATGGCCTGCCAGCCCCAGGCGTGTTCTTTTCAAGCTCATCCTGGTTTCCCATTCTCAATTATATAAAATCCCAGCTCTCTAATTTGGCCTTATTCTGGATCATTCCCAGTCATCCTGCAGTATTATTTTTCCTGTTTGTTCCTATGTTTAGGCCTGTGCTCTGAAATGTTCCAGCCCTTTATCTCACCGTTTAAGGCACACTTTTTCAAAAGTCAACTGATGAACCACCTCCTCCGAAAGCTTTCTGATCACTCTAGCAAGAAAATAACTTCTTTCTCTGAACTCCTGAACCTTTGTACTATTTGATGCTATTAACATTTAGTGATGAATTTTGAGTGTCTTGAGTTCATGGACTATGTTACATATCTTTTTATTCCTTACAATGTCTAATACATTGTTCTAGACATAGTATGCATTTAGTAGATAAGGTTAAAAGTATGAATTAACATTCATCTGATTTAATATCAGTTTTATGTTTCTATGAATGCAACTTTGAATTGTTTATTTAATCCAGTGCTTTTTTATCCTTTTCTCCTTGGTCACCTTTCTAAGGAATCTTTTTGGATATTTTTTCCTAGTTGTCAATTCATGAAATAATATCACACATATATTGTATTTATGTTTATGTATACCTGTGTTTTAGGCATAAAAAATGATTGTTTTCATCTATCAATAACCAACATTTGCCCTTTTAGAAGGAATACTGCTTTCTTTGAGAATGTAGGGTTTAGTTTTTTCACTGAAAGTAGTTAGCATTTGAAAGTAGAAAGTCTTGCTAAAGTTATAATGCTGCAGAAGAATGATGGAATTGAAACAGGTGGAAGAAGGGAGAGAAGAAACAATTGTTTATTCACCATCCACGAGCTTGTCGAACTTCATGCCATGTGTTTTGCATGCATTATTTTATTGACTCTCCTAAAAATCCTACAGAGTAAGTAACACTGTTCTGCTCACCTTGCCACAAATTATCCATTTTCTCTTAAAATTCCTGACTCTGTTAATATTCACTATATACTATTTTTTCTTTTTGAAATTTCTTTGCATCATCAATAGTAGTGATTTCATCTGCTAGTGTACCTTAGGTTGTACAGCATCAGCAAGGATTCTTCCTCCTTTAAACTATAGACACTACTTGTTTATCTGAACTATATTTATGGGATTCAAGTAAGAATTTTTTGTGAGAAAAAGTGAGTTCTACTTTTTAAGCAAATTCCGAAAACTGCTCTTCTGTTACAATTCTCTTCCATTCAGTTTTATAGATGACAATCTGTCTCTGAGAAGTTAGCTGTCTTACTCTGGTTACATATTAATTTAGTTGTACAAATGGAAGTAGATTTCAACTTTTTCTTATCCAGTGGACAAATTAATTCACTAATAAAGAAAGTTCAGATTTGCTCTAAGGTATGTTGCTAACTTTAGGCCTTATATTAATTCTTTATTTAACTGTATTATGTCTACTCATTTTGACTATAAAAAATATTCACCTTATAGTATATAGTCTTTTGATTACTAAGATTCAGTACTTACTCTAAACTGAAATATATTTCATGATTCACTATGGTGCAAAATTGGTTTTACTTATCAAAAGAAAGTCACCCAGTTAATGAAAATGTTTTGTGCAGTACATTAAGTAAATGAACAGTCATTTTGATATTTTTACTACTCACTGGTATTTATAAAAATTCCATTGATAAAATTAAGTGGTGCTGAATGAAAATAATTTTTAATTATATTTTTTAGAATGTATGTTTATTTTGGTGAAAGTGTGTTTTAGGCATGGTGGCTTCAAGGATTATTATTTTATATTTGCTAGAATCTGGCTTTCATCTGAACTGGTTCCTTTCTGTTTTGAAAGACCACGTAGAATGAAAGTGTGACTCAGTAATATTTAAACACTGTTATGAAGTCCATAATTAATATGAAATGTACATTCAAAATAGTATGTCAAATTGATTCTTGATGACAAATTTAACAATCCAAAGAATAAGATTAATGAGTTGAATAAATTGATGGCTTAGTAGAAGAGTGAATAAAAATGGATTTTCTTGGTTCATTTTTGTGTTGCCTCTTTACTTCTTCATCTACCCAGATTCTCCCCATGTCACATCTCTGAGTGCTGGGAAAAGGAAATTATTTATTTTCTCTGAAGGCACATGTGTCTTTCTTCCTTATTCTGTAGTTGTCTGTGTACTTGTTTTATCTCCCCTACTAAAATATAAGCCATCAACAAACGGAGCCTGCAACTTTTCTAAAATGAACAGAGCTTCATTTTTCTATTGCTTACTTTTCTCATAGCTATGGCATTTGACCCAAGATTTGATGAATTAATGGAGGTGGTTTCCTTCAGTTTTAGGTTTTCTATTGCTTGAAGAATAGAAAATGGCACTTGCCAGTTTCCCCATTTTTCTTTAACTAGTTAGGTTGAGAGACGGAAAGGTTGCCATTCTAGCATAGTAGCTGCAAGTGCTGCTAAGAAGGGTACCAATTAATTCTCATTGCAGTGGCAACTTTTAGGATGTTGACTCTTCTTTATTAGGATTATAACCAGCAATTTATACACATAGATTACTATATACATGTCAGAAGACAGCAACTTCCAATCAATTTCTACCTCTACTGGATTCAACCTGAGACCTAGAGTTGAGTATCAGTCCCTTGAGTCATCACTTTCTCAAGAAAATAATGTTGATTTTCTTTCTAAATCAGGCATTTATGATTACTTTTAATACCACCTCGGTGTCACCCGGTTTGGGGAGTGAACTTTCATGCACAAATGTTCATTTTAATCTTATAAAGTTTAGTGACATGTTTAAGGCATATAATGTATATTTTCTTTCATAGAACGTATCTTGATAGGAACATTCTTCATAGTATAAAGTGCAATGCAAATATTTCATGGTCAAATAAACATATGGGTCAGTGTCAAATTGAATATTTTAAAGTGCTAAAAAATTAGAATCAAACTTTTTCACAATGAGACACATCTCTTTAGGCGATACCGTTCAGTAATTATTTTAAATCAGGAAATTTGGCTAGAATACACAGAGTGACATTGAGCAAACATGAATAATCATAGTAGCAATTAAATATTTGACTCTATATTGGAATTAGGATGGGAACATAAAGTTATCATTTTGCTGATGAGCTTATATTTTATAACAGAAAAGCCACAGTTTTTCTAACTTTATACAATATAAGAAAAATTTATAATATTTGTTATATACCTGTAAGTGTCTTTATGGTGTTTTTTAAAGCATTGTTTTAAGAAGAAGTTACCATATATGTCAGTTATAGGAAATTTATTCAAAACTTGCATAATTCCTACAAGACTCTTTCATTGGAATGACATGTAATTCCAGTGTTCATCTACCTCTGCTAGGAGTCAAAACTATCATCACTCAAACCAGAATTCACAGTCCATCCCCAAAGAGAGTAGGAAGATTCCAGAGAAAGAAAACTTAGCGATAGGAGGTCCAAAAAGGCAGCCCTTGGCTAAATTCTGAGACAGAGGTACTCTCTGAAGGGAACCACAACTTTAGGGGAAATTCACTGGACTCACAGATATAAATGCAGTTGATCCTAGAGAATAAAGATAAAGTCTTTCATACTGAAAAATGAGAAATTCTATAAGCAAACATACTGTTAACAAAGACCAAACCTGTGTTTGATTGGTATACCTGAAAGTGATGAGGAGAATGGAACCAAGTTGGAAAACAGTCTTTAGGATATTATTCGGGAGAACGTCCCCAACCTAGCAAGACAGGCCAACATTCAAATTCAGGAAATACAGAGAACACCACAAAGATGCTTCTCAAGAAGAGCAACCCCAAGACACATAATCATCAGATTCATCAATGTTGAAATGAAGGAAAAAATGTTAAGGGCAGCCGGAGAGAAAGGTCAGGTTACCCACAAAGGGAAGCCCATAAGACTAACAGCAGATATCTCTGCAGAAACCCTATAAGCAAGAAGAGAATGAGGACCAATATTTAACGTTCCTAAAGAATTTTCAACCTAGAATTTCATATCCAACCAAACTAAGCTTCATAAGCGAAGGAGAAATAAAATCCTTTACAGACAAGCAAATGCTAAGAGATTTTGTCACCACAAGGCCTAACTTATAAGAGCTCCCAAAGGTAGCACTAAATATGGAAAGGAAAAACTCTACCAGCCACTGCAAAAACAAACCAAATTGTAAAGACCTTCAACACTGTGAAGAAACTGCATCAACTAACAAGCAAAATAACCAACTAGTATTGTAATGACAGGATCAAATCCACACATAGAAATATTAACCTTAAATGTAAATGGGCTAAATGCCCCAATTAAAAAACACAGACTTGCAAATTGGATAAAGAGTCAAGACTCATCAGTGTGCTGTACTCAGGAGACCCATCTCAAATGTGAAGACACACATAGGCTCAAAATAAAGGGATCGAGGAATATTTACCAAGCAAATGGAAAGAAAAAAAAAGCAGGGGTTGCAATCCTATTCTCTGATAAAACAGACTTTAAGCCAACAAATATCAAAAAAGACAAAGAAGGGCATTACATAATAGTAAACGGACCAGTGCAACAAGAAGAGCTAACTATCCTAAATATATATGCACCCAATACAGGAGCACCTAGATTCATAAAACAAGTTCTTAAAGAGCTACAAAGAGACTTACATTCACACACAATAATAGTGGGAGACTTTAACATCCCTCATTAGAAAGATCAATGAGATAGAAAATTAACAAGGATATTCAGGATTTGAACTCAGCTCTGGACCAAGCAGACTGAATAGGCATCTACAGAACTTTCCACCCCAAATCAGCAGAATATACATTCTTCTCAGCACCACATCACACTCATTCTCAAATTGACCACATAATTGGAAGTAAAACACTCCTCAGAAAATGCAAAAAAAAAAAAAAAAAAAAAAATTGGAAATCGTAACAGTCTGTCAGACCACAGTGCAGGCAAATTAGAACTCAGGATTAAGAAAGTCACTCAAAACTGCACAACTACATGGAAACTGAACAACCTGCTCCTGAATGACTACTGGGTAAATAATGCAATTAAGGCAGAAATAAATGAGTTCTTTGAAACCGATAAGAACAAAGGTGCAACATACCAGAATCTCTAGGACACAGCTAAAGCAATGTTTAGAGGGTAATTTATAGCACTAAATGCCCACAGGAGAAGGCAGGATAGTTCTAAAATCAACACCCTAACATCACAAAAGAACTGGAGAACAAGAGCAAACAAATTCAAAGCTAGCAGAAGACAAGAAATAACTAAGATCAGAGAAGAACTGAAGGAGATAGAAACATGGAAAAACCTTCAAAAAATCAGTGAATCCAGGAGCAGATTTTTTGAAAAGATCAACGAAGTAGACTGCTAGCGAGACTAATGAAGAAGAAAAAGAGAACAATCAAATAGACACAATGAAAAATGATAAAGGGGATATTGCCACTGAATCAATGAATACAAACTACCATCAGAGATTACTATAAACACCTCCACACAAATAAACTAGAAAAACTAGAAGAAATGGGTAATTGGATAAATTCCTGGACACATGCACCCTCCTGCTAGGGCAGGGGGAAAATGCCATCAGTCTTTTGAATCACCTTTGCTCCAGTTCCCAACATGTTCCTCATTTCTATCTGAGACTACCTCAGCCTGGACTTTGTTGTCCATATAATTATCAGAATTTTGGGCAAAGCCATTCAACAATTCTCTAGGAAGTTCCAAACTTTCCCATATTTTCCTATCTTCCGAGCCCTCCAAACTATTCCAACCTTTCTTGTTACCCAATTCCAAAGTTGCTTCCACATTTTTGGGTATCTTTTCAGCAGTGCCCTACTCTACTGGTACCAATTTACTGCATTAGTCTGTTTTCACACTACTGGTAAAGACACACCCAAGACTGGGAAGAAAAATAAGTTTAGTGGACTTAACGGTTCCACATGACTGGGGAGGTTTCACAATCCTGGTGGAAGGCAAGGAGGAGCAAGTCACATCTTACATAGATGGCAGCAGGCAAAGAGAGAACTTGTGCATGAAAACTGCTTCTTATAAAATTATCAGGTCTCATGAGATTTATTCACTATCACAAGAACAGCACAGGAAAGACCTGCTCCCATGATTCAGTTATCTCCCACCGATTCCCTCCCAGAACAGGTGGGAATTATGGAAGCTACAAGATAAGATTTGTGTGGGGACACAGAGCCAAACTGTATCATAAATTAAAACCTTAATTAAACAATGAAAGAAGGCAAAATTTAAAGAACACATTAGAAAAATATTCATGAAGCAAATGACTAGATGGCTAAGATTTCTTATAATCAGAATTTATCGATAAGAGCAAAGTTCATTGAATACAAATATCAATAAGCAATTTAGAAAAGAAAAAGCAATCATGCAATAGTATGTGTGGTCTCATATGACATTATTTAAATAAAATATTATTCTAGTTTCTTTCAAGAAAAGATAAAATTTTATGTAAAGCTTCTTGTTTTTAAAATATTGACTAAATTATAAAAAAAAAAGTTGGCCAAAAAAAAAAAAAAAAAGGCAACTCTCTCGGCCATGACTTTGTAAGCATGACTGAAAAAATTTGAGGATGACTAGCTCCTTTATCAGACATCTAAGGATGTCTTCTAGGCAGCACTGAACAAGCTCTGCAGAATTTGGGGAGGCATACTTTGTGAGGATGACAGTTACTTTTTATGATTTACTTTCTTGAGACCACTATTAAATAGTACAGTGGAATTGTTCTTCCATTAATAGAACTTTCTGCAAAGTTTGAGATTACAACATTTGACATAGTGAATGAGTAAAATTTTTGGTAAATAATATGGTAAATAATAAAAGTAATTAATTTTCTTACTATTCCCATGTCTACATAATATATACTTACTTTTCAGGAGAAAAATATGAAGATGTACTGGTGGTGTTTTTATCAGCTTTATTGAACTATAGTGTGCAAACAATAAAATTCACTCTTTTAAAATGTATACTCCAAATTTTAAAAAATGTATGTATTCTTATGTCAAAAAAAAGTATGCATAACATTTCCATCACCCTAAAAGTTCCTTCCTGTCCTTTTACAGTTAATCTTCTCTTGCAGACCCTAACTCTAACAATCACTGATTTGCGTTCTGTTACTATTGTTTTGTCTTTTTTTTTTTTGATTATATAAATGGAATCATGAACTATGTTTTCATCTGTCTGCATTCTTTCCCTTATTATTATTTTGAGCAGCATCCATGTTTATAGTGTATTTCAATAGTATGATTGTTTGAAGACTAGCATGCCACTGTATGATTACACAATAATTTGTTCATTAATTCATCAGATAATGAGTGTTTGGGTTGTTTCCAGTTTTTGACTGTTAAGAATAAAACAACCGTGAAAGACTGCACATAGGTCTTTATGTAGAAATATGTTCGTTTCTCTTGGGTAAATATCTAGGAGTGAAATTGTTAAGCTATTGGTCACTTGATTGAATGTTTCACTGTATAAGGAACTGGAATAGTTTTTAACGTAAATGTACAATTTTGCATTCCTGTCTGAAATGTATGAGAGTTTGAGCTGCTCCACATCCTCATCAGTACTTGATTTTATCTGTCTTTTTAACTTTAGCCATTTTAGTGGTGTAAAGTGGAATTCCACTGTGCTTTTAGTTTGCATTTCCTTAATGTTTAGTGATAATGAACACTTTTTCTTGTTCTTATTTGCCATAAATATCTCTTCTTAAGTGTCTGTTTCAATCTTTCACTTATTTGTTAACATTTGAGTTGATTACTTTTTAATTATTTATTTCTGAGAACTTTTTATATATTCTGGATACAAGTTATCTGGTATATGTTTTACAAACATTTTCTCCCAGTTGGTATCATTTTCAGTTTCTTTAACAGTGCCTCTCAGGGAGCAAAATATTTTACTTTTGACAAAGATCTTTTATCACTTTTACTTTTTAAAATTATATATATATGTGTGTGTGTGTGTAGAAACAGAGTTTCACTCTTGTTGCCCAGGCTGTAGTTCAATGGCATGATCTTGGCTCACTGCAACGTCTGCCTCCTGGGTTCAAGCGATTCTCCTGCCTCAGCCTCTTGAGTAGCTGGGATTACAGGCATGCACCACCACGCCTGGCTAATTTTGTATTTTTAGTAGAGATGGGGTTTCTCCACGTTGGTCTGGCTGGTCTCAAACTCCCGACTTCAGGTGATCCACTAGCCTCAGCCTCCCAAAGTGCTGGTATTACAGGCATGAGCCACCTTGCTTTGCAGATCTTTTATCACTTTTAAATAAACATTTTAATGGTTTATATATATTGCAGAAATGGAAAGGTGGTGATTTTTTTCTTCCCTATCTTAAGGGTCACAGGCAATACTACTATAACAGAAGACAGGTTAACAAGAGAAAAACCAACAAATGCATTAGTGTGCGTAAGCCTGGGAGCCATGCAAGAAATAGAAATACTCAAAGAAAGACCAGATGGTTGAGCTTTAAAAACCCTCTTAATGGGGGAAGGAAGTAGTGATGTGGAAGTAAAGTATTTCTAGTGGAAATGGATGATCCCAGGGAATGATGGTCTGGGATGAAGTTTCTCTGAGCTTTGGGGAGATGGTGGTAAGGTTAGGGGTGGAAGTTTACTGTGAACAAAGATTATTTTATCATACAGATAAAATGCCCCAGGTAATCTCCTGGAGCTGTTCTCAAAAGAATAGATAAAAGTTTGTTGGGGCTTGGTGAAGTCCTCCAATCTCTTCTTGAGTGACTAATCTTTCCTGTTTATTTGATGAGATTCTGGGGATGGGGAGTTAAGACATTTCCATTTGTTTTGAAAAGAAATTTTCTGCCAGGCGTGGTGGCTCGTGACTGTAATCCCAGCTGTTTGGAAAGCTGTAGGACTGCTTAAGACCAGGAGCTTGAAACCAGCTTACGTAACATAGCTACATCCCATCACTACAAAAATCAAAGATAAAAAAAAATAGCATGGTGTAGTGGTGTGCACCTGTAGTCCCAGCTTCTTGGAAGACTGAGGTGGGATGATTGCTTGAACCCAGGAATTTGGGGCTGCATTGAGTTGTGATTACAACACTGCACTCCAACCTGGGCAACAGCGCAAGACCCTGTCTCTCAAAAAAAAAAAAGAAGAAAGAGAAAGAAAAAAGAAGGAAAGAAAGAAAAAGGAAGAAAGAGAAAGAAAGAAAGAGAAAGAAAGGGAAAGGAAAGAAAGGGAAAGGAAAAAGAAAGGAAGGAAAGAAAGAGGGAGGGAGGGAGGGAGGAAGGAAGGAAGGAAGGAAGGAAGGAAGGAAGGAAGGAAGGTCTTCTTAGTCAAATAAGGAAATTTCAGAGAGAGTCACTCCCAGAGCTTCAGGAAAGAAAGAATGTCTCAGAAACAGGGATGTGGGAGAGGGTCAGAGGGAGACCTTGAGGCTGCTGCTTTCATTCAGTAGGTCAAAATGTTGTATTTCGGGGTATTGTTTTGAGCCCAACATTATACACACAAATGCATACATATATGTGTGTGTGTGTCTATGTGTCTGTGTGTGTGTGTGTGTATATAAATTTATATCCGGTATGGTAAAATATTGGATGAAGAAAAATAGTAATTGTTATCTCAGATTTAATATTATAGGTTATTCTGTTGTTAAAACTTTGTCAATTGTAAGAATACTTTATATTTGCTTAAAAAAGTTTTTTTTTTTTTGAAATGGAGTCTTGCTCTGTCGCCCAGGCTGGAGTGTAGTGGCGTGATCTTGGCTTACTGCAACCTCTGCCTCCCGGGTTCATGCCATTCTCCTGCCTCAGCCTCCCGACTAGCTGGGACTACAGGCGCCCGCCACCAGGCCTGGTTAATTTTTTGTATTTTGAGTAGAGACGGAGTTTCACCGTGGTCTTGATCTCCTGATCAAGACCTGATCTGCATTCCTCAGCCTCTCAAAGTGCTGGGATTACAGGCGTGAGCCACTGCACCTGGCCAAATGTATTTTTGAAAGGCCCCTTCTGAAAATGGACAGTGTATACCACTTCACACCATTTCTCTGAAGAAAATTTATAAATGGCTAGTAAGTACATGGAAAGATGCTCAACATCACTAATCATTAGAAAAGTGGAAGCGGGTGGATCACCTGAAGTCAGGAGTTCAAGATCAGCCTGGCCAACATGATGAAACCCCATCTCTACTAAAAATACAAAAAATTAGCTGGACATGGTGGCACATGCCTGTAATCCTAGCTACCCAGGAGGCTGAGGCAGGAGAATCTCTTGAACCCAGCAGGCGGAGGTTTTAGTGAGCCGAGATTGCACCACTGCACTCCAGTCCAGGCGACAGAACAAGACTCCATTTCGGAAAAAAAAAAAAAAAAGGAAAGTGGAAATTACATTTAGTTCTTTTCATCAAGTAAGATAGCTATTATTAAGAAAATAAAAAGGAAATAACTTTTTGAGAGGATGTGGTGAAATTAGAATTGTGTCTTGCTGGTAGGAGCATAAAATGGTATAGCCACTATAGAGAAAGTAATGCAGTTCTTGGAAAAATTAATAATAGTATTACCATATGATAAGCAATTATACATCCAGATATATACCCTCCAAAGTGAAAGTAAGGACTCAAAACACTTATTTTTATATCCATGCTCACAAAAGTCTTATTCCTAGTAGCTAGAACATGGAAACAATCAAGTGTCAATTAACAGATGAAAGGTATATACCTAAAGTAGAATATGACTGAGCCTTAAAAGAAGGAATGAAATTTTTAAATATAATGTAAGAGGGATGGACCTAGAAAACATATGCTTATGCAAATAAGCCAGACACTAAAGGAAAAATATTGTATAATTCCACTCAAATAAGGTACATAGATAGACAAATTCATAGAGACAGAAAGTAGAAGAGAAGTTACTAGGGGGAGTGGGTAGGACTGAGGTTATTGCTTAATGGGTATGGAGTTACTGTTGGAGATAAGTTTTAGGTACAAATGGTAGTGATGGTAGCACAACACTGTAGCTATATCTAATGCCACTAGCAAATGGTTAAGGCACACTCAGGAGTGGTCAAAACAAGTATTGTATAAATTTTACCATAATAAAAAAGTTCCAAACAAAGTATCCAACAATGAGATACTTTCTATTTGCCCATTAGATTAAAAATTAAGGAGAAAAAATGGAGAAGGAGAAACAGGAGGACAAGAAGTGGTGATGGTAAAAGGTAACAGGTATGCCCACACACTCTTAGTGTCAGTACAATTGCATATATCTTTCTTGGACAGTATTTAGAAATATCTATCAAAATGTTAAACGTATATAACTTCTGACATAATTACATTGTTAAAGGTCTGTACTATAGAAATAGTCACACAGGTTTGCAAATATGCAGATAAATATTCAGAGAGAAATACTCATTATAGAATTCTTTTAATACTGAAAATGTACTGAATACTGAAATAATCTAAAGTTAATAGAGGACTATGAAGTAAATGTTGGTATGTTCACATAGTAGAATACTAAGAGAAATTGATTAGCTTTTAACTTAAACCTAATATGTATATCTAAACATTTTAGGGATAACCACTAAAAATAGAAAAAGAATGTCAGATTTCCAAACTGGTGGCAAGAAAAGGGAAGAAAAGAAATCATTCCACAAGAGGCAAGAAAGGAAGTTTTCTTCCTCTTTTTAAAAATACAAACTAATATTGTTAAAATAAATTCAAATATATCAGTAATTTTAATTTTAACGATCAAAATAAAAATGGACAATGTACAAATACATTTGTATTTTAGTTTTTTTTTTTTTTTTTTTTTTTTTTTTTTTTTTTACAATTTCTCCTTTGTCTTTATTTTTATTATTATACTTTAAGTTCTAGGATACATGTGCACAACGTGCAGGTTTGTTATATATGTATACATGTGCCATGTTGGTGTGCTGCACCCATTAACTTGTCATTTACATTAGGTATTTCTCCCAGTGCTAGCCCTCTCGCTTCTCTCCACCCCATGACAGGCCCGGGTGTGTGATGTTCCCTACCCTGCGTCCAAGTGTTCTCATTGTTCAACTCCTACCCATGAGTGAGAACAGGCAGTGTTTGTTTTTTCTGTCCTTGCGATAGTTTGCTCCTAGTTCTTTCCATTCCAACATAATTACTCTCTATTGTTGTGTAACTTTTGGAGTTGTAATAATTTCAATTTAGTGTTCTATGTAGAATACAGATGTAGCAGACATTTCTGCTGAACTTTTTCTCCTAGTGCACATTTTGAGTATCACTCCCAATTTATCTTTGCTATTGACTGAATCTATGTTCTTCAGCAAATTATTTAATATCTTTGTACCTATGATTCCATCTGTAAAATGGGGATAATAATACAGGCCTATTTAATTATTCAGTTCTCCAAAAGTTGTAACACATACCTAGTGGTATGTTTTAAGGTTTGAACCTAGTGGTATGTTTTAAGACTAGCCACAAGTTATACAGCAATAGAGAGTAATTGTGTTGGAATGGAAAGAACTAGAGTTACTTAAAGCCTAGCTATGCATTTGTCATCTTACTATGTGTCCTTAGACATATTCCATCACTTTTTAGAGCCTTCTCTTCCTGCATGTACACTAGGCATAATATATACTTCATGGGTATTTGGGATGATTGTTTACAGAGAATGAAATGTAGCTAGCACAGTATCTCATTCATATATCAATAGAATAAGAATATCTCTATAAAATTATGACTAAAATTTACTATTGGTATATGGACACATCCCAAATTAGTAAGTTCACTAATAGGGCTGTCCAATTTATGGTGGGTGCCCATGGTTCTTTTTTTAGGCATAGCATGCATTTTCAAACACTGCCTTCAGTTTTATAATAGAAAAGTTTAGTATTACTTGGGTGAACATGAGATGTATTATCTTTAGCAATTAGATTTACAAGATTCTTTGCTATTGGCATCATTCCTTGAAAATAATTAAGGTGATAAAACACCCATTTGGATGTACTAGTAATAAGTTGGGAGGATTGGATAGATAGTTGAACTGGGATTAGGGGGTTTTATCTCATTCTGTGTATATTATAGTACCTAGCATATTTTTGATACTGAATGAATATTAATAGTGAGAACTGTAATAATTTCAATTTAGTGTTCTATGTAGAATACAGATGTAGCAGAAATTTCTGCTGAACTGTTTCTCCTAATGCAAAATTTGAGTATCACTCCCAATTTATCTTTCCTATTGACTGAATCTATGTTCTTCAGCAAATTATTTAATATCTCTGTATCTATGATTCCATCTATAAAATGGGGATAATAATATGGACCTATTTAATTATTCAGTTCTCCAAAATGCTGATACACTTTATTCAAGTTAATTAAATAAAAGGTACTTCAAGTTCAGTCTATTATTAAATGTATTTATATGATTTTGTACAGTATGACCAACCAATTATACAGACACCAACCTGGACACAGAGGACAAAGATAAAATGAGTTCAAGATGTCTGTATATTGCAGGCTAGCAATAGAGTTATAAGTTTTTATTAACATAGTACATAATAGATTATTCCAAGTTGCTAGATATGAGGATTTAAATATGAAAATACTTCAAGATTATCCTTTCCTTGATACAGTTTAAGTTTAGCTAAAATGCTTTGCTTTAACATTTACATGTTTTACATGTATATTGATATAGTTTTCATATATTACAATATTTATTAAAACTAATATATTAATAACTAATAGTGATACGTTGATAAATGTTTATATTTGTTTCACTTTAAAATACTACCTTGAAATAAAATGTCTACCATAGATACAAAACACAGTAGAATTAATAAAAGTGTTTTTCATCTTAAAAATGAAAATTAAAATGATGATTGAACTAGTATTTATTATATGTCAGACACTGTGTTAGGCAGTTTAAACATATTACTTGTAATTCTTAGAAAAATATGCTGTGAAGTAGGAATTTATAATTTAAATAAAGTCATTTGCCCCAAGTCACATAGCTAGTGATACAAGCCAACTTTTTTGATCTTTGTGAATCCAGCCTAGGCTCATTCTTTAAAATATTCTTCAAGTAATATCACTTTTTCTTCTATTTTTTTACCTAACATATCTCCTCACTAATGCAGATACCCTCTCCACTTGTTTCTCTCTCTTTTTTGATATACACCTTTCCTCAGGGACAAATCTTTCCCAGTATGTCCAGTTTTGTGCCACGTTGCCATTCTTTGATTCCTCCCAGCCTTTCGTTTTTAATTTGCATGGCAGATACAGCAAGTTATGTCCCAGTATCCACTTTTTTCTTTGATAAAGGAACCTATAAAATTTAACTGGTCATTAAAGATGTTATATCCCAGCTTTGCTTGCATTGGTTGTATTCATATAACAAAATTCTGATTTACCATAGAAAGCAGAAGAATCTTGTCACATTTGTCTTAAACTCACCAAAAGAGAAAGCATTGTGTGTTCTTTACCTTAATCTGTTTTGGCATTGTGTTTCCTGTGAAGTTGATACTGCACCATTACAGTAAGGCCACAGATAATGCAGCAACAGGATAGAAGAAACTTGGGTTTCTGACACTGTGGGGCACCATATTAGTGCTGGCAAGGCTGTCTTTGCAACTTGTGGGGCCGTGTGCAAAATGAAAATGTGGGATCCTCTTGTTATAAAGCAAGGGAAAACAGGGAAAATGTCATCAGACGTACATAAATACAAAACTTTTTCCTTTCTTCCTTCGTCTCTCTCTAGACTTGTTATGATGTTTTCTACTTATTATTTAATGTGATTCTAAGTAAAAAAAAAAAAAAACCTAGTAAATTATTTGCATGAATTTTAGTGTTTATTTTTGTATTGTTTAGAATGCCAGTTTTAAATGAAAATATAAGAGAATTTAACTTATATGCATAATTACTGAAATTACACAATTTATATTTAATATCTTATGCATCCTCATGCCAAAATAGTGAAAATGTCAAATATAACTAACAGAATAATTTTTATTTCACTTCCAAGTAAGTTCACACTGTGCCAACACTATCCACATTGGCTTAGGAGCAAGTAAGTAAGGAGCAAGTAAAAGGAGCAAGTAAAAGGAGTAAGGAGCAAGTAAAAGGAAAAGGAACTCTAGCTTGCCATGTCTTTCGTTTTCTTCTATACCATCCTTATCAGTGTAAGTGATAGCTAATACAGGTAAGTAACCTGTGTAAGAAAGAATTCAATAGGGTTCCTTGGTAGTTTGCATATTTTAGAATGTCCTTGCCTTTTTTTTTTTTTTCACATTTGAAGCAAGTTCTTCTTTGAGCAGAAAGCATGACCTCTGATGTGTTAAGTACCCCACCAAGTCTTAGAGATAACACTCTTATGTTGTACTTGCTTTGAGTTTCACCGAACTTAAACATACAGTAGATTTTCTTGGATTCTATGCTTATTAGATACATGAAGGTTATACACAAATGACACAAGGAATGGCAGGCAGTGCATGGATCTCCTCTTCTTATCCACGTCTGCCATTTTCCCCTTGGACTTCGTATACCTAACATAAATTCAAGGAATTTATATTCGGTACATATAATATGAATTTTAATATGGCTCCTGAAGAGTATGAAGCTAAGCAGGACCTTGTGTGACTGCCCAGGCCACATGCCCATCAAGCTGGCTGGCACTGATTCTAGTTGTTCTCTCAGACTTTTACATTTCAGACTCTGTTTACAGCTCTGTTATTTGAGGTCTTCTGTCAAACAGAGCTAAAAGGTTTTAGTTAGACGAAGCACTCACCTTAGATTATGACATATAATACTCAATAACAACTGTAGTTATTATTAATAGTAGTGGTATTAATTATTCCTATTTATAAAACATTCTCATGAATACCCTTTGTTTATAGCTATTTTAGTGTTGTCAGCTATTTTAATTGCATACTCAAATGATGCACCAAAGTTCCATATGGATAAACTTACTTCTTGAACATAGGTTGACTGGAAAAATCCAATTCAAAACAACTGCATTGCTTTTTCATGAGATTTAGCCTAAACCTCAAGGCAAAAACAAAATCATTTGTTTTGAATCCTTGTGACCAAAAACTGTTTTCACAATAAAAATGTTTTTACAGTTCTATTCTCATCAGTTTGAACCAATTACCTCATGTAGACCAAGATTAGGAGAGTTACTGTCGACATTACATTTGTTAGGAGAATGGCATTAAATGTGGTAGGAAGAGCTCACCAGCCTCTTTGCTAAGTATTAGAGTAGATGGGATTGATGGCTTTGCTTAGTTGGAATACTGGGTACAAGACAGGGCACCAAATATGGCAGCAAGCCTGGTAAGAGGGAAGTAGGTTAAAGGAGTCACACAGACTTATTCACCCTAAGATAAAAATAGTGAATTTATAATTCTAGAATTAAATAATTAGTACTAAATGGAGGAGCAGAAATTCAGAAAGGGTACAAGAGAGTTAATCTAAATTGTAGCGGTCAATTTCGTAGACTCTATAAGAAATGTTGACAAATTCTATTCTCCTTTATTTGTCTGAGTTCTTTAAGAGGGGAAAACAAGTATTATATGGTCCCCCTGATGCTTAGCACAGTGACTTGCACCTAGTTGGCACTTCTTAGATGTTTGTTTTATTCTTTGCATAGGAAAATGCAAGACAAGATCAGGCAAAAATGAAATGAATTGAGAACATACTGACACCCTCAAATAGCTGTCAAGGATTTAGAGGCCATGTCTTAAATGGTTTGGACATCTGGTGAAGTAATACAAAAATAGAAACCCCAGTAGGGTTTTTTGAAACTGAAGTAGAAAGCAAGAGATCTAGAAGCAGCCCTTGAAATCCCTGTAGGAACATAATAAAGAAAAGACTTTAAATAGAAGCCTTGAACAGAAAACTTCATATGCTACAGGAGTTTAAAAAGGTGGAAGGAGTTTGTACCTCTGATAATATGATGAAGGTCTTTATTCTATATAGATATAGGAATTACAAGATTCATAAGAATAAGTACTCACTTGAAAATATATGCAGTCAAACCCTGACCATTTAGAAACTATTTTCTGCATCTTCCTTCAGTATTTTTACATTTATCTATGGGTAGAATTTTCTACTTAAGTAAGACCTGTAACACTCTATTCTTTAGGCATTTCAGAAAGTAACAGTTTATTGAAAAACGTGAAAATACAAATAATATGTATTAACCAGTACTATGCATTATATAGATACAAATTAATTCACAAAAATGATAATTACAATGATACCTGCACAAAGTTTTCAAACTAATAAATTTGGCACAGAATGTAAATATAATGATAAGACTTATTAAGTCTTAGTCCTAATTTACCTTTTTACAACTCTTGTTTTGCCACAAATCTTTTAAATAAATGTTTTAAACAAAAACTATAAATACTGTATTTTAAGGAACTAAGGTATTCTTAGAATTCAGTTCTAGTCCATTTAAAATCATGAAGCATAATATGCTTTAATTTCAGTGATAATAATTAGCAAAGGTGTTCTGCTTGTTATTTCTCATGCCTGAAAATCTAAGGCAAAAACAAAAAACAAAAACATCTGAAGTATCAACAGTTTGGTTAAAAACTAAGCAAAGGACCTAAATAAGCATTTCTCTACATTCCTCAGCAAATAAATGCAGAGAAAGTTTGAAACTCACTGACCCATCCAGGACATTCCTACTAATTCAGTTCTGTTTTTATTTCAGATATTATTATCTTTTCTTTTTATATTTTGTCACATTTTCGGTATCTTTGAATTCCCAGTGCCTCCCAAGCAGTGAGATGTGAAACCTTGTGAGGCTGTTTGACAATGGACTATTGAACCGAAAAGAGAAAGTTTTACTGTTTTCTCCTATGATGACATCCTCATCTTTTAGTGACTTTGTGTTCTGTTTACATAGGGGTTTTGACAAATGTACCTTCTGAGGACAAGGAACTCAATGTGCTTTCTCAGCCATCGAACCAGCCAGGCATCTGTACACATGAAAGCAGAGCTGGCATTACAGTTAATGATCAAGCTCCCTGAGGTGAAGAGTGACTAGAAGATAGTTTTTCAATGACATTTATCCATTTTTAAAAAATTCTACAAATATTTGTGGAAAATATGGAGTGAAAAGTTTACCAATCACAGGAGATAGAGTATATATTTTTTTATTTAGCTTAGGTTGCTGTAACAAATAATGTTAGACAACTGGTTTAAATGATGAACATTTATTCTCGCAGCTCTGGAGGCTGAGAAGTCCAAGATCAAGGTGCCTACACATCTGATGTCAGGGAAGGGCACTCCCCCTGGTTCGAAGTCATCTGTCTGCTTATTATATCCTCTTATGGCAGAGAGTAGAGAGCCATCACCTGTTTCATGCATCAACTTTATTTACTTTTAATGCATCTTGTAACTGAAAATCTGTACTCTTTTGCCAACGTTCCTTTAATACCTGGTAACCACTCTTCTACTCTCTGCTTCTATGAGTTCAACCTTTTTAGATTCCAAGCATAAGTGAGATCTTGCAATATTTGCTTTTGTGTGTCTGGCTTATTATACATAACACAGTGTCCTCGAGGTTCACCCATGTTGTTGCAAATGGCAGGTTTTTCTTCTAAGGCTGAACAATATTCCATTGTATGTATATGACATTTTCTTTATCCATTCATCCATTGAAGGATCCTTATATTGTTTCTACAATTCGTCTATTGTGAATAATGCTGCAGTGAACATGGTAGGGCAGATATCTCTTACAGATAGTGATTTCTTTGGATATACACCCAGAAGTGGGATTTCTGGGTCATATGGTAGTTCTATTTTTAACTTTTTGAGGAAGCTCCATATTGTTTTCTATAATAGTTGTAACCAATTGACATTCCCACTAACAGTTTTCAAGGATTCCCTTTTCTCTACGTCTTTGCCAACACGTTCTATTATTAGGCTTTTTGTTAATAGTCATCTAACAGGTGTGGGGTGATAACCCATTGTCTTGATTTGTATTTCCCTTATGATTAGTAATGTTGAGCATTTTTTCATATACTAGTTGGCTATTTGTAAGTCTTCTTGGGAAAAATGTTTCTTTAGGTTCTTTACTTATTTTTTAATTGGGTTATTTGTGTGTATGTGTGTTTCTTTTTTGATATTGAGTTTCTTAGGTATTTTGGATATTAACCCCTTTTTGGATATATGGTTTCATGATATTATTTACTTTGCTTTGCTGAAACTGTTCAGTTCGGTATAATCCTACTTGTTTATTTGCAATTTTATTGCCTGTGCTTTGGTGTAGTATCCAAAAACCATAGACCAGTGGCAAGGAGTTTTTCTTCTATTTTTTGATGGGGGGGAGTTTTATTGGTTTCAGGTCTGCATGTAAGTCTGTAATCCACCTTGAGTTGATTTTTGTATATGGTTTAAGATAAAAATACAATTTCTTTCTTTCCTTTTTTTGCATGTGAATATCCAGTTTTCCTAACAATTTATTGAAGAGAGGATTTTTTTTTCCGATTGTGTATTCTTGACAGTTTTGTCAAAAAAGTGTTGATTATATATGTATGAGTTTGTTTCAGTAATTTCTATTCTGTTTCGTCTTCATGTCTGTTTTTATACCAGTAGCATACTGTTTTAATTATTGTAGCCTTCTGATATAATTTGATACCAGGAAGCGTGATGCCTCCAGTTTTGTTGTTCTTGCTCAAAATTACTTTAGCTTTTTGGGGTTTTCTATGGTGCCATATAAATTTTAGGATTGTTTTTCTATTTCTGTGAAAAATATTGACATTTTGATAGGGCTTGCAATGAATCTGTAGATAGGTTTAGGCAGTGTGGACATTTTAACAATGTTAATTTTACTACCCCGTGAACAGAGGATGTCTTTCCATTTGTTAGTGTCTCCTTCAATTTTTTTCATCAGTGTTTTATAGTTTTCCATGTACATATCTTTCACCTCCTTGGTTAAATTGATTACTAAGGATTTTTATTCATTTTGATGTCATTTGTAAATGAAATCATTTTCTTAATTTATTTTTTCTATAATTGGTTGTTAGTGTGTAGAAATGCCACTGATTTCTATATGTTGATCTTGTATCCTGAACTTTACTTAATTCAACTATTAGTCCAGAAAGATTTTTGGTGAAGTCTTTATGGTTTTCGAGATTATGCCATCTGCAAAAGAGACAATTTTACTTATTTTTCAATTTGTATGCCTTTTGTTTCTGTTTCTTACCTGATTTATCTGCCTAGAACTTCTAGTGCTGTGTTGGATGTTAGCTGTGGGCTTGTCGTCTGTGGCCTTTATTGTGCTGAGGTATCCTTCTGTACTTAATTTGTGGAGAGTTTTAATTGTGAAAGGATACTGAATTTCATCAAATGATTTTCTACATCTAATGAGATGATCATACACTTTTTGTCCCTCGTTCTGTTAATGTGATGTATCACATTTATTTATTTGCACATGTTGAATCATAAATCTCATTTGAGCATGGTGTATAAGTTTTTAATGTGTTGTTGAATTTGATTTGCTAGTGTTTTGTTGAGGATGTTTACATCTATGCTTATCATAGATGAACTGTAATTTTCTTTTCTTGTAGTGTCTTGTTTGGTAAAAGCATCAGGGTAATGTTGACCTTGCAAAATCAGTTTGAAATTGTTCCATGTTTTTCTACTTTTTGGAAGAGTTTAAAAATTGATGTTTGTTATTTAAATGTTTGGTAGAATTCAGCAGTGCAGCCATTAGGCCCTCAGCTTTTCTTTGATGAGAGACTTTTTATTAATGATTCAATCTCCTTACTCCTTATTGATCTGTTCAGATTTTCCATTTCTTCATGATTCAGTTTTGGAAAGTGTTTTTTTGTTGTTGTTTTGTTTTTAAGAATACGTTTCTTCTAGGCTATTCAATTTGTTAGAATACAGTCGTTCATAGTTGTCTCTTATGATCCTTTATATTTATCTGATATCAATTGTCAGGTCTTCTGTTTGATTTATAGTTTTATTTACTTGAGTTTTATTCTCTTTGTCTAATCAAAGGTTTGTTAAGTTTGTTTATCTTTTCAAAACCAACTCTTAGTTTCATTAATCTTCTAATTGTGTTTCTAGTGTGTATGTCATTTATTTCTGCTGTGATCTTTGTTATTTTCCTTTCTTCTACTAACTTTAGGCTTGGTTTTCTCTCTCCCTCTTCCCCCCCCCCCCAATTCTTTGATGTGTAAAGTGAAGTTGTTTATTTGAGATCTTTTTAATTTTTTTAAAGAAGTAGGTATTTATTACTATAAACTTCCCTCCTAGAACTGCCTTTGCTGCATCTTAAAAGTTTTGGTATGTGTATTTACGTTTTCATTTGTTTCAAGATATTTTCATTTCCCTTTCAATTTCTTCTTTGACCCGTTGGTTGTCCCAGGAGTGTGTTGTTTAATTTCCACATAATTTTTCCAAAATTCATTTATTTCTGGTTTCATACCATTGTGGTTGAAAAATATGCTTGATACCATTTTAATTTTCTTATGTTTGTTAAGGCTCTTTTGTGGCCTAACATATTATCTAATCTGGAGAATATTCCATGTGCACTTGTAAATAATGTCCATTTTGCTGCTTTTGGATGGAATGTTCTGTATGTGTCTGTTAAGTTCCTTTGACGTAAAGTGTATTTTAAGACCTATATTTTCTTCTTGATTTTCTGCCTGGATGATCTATCCATTGCTGAAATTGGGGGCATTAAAGTCCTGTACTATTATTGTATTGCTACAATAACAGTATCGAAGTGGGGTATTAAAGTTCTCTACTATTATTGTGTATTTCTCCCTTCAGATCTCTTCATATATGCTTTATATATTTAAATGCTTTGATATTAGGTGCATATATATTACCAACTGTTACATTTCCTTGATGAATTGACCCTTTTATCATTATATCATGAGATTCATTGTCTATGTTTACAAGTTTTAACTTAAAATGTATTTTGTCTAATATGTTTAGCCACTTCTGCTGTCTTTTGGTTACCGATTTCATGACACATCTTTTTCCATCCCTTCACTGTCAGTCTTCAATGTGTCCTTAAAGACGAAGTGAGTCTTTTTAAAGCAGGACTTAGCTGGATCTTGTTTTTTAAAGCAGCCAGCCACTGTACGTTTTTAGATTGGATACTATAATCAATTTATGAGATTAATCCATTAATCTTGTGTCTTTTCTAATAAGAGCACCGATTCCATTTATGAGACCTCTGCCCTTAAGACCTAGTTACTTCCCAAAAGCCCCACCTCCAAATACCGTCACATTGGGTATTTAGACTTCCACCTATGAATTTTGGGAGACACAAATAGTCTGTCGATAGACCACACAACATTTTCATTAAAAGTATTCTACCAAGGCCTCAGATGTTAGAATAAGAAACAATATATTGTCTAGTCTTTAGCTCTTTAATTTTTAATCACAGTGGTTATACCCAATGTGGCCATATGCAAGCAAAAAGCAAACAAACCAAAAAGAAGACTGTTTACTATTTTTTATAATGCCTTTGAACATTCCTAAAGTAGTCATTCAAATATTTGAATCTCTAGTTTGAGAAATAAAGGAGAAATGTTTGTCATGTTTTTTAAAGAATGAATTTATTTAACACACTCATTGAATATTTATGATGTGCAGAGTTCCCTGCTGGGTACTCTGGGGAAGGTACATTGTGAATAATGCTTACTCTCTTAGGGAATTTAATTTCAGTGGGAAGAAGACAGGGCCACAACAATCCAATATACGATATAAAAGTTCACAAAAGCATATATAATTTGAGACAGTGTGAATTCAGAGAAATAGAAAACTCTTAGAAATTTTAATTTATACATTTAAATACTTTACTCAAAAGAGAAGTATGGTTTTCATTTGACTGGATGGGTAAGTGAACTTGTGCTATATTCCCAGTGAAGTGAATGGTAGCAGAAAGGATAAGAATGTTTGAATGGGAAGGAAATTTATTATAGTGCACAATGACGGTGTGCACTGGTTCCATTTAAATCATCTTGTACAATGAAAGAAATTCTCTTCATTTTATTACACACCTTTATTATGTGCAAACTATTGCACTAGAAAATGCAAGCACTATAAATACATGCAAGACTCAATTCATGCCCTCAAACAGCATCTTTTATTGTAACTTTTGACCCCAATAAATGTTTCATCTCAAATATATTTTTTTAATTCTTAAGGTTCTTAGAGGATACAGTCAAATTAAAAACAAAAAGGATTAAAGAATGACAGAAGACAAGCTGTATGGAGAAATATGGATTTAGGGATCTAAGACCTTCTCAGAAAGTAAAGTTGATTTAAGCTTACAGTCTCAAAGTTTGAGAGCAGTCAAAGAGAGGGAAAGATCCATGCCTAAGAAACTACACTAGGTTTTTTAAAGTTTTTTTTCTCCCCTTCTAAGTTCTCAGCTGAAGTCTGTGTAATGTTCCTGTCTCTATTGCCCTGTATTATTAAAGCTCAGACTTTCTATCTATGAAGAATTGGCTGGTGAGGAAATTAGAAATAGAGGTGGAATTAAAGTCATCTCCCTTGGAGATCATATTGTTGGCATTAATTGGGGATAGCAGACTAAGTACAAAGTACCTTGTAACGGCCCAGAAAAAGAAACAGAAAAAAATTTTTCCCCTGGGAGAAAAATGACACCTTTTTTTTTTTTTTTTTTTTTTTTTTTTTTTTTTAAAAGAACAAGCGCATAGTGACTGTCAGTTTCCCCAGATATTTTCATCTCTGGCAACTCTTTCAATACTGTTCTATAAAATTGTTCTCATCTTCAAAATTACTAAAATGTGAACAATAGAGAAATAACTAAGCATTTACTTTTTTACTGATTAAAATAATTATACATTTATAAAAATGTGCTGCTCAACTAATTTTTTAATTACACAAATCTATCTGTTCCTTCATGTATATTGAAATGGTGGTTTAGAATTTTTCTATTTTTTACTTAGCTTTGACGTTTGCTGAATTCAGAAGTAGGTAAGGATCTGTTTGACATAATAATACAAAATTTGATTATTTCCTTCAAGTTCTTAGATGCAAAAACAGAATAAAAGTTCAAAGTCAACTAATCAGCCTGATTTACTAGCACTTAGACTTGTGTCCCTCACTTCTAGGAGGATATATTGCTATTGCCCTCTTAGACATGAGTTAAGAACTGTGAATTATTTAAATTATTTGTTTACTCATTTTTTTCTATCACTCAAATAACCAAGAAATTAAACATGAGTTTTAATTAACTTTTTGGATTGTAGTAATTCCTTCTAGGTTGCCAGTAAATCATTTTTCTTACTCACTAATTAATGATAGAAAAAAAGTATCATGGACGTCAGAGCCCTCAGATACTATGCCATTAACCAGGGATTCTATCCTAAAACAAGGCCAAAAACAATTAAAGCTGAAGAAAAATCTCTTCCAGAACAGAGAAATGGGTGGATAGCAGGACTGATGAGATAGGGGCCAACTCCATTCTGTCAGTGAGCACACAAGTCAGCCCCATCTCCCAGCCTTCCTTCGTCTAGTAGAAGTAATGAGACAAGTTCTCACTAATTGAGAGCAGAAGTGAGGTGTTACTTCTGGGCCTAGAGCAAGGGTCTGCCCAAAGTCTATTGTATAAGCTGAGAATGCTTTCTATTGTGTATGGTCAGTGAGCTGAGACTTTTTTTTTGAGACAGAGTCTCACTCTGTCGCTGCCCAGGTTGGAGTGCAGTGGCATGATCTCGGCTCACTGCAACCTCCTCCTCCCAGGCTCAAGCAATTCTTCTGCCTCAGCCTCCCAAGTAGCTGGGATTACAGGTGTGTGCCACCACGCCTGGCTAATTTTTGTATTTTTAGTAAAGACGGGGTTTCACCATGTTGGCCCAGCTGGTCTCGAACTCCTGACCTCAGGTAATCTTGTCCGCCTTGGCCTCCCAAAGTGGTGGGATTACAGGCATGAGCCACTGTGTCAGGCCGAGAATTTTAACCTTTTCAAAGGGTTGAAAAAATTTCTTAGACATAATATATTAAATATACATATCAATATGTATATACATATGTGCATATACACATATATACATCAGAAATAATACGTATCTCACAAAGTCTAAATTTATTATTATTATCATTATTTTGAGACAGGGTATCACTCTGTCGCCCAGGCTGGAGTGCAGTGATGCTATCTAGGCTCACTGCAACCTCCGCCTCCCGGGCTCAAGCAGTCCTCTTGCCTCAGCCCCTTCAAGTAGCTGGGACTTCGGGCGTGAGCCACCACATTCAGCTAATTTTTGTATTTTTTGTAGAGACGGGGTTTCGTCATGTTGCCCCGGCTGGTCGTCAACTACTGAGTTCAAGCAATCCACCCTCCTGGGCCTCCCAAAGGGCTGGGATTACTAGCATGAGCCACTGCACCAGGCCTATTTATTAGTTATTTGCTATTTATCTGTACACTTACACACACACACACACACACACACACACGAAAAACTGTGAGTTTATACTGATACTTCTGAGTCCAAACTGATACCGTGGAATTCATTTTAGCCTGCTAACTTTCTCTGATTTATATAGTTTTTCTCCAACTGTGCCAATCCCTTCTCCCATTATCTACAATTCAGTTACTAATTTTCTCAAACCTAGTAAACACATAAAGTAATTTCAAAGTTGCTGGGCCATTTTCTTGTGAAAAATACTTTGCTAACTGTTGTACAGCCTGTCTTCCATCTCCATTGCTTTCTCTCTGATTTATTTTTTGTTAATGTTGTTTTCATTGTCTTGGATTTTTACCTGCCTTTAGTTGCTACTTACTGAATTTTTATTTGAGTTTATTCCCCCTTGTAACTTACTCTTCATTTCTGAAATGATTTTCTTTTCTTCCATTTATTTTCTGATTTCAATGAACTACTTTCATTTCTTCCTGTTTTTTCTCCATTTCAGTTATTGGTTTTCGAGCTTCTGATTTAAAGTGTTCTTGTTATAGTCTCGGATGTTTGAGAATGCTTAATTTGGCTAGGGGTGTAGATTTATAGATTTCTCGTGCTTCATAGCGGTTTATTTTGTGGGGGTAGGAGATTCCTCAGTCAATTTGTGTGGAAATTCATTTACTCTTTTTCTGCCATTGTTCTGTGTAGATTTAATTTCTGCTTGTTCATCATTATGATCGTGTGGTGTTTTCCAAGATTCCTAGTTTAATGACATGCTTTTCTGTCAGCCTAATAAAATCCAGTACTTTTAGCAGGTTTGTTTGATTTGGAAGGGGCACAAGGCCATTTATAAAATTTTCTTTGGTGTGTCAGGACCTTAAAACATTCTCTCTTTTCTTTTATTCTTTTTACCACCCAGTTGCACACGGAGCCATCTTCCTTCCTTTCCCGCCTTTTTCTCTGCCAGAAGCTGCATGTTTGTATAAACGACTGTCCCTTTAAGATCATGCTGCTGCATTTAAACAAAGTCTGTCTTTTCCAGTGCTGAACTTGGCCCTTTAAGTGGCTCAAACTTTTAAATCCTTTTCAGTCGGCTGCTCCATTTGCCTGGTTACTTCTTAAGTGGTTCAGATTCAGGATGGATTAACCTTTCTGCTGGTTGCTCCACCTCTTCCCCAGGACCCCTCGTCAGCCATCCTCCCCAGTCTACCGTGCAGTTTTTCCATCTGCCTCAGTTCCCAGCAGTACAGGACAGCGGGAGTGCGAGGAACTCACAGTTATTTCTTGGTCTGGGCATTGCTTGAGGCCTAGGGATGCGGAGGTTGTGGGTTTGCCAAGAAATTCCATAACTGAAGTTATTTCTTATCATTTGTGGAGAAGACTGAGAAGGTTACTTACTTCACACTCCACATCCACCATTGCCTTCAGCAACTTCTCAAATTATTACAAATTATTATAATTATTTCTAGACCAACAATCTAGTAGGAAAAGAGGAGCAAAAGGATAAAGGCAGTATTCACATAAACACCAGTAAAACAATAATAAACCACATCCATTCATAAATAAATACAAATGAGATACCATCTCATGCCAGTTAGAATGGGCGATCATTAAAAAGTCAGGAAACAACAGGCGGTGGAGAGGCTGTGGAGAAATAGGAATGCTTTTACACTGTTGATGGGAGTGTAAATCAGTTCAACCATTGTAGGAGACACTGTGGCGATACCTCAAGGATGTAGAACCACAAATACTATTTGACCCAGCAATCCCATTACTGGGCATATACCCAAAGGAATATAAATTATTCTACTATAAAGACACATGCACACGTATGTTTATTGCAGCACTATTTACAATGACAGGGACTTGGAACCAATCCAAATGCCCATCAGTGATTCTCTGGATAAAGAAAATGTGGCACATATACACTGTGGAATACTCTGCGGCCATGAAAAGGAATGAGCTCATGTCCTTTGCGGGGACATGGATGAAGCTGGAAACCATCAGTCTCAGCAAACTATCATTCTCAGTTCCCGTGTTAGTTTGCTGAGAATGATGTTTGCTGAGAACAAACATCGCATGTTGTTGCTCATAAATGGGAGCTGAGCAATGAGAACACAGGGACACAGGGAAGGGAACATCACATACCAGGGCCTGTCGGGGGGTGGGAGCAAGTAGAGGGAGAGCATTAGGACAAATACCTAATGCATGCAGGGCTTAAAACCTAGATGAAGGGTTGATGGGTGCAGCACACCACCTAGCACATGTATACCTATGTAACGATCCTGCACGTTCTGCACCTGTATCCCAGAATTTATAGCAAAATTAAAAAATAAAAAGAGATACAGTTTTTCATTCCTTTATATTGAGAAACATCAACAAAGTTGATACCAAATACTAACAAGGTTTGAGGAAACCTTTATGCATTATAGATGAGAGAATAAACTGGTGCGATATTTTTAGATGATACCTTAGCTGTGTCTTTGAAAAAATTATGGTGACCCATAGCTTTTGGCACAACAAAGGCAGGTCAAGATATTTACATTTTTTAAGTTTATCTGCATATGTGCATAAAGACAGAAATGTGAGTTGATTGCAGCATAGCAAAAGTCTGAAAATAAACTCCAATTTAACAAAGTGAACTAATGTAGTTTGGTTTTAAAAAATGGAAGCTGCCTTAGGCACTTAGAGATGTTATTCCAGTATACACTTAGAATTAAGTGTCTTATAAATATTTATGAAAGAAATGTAGCCGGGCACGGTGGCTCAAGCCTGTAATCCCAGCACTTTGGGAGGCCGAGGCGGGCGAATCACGAAGTCAGGAGATGGAGATCATCCTGGCTAACACGGTGAAACCCCATCTCTACTAAAAATACAAGAAATTAGCCAGGCGTGGTGGCAGGCACCTGTAGTCCCAGCTTCTCGGGGGGCTGAGGCAGGATAATGGCATGAACCTGGGAACGGAGCTTGCCGTGAGCCGAGATCACGCCACTGCACTCCAGCCTGGGCGACAGAGCGAGACTCCGTCTCAAAAAAAAAAAAAAAAAAAAAGGAAGAAATGTAGCAGCAGAAATTTCTAGTCTCCAACAATCAAAACTATCAACTGTTAAGCAACATAAGAGAAAGATTTTACACATTAAACTTGGCGTGGGTCTCATTTTGTCTATTAGAGATCATGGCATAGTTGTATGCTTAGTCTCAAGCACAAAGTGCATGAAGCAAAACAAGAATGATAAAGGCTTTGATGTAATTAAATATTTTTTTTTTAAAAAAAGCTTTAATAATGTGTGGTTTTATTTTAAATATCAAATGCACATTAGATTAAGAAGAAAACAACCTCGTATGCTCATAATTTGGTGATTTTCCTAGCAGCCCTCTTTCTTCTTCTATTTTATATACACAGTGTAATTATGTCTCACATCATAGACACATTTGTATACTTTTCCCCTTAACATTGACTGCATCATCATGACCTTTTTCCAATATCATTAAATGTTTTTCAAATGAAGAATTTTAAGAGCTGCTTGTTTTTCAATATATATTTCAACACCAAATTGTATTTTGCACTTTGGTACATGTTGGACATATGAGATGCTTCTGGCTTTTTTTCCTTTGTACATGCTGTAGTATATGCTGGAACAATAAGCATCTCTGAGTATAAAGTCCCCATCTTTAAATGTTTGGTATGAATATGTGATAAAGTCATAGGAGTCTGGTTCAAAAAGTACAAATAATATTTCTGAGAAAGATTTCCAAGCTGTTTCCATAAAGGTGACAGCAATTTGTAGTGTGTAGATCAGTGATGTTAGAGTGAATATTATTGTAGGTGATGTTGCTTAACAGATAATAGTGGATAGGTAGATTGAGTTTTGGTTTAAGCTATAAACAGTGGCTGATAGTGTAGGATAAAAAAAATTGATTAGCTTTTGCATTTAGAAAAATTTGAGCTATAATCAAACTTCAGTTATTGACTGTGTAACTCAGGATAAGAAAATAAACATCTTTTAGCTTCCTTATATTTACTCAAACAATGATTCTAATAATAATTACCTAAAATGTGATTGTGAGAAATAAGTAGCAAACATAACACCATTCAGTTCCTGGACCATGCTTTGTGTTTAGTAGAAGACAAAATTTATTATTATTATAATAGGTAAGTGGAAAAATTTATGAGGAGTGAACTTATTACAGTGTCATGTATCTATTAACTACAATGTTAAAAAATATTAATTTAAAAATGTTAAAGTCTATATTAAATCTATTCAAGGCTGGCAACAGTGGCTCACACCTGTAATCCTAGCATTTTGAGACGCCACGGTGGGGGGATCACTTGAGGGCAGGAGTTTGAGACCAGCCTGGCCTACATGGTGAAACCCCGTCTTTGCTAAAAATACAAAAATTAGCTGTACTGTGGTGGCAGGTGCCTATAATCCCAGCTACTCAGGAGGCTGAGACAAGAGAATCACTTGAACGTGGAAGGTGGAGGTTGCAATGAGCTGAGATTGTGCCACTGTACTCCAGCCTGGATGACAGAGTGCGACTCCATCTCAAATATATATATTTTGAGAATGAATAAAAAATGTGTGTGTGTATATATATAAGTATATATATCGAGTATATATCATAAATACAAATGAGATATCACCTCATACCTCATATCTATATATATCTATGTGTATATATATAGAGAGAGAGAGACTATTCATTTATGTACCTATTACTAAAATTTGCAATTTAAAATATTTTTATAAAGTAGGCATATACTGTTGTGATCATGGTCATCTTACTACTCAGATGTTACTGGACAACAATTTACAATTTTCCAATAAAATATATCAAGTAAGAACAAAAGCAAAATTTCTGGAAGAAGGTCACTTTCAGTTAATATGTACTATGAAAGTGAACATGGTCTCCATCAGAGTACTTCACACCTGTATACTGTAGTCCTGCAAGATTCACAAGGAAGTTTCACTGATTATTTTATTTCCATCACAACATTGAGTGGTAATTGAAATATAGTGTGGGTGGAGCTATTTTCTCACACTTTATAGATGAGGCAAATGAAGAATGAGCAGAGGAGTGACTTACATGAGGTCGTAAAGTGACATATTCACTAAAATATAATATTCTGGAGCCTCTTTCTACCATCTCATATTTCTATCCTGCATGTACCACCATTTTTCAATAATCATGGAATTGAGCTGAGTGTCAGAATGTTCGGAAGACCCAGGTAAACTCTCTTAATAATGTATATTGCTGATAGAAGCAATGCGTCAATAAGGCAAACAAAACCAAAGAGGGCAGGCAGAATGAATAAAAATTAAAAATGTCCATTTGTCTGTAACTGATATTCCCCGTATGTATTTCTTAAAGATAACTGAACTTAACTATCTTTTTAGGTACTTCTAATTCATATGCCAGACCATATGTGTATATAGATACCTACAGAATTATGTCTATAATATGTGGCGTAATATGCAGTTTATCCTGTACCTGGGTTTATTCTAGTTGATATATCTTGAAAACCTTTTATTACAAGAAAATATAGCACATTATATTTTCATATTGCC
The DNA here is from genome assembly GCF_024542745.1 of Macaca thibetana thibetana. Classification (NCBI taxonomy): domain Eukaryota; kingdom Metazoa; phylum Chordata; class Mammalia; order Primates; family Cercopithecidae; genus Macaca; species Macaca thibetana. The sequence goes on from NC_065592.1 coordinate 85,727,582, forward strand.
TACTCTTTTATGTAAGAGTGTGACAGCGTTTAATTACCCAGTCCCTTGTGAATGGGTATTTCAGTTGTTTCCCTTTTTTTCCCCTGAGTTTTTTTTTTTTTTAAACTGTGTGCTGTTGAATTAAAGAAATTTTATGGAGAAATACTTCTTAATGAACTTTAAATTGATATATGTGTATAATTTTGAGGTAATTGTAAAATGAAAGTAGAAAAGGAAAACTAGAATTTTATAGGCAATGCAGATTTTTAGCCAATATAGGTTTGCAGATAAAACTCCAGTTTGATCTTTCGGTACTCGTGCAACACAAAGAGCAGAAAAAAAAAATTGCAGTGCATCGAAGCCTGTGTTCTCACAGGCTTTCCACTCCGTAATTGTTAGAATGGCAATGATTTTTAGAGTAGTGAAGAGAACCCCAAAGGCAAAGCTGTTGGCCAACGCAGCAGCATCTTCTCCTATGATATTGAAAACAAACCTGGAAATGGAAACTGTAATGGAGATTGTGTCAGGGAAAGGAAAGATCAAGGGGAAAATCCTCCCAGAGTTGTTGCTCGGAAATGCAGAGATTTGAACTGTTTAGATGGATGCATCCGAAAAGCAATAGTGTTGCATAGAGAAAGCTGCAATGGGAGTAAAGTGGCAATGCTTGTACCACTGTATGAAGCAAAATAAATTGTTACTCAGCGAAAGGAGAAAGGTCTCCTCTAATGCATCCAAGAACTTCTGCTTTCGCAGTTCCTTGTATGGAAAGAGCATTAGAGGACTAAAAACCTTGCCAGGTTACCTGCAATTTGACAATACCAGGCTGTTTGTGGAGCTGCACTCTGAGGGGCTTTTAGCTTCCATATGAGGTTCATGATGGCTTTTTAAAAAGAATTGTTTTAGCTTTAGTCTATCAGTCCAGGTAACCCAGTGGTCTTCTATCCAAGGCTGAAAGTTCTGGAAATACAGCACCCCTTTGGCAACCATCAAAGAAGCTCCTAACAATATTAATATACTTAATAGCAAAAAATTTCCCTTCCTATTTTTTTGAAACTCTACGGTGGCTCTGATTTATGAATATCTGATATGTCTTCTTGCCAGCTATCACTCAAGGACGTGGATTATTATTTATTGCACAATCTAAAAATATTCTAGGCTACAGTAATTAAGATATAATTAAATATCAAGAATAACTTGACTAGAGCCAGAAAATTCGAAGTGAAGTAATTTTGTACCTTGGACTTGTCATTTATTTTTTTACTGTGAACTGTTATAACTCATGAGGTTTTTTTTCAAAGAACAATTATTGTTGATTATTGTGTTCTCTTTTGGGAATTTTAAGGTGAGTCGTTTTATGCTGATAGATTTTTGTTGTCTTAAATTGAAGCCAGAAACTTGTCTTATTTTCATTTATTTGTTAAAAATCGCATTTCTGTTTTGTATTCATCCTATTAGAAACATTGCTCCAACTGAAACGGCACAAACGTGCTGCTTTTGAAATTTTGAGGGTTGCCCTCTCCTGTATTTTAGGACTGGCCCATTCTCACTCAGCAGTTCTGTGAAAAGAAAGAAAGAAAATTATCAGAATTATTTAAAAATATAGAACCCAACAGATTCAGATTGGATCTAACCTATTGTCAAAAACTTTCATTTAAAATTTATTTTTAGAAAATCAAGCATGTTTTCAAAAACCAATACTTTAAGCAAGGATTTGCTATTGTATGAATTATGGACAGACAGTGTGTCTCTCATTTCTGCTGATTGTGGTGGTATCAAATAGAAGGATGTTCTAATGAAGTCAAGATCGAAATCGTGGTATAGATTGAGATAAATGAAGCCATCTATATATTCTTTCACTTTGGAAACATTAGGGAAATACTAAAGGGCTGGTACTGAAGGAGATAACGGGGGAATAAAAAGGAAGAGCATTAGGAAACTATTGATCCAACCTGGCTGTGAGGCAATGGATTTATCATTAGTGCCTGATTCTCCACAGCCCCTTGAGGGACCAAGGTAGGCCTCCTGACAAAGAATTCCCCTGGAAAAGGCTCAGAATTCTCAAAGTTAGTTCTCTGCCTTGCTTCATGGTCTTTTGCCTCTCTCTGTTTCCTAGACTCTGCATTGATGATTCTCTCCTAAATTCAGTGCAGTCTTCCCTTCTACTTGGATGATTTGTACCAATTGACTATCTTAACTTTTGAACTATCACCCTATTCATTTGCTATTTTTACTACTTTTTGGTAAAAGGGTGCCTGCAGTGGACCACTTAAAAAAATGGCTTTTGGTTCCCAATCCTTGAAACCTCTTACCCTTAAACAGTGTTCTGGAAACTGTCATTCACTTAGGTGAGATTAACGGTTAACACATCCTTTTCCACCCACTTTATTCTAGGGCAGTACTTTTAGGTAGTTTAAAAAAAAGAAAAAAAGAAACACAACTGACTTTTAAATCGTCGTTATTCTGTTAACACATAAAGTTAAAGGCAATTACTTTTTCTGTTTCTTTTTGTTTTCTTTTTAGAATAATCATAGGCATTAAGATGTGCTACATTAATGTAATTGTTTCAACTTACAGTTTATCAAATCAGCAAATGCAAGCTTTAAATCAGTGTCATTTTTTAGCCTTAAAATAAATTGTTCTCTGAATTTGGGCAGCTTATTTCTGGCAGTTTGCAGATGGACAGCCTCATGGCATTACTGAATGTATGCATTAGAACATAATTAGCTACATGTAAAGATAGGTTTAGCTCTTTCTAAATGGGTTAATCAGTTCTCACTGAATTCAGGGAAATATAAGGGAAATTCAATGCTCAATGTGTTTAGATATGTTGGCTTAGACTTTAAGTAAGCGGGATATAAATAAATACATACCCCAATGAGAACTAGTTCTGTCATGTTCAGCCTTTCTATCAAGTTATCAAAGCATGAATATTGCCTGGTCGTATTCCAGGAGGCTTCTTTGTTTTGATTTTGATTTGTTTTCATTTGTAATCTGGAGTTTTATGTTCGCATCATTAAGTAGACCTTTTGTGGTGCACTGCTTTTGCAGGTGGGTTGTGAAAGGGCAGGACTCATTTACTTAGTTATTAGAATACCTTCAGTAAATGAGTTGTAAAATATAACACACTTAAAACAAGAAAACTGGGCTGCATCTCTGCCTTTCATTCCATACCCCAGGTGGCTGGGTTTTTTTGCTGCTTCTGCTCCAGGTGACATCTAAAGTTGCTGTCCCTCTAGGGTTCTGCCTGGGGTGTCTTTGTCTCTATCTTCTCTGTTAGGTGTCCTTATCTACTTGTATACCTTTAGACACTATCTGTATGTTGATGGGGTTCCTTAATGTGTATATCTAGGACTGATCTCTCCCTTGTGTTCTATCTTCATCTGGATGTGTAATAAATGTCTCAAACTGAAAATAATAGGGGAAATAAAAAGGAAGATCAAACAGAACTTCTGATTACCTCTAAGCCCAAATTTTCATGTGACTATCCCTCACTCCCCAGTCTTCTCAGTGTCAGTAGAAGGCACCACTATCGACCTAGACATCAGAAATTCTAGACATCATCTATTCTAGATGACTCTTTTTTCTTCAACCCCAATCCAATCAATTAGAGGTACAGTTGATTCTACCTTCTCTAAATAGATCGAATCCCTTCAGTTGAACTCTTCACTGCCACTCACCCAGTAGTCTAAACCTCCATGCTCGCTCTCCTGCGTCACTGCAGTAACCTAACCAGTCTTCCTGCTTTCACCTGTGCCCCTCTTCAAAATTTTCCAAAGGTAAGCAAGGTCTTCCCAGGCTCCTTATGTCTTTTTGTCTTTCACAATGTAATTGTAAACATTTTTAAACATTCAGAAGTTTAAAGATAGACTAGTACAATGAATCCCTATGTACCCATCATTTGGACCGAATAATTATTTGCTCTAACTGTATCTTCATGTGCCTTTCTCCCCAAACATACTCTTAAATACTCTCAGATGAATTCCAGACATCATATTACTTTATTGGTAAATACTTCAGTATATATTGATGAAAGATAAAAACTCCTTAACAAGTTTATAACTACAGATATCTATTATGTTCAATTTTCTGTGAAAACCTTAAAATATTATTTTATAGTTTCAAGCAAGTTTCACACAGGTATTTGGCTGCTTACTTCTTAAATCTCTTTTTAATTTATATATTCCCCTTTCCTCTCTCTTCTTTTATCTTCCAACTTATCCGTTGAAGAGAGCTGCCGTTCAATCTGCAATCTGTTGTTCAGTTTGCTTCTGTCCTTCAATCTGCAGATCTCTTTCTGAATTGTCCTAATTGCATGCCTTCCAACATGGTGCCTTTTACCATTTTCCTCTGACCTAGTGATTTTCTGAAGCCTAGTGGTTACATTAGGAACTAGATAACCTTCACACTTATATTGTGGCAATAATACTTCATAGGTGATGTTTGTATTTCCTAGCATAACACTTCAAAAGGAACGTAATTTCTGATTGCATCATTCTTTTTGAGACATTAAAACCAGTTAGTAGGTTAAGGTATTGTTATCAGTTTGATGCATTCATCATAATGTTTCCATCCATAAATCAATTAGGAATTGTAGGTACTGTTCATATTTGTAGCCTGAATCTGTATTTGTTGTTGTTGTTGTTGAAGGTTGCAAATGCTTATATTCTAACTCCACATTCTTTCTTCACCTACTTTCTTGAAAATGTCCAAAGGGAAACACTTTAATCATCTAGTTGTTAATACTGAGATGAGTTTGTACAGGGAATTCAGGATAAATGAGAAATGTTTCCCCTTATTTACAGATTTTAGAAGAACAAATTGGTTTTTTAACACCTTTCATGGTGATTGTATTTTTTATTATTGGGTATAACTATGAAATCATAGATTTTAAGATATGTAAAGTATTTTAAACACTTATTTGTTGCAGTTATTATTACAGCTGTTCAAAATATTTTTTGTTTCTTTTTTCTTTTTTCTTTTAGCCACTGAGCTCCTTCAAATTGGCTTTGTCGATACTGAGCTCCTTCAAATTGGCTTTGTCGATGTAACTCAAAGCCTTCCAATTTTCTCTCTTAAGATCTATGCTCTTCTTACGTATTTCTTGTCCAACACCTGGAAGCAGCTAGTTTTCCAAACACTCTGGCTTCTTTAAGAAGAATGTGATTTTTAAAGACCTTATTTTAAGACTAGAGATGCTTATGTCTACTGTGGTGTTCAGTGTTTCCAGACTTTTTCATTGGACAGAGCTTGGAAAAAAAGTGAAGATAAAAATATACCATGAGTTGATATTCAAATTTGATTCCAATATTAATTTGACTTCATAAATATTACATTTCCACATATTCAAGGGTGAAAACCTTGGATCCTAATAACAGTAGTATAAGTACTTTTTACGCATCCAATATATATGTGTACAAATGGTTTGCTTGCCAAATACAGACACACGTACATACACACTAGCTACAGAATAACAACATGATTAGAAAAAACAGTTTGAGATCTCTACAGTGTTTTTGTCCTTACCTTATATCCTAGTGGATATGTAAGAATTACTGCATTTTAAAATTACTTGATATAATGCCTGTTTGTGTGGTTTAGCCCCCTCATATGCAATTTATTTCTTTTTTTGGTTTTTATTTCTTAAAGATTTATTTCTGCTTACATTTCATATAGTTTTTTTGTATGATTATAGGAGCATTTACGTGATTCCAAAATCAAAAGTATAAAATCAGGCGCAGTCATGGAAGTCTCCCTTCCAACCCATCCCCTTCCCTCTAGTCTTCTCTTCTCCTTCTAGGTTACCTAATCCTTAAATTAGGTTTTGGTTTATTCTCTATTTTCAATATAAGAATATTTGTATGCAGGGGTGTGCTTTTGTGATTTATGCCCTTTTTAAAGATAGTATACAGTATAGACTTTTTGCCACCTTCCTATTTTACTTGATGGTGTATACTATGTATCACTTAATAGCCGATACAGAGCTGTTTCTCATTCCTTTTTATAGCTACATAGCACTCTCTTTTATGTATATGACATAATTAATTAAACCAGTCACCTATTTATGGATCTTTGTGATGTGTCTAGTCTTCTGGTTTATAAATATTGCTCTCTTCCCACTTGAAACCCTTCTATGGCTTCCTGTTGTTCTAAATAAAAATTCAAACAACTTTCCATGGCTTACATGGTCCTGCATATTGGCTTTCTCTGAATTCTCCAACCTCGACTCACCATTTTCTGTCTGTCTAATTATTCTTTATATTCTAACTTCTCTACACTTCTTTCCATTTGTCAAATACACCCAAGATTTATCTGTCTTTAGAGTTTTGCATTTGCTAGTCCCAGCAAATACTTTTCTCAGCACCTGTTTTCATGACTGACATATTACACCCTTCACATTAGGGGAATTCAAATGCTACTGGCTCAGAAATATCTTCTGGAACAGTCCTACCTTAAGTGACACTACTATTTATTCAAGCTAGTAACCTATTTATTTTTTTCACAACACGTACCACAATCTGTAGCAGCATATGACAGATCAAATTGTTGTTATTCTATGACATCATATTGTGTTAGATTATTTGTTCATTTGATGTTTGTGCTCCTCACCTAAGTATCTTTCTGACTGTTGAATCTTTCACATGCTGTAGAGTGTCCGACACTATATAGTATGGGCTCAAAAAGCATTTGTTGAACTAATGATTGAGTGAATCAATTTAATAATATCAAGCATAAAATATGCTACAAATGAAAAAATACCTATAAAGCCTTAGCAGCTTAAAATCGAACAACCTGGCTCTTTTTGTATATTTCTGTAATGTACCAAAAATTGCGTGTCTTTCACAGTATGCCACGTGTCATGGAATTAATGTTTTGTGACCTCACTTGAGTGTTGTCATACCAGACTGTAGGATCTAAATTTTTTATTGTTTTAGGGATCAAGACAATAACATTTATCTCTGATGTGTAACTCCAGTAAGCTGTGAGGCCTTTACATTTGTTTTGAGATTCTAGCTAAAGTTTTAACCATAAACCGCAGATCGTCGCCCACAAGTGAGAGAAGATATCAGACATATGGTTGTCCTAACTAGAGAAGTAGTGTTATTTCAGTTTTAGAGATGAAGACTGGACCTCAGAATTGGTAAGCAAGCTGAAAATGTGACATATTAAGTGACTTTGCTGGAATTCAATCGTACGAGTCCTTAATTCCAAATCTCATGTTTTGTGTCTGTATACACTGAATATGAAGACATAACTAAATAGGATTTTTATAATTTCTGGCCATGTAAAAATTTATAGCTTAATAAGAAACATTAAAAACTTAAAAGTTATATTTGTATAGAGAAAAGTCACCCATTTTGGTGTATTTTCATCTACCTCTATTTACTTAGCCAGGAATGTTCTCAGACTCCATGACTCAGACACCTAAAATTTACTCATGTGATAAATTTTTGACACTCTCTACAGTGTTAAAAGTATTCATAAATACTCATAAGTTTTTGGCCTAGTTAAGTCTTATAACTAACTTAACTAGTTTTGAGATGTTTTCTTTGTTCTGTTACAAAACAGCCTACTTAGCACTACACCATCCTGACACTTGCTACATTTGTCAGTTTTCTTCTGCAGTTTCTTGTCAAACTGCCATTTCCCTCAAAAGCCTCTGTTAGACTCTCCCCACCCCACGCCTGCACTGCACACCAATGGCCTAAAATTCTAAATTGACAGAACCTTTAAATGGTCAGGCACATATATTTTTCATTATTGCATCCATAGCGAAAATATCCAAAGCATAAAGATTATTTTAACAAAAGACTATGAAATTTACATCATTTTAAAATCATAATCCCCCTTATTTCTGCATAAGGGAATGATATAGCTACCATTATTTACTGACTTCATGACATCACTTATTCTTTTGGTCGATTAGGACTTTTGGTAGAGGCAACTGTTGAAAAATGTCCTTATTTCACTGTATTTCTTAAACTTCTCTAATTGTCTATTACATGTCCACCTGGAAGATGTAATGAACATACAAATGTCCACACTTCATGCTTGGAGGAGTTGATTGGCCACAGTTGGAATGAACCCTGGGAGTCTGTATTTATAACAAAGAGCCTGTGATTCTGATGCCAGGGCCAATTTGGGGTTGTCACAGGTGTAAATGCTCTACTGGTTACTTTCAGAATTCTTTGAAGGTGAGAAATATGTCTTTGTCAACTAAAGAATGTCTTAAAACTTAACTGTGGTAGATGGCCGAATAGGAACAGCTCCAGTCTCCAACTCCCAGCGTGAGCGACACAGAAGACCGGTGATTTCTGCATTTTCAACTGAGGTACTGGGTTCATCTCACTGGGGAGTGCCGGACGATCGGTGCTGGTCAGCTGCTGCAGCCCGACCAGCGAGAGCTGAAGCAGGGCGAGGCATTGCCTCACCTGGGAAGCGCAAGGGGGAAGGGAATCCATTTTCCTAGCCAAGGGAACTGAGACACACAACACCTGGAAAATGGGGTAACTCCCACCCCAATACTGCGCTTTAAGCAAACAGGCACACCAGGAGATCACATCCCACACCTGGCCGGGAGGGTCCCACACCCACGGAGCCTCCCTCATTGCTAGCACAGCAGTCTGTGATCTACCGGCAAGGCAGCAGCGAGGCTGGGGGAGGGGCGCCCGCCATTGCTGAGGCTTAAGTAGGTAAACAAAGCCGCTGGGAAGCTCGAACTTGGTGGAGCTCACAGCAGCTCAAGGAAACCTGCCTGTCTCTGTAGACTCCACCTCTGGGGACAGGGCACAGTAAACAATAAGAAACTCAGCCGAAACCTCTGCGGACGCAAACGACTCTGTCTGACAGCTTTGAAGAGAGCAGTGGATCTCCCAACACGGAGGTTGAGATCTGAGAAGGGACAGTCTCCCTGCTCAAGTGGGTCCCTGACCCCTGAGTAGCCTAACTGGGAGACATCCCCCACCAGGGGCAGTCTGACACCCTACACCTCACAGGGTGGAGTACACCCCTGAGAGGAAGCTTCCAAAGCAAGAATCAGACAGGTACACTTGCTGTTCAGAAATATTCTATCTTCTGCAGCCTCTGCTGCTGATACCCAGGCAAACAGGGTCTGGAGTGGACCTCAAGCAATCTCCAACAGACCTACAGCTGAGGGTCCTGACTGTTAGAAGGAAAACTATCAAACAGGAAGGACACCTACACCAAAACCCCATCAGTACATCACCATCATCAAAGACCAGAGGCAGATAAAACCACAAAGATGGGGAAAAAGCAGGGCAGAAAAGCTGGAAATTCAAAAAATAAGAGCGCATCTCCCCCGGCAAAGGAGCGCAGCTCATCGCCAGCAACGGATCAAAGCTGGACGGAGAATGACTTTGACGAGATGAGAGAAGAAGGCTTCAGTCCATCAAATTTCTCAGAGCTAAAGGAAGAATTACGTACCCAGCGCAAAGAAACTAAAAATCTTGAAAAAAAAGTGGAAGAATTGATGGCTAGAGTAATTAATGCAGAGAAGGTCCTAAACGAAATGAAAGAGATGAAAGCCATGACACAAGAAATACGTGACAAATGCACAAGCTTCAGTAACCGACTCGATCAACTGGAAGAAAGAGTATCAGCGATTGAGGATGAAATGAATGAAAGGAAGCGAGAAGAGAAACCAAAAGAAAAAAGAAGAAAAAGAAATGAACAAAGCCTGCAAGAAGTATGGGATTATGTAAAAAGACCAAATCTACGTCTGATTGGGGTGCCTGAAAGTGAGGAGAAAAATGGAACCAAGTTGGAAAACACTCTTCAGGATATCATCCAGGAGAACTTCCCCAACCTAGTAGGGCAGGCCAACATTCAAATCCAGGAAATACAGAGAACGCCACAAAGATACTCCTCGAGAAGAGCAACTCCAAGACACATAATTGCCAGATTCACCAAAGTTGAAATGAAGGAAAAAATCTTAAGGGCAGCCAGAGTGAAAGGTCGAGTTACCCACAAAGGGAAGCCCATCGGACTAACAGATCTCTCGGCAGAAACTCTCCAAGCCAGAAGAGAGTGGGGGCCAATATTCAACATTCTTAAAGAAAAGAATTTTAAACCCAGAATTTCATATCCAGCCAAACTAAGTTTCATAAGTGAAGGAGAAATAAAATCCTTTACAGATAAGCAAATGCTTAGAGATTTTGTCACCACTAGGCCTGCCTTACAAGAGACCCTGAAGGAAGCACTAAACATGGAAAGGAACAACCGGTACCAGCCATTGCAAAAACATGCCAACATGTAAAGACCATCGAGGCTAGGAAGAAACTGCATCAACTAACGAGCAAAATAACCAGTTAATATCATAATGGCAGGATCAAGTTCACACATAACAATATTAACCTTAAATGTAAATGGACTAAATGCTCCAATTAAAAGACACAGACTGGCAAACTGGATAAAGAGTCAAGACCCATCAGTCTGCTGTATTCAGGAGACCCATCTCACATGCAGAGACATACATAGGCTCAAAATAAAGGGATGGAGGAAGGTGTTTACCAAGCAAATGGAGAACAAAAAAAAGCGGGGGTTGCAATACTAGTCTCTGATAAAACAGACTTTAAACCATCAAAGATCAAAAGAGACAAAGAAGGCCATTACATAATGGTTAAGGGATCAATTCAACAGGAAGAGCTAACTATCCTAAATATATATGCACCCAATACAGGAGAACCCAGATTCATCAAGCAAGTCCTTAGAGACTTACAAAGAGACTTAGACTCCCATACAGTAATAATGGGAGACTTCAACACTCCACTGTCAACATTAGACAGATCAACGAGACAGAAAGTTAACAAGGATATCCAGGAATTGAACTCATCTCTGCAGCAAGCAGACCTAATAGACATCTATAGAACTCTCCACCCCAAATCAACAGAATATACATTCTTCTCAGCACCACATCGTACTTACTCCAAAATTGACCACGTAATTGGAAGTAAAGCACTCCTCAGCAAATGTACAAGAACAGAAATTATAACAAACTGTCTCTCAGACCACAGTGCAATCAAACTAGAACTCAGGACTACGAAACTCAATCAAAACCACTCAACTACATGGAAACTGAACAACCTGCTCCTGAATGACTACTGGGTACATAACGAAATGAAGGCAGAAATAAAGATGTTCTTTGAAACCAATGAGAACAAAGATACAACATACCAGAATCTCTGGGACACATTTAAAGCAGTGTGTAGAGGGAAATTTATAGCAGTAAATGCCCACAAGAGAAAGCAGGAAAGATCTAAAATTGACACTCTAACATCACAATTAAAAGAACTAGAGAAGCAAGAGCAAACACATTCGAAAGCTAGCAGAAGGCAAGAAATAACTAAGATCAGAGCAGAACTGAAGGAGATAGAGACACAAAAAACCCTCCAAAAAATCAATGAATCCAGGAGTTGGTTTTTTGAAAAGATCAACAAAATTGACAGACCACTAGCAAGACTAATAAAGAAGAAAAGAGAGAAGAATCAAATCGACGCAATTAAAAATGATAAAGGGGATATCACCACCGACCCCACAGAAATACAAACTACCATCAGAGAATACTATAAACACCTCTACGCAAATAAACTGGAAAATCTAGAAGAAATGGATAATTTCCTGGACACTTACACTCTTCCAAGACTAAACCAGGAAGAAGTTGAATCCCTGAATAGACCAATAGCAGGCTCTGAAATTGAGGCAATCATTAATAGCCTACCAACCAAAAAAAGTCCAGGACCAGATGGATTCACAGCTGAATTCTACCAGAGGTACAAGGAGGAGTTGGTACCATTCCTTCTGAAACTATTCCAATCAATAGAAAAAGAGGGAATCCTCCCTAACTCATTTTATGAGGCCAACATCATCCTGATACCAAAGCCTGGCAGAGACACAACAAAAAAAGAGAATTTTAGACCAATATCCCTGATGAACATCGATGCAAAAATCCTCAATAAAATACTGGCAAACCGGATTCAGCAACACATCAAAAAGCTTATCCACCATGATCAAGTGGGCTTCATCCCTGGGATGCAAGGCTGGTTCAACATTTGCAAATCAATAAACATAATCCAGCATAGAAACAGAACCAAAGACAAGAACCACATGATTATCTCAATAGATGCAGAAAAGGCTTTTGACAAAATTCAACAGCCCGTCATGCTAAAAACGCTCAATAAATTCGGTATTGATGGAACGTACCTCAAAATAATAAGAGCTATTTATGACAAACCCACAGATAATATCATACTGAATGGGCACAAACTGGAAAAATTCCCTTTGAAAACTGGCACAAGACAGGGATGCCCTCTCTCACCACTCCTATTCAACATAGTGTTGGAAGTTCTGGCTAGGGCCATCAGGCAAGAGAAAGAAATCAAGGGTATTCAGTTAGGAAAAGAAGAAGTCAAATTGTCCCTGTTTGCAGATGACATGATTGTATATTTAGAAAACCCCATTGTCTCAGCCCAAAATCTCCTTAAGCTGATAAGCAACTTCAGCAAAGTCTCAGGATACAAAATTAATGTGCAAAAATCACAAGCATTCTTATACACCAGTAACAGACAAACAGAGAGCCAAATCAGGAATGAACTTCCATTCACAATTGCTTCAAAGAGAATCAAATACCTAGGAATCCAACTTACAAGGGATGTAAAGGACCTCTTCAAGGACAACTACAAACCACTGCTCAGTGAAATAAAAGAGGACACAAACAAATGGAAGAACATACCATGCTCATGGATAGGAAGAATCAATATCGTGAAAATGGCCATACTGCCCAAGGTAATTTATAGATTCAATGCCATCCCCATCAAGCTACCAATGAGTTTCTTCACAGAATTGGAAAAAACTGCTTTAAAGTTCATATGGAACCAAAAAAGAGCCTGCATCTCCAAGACAATCCTAAGTCAAAAGAACAAAGCTGGAGGCATCACACTACCTGACTTCAAACTATACTACAAGGCTACAGTAACCAAAACAGCATGGTACTGGTACCAAAACAGAGATATAGACCAATGGAACAGAACAGAGTCCTCAGAAATAATACCACACATCTACAGCCATCTGATCTTTGACAAACCTGAGAGAAACAAGAAATGGGGAAAGGATTCCCTATTTAATAAATGGTGCTGGGAAAATTGGCTAGCCATAAGTAGAAAGCTGAAACTGGATCCTTTCCTTACTCCTTATACGAAAATTAATTCAAGATGGATTAGAGACTTAAATGTTAGACCTAATACCATAAAAATCCTAGAGGAAAACCTAGGTAGTACCATTCAGGACATAGGCATGGGCAAAGACTTCATGTCTAAAACACCAAAAGCAACGGCAGCCAAAGCCAAAATTGACAAATGGGATCTCATTAAACTAAAGAGCTTCTGCACAGCAAAAGAAACTACCATCAGAGTGAACAGGCAACCTACAGAATGGGAGAAAATGTTTGCAATCTACTCATCTGACAGAGGGCTAATATCCAGAACCTACAAAGAAGTCAAATAAATTTACAAGAAAAAAACAAACAACCCCATCAAAAAGTGGGCAAAGGATATGAACAGACATTTCTCAAAAGAAGACATTCATATAGCCAACAGACACATGAAAAAATGCTCATCATCACTGGCCATCAGAGAAATGCAAATCAAAACCACAATGAGATACCATCTCACACCAGTTAGAATGGCGATCATTAAAAAGTCAGGAAACAACAGGTGTTGGAGAGGATGTGGAGAAATAGGAACACTTTTACACTGTTGGTGGGATTGTAAACTAGTTCAACCATTATGGAAAACAGTATGGCGATTCCTCAAGGATCTAGAACTAGATGTACCATATGACCCAGCCATCCCATTACTGGGGATATACCCAAAGGATTATAAATTATGCTGCTATAAAGACACATGCACACGTATGTTTATTGCAGCACTATTCACAATAGCAAAGACTTGGAATCAACCCAAATGTCCATCAGTGACAGATTGGATTAAGAAAATGTAGCACATATACACCATGGAATACTATGCAGCCATCAAAAAGGATGAGTTTGTGTCCTTTGTAGGGACATGGATGCAGCTGGAAACCATCATTCTTAGCAAACTGTCACAAGAACAGAAAACCAAACACCGCATGTTCTCACTCATTGGTGGGAACTGAACAATGAGATCACTTGGACTCAGGAAGGGGAACATCACACACTGGGGCCTATCATGGGGAGGGGGGCGGGGGGAGGGATTGCATTGGGAGTTATACCTGATGTAAATGATGAGTTGATGGGTGCAGCACAGCAACATGGCACAAGTATACATATGTAACAAATCTGCACGTTATGCACATGTACCCTACAACTTAAAGTATAATAAGAATAAATAAATTAAAAAAAAAAAAAAACTTAACTGTGCATATGAGTCACCTGGGAATGGAGTTAAAATGTAGGTTCTCATTCTGTAGGTCTGGGGCAGGGACTGAGAGTCTGCATTTCAGAAAAGCTCCCAGTTGATGCCAGTGTTGTTCATCTGTGAAACACAATTTGAGTGCCTCTCGCCTATATGGCTTTTAGAATAACCTTGGGACTTAAAAAATATATATAAAATAAAATGTGTGTGTGTGTGTGTGTACATATATATATACAGTTCAATTAAATCAGAATCTTTAAGAGGACATAAGATATTTAAAGTGATTCTCAGGTGATTCTAAATTCACAGTGATTCCATGTGTAACCAGGGTTCAAAACCAGTGTCCTAAATGAAAATGCAAATGAGAAAGAAAACTAAAATTTCCCTTTTTTTAGTTACCAGACTTACAACACTCATGCCATTTAAACTCCAGTTGTAGGCAAAGAAAACTTAGGCTGCCTAAATGCATATTTTTATGCCAAGTAAAAATTTCTGTGAGTTCTTCTCTACCTTAAGTCCAGATTCCAGGATTCAGGCACCTGCCTTTGTGTGTGTGTATGTGTGTTTGTGTGTGTGTGTTTGAAAAACTGCAAACATTAAACTATAGTTATCATAATCCTCTTTCATGTATCATTGGTAGGTGAGTAATAGGGCAGATGTCTAGGGGCAGAGCCTTAATATTTGTGCCAGTGAATCAACGACTTGAATTGCTGTCCATGGTCCTGGTGCTATGACCCATTTGTTTTCCTGAAGTTTAGTTGTTAACAGGTTGTCAAAGACTTTTATTTATTTATGTTTTTACCTTATTGGCTCTTTCTCCATGCGCCTTTCTTACCTATATATGAAATAAGAGAATATTATATTGCATATATTCTTAAAAGCACCAAACGAGAGGGAAAGAGACCTAGAAATATCAGGATATCACAAAGGGTTGTTTAGAGTAAAAGCAAAATAGTACTATCATTTCTCCCTGTCAGCAGAGCTTTTCATTATGTGGAATACAGTGACACAGGTAAACTTGAATATGTCATTGTATATTTTATTTTTCAAAAGATTATTCATAAGCTATTAACAGATATTTTTATAGCTGCCACTATCAGAAAATTGCAGTATTAATTTTTTTCTGTTCAAAAGCAAGTTCTTAAAAAGCAATTCAGAATTCTATTTTTGAACATGAGAGTCCTGAACATGCCCTCCTACCACAAACCACTAGAAAACTGTAAAATAGAAGAAAGAACCATTCTCAAACATTGGAAACAGTTTAGGGCTGTTATCCATGATTTTTAAAAAAGGAACATGATGGGCAATATGATATTCCCAGATTTCTCCCTGGAGACGTAGTCTGGACCATGACCCAGAAAGTGGGCTCCCAAGCAGAGCACATCAGTCTTGCTAAAATGGGATAACAGTAGTTAAGAGCTTGGAGAGGCTAAGGTAGCTGGTGTTTGTAGGACAGAATATGACAAGAGCAGAGAGAAACACAGTAAAGGAGCTTCGTGGATCTGTGTAGGAGTCACCTTGAGTCTATTGCTGGATATTAATTTGCACTGGCTAGCACAAAATTTCATCAGACTGGTGAAGAATTACCAAGCATGTATAAGCTGAACACCTATCAGAGATTTCATAGGAATGGGGGATATACAAGTTACAACAAGCCAGATTGGAGACAGTTTGTAGGCATACCTCAGGGCATTCAACATAGATTCCTGAAGGAGAATTCTTTAGAATTGGAATAAAGTAACACTAGAGGAAAGACATCTCTAGAACAACCACCACAAAGCAAAAATAAATAAAATAAAAGGCCTCAAAAATATGAGACTGATCCACAAATTACTTAACTGACTTCAAAGTAAATTGCAATATTATTTAAAAGAAGGCAACACATTTTTAACATGCAAATATGTAATTTTACAATATTTAACATCCAATAAATTATTAGTTAAGATTGAAAGAGGCAAGAAAAATATGTCCTATTTACCAGGAGAGAAATTCAATAACAAAAAGAGACTTAACAACAGTAATAATATTAGCAGACAGTTTTAACCTAGTTATTATAAATATGCTAAAGAATTTGAAAATATAAAAAATAATGCAGAGATAAATAAAAATATAAAAAGCAAAATGAAAATTCTAGCGCTTACAAATGCAGTATCTAATTTTTTTTAAAAAATCAAATTATTTCCTAATATTCTTTACATCCTATCACCATCCCACCTTGGAGACTTTAGCTGAGTGTTTGAAATGGTCCCACGGCTCACTGATGACGTTATTCATTACTTTCATCATTTTTTCTTTCGGCTTTTCATTTTGGTAATTTCTAATGCTATGTAAGTCCACGCTACTTTTTCTTCTGTAATGCGTAATCTTCTGTTCATCTCATCAATTGTACTTATCATTTCAAACATTGTAGTTTCCATATATTGATGTTTTGAGTCTTTTAAGTATTTTCCATGTATCTACTTAACTTTCCAATCTTTCCTTGAATATATGGAATTCAGTTATAATTATCATTTTAATGTTCTGATATACTAATTTTTTTTTTTTTTTTTTGAGATGGAGTCTCGCTCTGTCACCCAGGCTGGAGTGCAGTGACCGGATCTCGGCTCACTGCAAGCTCCGCCTGCCGGGTTTACGCCATTCTCCTGCCTCAGCCTCCCGAGTAGCTGAGACTACAGGCGCCCGCCACCATGCCCGGCTAGTTTTTTGTATTTTTTTTAGTAGAGACGGGATTTCACCATGTTAGCCAGGATGGACTCGATCTCCTGACCTCGTGATCTGCCCATCTCAGCCTCCCAAAGTGCTGGAATTACAGGCTTGAGCCATGATATACTAATTTTATCATGTATCATTTCTTGGTTAGTTTCAATTGAGTATTTTTTTTCTCCTCGTTATAGGTCATATTATTTTGTTTCTTCTCATACCTTGATTGGATGGCAGACATTGTGAATTTTACCCTATTAGTTGTTGGATGCTTTTGTATTTTTTTTTATTTTAAAATATGTAATTGACAAAGATTAAATATATTCGAAGTGTACAATGTGATGTTAAGGTATACATATACATGTGTAAGGATTACCACAATCAAATTAATTATTACATTCATCACCACTTATGCCTTACTTTAAATTCCCCAGAACTTGTTCATCTTATACCTGAATGTTTGTACTTTTTGACCAACATCTCCCCATGTTCTTTTCCTCCCATTCCCTGGTAATCACCCTTCTACTGTCTGCTTGTATGAGTTCAGCATTTTCAGAGTCACATATAAGTGATATCACACAGGGTTTATCTTTCTATGTCTGGCTTATTTCACTTAGTATAATGTCTGCCGGGTTCAGATATGTGTTACAAATGGTTAGGATATACTTCTTTTTCATTATTGAATAATATTCCATTATGAATATGTACCACAATTTCTTTATCCACTGTACCATCAATCTTTATCTCTGGATGGAAAATTAGGTTGTTTCTACATTTTGACTATTATGAATAATGCTGCAATAAACATCAAGGTGCATACATCTCTTTGAGATCCTGATTTCATTTTCTGTGGATACATACCCAGAAGTGAAGTTTCTGGACCATATTGTAGTACTATTTTTATTTTTTTGAGGAAGCTCCACACTGTTTTCCGAAATGGTTGTACCAATTTACCTTCCTACCAACAGAATAGAAAAGTTCCCTTTGTTCCACAATCTAATCAAAACTTGCCTTTTTCATAATAGCCAGCCTAATAGGTGTGGGGTAATATCTCACTGTGATTTTGATTTGCATTTCTTCTGATGATTAGTGATATTGAGAAACTTTTCATATACCTTTTGTCCATTTGTATGTCTTTGGAAATATGTCTACTCAAGCTATTTGCCCACATTTTAAATGAATTTGGGGTTTTGGGTTTTTTTTTTTTTTTTGCTATTGAATTGTATGACGACTTTATATATTTTGGATATTAAACCCTATTAGGACATATGGTTTGCAAATATTTTCTCTGATTTAATTGATGCCTGTTTATTTTGTTGATAGTTTCCTTTGCTCTGTGGAAACTGTTTTAGTTTGATGTAGTCCTACTTGTTTGTTTTGGCTTCTGTTGCCTCTGCTTCTTTTTTGTCATATCCAAAACATCATTGCCAAGGCCAAAGGCAAAGGGCTTTTCCCCTATGTTGTCTTCTAAGAGTTTTACAGTTTCAGACCTTACATTTCTTTTATATGGTATAAGACAAAGTTCCAATTCTTTTTTTTGCCTGTGGATATCCAGTTTCCTCAAAACCGTTTATTGAAGAAACTTTCCTTTCCTCATTATGTATTCTTGGTGCCTTGGTATTAGTTAAATATCATTTAGCTCTGTTCCTGAATAGCTTAAAAACAGTTTTATTTTTCGGCTGTTAGGTGGAAACAGACCTGTTCAATCCGGAGCTAATTTTGCCCCATTAATGAGGTAAATCTCTTTTGGGAACGAGATTGCCTTTTGCATTATCAGGTTAGCTGGTGTGGGTGATGATGAAGGGAACTATTTCAAGTGTGAGTTTGAGAGCTTGATCTCTTTAACCCTTCAGGTGGTTTTATCCTCAGGCTTGGCTAGTTCCCTCACATTTGTGTGTTCAGCTGAAGACTCTAGAGGAACCCTCTGCAGATCTCGGAGACACTCTCCCTCTGCACAACTGTCTCCTGTCAGGTATCTGCTCTGCAAACTTTAGCTGTCTCTGCCTTTCTGAACTCCCAACTTTAACTTTTCAACTCACAGAGAAGGCTAGGCTCCTTTTGGGAATTTCCTCCGTTTGCCACAGACTATAAACCCTGTGGCAAAAAGTTAAGGTTGTATGCTGGGGCAACTGCAGGCTCACCTCCTTTATTTCTCATCTCTGAGATTGCCATACTTGGTTGCCTGATAGGCATTGTCTTAAACACTGCTGTTTTATATTTTTTATTTCTCTCTCTCTCTCTTTCTTTTTTGTAGTAGTTTTGGGTGGAAGTGTATATCCAGCCCCTGTGGCTTCCTTAGGCTGAAAGTGGAAATTCCTTCCCCCCTAAAAAAAAAAAATCATATTAAAAAAAATCCCACTTCTTTTTCTGTAACTTATCTTCTATCGTTAATTTACATTTTCTACTCTCAATTTGAGAGTAACACATTATAAAATTGTAGTTTCAACAGGGAGACTTTTTCAAAGAATCTTATTGTCTGTTGTTAACTATTGACATGAATTTTCTATCCATTCACTTCATTTTATTCTAAAACAAAGTTTTGTTAGGCTAATATACTAATGGGTCTTTATGATAAAAATATAGGTAATACAGAAAGAAATTAAAATAAATTTTTAAAAGATTTCTTGAGAAATTGGTGTGTAATATCTTTTCAAAATACAGCTTGGTCAAACATAAATATTCCTAGTCACCACACAAAATAATTAGTTAAAAACAGACAATAAAATCTCTAAATGGTGCCTTATTACACAAAAAGTCTATACCAAAATATAGACATTGAAGCCATAAAAGGATTTTTAAAGAATCAAAGCAGATTAAAAACCAAAATTTCTTAGAAAATGGTATTCTATATTAAAAAAAAATGTAGTTAAAAGTATTCTGATGTATAGAAAACTTGGTATGTTAAATAGCATTTAAAAACTGAATTTTTAGAAAATATATTTTATATATTCCACTGAAAGCAAGAAGCTGAATAGTTATTCATAATTGTGAATTCAGAATCAAAAAAAGCAAAGAAGGCTGAAGGTGAAAATAAACATGAAAAATATACTTAAAATGTCATATGCCATGCAAATGGTTGGATTGTTATAAAATGATTCCCTGATTCACAGAAATCATCACTGCTGTTAAAAAATATTAGAATGCTTTCAGGCACCTCATTGTTGTAGATACTGTGTCAGAATCAACTAGTTTGGGGCCAATTCTTATTTGTCTTTATTATTTCTAAAAATGCTTCACAATGTTTATTCCCATGAGAATCTACTTTACTCATATTAATTTTTTTCTTTTTAAAAGAATTATACACAAATTAAATAGTAATACATAAATCATATTACTTACAATTTATTTGGAACATGCACAATTTAGGAAAATATGATGACCATCCATAATTTACCTGCCATTCTCCCATCATTAGTAATTTATTGAAAATTTTGTTATTGTAAATACTTATTGAATCATTATTTGCGATTTAGGTTATGCCCTTTTTGTATTTCTTAAGTAGGACATACTGGATTCAGTTTTTTTTTTTCTTTTTTAATTTTAATTTTATTTTCTGTTAATTTTTTTTTTAACTTTTATTTTGGGTTCGGGGTACATGTGAAGGTTTGTTATGTAAGTAAACTCATGTCATGGGGGTTTATTGTACAGATTATTTCATCACTCAAGTATTAAGCCCAGTACCCAATAGTTATCTTTTCTGCTCCTCTCCTTCTTCCCACTCTTCACCCTCAAGTAGACCCCGATGTATGTTGTTCCCTTCTTTTTGTCGTGAGTTCTCATCATTTAGCTCGCAGTTATAGATGAGAACATGATGTATTTGGTTTTCTGTTCCTGCATTCATTTGCTAAGGATAATGGCCTCCAGCTCCATCCATGTTCCTGCAAAAGACATATCCTCATTCTTTTTTTTTGGCTGCATAGGATTCTATGGTGTATATCTACTGCAATTTATCCAACCTGTCATTGATGGGCATTTAGGTTGATTCTATATCTTTGCTATTTGGAATAGTGCTGCAATGAACATCTGTGTGCATGTGTCTTTATGGTAGAATGATTTATATTCCTCTGCGTTTATACCCAGTAATGAGATTGCTGGGTTGAATTGTATTTCTATTTTTGTTTTTGTTTTTGTTTTCTAAATTATACTTTAAGTTCTAGGGTACATGTGCATAAAGTGCAGGTTTGTTACATATGTATACATGTGCCATGTTGGTGTGCTGTACCCATTAACTCGTCATTTACATTAGATATATCTCCTAATGCTATCCCTTCCCCCTCCCCCCTCCCCACAATAGGCCCCGGTGTGTGATGTTCACCTTCCTATGTCCAAGTAATCTCATTGTTCATTTCCCACCTGTGAGTGAGAACATGCAGTGTTTGGTTTTCTGTTTTTGCGACAGTTTGCTGAGAATGATGGATTCCAACTGCATCCATGTCCCTACAAAGGACACGAACTCATCCTTTTTTATGGCTGCATAGTATTCCATGGTATATATGTGCCACATTTTCTTAATCCAGTCTGTCACTGATGGACATTTGGGTTGGTTCCAAGTCTTTGCTATTGTAAATAGTGCCGCAATAAACATACGTGTGCATGTGTCTTTATAGCAGCATGACTTATAATCCTTTGGGTATATCCCCAGTAATGGGATGGCTGGGTCAAATGGTATTTCTAGTTCTAGATCCTTAAGGAATCGCCACACTGTTTTCCACAATGGTTGAACTTGTTTACAGTCCCACCAACAGTGTAAAGGTGTTCCTATTTTTCCACATCCTCTCCAGAACCTGTTGTTTCCTGATTTTTTAGTGATTGCCATTCTAACTGGTGTGAGATGGTATCTCATTGTGGTTTTGGTTTGCATTTATCTGATAGTGAGTGATGATGAGCATTTTTTCATGTGTCTGTTGGCTGTATGAATGTCTTCTTTTGAGAAGTGTCTGTTCATATCCTTTGCCCACTTTCTCATGGGTTTTTTTTTTTTTTTTCTTGTAAATTTGTTTGAGTTCTTTGTAGGTTCTGGATATTAGCCCTCTGTCAGATGAGTAGATTGCAAAAATTTTCACCCATTCTGTAGGCTGCCTGTTCACTCTGATGGTAGTTTCTTTTGCTGTGCAGAAGCTCTTTAGTTTAATGAGATCCCATTTGTCAATTTCGGCTTTCGTTGCCATAGCTTTTGGTGTTTTAGACATGAAGTCCTTGCCCATGCCTATGTCCTGAATGGTACTACCTAGGTTTTCTTCTAGGGCTTTTATGGTTTTAGGTCTAACATTTAAGACTCTAATCCATCTGGAATTAATTTTTGTATAAGGAGTAAGGAAAGAATCCAGTTTCAGCTTTCTACTTATGGCTAGCCAGTTTTCCCAGCACCATTTGTTAAATAGGGAATCTTTTCCTCATTTCTTGTTTTTGTCAGGTTTGTCAAAGATCAGATGGCTGTAGATGTGTGGTATTATTTCTGAGGGCTCTGTTCTGTTCCATTGGTCTATATCTCTGTTTTGGTACCAGTACCATGTTGTTTTGGTTACTGTAGCCTTGTAGTATAGTTTGAAGTCAGGTAGCGTGATGCCTCCAGCTTTGTTCTTTCGGCTGAGGATTGTCTTGGCAATGCGGGCTCTTTTTTGGTTCCATATGAACTTTAAAGTAGTTTTTTCCAATTCTGTGAAGAAAGTCGTTGGTAGCTTGAAGGGGATGGCATTGAATCTATAAATTACCTTGGGCAGTATGGCCATTTTCACAATATTGATTCTTCCTATCCATGAGCATGGTATGTTCTTCCATTTGTTTGTGTCCTCTTTTATTTCACTGAGCAGTGGTTTGTAGTTGTCCTTGAAGAGGTCCTTTACATCCCTTGTAAGTTGGATTCCTAGATATTTTATTCTCTTTGAAGCTATTGTGAATGGGAGTTCATTCATGATTTGGCTGTCTGTCTGTTACTGGTGTATAAGAATGCTTGTGATTTTTGCACATTGATTTTGTATCCTGAGACTTTGCTGAAGTTGCTTATCACCTTAAGGAGATTTTGGACTGAGACAGTCGGGTTTTCTAAATATACAATAATGTCATCTGCAAACAGGGATAATTTGACTTCTTCTTTTCCAAACTGACTACCCTTTCTTTCTTTCTCTTGCCTGATTGCCCTAGACAGAACTTCCAACACTATGTTGAATAGGAGTGGTGAGAGAGGGCATCCCTGTCTTGTGCCAGTTTTCAAAGGGAATGCTTCCAGTTTTTGTCCATTCAGTATGATTTTGGCTGTGGGTTTGTCATAAATAGCTCTTATTATTTTGAGATACATTGCATCAATACCGAATTTATTGAGAGTTTTTAGCATGAAGGGCTGTTGAATTTTGTCAAAGGCCTTTTCTGCATCTATTGAGATAATGATGTGGTTTTTGTCTTTGGATCTGTTTGTATGCTGTATTATGTTTATTGATTTGCGTATGTTGAACCAGCCTTGCATCCCAGGGATGAAGCCCACTTGATCATGGTGGATAAGCTTTTCGATGTGCTGCTGGATTTGGTTTGCCAGTATTTTATTGAGGATTTTTGCATCGATGTTCATCAGGGATATTGGTCCAAAATTCTCTTTTTTTTGGTTGTATCTGCCAGGCTTTGGTATCAGGATGATGTTGGCCTCGTAAAATGAGTTAGGGAGGATTCCTTCTTTTTCTATTGATTGGAATAGTTTCAGAAGGAATGGTACCAACTCCTCCTTGTACCTCTGGTAGAATTCAGCTGTGAATCCATCTGGTCCTGGACGTTTTTTGGTTGGTAGGCTATTAATTATTGCCTCAATTTCAGAGCCTACTATTGGCCTATTCAGGGATTCAACTTCTTCCTGGTTTAATCTTGGGAGAGTGTAAGTGTCCAGGAAATTATCCATTTCTTCTAGGTTTTCTAGTTTATTTGCATAGAGTTGTTTAGAGTATTCTGTGATGGTAGTTTGTGTTTCTGTGGGGTCGGTGGTGATATCCCCTTTATCATTTTTAATTGCGTCAATTTGATTCTTCTCTCTTTTCTTCTTTATTAGTCTTGCTAGTGGTCTATCAATTTTGTTGATCTTTTCAAAAAACCAGCTCCTGGATTTATTGATTTTTTGGAGGGTTTTTTGTGTCTGTGTCTCCTTCAATTCTGCTCTGATCTTAGTTATTTCTTGCCTTCTGCTAGCTTTTGAATGTGTTTGCTCTTGCTTCTCTAACTCTTTTAATTGTGATGTTAGGGTGTCAATTTTAGATCTTTCCAGCTTTCTCTTGTGGGCATTTAGTGCTATAAATTTCCCTCTACACACTGCTTTAAATGTGTCCCAGAGATTCTGGTATGTTGTATCTTTGTTTTCATTGGTTTCAAAGAACATCTTTATTTCTGCCTTCATTTCGTTATGTACCCAGTAGTCATTCAGGAGCAGGTTGTTCAGTTTCCATGTAGTTGAGCAGTTTTGGTTGAGTTTTTTAGTCCTGAGTTCTAGTTTGATTGCACTGTGGTCTGAGAGACAGTTTGTTCTAATTTCTGTTCTTTTACATTTGCTGAGGAGTGCTTTACTTCCAACTATGTGGTCAATTTTGGAATAAGTGCGATGTGGTGTTGAGAAGAATGTATATTCTGTTGATTTGGGGTGGAGAGTTCTGTAGATGTCTATTAGGTCCCCTTGGTGCAGAGTTGAGTTCAATTCCTGGGTATCCTTGTTAACTTTCTGTCTCATTGATCTGTCTAATGTTGACAGTGGGGTATTAAAGTCTCCCATTATTATTGTATGGGAGTCTAAGTCTCTTTTTAAGTCTCTTAGGACTTGCTTTATGAATCTGGGTTCTCCTGTATTGGGTGCATATATATTTAGGATAGTTAGCTCTTCCTGATGAATTGATCCCTTTACCATTATGTAATGGCCTTCTTTGTCTCTTTTGATCTTTGATGGTTTAAAGTCTGTTTTATCAGAGACTAGGATTGCAACCCCTGCTTTTTTTTGTTTTCCATTCGCTTTGTAGATCTTCCTCCATCCCTTTATTTTGAGCCTATGTGTGTGTCTGCATATGAGATGGGTCTCCTGAATACAGCAAACTGATGGGTCTTGACTCTTTATCCAGTTTGCCAGTCTGTGTCTTTTAATTGGACCATTTAGTCCATTTACATTTAAGATTAATATTGTTATATGTGAACTTGATCCTGTCATTATGATATTAGCTGGTTATTTTGCTCGCTAGTTGATTCAGTTTCTTCCTAGCATCGATGGACTTTGCATTTTGACATGTTTTTGCAGTGGCTGGTACCTGTTGTTCCTTTCCATGTTTAGTGCTTCCTTCAGGATCTCTTGTAGGGCAGGCCTGGTGGTGACAAAATCTCTAAGCATTTGCTTGTCTGTGAAGGATTTTATTTCTTCTTCACTTACGAAACTTAGTTTGGCTGGATGTGAAATTCTGGGTTGATAATTCTTTTTTTAAGAATGTTGAATATTGGCCCCCACTCTCTTCTGGCTTGGAGAGTTTCTGCTGAGAGATCTGCTGTTAGTCTGATGGGCTTCCCTTTGTGTGTAACCCGACCTTTCTCTCTGGCTACCCTTAACATTTTTTCCTTCATTTCAACTTTGGTGAATCTGACAATTATGAGTCTTGGAGTTGCTCTTCTTGAGGAGTATCTTTGTGGCATTCTCTGTATTTTCTGAATTTGAATGTTGGCCTGCCTTACTAGGTTGGGGAAGTTCTCCTGGATGATATCCTGCAGAGTGTTTTCCAACTTGCTTCCATTTTTCCCGTCACTTTCAGGCATACCAATCAAACGTAGATTTGGTCTTTTCACATAATCCCATATTTTTTGGAGGCTTTGTTCATTTCTTTTTACTCTTTTTTCTCTACACTTCTCTTCTTGCTTCATTTCATTCATTTGATCTTTAATCGCTGATACTCTTTCTTCCAGTTGATCGAGTCAGTTACTGAAGCTTGTACATTTGTCACATAGTTCTCGTGTTATGGTTTTCATCTCTATCAGTTCTTCTAAGGTCTTCTCTGCATTGATTATTCTAGTTATCCATTCTTCCATTCTTTTTTCAAGGTTTTTAGTTTCTTTGCGCTGGTTACGTAGTTCCTCCTTTAGCTCTGAGAAGTTTGATTGACTGAAGCCGCCTTCTCTGATCTCGTCAAAGTCATTCTCCGTCCAGCTTTGTTCCATTGCTGGTGATGAGCTGCGTTCCTTTTGAGGGGGAGATGCGCTCTTATTTTTTGAATTTCCAGCTTTTCTGCACGGCTTTTTCCCCATCTTTGTTTTTTTATCTGCCTTTGGTCTTTGATGATGGTGACGTACTGATGGAGTTTTGGTGTGGGTATCCTTTCTGTTTGTTAGTTTTCCTTCTAACAGTCAGAACCCTCAGCTGTAGGTCTGTTGGAGTTTGCTTGAGGTCCACTCCAGACCTTGTTTGCCTGGGTATCAGCAGTGGAGGCTGCAGAAGATAGAATATTGCTGAACAGCGAGTGTTGCTGTCTGAATCTTGCTGTGGAAGCTTCCTCTCCGGAGTGTACCCCACCATGTGAGGTGTGAGGTGTCTGTCTGCACCTAGTGGGGGATGTCTCCCAGTTAGGCTACTCAGGGATCAGGGACCCACTTGAGCAGGCAGTCTGTCCATTCTCAGATCTCAGCCTCCGTGCTGGGAAATCCACTGCTCTCCTCAAAGCTGTCAGACAGGGGCAATTATCTCTGCCGAGGTTTCTGCTTTTTTTTGTTTAGCTATGCCCTATCCCCAGAGGAGGAGTCTACAGAGGCAGGCCAGCCTCCTTGAGCTGTGGTGGGCTCCACCCCTGGATTCAGTTTTAAGACAGTTTTTCATCTGCTTTTCACATGTTATAAAGTGGCTTTTCAAAATGTATGGATGGGCCCCAGGGAGCACATGTTTGTTTCACTGTTCTGTCTACAGAATGTCACTTCTTCCATGAATGCTAGTAGCTATCTTAAGTGTAGTTTCCCTTTGTACAAATAGCATTACCTTTCTTTGCTGTTGACTTTATAGTTCACTTTTGTGCAAGTTACTCACACCTTAGAAAAATTCCCTTATGAAGGTGACTTCATTGCTAAATCTTTTTAAATATGATCCACAAAATTTATAACACTATAGAAAGTGATTGATAAGAGATAATCTTCTAAAGAATGTCATCCAAGGAAGGCTAGTTTGGGTATTGAAAGACAAATTGATTGATTTTTATTTTATTTGTATTTCTTCACAATACCATAATTTGTTGACTTCTTAACTGCCGTGTGAATAAATAATGTCATTCCTGTTTTATATTTCCAGGTAAGTGGCTCAAGAAGGTGAATTAATAGAGAATGCCACACCAGAGAACATTAAATGATCCTAGATGTGATTGTGGAGGAGAAATAGTGAGCATTTCTCTATATTAAAACCCTTGGTGCAAATATTCTGAAAGAGAAAGCAGATAGAAGTAGATTTATTATCTTCATTTTAAAATAATTTCAGGGATTTCCTTGGAAGCTACCTTTTGTGATGTTATTAAGCTCACTCATCATATTTCCTTAGCTGTTCTTCCTTCTTACTTTCCTCTTTATTTCCTACTTTATGGCTTTTGTATATTGCTGTTCTACACTCTTTGGCCAAATTTTGGTTTTTAAAACTGAGAATTATAAAAGCAAAAGCTCATATGGAAGTTAACAATGTAATGGTTTTATGAATATTAACTAGTTTAACCTTTAAACATTACTATGGGATGTGTACTGATATTTTCCTTTAACAAATAAGGAAATTTAGCTAGAAAAGCTAAGTAACTTACTTAAGATTGCACATCTGTAACTGGTAGAGCCAGAAATTGAATTCATTGAGCCTGACTTCAGAATTCATGTTCACTGCTACTATGCTTTCCAGGCTTTATGATTGTTTTGATAGTTCTTAATTCCAAGAAAATAAGGCAGGGAGGGGGAAAACAGGTATAAAGGAAATAAGAAAGTAGGAAAAGAAGAACAGACAACTAATCTACACTTGTGATAGAAAATTGCATTTTTTTTGGCTCAACATCCCAATTATCTGTCATTTTCATGTCACAGGATACAAATTGATTCTTCAGTTTGTTAAAGTATTGATTTCTTTAAATTTCTGCTGTAGTTTCCAAATAAGATATTAACATTTAACAGCCATCTAAAGGAAAAGAGGTAGACTTGACAGAAATACAACTGGTGAGTTTGGAGGTGGATTGCAGCAGCACCACAGCATTCAAACTGGTTCTTGTTTTGTTCTGTTTTGTTTTGTTGTTGTTGTTTGCCTGTTTTGTTTGTTTTTTTCTTTTCGTTTGTTATTTTTTTTTAACATTGACTTTCTTGCTTTATTTCAATATGCTTAGTGTAGCCTTACTGAAGAAATTTTGAAAAAATCATACACACAGATTTTTTTTTAAATTGGTGATGTCTTCATCCCTACCTTTTCTGGGGGAGAAAAACATTGTGGAATACATATTTGGAAATAAATGTGTACACCTAGACTCAGTATGTGAGACATGGACATAATAAACGAAGTTCCACCTAATTATTTAGCATCAAGGTTACACAGTTTCAGTTCCTAAAAGCAACGTGACATTGGAAGTAAGGAATGCAGATTTCAGTATCTGACCTATTCAACCAAGGAGGAAGAATCTAGATTCTTTTGAATTATGGTGTATTCTAAGGAATGCTATTTTTAACTTTATTTTGAGATACTGTATTATTTTTCTTTCTATTAGGAAACACTGTCTTTTTACCTTTCCAGAGGAGCTTGTCTTCATTTAGCTTTAAAGCTAACTAGTTTTCTATTTGATATAAGATGCTATTTCACTACTATTTTCAGTGCTGTTCAATGAATATATTGCTTAGCTAACATATTCTCTGTTAAATGATACATCTCAATTTTATTAAAACTTTGAGTTACGAAAAGCTGCTTTTGTGGGTTATTTTTTCCTTTAAAGTGAAAAAAAGTTAATTCTATTTTGGGAAAAAGAATGTAGAATTAGTAGATTCTGATTTTGTAGAATGTTTAGGAATGTTGTCCAGTAGCAATAATAATGTATCCTGTTAAGTATGTTTAAACTAGTAGACTATATGTTAACATCGCTTCTCTTGAAATTACAGCTTTCTCTTTACATCACATGATTTATTATGTAAACTTGAGTACACTGACCATAAAGATTTTTCTTATCTCTGTAGTAATTCACAAGAATGACTTTTCTTTAATAATGATAGTGTATAGCATGCCTGTCAGATTTCTAAAATTGATTTACAATTATTCCCATCACTCCTCCAAGCTTACCAATAAGGTAGGTGATGTGAGCTACTTAGCCACTGGAGGCAAGTGAAACAGAAACATGAAAAGTGGTTATTTCTAGTTTTCCAGTAAGTGGCAAGAACTAGTAATGAAAATCTAAGCCCGTGAAACCAGTTACTCTGTGCCTTAACATATTCCTAATACAATAGTATTAGAGTATTTGGAAAACACAATTTAAGGAAAATGTGAAGTAATAATAGAGCAGGACTCTTCTGACCTTCAAGGGCACCTTCTGTCTATTAAATTGTTATCCTAACAGCTTCTTCAACCCCATCCATTTCATAAAGGTCAAGGCGTGGTTTTCACAAAAACCTAGCTGGGTCAAAATACTCATGATTATTTAAAACTTTGAAACAGTACTCACAGGCCATACTCATTTCTTACTTGATATATTTATAAATATACTTTGACATTGGTTATTTTCTGCTTTTACCACTAAATATCTGACTTACTTGTTTAAACTCAAATTTGGGCATTTGGAAGCAAGAGCAGGCAAGCAAATTGTGTGATAGAATGTGATATCCAAAATAACAAATTTTGAGGCTAATTATTTTTTTTCCCAAGTTATATATAACAATGCTTAACCTATTTGTGGTTAAGTATCACTGTAAGAATAATGAGATAATAAATTTAGGTAAGATAAATTTTACCAAGAAGTAGAGAATAATATCTACGATAGAAGAAAAATGCAACTTGTATTTATTTCTTAATGGTTGAGATCAATCTTTTACCGTGAAATATATTATTTCAAAATATACTCCTTCAAAATATGTTGTCATAGCCTTAATTACTTCCTGTTTTGTTAAAGTAACTGGGAAATAATTTTGGGTCAGAGTTACAGAATAGTATTGAAATACTCTACCAGACTTTATATCTTTTATGCAATAATTTATGGAGATTTCCTTTCGAGAGAGCAAATTAACATTCTTAAAAACAAGGGCTAGCTTTTCTTTTGTTACTAAAACCTAACATTCAGTCTTGAAATTTTATCATACTTTTACAAGTTACAATTAATCAAACCACTTTGCCACTAACTAGAAGTTTTGTAGCAAGTATTTCCATTTATTAAAGGATGTACACATTCATTTCTCTTGGATATTTATTTATTTTAAAATGTTCATCTAACAGCAGTTCAACACCTCTCTGCTTCCCTTTTTGCATAAAGTGGATTCCTGTGCAATTAATAATTTCTAAGAGTACAAAGACTTAGGAGAGCAATGAATTCTCAAAGCTGAGGTTATTCACAGCTCGGCTAACACACTTGTACTAACTGAACAAGTTCTCCTTCCACATTTTCAAATGTGTCTCTGAGTCTGTAACCACGCCTGTCCATTCACCCTCCCCCAATATTATTTATCTTTCCACTCCCACACCCTTTCTCATTGGCATCTTATCTATTCTTACAGTTCCAACCGCCATCTGTTGATATCTTCCTAATCTGTATCTTCAAAATAGACTTCTATTTCAGACTTGTATAATTTAATGGGAAGCAGATGTCTCACAGACACCTCAAGCTCAACGTCCTGTTCCCACCCTCTCACTTTCTATTGAAACTGTCTCTGCTGTCTGTAGTCCCTTCCTTGTTCTTTTGCGCATAAGTACGATTTTACAAAACCCTATTTAATAGACATGATAAGACCCTTTAATGTCTGTTACTGACCACATTTAATTAGTCACTGAGTTTTGATAAACTATATATCCTAAAATGTTTCTGTTTCTACTTTTTATATGTTTGAGTCAGTCCCTTATATTTTTGTGTGTGGACTAAGATGGGATTTCTTGACCTCAGCAATATTGACATTTGGGCTGGATAATTCCCTGTGGTAGCAGGCTGTCCTGTGCATTGTAGTATGTTTATAGTATTCCCGACCTCTACTCAATCGATGTCAGCAGCACCGCCATCTTTCTCAGTTGTGAAAATAAAAAATATCTCTAGATGTTGATAATTGACTCCTGAGGGGCAAAATCACCCTTTACTGAGAATAACTAAAATATTATTATACAATTGCTTACTCACTTGTTCCTGCATTTTCAGCTTCAATTTTTTCCAATCCATCTTCCACAAAAGTTAATTTTTCAAAATTAACTTACGGCTCGAACTCTCCTGTTTAAAACCTGTCAGTGACTCCACATGGCCTAAAGCCATTGCCCAGATGGCCTTAAGCCATTTATTGCCTCACTGCTCCGTTTTCTTTTGACCTGTGAACGTTACTCAAAGAGCCAAGAGTTAACTCTCAAAACTTTGTATTTACTATATACATAGTACAGACATCCTAACAAACATTCTTACAAACATTCTTAATATTAATGTTTAACCATAACTTCTAGGTAGCTTTGACTAAATTTAGACATGTGTTTAATTACCCCAACTCTTTCTTTCCTTGATTTCTTGTATTATATTTCTATATAGCTGGACCAGACATAAGACTATAATTCGATAAGAAGGGAACCCATTCATTTTCAGTATTGTTAATAAAGAAGCTTACCTAAAAGAAGGAAGTCAAAACAAGGTTTGCAAGCCGTAAATTTTAATTCCTATTCTCCTTTCCAAATTATGTTGAGAAAACAGAGAAACAAAAACAACTGCCCTACAGAAAGAACAGCATATATTTCAATGTACAATTCAGAAGCACCTGCATTAGTCAGAAATGCCATAGCAGTAACCTGACCTATTGTTAGAAATCTAGCAAGTACATTTTTCATTGTTCCCTAGTGGGACTTTATGCCAACCAGTATTGATTGTGAGAGTTTCAAACTTCTATTAGATTCTACTGTCACTTAGTTGATAATTATTTCAGCCCAACAGTAAGATGATTTAGAGTTGTGAAAATAAATAGATGGAGGCTATGCAGACTGGGTCAAACTGCCCAATACTTGGGCAAGCCTTGTCTGAGTTCTCGTTCTCATTTGATATCAGAGCATGAAATCTTCCCAATATAGATATTTCTGTAAGACTTTGCATTCTTAACTTTTAATTAGTCATGGAAATCATTGCTTTAATTTTTTTAAAGTATGATATGTTCAGTTACTGTAAGAACTTAATGTAACTCAGTATAGTTCAGAGTGATACCTAGAGTTTGTACAAATGTAGACATAAAGTGATGTGAAGCAGGACCTATGGTAAATGGGAAAGAGTAAGTAGGCATTGGCAAAAAGGAGCATACACAGGAATAGAAATGGGATGTCACCTGGTTCCAATCAGTACATAGGGTTTTACCTCTTTGAGACACGGACTAGCAGAGATATTTTGTTTTGCTCCCTCTAACACAGCATTTCTGCTAAGCTCCTATAAGCCATCTATTTCTTCCTCAGTTGGCAAGTGCATTTACAACTTTCATCAATATAGTGTGTGGTAAAAAGGATGGGCTCTAGAGGCAGGCTGCTTATACTCAAATTCCAACTGTACCACTTGCTAACCATGTGCTGTTGGATAAGTCACTTAACTTCTCTGTGCCTTGGTTTTCTCATCTGAAAATTGTGGTGGTAATAATGCTACTGATCTCATAAGATTGTGATATTGAATTAATTGCCCGTGTAAAATGCTTAGAACATTGCCTGCTAATGAGCAGCCATTCAATAAATGCTGTCTATCACTATCCAGCACAGACTGATACAACTAAATAGTAATACAAAACAAAGGCAGGTAGCACCTCAATTATCAATCTCAGATGGCCAGGGCATTCCTGACACAAATGGGAACAACTTCAAATAACTCTTCTTTCTTTCTGTTCTACCTTCTTTCAGGTGTCTGTTTCCTCTTCATGCGAAATTTGTAGTACTCAGTTGTCTCCTAGTTTACCTTATGGTTTTGATGCCTTCAACACTTGGCCTGAGTACAGAGTGTGAAATAAGAAAAAATAAAGTCAGTTACATCTTTTACTTGTAATTTTAAAAGGTCCTGGGTGATGGCTTTCAAATATGACTACTCCATAATGTGTCAAGATTTTTCTAGAAAAGTTTGGCCAAGGAGCATGGATTTGTCTGCTATGTTCACTAGCTGTTAACAGATAATTTCTTTTGATTTTTGCATTCTATTTTATTCTAAATCATCTCATTCTTGTTTCCTGTCACAAGCTAACATCTTATTCTTTTTTCACTAATTTGACATTTTGCAATGCTTATTAGATAAACGTTATTCACAGAATTTGGAAGCTTTTGCCTGATATCCTATAGACTTCAGGAGAAAGGTACTATGGAAAATATTACTGTAATTATTAACAATAGAAATAATAGCACACCACAGCTGTGAAAGAAATAGGAGAAAGTGCATCCAAGTGCTTTTGCAGACATTTTAAGGTTCACACAGCAGAAGCTTAGAAATAGATCTCCTCTTGTATTTTGGCCAAACCAAATCTCTTTCTCGATTTATGTTAATTATACCTAAAAACCCAATCCCCAAGGCCTTGGTCTTTTCATCTCCTCATTTAGAGCTCATTCTTTTTCACTGGCTAGTAATTACCGTCCAATGTCTTGACCACCCAGCTGTGCTCTGACAATGTTACCTAGTTTTAGCAATCCCGTCTTCTGCTGAGGTGAGCACTATTTCCTGCTGCTTAGTGACTGTTAAATCACCCCACAAAGATGCAAATACCTGGCTCCTTTGCAAAAAGAGATGGCAGTATAAGTCACCTACTTTTGTATGATGCAAGTAAAACTTACACATGAGAAGGAAATGAATTAGATTTTTCTGGATATTTGTTTCTCAAGATTGTATTTAAAGGTTTAGATCATATGGCCAGGGAAGGCATCTCTGTAGCTTACCACACTAATGGTTCTACGTAATTTTCCAAACAAGTGCTAAGTCGCTAAAGGAAGAAATTTCATGTTTCTTTAAAAAGTATGAGAGGAAATAAAGCCCCGATACATGTCACTTTAATAATCATTTAGAGTAGAGTCTGGAGTTCTGTTTTTTAATTGACACCTTCTCTTCTTTCTACCATTTGCAACTTGTACAAAAGAAGATGGTCATTGCTTTTGGAGCCAACAAATCACTAACTTTCAGCATGAACTGTTGACTCCAGGTAAAGCAGCCCCCAAAGTGTGATTTTTAATCACATATAAGTGAGCCTTCGTAACCTTGCTTCATTTTATCATATCTTTCTCATCTTCAGATTCTCCCCAAAAGGAAGTTAGTTTTCACATGATTCGGAATTTAGACACATTATTTAGCTCATAAAGAGGAAGATATAAATGACTAAAAATAAAGCGTAGGTATCCACATTTTGAGATGGGTTCATGGAGCCACTTATCATAAAATAATGTTTTGGCACTGGTAAATATCATTTTTGAAACACTTGATGAGAAATTTGGGGTATAAAAATCTGTTAAAGGATTTTATCCTTTAAAGAAAATTGCAGAAGGATCAAGTTACTTCTTCTAGGTAAAGCTTTCTCTGTTTGATGGTTCTGGAAGCCTTGTCTTTAATATGTTTACATTAATTATAGATATCAAAGGTAATTACACAAGGGCAAAAAAGTGAAATATCCATTTATCTGAAGAATGAAAGTTACATTAAGTGGTAGTAATTTACTGTTATTTTCCAAGAAATTGTTCAGCTGTTTTCAATTTATATAAGTTATAGTCTTGATGGAAAAAGATTATTTCAGCAACTACTTAGGTCAAATGGGGTTTTTGGCTTTTTAGAGCTGCATGATCCAGTATAGTACCAGTAGCTGTACATGACTATTAAGCGCTTGAAATGTGACCAGTCTGAATGGCAATTTGCTGTCAGTGTAAAATAGACAACTGGATTTCAAAGACTTAATACCAAAGAAATGTAAAATATCTTATTAATAATTTCTATATTGATTTCATCTTAAAATAATTATTTAGATACAATGGGTTAAATAAAATGTATTATAATTTCATGTGTTTCTCTTCATATGCTCAAGGAAAAATTAAAATTTTACATTGCACATCTAACTCATTATATTTCTATTAAATTATTCTGCTTTGGAGAATTAAACATTGTTGACAGCAGAATCACAGGAGAAAGAAGAGAATAGAATGAAGAGGACAATATGGGTTTGTGTCCAAATGCATCCCTTTATTCTGGTATCTGAACAATATAGAGAGCTACAAATAGGAGAAGAAACAAAACAAAACAAAGAACAGTTTTCATGAGGAACTTTGAGGATATAATCATCTCTGCTTGGGGGCCACTCCCACAGAATACAAAAGAAATGAACATGAAGAGGTTTTTATTTTTCTTGCTGCACATTAGGCTATTAAACATCTTGCACACCTTCTGTGGCTTCTTTCAGATATTCTTCCACGCTGCAACTAGGGGAGGCTATTGAATGTGATGGTCCCCTCAGATGCCTCGAGGAAGATGAACAATGGTAATCAGATATCCTAAAGTTATCTTTAGGGCACTGTGTCACAGGCAAAATAGCAGCAATGCCTGGTGGAAGCTGACTTTGTGCATACATATGAGAGCCCAAAGAAGACTTCAAACTTCATGGTGGGCTGCCGAAACAATTTGGGAAGATAGTATGAAGAGCCAAATTCCTATTGCCATTATGTCACTCCATAGGTACCTATGAACTAGGGAAACTTGGAAAAAATCAGAGTCCCCAGATTTACTCTTCAGTGGTCAAAGTAAGAAGGAATATTGTTATTTGAATTTTAATCACTGTCTTCTGTTTTCTTTCAAACAATAATTTTTCAATTATCATTAGGTTTTTTTTTTTTTTTTTTGAGCTACTAGCTTCTATTTTAAAATAAAACATTACTTTTGGATAACTTATTTGTTTTCAACAATTGAAACTTTATTTTTGTATACACTATTTGGGAAAATTCATTTCTCCCTGTGGGTTTATTTTGTTCCATTTGTTCTCCAGTGCTGGGCCTGGTTAGGAAACTTTTCTTTGACCTTTTTGGACATTTATTTCTCTCAGCTCCTCCTACAATTATTTAAGGCCCAATTCTTGTTATAAGTTCCTAATTGATGCAGGTAGTTGAATGAAAATCACCCCTTGCCACTCCCCCAATTCGCTTTCTGAATTGGAGAGAGAGGATAGCTGGAGGTGTTGTCCCTGTCTGTGGATGTGGTGGGGAGGAGTCAGAAAGTGGAAACATGGACATATTTTTGTTAGAGCTCTAAATCTAGTGATACATCATTGATTTTATCTCTGCCAGGAAATAAAACCTTCAGCTGCAGCTAAGAATTTGGAGGTTACTGAAGGAGGTTACTTTTTCAAGAGCAGAAGTAAGGATTCCACTGAATTTGCTCACCAAAGATAAGTCAGCAAAGAAAACTTACTGAAGAATACAGGTTGTCTACTGTGTTTTTCTTATTTTTTTGGAGGTTATTTGATCATGTTTATTTGAAAATTGACCCCTATATGACAGTCCATTCTGTTGAGTTTATTGTTAAAAGAGCAGGAATGATTAATGACTATAGTGAAATTATAGATTCCTATTGTTACTAGACTAATATTGTAAGAACCAGCTAAATCTTATAATGTATGATACATTTATGTGTGGCATTCTTTGGTGTAGAAATGATTGTGTAAATGCTGATGCTATGTAGTATACCTTCTGCCTAAATCAACATCAGTGCTAAAAATGTATATAAATAAGGTGAATATTTTGAATTTATTTAAGGCCCTTCTCCAAAAAAGAATAATAATTTAAATATTTTTTGTAGAACTATGAGAAAAGCTGACTAATTTGCATAAACTGAGGAGCACAATTGGAAATACAGCAAAATTGTTTAATTATTTTTAAGTGAATGCAAGTTTATTAAGACAGTAAAGGAATAAAAGAATGGCTACTCCATAGGCAGAGCAACAAAAATTATTGAATTTTTAAGTGAATATAATCATATTGCTTTGACTTATTGTCATCTATTTATAAGAAATAGCTATTCCACAATCTTCTTAATGTTTAAATATTTTGTAATAGGCATTAATATTATATATTTTTATATGTTATTCATATATATTAATAATAATAACTAATAAATACATATTTCTTATTATGTACCTGACATTGGAGTAAGTATTGAGCCTGTGAGGTGAGTAACATTATTACCTGATTTAACAAATGAGGAAACTAAAGTCCTTAAAAATGGTGGCTTTTGTTGACATATGTTGTTTTGAATGCTTTCCTTCCTGTTCCCCATCATTTGGCATGAGTTCCTTGGGAAATGACTCCTCCACTGAATGCAATCAAGTTAAAACTGTCAAGCCATATATTTTTCTGCCTTCTCTAAGAATAAATGATGGTCAAGTGTTCTTTCTTCCAGGAACATAAATCTTAAGCAGACTTACATAAGGAAGGGAAGTGGTTGAATCTGAGGTATTTCCATGGTGGTCTTTGTGGAAAGCCTTCCATGAGTTCCCAGTCCATATTCTCCAAAGGATTTCTTGGATATGCTTTATTTATGGTTAATTTTCCAACTTCCCTTAAGTGTTGTGTGCTCTAATATTTTATTCTCTCTGTTTTTTGCTTCACTTAGTTAGAATTTCTTTCAGCCAATGAAGAATTCTAATAAGAAACATGAATCTGTAATTTTGAATATTCCAGAATAGTCGTGGTCTAAACATTACATCCTGCTGTTTCCCTAATTACTTGAAATCTGGATATTCCAGTTTTGACAACGAGATCTTAAAATTGTAATTCCCATGTCATGTTATATATAAAGTACCAGGCGATCACTGTACTTTGTTAGCCTACTTGCCCCCTTTGAATTATTAGGTTGGAAAATGTGGCCACTTTGAGTACATTACCTTTGAATCATGAGTAGGTGGAGATTAATTATGTTCTTCCAACTTATTGGGCTTTGTGACCTTTACTTATTTATTCATTTATTTGTTAAATATCCTTAATGATTTCAACTCTAAAATTCTGTTCCTGTGACCTGTACTGCAGTCTTTCCCTTTATATGCAAAGATTCTGCAATCATTGGATATTTTTGCATTAGATTTTTAAATTGAGATGCAATTCACATACCTTTGCATAATGTTTATTACTTTAAAAATGTACAATTCAGTGTTTTTAGTAGAGTATATTCACAATGTTCTGCAACCATCATAACTATCTAATTCCAGAATATTTTAATAACTTCAAAAAAAAAATACCCTATTCCCATTGACAGCCACCTTCCATTCTCTTTTTCCCCCAGCCTCTGGAAATCAGTAATTTATTTTCAATCCAGTTACACTGTTTAAATATCTTAACAGTATTCCTTTTTTATAAGACAATTGTTGTTTTATTTCTTCAACTTATATTAAATGCTTAGGCATTCTCTACTTTTATCCACTGACAAAAACATCAAGACATGTTTTCCTAATAGCAATTGAAAGAGAGAAAATAACTACAAAACATTTAATCCAATCCCATATTATTTTCAGACTTCCTTAATTCTCTTTTTAAAATTATTAATTTATTTCTGAGCTTGAGAAATTGTATAACATTATGATTAAATTTTATCTGATTCTGGGCAAATGAAAAATGACAACAGATTGAAAGGATATGAAAAGTCAGATTCAATAACCTCCCATATAGTCATTTGGGTTTTTTTCAGCTTCCAATCCCACACTTCCTTGACCTAAAATAGATAAGAAAAGTCTCATCTTTAATTAAACAACTTGAAGTAATTTGGATTTTTTTTGAATATACACTATTCACTGATCTTTTTAAGGCCACATCTGAAATAAAAATATTTTATTGCAAGCTTTAGATAAATATGCAGTTAAGAAGTATGACATAATATGTCCATTTACCCATGTGTACTTACCAAGTAATAATTATTGCTTTCCCCTGCCTATTCTAGAAAAGATTTTAAGTAGCTGTGTTTTTAAATTTAGTAATTTTTAACTTGAATCTCCACTGTTCTCAGACAGCGTATCAGCTCCTGCTTTCCAAACAAACTTTGTAGGTCTTGGGAAGAAGAAAGCCTCATGACTAAGAACTCTCTCTGGAATCAGAAAGCTTGAATTCAAATCCCACCTCTATTCTTATTAGTCATATGAACACAGGTAAGTCATTTAACTTCTTTGTGTCTCAGTTTTCTTATATATAAAATGGGAATTATATAACTTACCTAGAAAATTTGTTATCAGTGTATGAATTAATAAGAGAAAAGTGCTTAAAATTGTGAGCAATATATTCCAAGGGTTCACTGGCTATCCTTCCTTATCTCACCAACTCAATTACTGAGACAGCAACGTTTAATTAAAATACATTTAAACCGACCCCACACCAAAAGTTAATGAAAGAAGTCTACATCATTAATATTGTGATTCCAATAATAGCTCTAAATTGTTGTATAACTGTTCGGTGCTGAGCGTGTTGATATGTTCTTTCCTTGTTTTCTTTTGATATCCCAACAACCCTGTAAGTTGGGTAGTATTTTCATTTTACCAATGAATAAGCTATCTTTCCGACTGGCTCAGTAACCTGCTCATGGCTTGGACATTCTTCACATTACTTTTTTTCCGAAAATTCCCCTGTTGAAGTGATTCCTAGTGACTGCAAGAATTCCAAAAGCCGAAATAAATAAACTTTCTGGTGTTTCTAAAGTCTCATTCTTAATGTGATCTCAGATTTTGGTCCTATAATTTGGTCTTGTCATATCTTCTTTTTAGCAAAGTTTAGGAGAGCACTGTAGGACCACGTGTAGCAAGCATGTTAAAACCAGAAAAACAATCATATAAAATTCACTTCAGGAAGCAAGAACTTATGTTTTTAAAAATTTGTCACAGGGCCAATGTTAGAGTTCTTAAGGTCTAAACTAAAGGTATCTCATTCAAAATTTTAATTCCATATTTATTTCTAGAAATGGAGAAGGTAATGAAGAATGAACAAGAAGCAAAACAGGTCCTTCAGGTTGTGCTCACCATGGTGAGAGTCATTCTGGTGCTCACCATGGTGAGAGTCATTGAAACTCCCACAGGAGAACCATATCCATTCAGCTCACTTTGGACCACCTGTGGAGCCTCATAACCAGGGAATAGGGAATCTCCTGAGGTCCAAATTTGTGTGCCAGGTAATAAACTCCCCAGGATAAGCATCATACATCATCCTAAAGTAGCAGTTTTACCAACTGTAAGCAATTTAGAACACTATCTTTATATTAAGATATATTAATGTCTTAAAGGAGCACGTATATTGAATCACTTTAAAAAATATAACATCAGGGTCCCGTCGGAAAGAGCTCTTATACCCTGTATTAGTCTGTTCTCATGTTGCTAATAAAGCTACATCTGAGACTGGGTAATTTATAAAGGAAAGAGATTTAATTGACTCACAGTTCCACATGGCTGGGGAGGCCTCACAATCATGGCACAAGGCAAAGGAGGAGCAAAGTCACGTCTTACATGGCAGCAGTCAAAAGAGAGCTTGTGCAAGGGAACTCCCATTTATAAAACCATCAGGTCTCATGAGACTTATTCACTACCAAAGCACAGTATAGGGGAAACTGCCCTCATGATCCAATTATCTCCACATGACCCTATGTGGAGACTGACGTGGGGATTTTTACAACTCAAGGTGAAATTTGAGTGGGGACACAGTCAAACTTACATCATACTCTGAAGTATTTAATCAAAAAATTAATGAAGATACTGTTTACAGAAATGGGTATAGAACAACAAGGGATGGTGAAACACACAGGAACTGTCAATAGTGGGGAAGTCATTGCCAAATTCAGAGGGATTATTTCTCACTCATATTTACATTAGTGTCTAGCACAGTTACCATCACATGATTGCTATTGTGATCATCATTATAATTGCTGTCATTTAATAAACGCTTCCCATATTCTGGCCGCTAAGCTAAACTCTACACATATCATTTAAAATGTTCTTAGCCACTTTGTGAATTGGGAACTTTTTTTTTTTTTTAGGTTCATTTTAAAATTTTTATTCTTAAGAATTTTTGTTTTCTTTGATTTATGTAAAATATTTCCATTGTCCCCAAATTAAGCGAAGCTATATTTTGAGAAAGCTAGCTTTCAGTTTTCAGTTTCTTTTTTTGAGATAGAGTCTCGCTCTGTCACCCAGGCTGGAGTGCAGTGGCGCAGTCAATCTCGGCTCACTGCAAACTCCGCTTCCAGGCTCGCGCCGTTCTCCTGCCTCAGCCTTCCAAGTAGCTGGGACTATGGGTACCCGCCACCACGCCTGGCTAATTTATTTTTTTGGTATTTTTAATAGAGACAGGGTTTCACCATGTTAGCCAGGATGGTCTTGATCTCCTGACCTCGTGATCCACCCGCC
The DNA here is from genome assembly GCF_024542745.1 of Macaca thibetana thibetana. Lineage (NCBI taxonomy): Eukaryota > Metazoa > Chordata > Mammalia > Primates > Cercopithecidae > Macaca > Macaca thibetana. The sequence continues at coordinate 85,769,173 of NC_065592.1, forward strand.
TTGGCTCCCAAAGTGCTGGGATTACAGGCTCAATTTTTACTTTTTATTTTTTTATTTTTATTGTTTTTTCTTTTTTATTGTACTTTAAGTTCTAGGGTACACGTGCACAACGTGCAGGTTTGTTACATATGTATACATGTGCCATGTTGGTGTGCTGCACCCATTAACTCGTCATTTACATTTGGTATATCTCCTAATGCTATCCCTCCCCCCTCCCCCCACCCCACAACAGACCCTGGTGTGTGATGTTCCCCTTCCTGTGAATTGGGAACTATTGACTATATTTTATATAAAATGAATAATAAAACACAAGAATCAGCTAAGGGTAGAAGGTCATATAGGTAACCTGAAACAGAATTAAAAATCAAGCTTCACTGACTCAGAGGTCTGTACTATCCAAGTTATCATAAGTAAAATCCCATTTTAGACGTCAAATAAATGATTTCTATTGTATTTACTGTTACATTTTTACTGTTCCAAAGACCAGTAGTTTGACATCTAAACCCAGGTAATTGTTAATAATATATAACTCTGTCATTTTGCTTATTAATTGTGAAAACACTGTTTATGTTTTGTCTCCCAACCAGAGCACAGACTCATCAGAAGCAGATGCCATGTTTTATACTGTTATGTATCTCTCAGAGACTCCAGCACTTTGAAAGGACTAGGCCTTGCTTATTGATACGAATATTTTTTTCTAGGCATGTCCCAAAGTTCTCAGCATAGCTACAACCCTGCTTTTCACAGGATTTTCATTAAAATTAGGTTCTAGAGCATTACTTCCCTAATGTGTGATGCAACTTACATTTAGTTTTCAAATCAAAATTGGCTTTGTTTTTCCACTATCTTAATCTTTGAAGATATTGAACTTGGGATTTCCAAAACTATAATTAACAATTATTTTTACATATCTTTTATATACACAACTTTTACAATAGCTGGCATAATCATGTAGATTCATAGGAAATGTTCCTGAACCTGGTAAATAAAAATGAAAGAAGAAATCTTTACAGCTTGCTGACCCATGTGACTAACCTTGAAATCAGAGAGGCAGATTCATTTAAAACAAACTTCCAAACTGTTAAGCAAAGTACTGAATCTCTGTGACTTGACCAAAAGTAATTCAAACTTGACTATTCCAGGCTCCCTTGTATTGCTGTATCTACCCATGCATCAAAGACTCCAGTTGCAAAGGATGGTCAAGGAATCTGCTGTGCCTTTTGAGTCTCTCCGTTTTATATTGCCAAATTTATCTTCCTTTAATACTTCACTTCTCATAAGACACTAAGATAAACAAGGATGCAACTCACTTTTATTTCAAAATAGAACCTAGTGGTTAAAAGTACTTGTTCTGAAAACAACTCTATTTTTCTAGTTCTAACATGTCTCCAACTAGTTATCTCACCTTGAGCTTGGCACATAATCACTCCATCTTACTTTTGCATCTGTGACACAAGAAAAATACCACCCACCTCAACACAGATCTTATGAAGATTAAAATAAGATTATGAAAGTAAGATGCTCAGCACAATGTCTAACCTAAAATAAATGCTCAGCAAGTAGGAACTACTATAATTATTATCCAGATCAAATATTTTCTCCTCTATGAAGCTTTCTTATTCTTTCCCAGCTAGAATTACTTATTTTCTTCCTTGCTTTCTATACCACACTTTAGTCACCACCATGCTGGCACTTGTCTCACTGCATTATAATTATTTATGTGCCTGTGTCCCATCACCAGAATTTGGGACTTAAGCTTCTTTATACCACCAGCATAATTGTTTCATGTGTGCTCATTAGGTAATGGAATAAAATGGATGAATGAATGAATGAACGGGACTATAGTACTAAATGCTGTTAAAGATGTAATTATTCTAAAGTGATCAAATTGCTGGAACATGAGTAGTTCAGATAATGAGAGACTGTCATAGAATTGCTTGATAAAATCTAGTCAATAAAATGGCTTGACAATATAACCTTTATGATTTCTTTAAACAATCATTCACTTCTTTCTGAAGTTGAGAAGAGGAGATTCCTTCTCCCATCTTTATATTTCAACAATGATAAGAAAACAAATTGATCTCTGGGATCAGTGCCCAATACCATTAGTGGTATGCATCTTACAATTCTTAATTAATTTGTGGCATACACATACCAGTCTCCACAGCCAGCTTCATCTGCATACAGCAGCATAATCACGTTTTCCTTATAGTAAAGACTTTTTATGAATCATAAGTCTTCTCCAGGGGGTGTGGTTATCATCTGGTAATCACACCCTTGGGAGGTTAAAAACACTTATCTTTGGATCATGACTTGCAATGCCCCAGGGGTGTGATTATCTCAGGCAACTCACACTTTCTGTCATGCCTAATTGCTTAATTATTATAGCTGTGAGTTCACACCACCACACTGGAACTCAAGTTGTGTCAGCATTTCCACTGTAAATTCCTTTTCCAAGAGTCTATAACTCAGCCATAAAAAAAAAAAAGAAAAGAAAAGAAAAGAAAAGAAAACCTGTGGTTCACTGAAGCACTGCAGCAAGGCTCTTATTCCAGGAAACATTTCTGCAGTAGATGAATTGTATCTTAAAAATTGGGTCCTGGTCCTCCTAGTTAGGTCACCAAAGAAATAAATGATAATTAAATGTCTCTAAATTATATATTTTTCTGTATGGCTGGGAAAATAATGTAAATCCTAAAGATATAAATATTTTTAAATTTAAATAAGAATGGCTCATACAATTTCCAGTTTTTTGGAAATACACTTACACATATTTATGAAATATTATATAAGTAGAATGAGTTAAACCATAGAGAACATTGTCATATGCAGTCATGTACTACATAACATTTCAGTCAAAGGACAGTATGTGGCAGTGGTCACATAAGATTATAATGGAGCTGAAAAGTTCCTATTGTCTAATGAGATCATGGCTGTCATAGCCATCATGGTGGTCATGACCATCCGAACATTGTAGTGCAATGTGTTACTCGTGTGTTTGTGGTGATGCTGATGTAAACAAGCATCTGCACTGCCCGTTGTATAAAAGTGGAGCATATACAATTATGTACATAGAATTATGCACACACAATTATGTACAACACACAATATTTTATAATGACAATAAACAATTATGTTACTGGTTTATGTATTCACTGTACTATACTTTTCATTATTTTACAGTGTACTCTTTCTACTTATATATAAAAAAAAGTTAACTGTAAAACAACCTCTAGCAGGTCCTTCAGGACATATTCCAGAAGAAAGCATTGTTATCCTAGGAGATGATGGTTCCATGCGTATTATTGCCCCTGAAGACCTTCCCGTGGGTCAAGATACGGAGATAAAAGACGGTGATATTGATGATTCTCACCCTGTGTACGCCAAGGTAATGTGTGTGTTTGTGTCTTAGTTTTTAATAAAAACAGTTTAAAAAGTTAAAAAAAAATCAAATTTTAAAATTAGAAAAAAGCTTATAAAATAAGGATATAAAGAAAAAATATTTTTGTACAGTTATACAATGTGTGTTTTAAGCAGAGTTATTACAAAAGAGTCAAAGAGTTAAAAATGTAAAAGTTTACAGCATAAAAAAGTTATAGTAAGCTAAGGTTAATTTATTATTGAAGAAAGGAAAATTTATAAATTTAGCATAGCCTAAGTGTACAGTGCTTACAAAGTCTACAGTAGTGCACAGTAATGACCTATACCTTCACGTTACTCACTGATTAACCTAGAGCAACTTCCATTCTTTCAAGCTTCGTTTCATTTTCAGTGCTTTATATAGGTGTACCATTTTTATCTTTTATACAGTATTTTTACTATCCATTTTCTATGTTTAGATACACAAATATTTACCATTGTGTTATAGTTGCCTGCAGTATTCAGAACAGTAACATGCTGTATAGGTTTATAGCCTAGGAGCAATAGACTATACCATATAGCCTATGTTTGTAGTAGGCTAGACCATCTAGGTTTTGTAAATACACTCTATGATATTGGCACAATGACAAAATTGCTTAATGATGCATTTCTCAGAACATAATCTCATTGTTAAGTGATGCATCACTGTATATGTAAATTCCAAACCTCAGCCAAATATTTTCTTAGCTCATATACTGTTTATTATCTAGAGGATTGAGTAAAGAGCACAAAACTAGATAATGGAAAACAAAATGTAGCCCAAACACTGTGTCGTTGTATATGACCAGGTGCCTCAGACCGATGAATGTCTCAAAGCCTGGAAGAGGGGTACTCAGGTAGATCAATTCACAAGAGCCCCAAGATTATAAACTACTCAACTAATGCACTAATATGAGAGGTATATTTACCCTGGTAGCTGTTATTCATCCATGGTAACACCATCCCAACAACAGCATTTCTGAGATGCTAATAAAATGTTTTGCTATAAATATGGAATCAGATTAAATAAAATGAGAATGTTGAGTGGTATTTCATACAGATTGTGCTGACAGCTAAATGCTCTTGGTTTTTTTCTCTGGGGGATACCCCTCTTCTGTTAACTCAACAGTCACTAGAATTTCCAGAATTTGACCTTCAATTTTGTTATGCTACAGCCAGTGTGACTCAATGTATGCATTTGAAAAACATATGTCTTGGATTGAAATCTCCCAAGAAATTAAAAGAAAATAAGTTATTACTAATTCCTTAATTCTTCACTCATCCTTTCAGTATATTTTTGTAAGTTTCTTGGTCATCTTTTTCTTTCAAGAGGTGCTACAATTTCTTCATTAAATGGCACAGAGTTGATGAACACCTGACCCTCCAACAGAGACCATGTTTGCCAGACTATTTTTTTTGTATCAATCTGTCTTAATCTATATTTTTTCTTCAAAAAAACCCCTGCATAATGTTTTATATAATTTAGAACAAAATACAAATATCATATTTTCTTATAAATAAAACTAAAATATCTCTGGATAGTAAAAGTATGTGTCCACTTCTCCTCATGTGTAATCAGACCATCTCACATTGTTGTATCCAAGATCAATACATGCAAGTGCATTTCATGACTTTTCTTAAAAAGTTAAAATGTTGAATCCTATCTTACTTTTCTTAACACATAAGCATATGCTCCAAATGTTTTGTTTTGTTTTTCTGATAATAAGGCACTAAGTAGTACATCGGGGAAATAGAAGGAAAAGAAAAATCAAAATAGAAACGCAAAACTTCTTTCTTTTTTATTATTAGAAATATAAATTTTGCTATAACTCCTACTTGGAAAAGTGTCTAATCGCTTTACAGGTACATATGTTGGCAGCACCCACTACACGGTTATTAGTGATAAGGTAACAGCAGATGAAAACACAAAATGAAAACATTTTGTGACTATGGAGATCAAGATGGTTTCTTACAAGACGCAAGAGTAACAGTTGCTAAATGTTAGTCAATATAGAAGCCAATATGTATATGTGTTTATGTTAATGTTTTATGTTGTATTACAAAACAAAAAGAAAAAATAGATTCACCGGTATTTGAAGATGATTTGGAAATATACAAATGAAAAAAACGAGGTATTGAGAGGAAAAATATGTGGCAGAATATTACACAACTATTCTGAAGCAAAAAAGTTATGACTTTATCTTGTTCGGTATTCTTATTTATGCACAAAAACATATCAAGAGTGTTGATGGCAGACATTTTTTAGGTTAAGTGAGAAGGAAAAATAGGTTATTCTACTCTGTGAGGCTTTTAACGGGGGAGAGACTTTCTAATAATATGTGGTTAAACATAAAATATAAAGTAGCCAGGATTTTTTAAATACAGAGAATTTATTTTTTAACCTTTTGGGAGGTCTGGAGGTCTGGCAAAAATAAATATTTGTATATGGATACACACAAAATTTAGCATGTAATTTCAGAGGGCTCATAGATTCTTTAGCACTCATGCAGAGCCATAAGTTAAAAACTTCAACTACACAGAGAAAGCATACAATATATAATTGTTACTGATGACTAAGGTAGGCAAAATCTCTCCCCCCTGCTCCCCCACAAAGTGGTTCAGGAAGATAGTACTTACTTGAGTGTTGATAAATATATACAGCTATTAAACTGCAACCACAAACATGATCTTGGACATCTTCATCACTCCAAAAAGTTTCTTCATTCCCCTTTGCAAGCAATTTCCACCCTGCCACCAGCCCTAGATAACCCAAGACCTACTTTCTGTTCTTGTTAATTAGATTTGGCTTTGTCTAGAGTTTCATATAAATGAATTCATACAGTTTGTACTCTTCTCTGTCAGCTTCTTTTGCTCACCATAATGTTTTTGAGATTCATCCATGTTGTATATAACAGTAGTTTGCTCTTTTTGTTGATAGTAGTCCAATTTATGGATATACTATTGATGGATAATTGTGTTACTTTCAATTTTGGGCTATAACGAACAAACCTGCTATGAACATTTGTGTGTAAGTTTTTGTGTAAACAGATGTCTTCATTTTCTTGGGTAAAGATCCAGGATTACAATTGTTAGGTCATATGATAAAAGTAGATTTAACTTTAGGAGAAACTGCCAAAATGTTTTCCATAGTGGCTGTGCCATTTTACATTCCCACCAGCAGTGTATGATAATTCCAGTTACTCCACATCCATGCCAATACTTGCTACTGCCAGTCTGTAAAATTCTAATGGCCAAAATTAAAAAGGAAAGGGGACGTATACTGGCATCTCATTGTAGTTTAACTTTGTATTTCCTTGATTGCTAATGACGTTGAATGTCTTTTTATATGCTTATTGGCCATTTGAATATTTATTTTTCATGATGTGTCTGTTCAAATATTTTATTCATTTTAAAATTGGATTGTATGTCTTATTTTTGAGATTTTAGAGTTCTTTATTCTGGGAAAAGATCCTTGGGAGATATCTATATCTATATCTATCTATATCTATCTGTATCTATCTATATAAAATTTTATTCCAATTTGAGACTTGCCTTTTCATATTGCCAACGATAAATTTTGAAGAGCAGTTTTTTGTTTTATCAATTCATAAATTAGTCTAAATATTATTATTTTTCTTTATTTTACATGCATTTTGTGTCCGTCCAATAAATTTTAGCTAACTCAAGGTCAGACAGATTCCCCCTTTGAAAGAGAGAGAGAGAGAGAGAGAGAGAGAGAGAGAGGGAGAGAGGAAGAAAGAGAGAGGGAAGTTAAGGGTTGAAGTTCATTTTTCGCCTTACAGATATCCAAAAATGTTCCAGATCAATTTGTTGAAAAGACAGTCATTGCCCCATTGAGTTGACTTTACTCCTTTAGCAGAAGTCAATTGACAAAATATTCATGGATCTATACTGGCAGACTCTTGATTGTCTGCCATTAATCTATTTGTCTGAACTTACATAAATATTATACATTTTAGTATACTTTTATCTTGATAGTAAATTTTGAAGTCTGGTAGTACATTCCTGAACTATGTTCTTTTTCAAAATTATTTGAATTTCCGTATGAACTTTAGAATTAACTCATTACTTTCTAAAAAAATGCTTTGTAGAGTTTTCATTGGAATTGCATTGAATCTGTAGATAAATGTGGAATTTTGTTGAATTCATGGAATTGAATGAAATTGTATTGAATCCGTAGATAAACGTGAATAGAATTGACATCTGACCAATAATAGTCTTCCAATTCATAGAGCGCATATATTTCACCATGTACTTAGATCTTAAGTTTCTCCAGGATTGTTTTATAGCTTGCAGTGTATAGATCTTTCAAATGTTTTATTAAATCTATTCCTCAGTGTTGCTTATTTTAAAAATGCTATTGTAAATAGTATTAAAGTTCCATCTCCATTTTCAATTGTTTGATACTAGTGTATAGAAATAGCATTTGATTTTTGTATACTGATTTATCATCCTGTAACTTTGCTTTGCTAAACTCGGGTGCTAGGTCTAGTAACTTTTGGTTTATGCTTTTTTGTACTTTTTACATACAGAATCAAGTCATCTGTGAGTAAGTATATTTCATTTGTTTCTGTCTGCTTTTTATTTATTTTCTTGCTTTAGTGTAGTAGCTGGGAAGTTGCATAAAATATTTAAAGGAAGTAGTGAAAGGGGACATCTTTAGTGTTTCCTTGACTTTTCAGGTAGGATATTCTGTATTTTACCATTAAGTATGATATTAACTCCAGAACATATTTCATAGATGTCCTTTATTAGCTTGAGGCTATTCCCTTTTTTTCATAGTCTGCTGAGATTTTTCCGTCAAGAGGCTGAATTTTTCAAATGCCTTTTCTGCATCTATTGAAAACATACGTGTCTCTCCTTATTCATTTACTATGATTAATTATGCTGATTAATTTTGAATATTAAACCAAGTTTGTATTCTTAGAATAAACTTCATTTGTTCATGGTATGCTACTCTTTTCATACACTGCTAGTATTGATGGATTCAATTTGCTAATATTTTGATAAGATTCTTTTCTATGTTCAGGAAGCATACTCTAGCTTATAATTTGGCTTTGTTAATTTTTTGCTGTTTAAGTGTTTTTTTGGAATTTTTGGAATTTTTGCCTGGTTTTAGTATCAGGGTAATCTTGGTTTCATAAAACAGTTGGTGTATGTGCTTCCTTCCTCTAATTTTTAAAAGTATTTTTGTAAGACAGTTATTATATCTTTTTTGAATTCATACAATTTATTGTGAAGTCATTTTTCTTTATGGGAAAGTGTTTCATTAGGAATATATATACCTGAGGTAGAAATATACACAATCTACTTTTTCATAAATCAGCTTTTGTAATTTTTGTCTTTCAGTGAATTTTCTCATTTACTGTAAATTGTTGCATTTACTGGCCATATATATATATATATATATATATGCACACACACGTACACACACACACACACACACACACACACACAAAATGTCCCTGTCTCTTTGTCCCTGCTCCCCCTGTGCCTTTTGCCATGAGTGAAAGCCTCTTGAGGCCTCACCAGAAACCATTTATTTATATAAATTCTTATTATTTTATTAGATATAACAGGACTCAGCAAACTTTTTCTATTAAAAGCCTATTAGTATATACCTTAGGCATTGGAGGATGTATGGTCTTTTACAGCTTCTTAAATCTGCTACTGTAGCATGGAGGAAGTCTTAATGAAATTGTATCTATGAAGTGGTTGATAGGACAAGATTTTGCCCATGGGCCATAGTTTGTGATTCCTTGATCCTGTAGGATTTGTCATGTGGTATATGCTTTATTCACTAATGTTGGTAATTTCTGTCTTCTCTCCGTCTTTTTTTTTTTTTTTTTTTTTTTTGATTGGTTAGAGGTTTATCAATTTTATTGTATTAAAGAAGCAAGCTCTAAATTTTATTTCTTAATTCATATTTGTAAATATCAATGTCATAGCATTAATTTCTGCTGTTTATTGTTTTCTACATTCTAATTATTTTTAGTTGAATTTTATCTAGTTTCTCAAGATTGGTACTTAGACAAATTATCTTAAATATTTCATCTTTTCTGATACAACCATTTACAACTGTAAATTTCATTCTAAGTACTGCCTTACGCAGTACTTATGCAGATCTGATGAGTTCATATTTCCCTGAATTTTCTTGATGTTTGTGGACGTATGTTGATGGTTGGGCAATAAAAAATTATGTATTTATTCCAATCTTTGTAACAGTCTTTATTCAGAGGGTCTTCCAGGAATTCAAAGGAGACTGACTGTTGTGCTCCTGTAGTAACTGCAGCCATTCCGGCACAAGAGGACACCCTAAGGCCAAGTTCATCGTGACTCTGGCGGACTCTGAAGTTCCTGGCCTGAGTAGACCTAGGGGAGATGAGGGAGGGTTTTCTGGGTTCCAAGGGAAAGTCTCTTACTCACTTTCCTCCCCTTTCCCCAAGGGAAAGAAGCTTGTCATTACACTGCTGCCTAGAGTTTGAGGAGGGAGTGATGCAGTCAGTGCAAGACTGTTTTTTCTGTCCTCTTTGATGTGTCTTTTATCATTATGCTAAATCGAGGTCCTGTTTATTTAGGTCTTGCGAAGGTATTTTCTTCAGTAATTGTTTCAAATTGATGTTTCTGTGGGGAGATGATCATTAGAGGTTTTTATTCTGCCCTCTTCCAGTGGGAGAAGATTGTTTGTTTAACAATTTGGGGAAATGCCAAACTGTTTTCCATAGCAGCTTCACCATTTTGCATAATTTCCAACAACATAGGATGATTCTCATTGTTCCACATTCTTGCCAAAACTTATTTCTTTTTTTATGTTTTTAATTATAGCCATCCTAGTGGGTATAAAGTGGTATCTTATGGTTTATGTTTGCATTTTCCTGATAAATAAAGATACTGAGCATCTTTTTATTAGGTACGACCATTTGTATCTCCCTTGGAGATAAGTCTGTTGAAGTCTTGGACTATTTTTTAAGTGGTAAGTTTGTCTTTTAGTTGTCGAGTTGTAAGAATTCTTTTTATATATATATTCTAGATACTAAACTCTTATCAAATGGCTTGCAAATATTTTCTCCCATTCTGTAGGTTGTCCTTTTCACTTTCTTGATAGTGTTCTTTTCTGCACAAAATTTTTAAATTTTGATGAAGTTCAATTTAACTATTTCTTTTTATTTTGTTGCATGTGTTTTTTATGATATTTCAAATAATTCATTGCCAATGCCAAGGTCATAAAATTTTACCTCTATATTTTCTTCTAAATTTTATAGTTTTAACTCTTAGATTTAGGCCTTTGATCCATTTTGAGTTCATTTCTGTATATGGTATGAGGTACGGATCCAAGTTCATTCTTTTGTATGTGGATATTCAGTTGTGTCAGCACCAGTTTTATGGATAAATAATTTTTCTCCATTAAATGATTTTGGCACTTGATATGGTTTGGATATTCGTCCCCTTCAAATCTTTTTTTTTTTTTTTTTTCTTTTGAGACAGAGTCTCACACTGTCGCCCTGGTTAGAGTGCAGTAGCACAATTTCGGCTCACTGCCACCTCCGCCTCCCAGATTCAAGTGATTCTCCTGCCTCAGCCTCCCGAGTAGCTGGGATTTCAGGCACCCACCACCACACCCAGCTAATTTTTTTGTATTTTTAGTAGAGACGGGGTTTCACTATGTTGGCCAGGCTAATCTTGAACTCCTGACCTTGTGATCCACCTACCTCTGCCTCCCAAAGTGCTGGGATTACAGACATGAGCCACTATGGCCTTCAAATCTTATATTGAAACGTGATCCCCAATGTTGGAGGTATGGCCTGGTGGGAGGTTGGGTGGTGGTAGTGGATCCCTCATGAATGGCTTAGTGTCCTTCCAGTGGTCATGAGTGACTTCTCACTCCGTAGTTCACATGAGAGCTTATTGTTTAAAGGATCCCGATACCTCCTCCTCCTCTATCTCTTTCTTGTTCCTGTCTCTCTATGTAGTATGCCTGCTCCCCCTGTGCCTTCTGCCATGAGTAAAAGCTTCTTGAGACCTCACCAGAATCCAAGCAGATGTTCATGCCGTGGTTGGACAGCCTACAGAACCTTGAGCAAATAAGACCTTCTTTCTTCATAAGTTTCTATAGTAGTCTATTTTCACATTGCTATAAAGATACTACCTGAGATTGGGTAATTTATAAAGGAAAGAGGTTTAATTGACTCACAGTTCTACACGGCTCAGAAGGTCTCAGGAAACTTACAATCATGGCAGAAGGTAAAGGAAAACAAGGCACATTTTCTCATGGCGGCAGGAGATAGAGAACCCAGAGGACACTGCCACTTTAAAACCATCAGATCACCTGAGAACTCCTTCACTATCATGAGAACAGCATTAGAGAAACCATCCCCATGATCTAATTAGCTCCCACCAGGTCCTTACCTCAACAGGTGGGGATTACAATTCCAGATGAGATTTGGGTGAAGACACAGAGCCAAACCGTATCATTCTGTCTCTGGCCCCTCCCAGATCTCATGTCCTTTTCACATTTCAAAACCAATCATGCCTTCCCAACAGTCCCCCAGTCTTAATGCATTTCAGCATCAACTCAAAAGTCCAAGTCCAAAGACTCATCTAAGACAAGGCAAGTCCCTTCTGCCTATTAGCCTGTAAAATCAAAAGCAAGTTAATTACTTCCAAGATACAATGGGGTTACAGGCACTGAATAAATGTTCCAATTCCAAATGGGAGAAATTGGCCAAAACAAAGATACCATGGGCCTAATGCAAGTCTGAAACCTGGTCAGGCAGTCATTAAATCTTAAAGCTTCAAAATCTCCACTCCTTATCTCACATCCAGGGCACATTGATGCAAGGAATGGGCTCCCACAGCCTTGGGCAGCTCCATTTTGGTGACTCTGTACAGCCCCTATGGCTTCTTTCACAGGCTGACATTGGGTGACTGTGGCTTTTCTAGTTACATGGTGCAAACCATTGGTAGATATACCTTTGTGGGGTCTGGAAGATGGTGGCCCTCATCTCACAGCTCCACGAGGCAGTGCCCCAGTGGGGACTCTGTGTGGAGGCTCCAACCTCACATTTCCCTTCTGCTCTGCCCTGGCAGATGTTCTCCATGAGGGCTCTGACCCATACTATATACTTTGAAATCTAGGTAGAGGTTCTCAAAGCTCAACTCTTGTCTTCTGCACACCTCCAGGTCCAACACCATGTGGAAGCTACCAAGACTTGGGGATTTCACCCTCTGAAGCAATGGCCCCTAGCTGCACCTTGGCCCCTTTTAGCCACTGCTGGAGCTGGAACAGCTGAAATGCAGGGAACCAAGTCCTAAGGCTGCACGGAGCAGCCGGGTCCTGGGCCCAGCCCACAAAATCATTTTTCCCTTCTGGGTCCCTGAGCCTGTGATGGGAGGAACTGCCATCAAGATCTCTGGCATGCCCTTAAGACATTTTCCCCATTGTCTTGGCCATTAAAATTAGGCTACTTATTACTTCTGCAGATTTCTGCAGCCAGCTTGAATTCCTCCCCAGAAAATGGGTTTCTGTTTTCTACCACATGGTCAGGCTGCAAAATTTCTAAGCCTTTATGCTCTGCTTCTCTTTTAAACATAAAAATTCCAATTTCACAACATTTCTTTGTGAACGCATATAACTGAGTGCTTTCAGAATAAGCCAGGTGACATCTTGAAGTTTTTACTGCTTAGAAATTTCCTCCGCCATTTCTCAAGTTCATCTCTCTGAAGTTCAAAGTTCCACAGATCTCTAGGGCAGGGGAAAAACGCCACAAGTCTCTTTGCTAAAGCACAGTAAGAGTGACCTTTTTTCCAGTTCCCAATAAGTTCCTCATCTGCATTTGAGACCACCTCAGCCTGTACTTCATTGTCCACATCACTATCAGCATTTTGGTCAAAACCAATCAACAAGTCTCTAGGAATTTCCAAACTTTCCCACATCTTCCTGTCTTCTTCTGAGCCCTCAAAACTGTTACAACCACTGTCTGTTACTCAGTTCCAAAGTTGCTTTTACATTTTCAGGTTATTTTGTAGCTGTACCCCACTCTGCTGGTACCAATTCTCTGTATTAGTCTTTTCACAGTGCTATAAAGATACTATCTGAGAATGGGTAATTTTTAAAGGAAAAAAGTTTAATTGACTCATAGTTCCGCACGGCTGAGGAGGCCACAGGAAACTTACAATCATGGTGGAAGGCAAAGGGGAAGCAAGGCACATCTTATGATAGGAGAAGCAACAGAGAACATGGGGGAAATTGTCACTTTTAAACAATGAGATCTCCCAATAACTCCTTCACTATCAGAAGAGCAAGGGGGAATCCTCCCCCATGATCCAATTGCCTCCCACCCAGACCCTCCCTCAACACATGGGGATTATAGTTATCCAGTTTCAGGTATTTCTTTATAGCAAGACCAAATAGATTAACCCAGTGTCCTTAATGATAATCAATTCGTCATAGATACATAGATTCACTTCTGTAGTTTCAATTATATTCCATTCCTCTATATATCTGTACTTATTCCAGTACTACACTATTTTGATATCACACTGTAGCTTGGTAATAACCTTGAAATAGGAAAGTGAGTACTCTAAATTATTCTTCAAGTTTGCTTTGACCGTGTGTGGCCCTTTAAAATTCCCTATGAATTCAAGGATAGGCTTTTCTATTTCTGTTAAAAAAAAAAAAAAAATTGTTTCAGTTTTGATAAAGATTGTGTTGAATTGCTTTGAGTAATATTCTATTAAATTATTTTTAACCTTTGTGGGTACACAGTGGTGTATACGTTTATGGAGTACATGAAATATTTTGGTATAGGTATGCATATCATGGAAATTTGGGTATACATTTCCTCAAGCATTTACCCTTTGTGTTACAAACAATTCAGTTATATATTTTTAGTTATTTTTAAATATGCTATTAAATTACTATTGACTATAGTCACCCTGTTAGGCTATCAAATACTGGTTCTTATTCATTCTTTCTGTGTTTTGTTTTTGTCTTTTCCCCATTAACCACCCCTACTGCCATGCCATGTCTCCACTAACCTTCCCAGCCTCTGGTAACCATCTTTCTACTCTCTATCTCTCTATCTTCATGAGTTCAATTGTTTTGATTTTTGGACCCTATGAATAAGTGAGAGTATGTGAAATTTGTCTTTTTGTGCCTGGCTTATTTCACTTAACATAAGGACTTACAGTTCCATCCAGGTTGTTGCAAATGACACAATCTCATTTTTTTTTTTCCTTTATGGCTGAAGAGTACAACACTGTTTATATGTACCACATTTTCTTTATCCATTCATCTGTTGATGGACACGTGGGTTCCTTCTAAACCTTGGCTATTGGGAACAGTTCTGCAGCAAACATGGCAGTGCCAATGTCTCTTTGATATACAGACTTACATTCTTTTGGGTATATACCCAGCAGTGGGATTGCTGGATCCTATGATAACTCTAATTTTAGCTTTTTGAGGAACCTCCGAACTTTTCTCTATAGTGGTCATACTAATTTACATTCACACCAACAGTGTACAAGGGCTCCCTTTTCTCCACATTCTCACCAGCATTTGTTATTTTTGTCTTTTTTATAACAAACATTTTAACTTGGGTGAGATGATGTCTCATTGTAGTTTTGATTTGCATTTCTCTCATGATCAATGATGTTGAGCACCTTTTCATATTCCTGTTTGCCATTTGTATGTCTTGTTTTGAGAAATGTTTATTCAAATCTTCTTCCTATTTTTAAATTGAATTATTAAATGTTTTCCTCTAGAGTTGTTTGAGTTCCTTATATATTATGGTTATTTATCCATTGTCAGATGGGTAGTTTACAAATATTTTTTCTTATTCTGTGGGTTGTCTCTTCACTTTGCTGATTGTTTTATTTGCTGTGCAGAAGTTTTTTACTTGATGTTATCCCACTTGTCCACGTTTGCTTTGCTTGCCTGTGCTTACAGTGTATTACTCAAGAAATTTTTCACCAGATCAATGTCCTGGAGAGTTTCCCTAATGTTTTATTGTAGTTGTTTCATAGTTTGAGGTCTTAGATTTAAGTGTTTAATCCGTTTTGATTTGATTTTTGCATATGACAAAAGATAGTGGTCTGGTTTCATATTTCTGCATGTGGGTATTCAATTTTCTCATCACCATTTATTGAAGAGATTGTCTTTTCTCCAATGTATGTTTTTGGCACCTTTGTCAAAAATGACTTCACTGTAGGTGTGTGGATTTAATTCTGGAGTCTCTATTATGTTTCACTGGTTTATGTGTCTGCTTTTTATACCAGTACCATGCTGTTTTAGTTACTATAGCTCTGTGGTATAATTTGAAGTTGGGTAAGGTGATTCCTCCAGTTTTGTTCTGTTTACTTAAGATAGCTGTGGCTATTCTGGGTCTTTTGTGGTTCTATATAAATTTTACAATTATTTTTTCTTTTTCTGTAAAAAATGTCATTGGTATTTTGATAGGGATTACTTTGAATCTGCTCTGGGTAGTATGGACATTTCAACAATATTGATTCTTCCAATCCATGACTGTGAAATATCTTTCCCTCTTTTATTCCTCTTCCATTTCTTTCATCAGCATTTTATTGTTTTTATTGTAAAGATCTTTCACTTTTTTGGTTTATTCTTAGGTTTTAAATTTTATTTGTGGCTATGATAAATTTTTATGAAACTTTTTAAATTTCATTTTCAGATTGGTCAGTGTTGGCATATAGAAATGCTACTAATTTTTGTGTATTGATTTTGCATCCTGAAACTTTATTGAATTTATTTATTAGTCCTAATAGCTTTTTTGGTGGATTCTTTAGGTTTTTCTAAATGTAAGATCCTATCATTTACAAACGAGGATAAATTTGACTTCTTCCTTTCCAGTTTGGATATCCTTTCTCTTGTCTGATTGCTCTAGCTAGGACTTCCAGTACTATGTTGAATAACAGTGCTGAAAGTGGGCATCCTTGTCGTGTTCCAGATCTTAGGAAAAGGTATTTTGTTTTTTTCCCATTCAGTATGATACTAGCTGTCGGCCTTTTATATATGGCTCTTATATGTTGAGGTATGTTTGTTCTATACCCCCTTTTTTGAGGATTTTAATCATGAAAGGATGTTGAATTTTAACAAATACTTTTTCAGCATCAACTGAAATATTATATGGTTTTGTCCTTCATTCTGTTGATATGGTGTAGCAAATTGATTGATTTGTATATGGTGAGCCATCCTTGCATCCCCGGGATAAATTCCACTTGATCATGAGGAATGATCTTTTCAGTGTATTCATTCAGTTTGCTAGTATTTTGTTTAAGGTTTTTGCATCAGTGTTCATTAGAGATATTGGTCTGTAGTTTTCTTTTTATTATTTGTCTTTGGTTTTGGTTTCAGGGTAATACTGGCTTCATAAAACCAGTTTGGGATTATTTCTTCCTCATTTTTTTAGAACAGTTTGAGTAGGATTGGTGTTAGTTCTTTAAATATTTGATAGGATTCAGCAGTGAAGCCATTGAATACTGGGCTTTGCTTTACTAGGAGACTTTTTACCAACGCTTTGATATTGTTGCTTGTTATTGGCCCATGTAAGTTTTGGATTTCTTCATGGTTCAATATTGGTAGGTAGTATGTGTCTAGAAATTTATTTCTTCTAGATTTTCTAATTTCTTGGTATATAGTTGCTCATCGTAGCCACTAATGATTCTTTACATTTTTGTAGTGTCAGTTGTAATGTCTCCTGTTTCATCTTTTATTTTATTTGGATCTTCTCTGTTTTTTTCTTCATTATTCTGACTGAAGGTTTGTAAATTTTGTCTTTTCAAAAAAAACAGCTTTTTGTTTCGTTGACCTTTTTATTGTTCTCATCATTTCAAAGTCACTTATTTATGCTTTCATATTTATTATTATATTTTCTACTAATTTTGGGTTTGGTTTTCTCTTGCTTTTCTGGTTCTTTAGAATGCATCATTAGTCTATTATTTGAAGTTTTTCTTTGTTTTTGATGTAAGCACTTCTAGCTATAAGTTTCCCTCTTAGTACAGCTTTCATTATACCTCGTAAGTTTTGGAATGTTGTATTTTCGTTGTCATTTGTTTCAATAAATGTTTCAATTTCTATGATTTTTTCATTGACCAACTAGTAACCCAGAAGCATATTGTTTAATTTCCATGTGTTTGTATACTTTCCCAAATTTCTCATATTATTGATTTCTAGTTGTATTCGATTATAGTAAGTGAAGATGCTTGATGTTATTTCAATACTTCTGAATATTTTAACACTTGTTTTGTGACTTAACATATGTTCTATCTTTGAGAAAGATCCATGTGCTGAGGAGAAGAATGTATATTCTACATCTGTTGGATGAAATACTCTGTAAATATCTATTAGGCCCATTTGTTCCATACTGCAGATTAAGCCCAGTGTTTCTTTGTTGATTTTCTGTCCTGGAGATCTGTCCAATGCTGAAAGTGGAGTAATGAAGTCTCTAGCTATTATTGCATTATTGCTCACTAATTCTTTCTTCTGAGGTCTGTCTCTCTCTTTAGCTCTAATAATGTTTGTTTTATATATCTGGGTGCTCCAGTGTTGGATGCATATACATATATAATAGTTATAGCCTCTCACTGAATTGATAACCTTTATCATTATATAATAACCTTCTTTGTCTCCTCTAACAGTTTTTGTCTTGAAATCTATTATTTCTAATATAAATATAGCTACTCCTACTCTTTTTTGGTTTCCATTGGCATGGCATATCTTTTCTCATCTCTTTATTTTCTGTCTATGTGTATCTTTATAGATGAAGTATATTTCCTGTAAGCTACAGACCATTGGATCTTGTTTTTTCCATCCATTCAGCCACTCTGTGTCTTCTGATCAGAGAGTTTAGTCGATTTACATTAAATGTTATTATTGATAAGTAGGGACTGACTTCTGCAATTTTGATAGTTGTTTCCTAGTTGTTTTTCTCATCCATCTTTTTTCCCTTCCTGTCTTTCTTTTAGTGAAGGTGATTTTCTCTGATAGTATGCTTTAACATCTTGCTTCTCATTTGTGTGTATCCTTTGTTTTTTGATTTGAGGTTAGCATGAGACATTCAAATAATATCTTTTACCCCATTGTTTTAAACTGATGACAAGTTAACACTGATTTCATAGCCAAACACAACAAACATGCAAAAATACAACTAACAATAACTCTATGGTTTAACTTTGTCCCCCTGCTTGTTTAACCATTTAAAATTTCTCTTTATGTCTAATTGTACTGTCTGTGACCTGAAAAGTGGTGGTTGTTGTTACTTTTGATAGGTTCATAGTTTAGTCTTTCTGCATATCCTAAGAGTAGTTTACATACCACAATTACAGTGTTAAACCATTCTGTGTTTTTTTGTGTGCTTACTGTTACCAGTGAGCTTTGTACCTTCAGATGATTTTTTATTGATCATTGACATCCTTTTCTTCCAGATTGAGGAACTTTCTTTATCGTTTCTTGTAGGACAAGCCTTGTGTTGATGAAATTCTTCAAGCTTTTGTTTGTCTGGGAAGGTCTTTATTTTTCTTTCACGCTTGAAATATATTTTTGCCAGATATACTATTGTAAGGAAAAAGATATTTTTTCCCTTTAGCTCTTTAAATATGTCATGCCACCCTCTCCTGACCTGTAAGGTTTTCACTGAAAAGTCTACTGCCAGATATATTGGTGCTTCATTATATGTTATTTGTTTATTTTCTCTTGCTGTTTTTAGGATCCTGTCTTTATCCTTGACCTTTGGGTATTTGATTATTAAATGTTTTGAGGTAGTTTTCTTTAGGTTAAATTTGCTTGGTGTCCTATAACCTTCTTGAACTTGAATGTTAATATCTTTATTTAGGTTTGAGAAGTTCTCTGGTGGTTTTTTTTTTATTATTAAACTTTCCACTTCTGTCTCTTTCTCTACCTCCTCTTTAAGGTCAATATCTCTTAGATTTGACCTTTTGAGGCTATATGCTAGATCTTGTAAGCACGCTTTACTATTTTTATTCTTGTTTTCTTGTCTTCTCTGTTTACTTTCAAGCTCACTAATTCTTCACACTCACTAATTCTTCAAGCTCACAAATTCTTTATTCTGCTTAATCAATTCTGCTATTAAGAGATGATGCTTTTTTCAACTCCAGAATTTCTGCTTGATTCTTTTAAATTATTTTCAACTCTGTTAAATTTACCTGATAGAATTCTAAATTCCTTCTCTGTGTTATCTTAAATATCTTTGAATTTTGACAACACAGCTATTTTGAATTCTCTGACAGGTTATATATATATCTCTGTTTCTCCGGAATTGGTCACTGGTGGCTTATTTAATTCATTTGGTGAAGTCATGTTTTCCTGGATGGTGTTTATACTTATAGATATTCATCAGTGTCTGGGCATGGAAGAGTTGGGTATTTATTGTGGTCTTTACAGTTTGGGCTAGTTTGTGCCTATCCTTCCTGGAAAGGCTTTCCAGGTATTCAAAGGGACTTGGGCCCCAACCCCAATGAGGCTATGGTTTTTGCGGACTCATAGAGGGATTGCTTTAGTGGTCTTAAATACGATTAAGAAGAATTCTCTGGATTACCAGACAGATACTCTTGGTTTCCCTTACTTTTTCCTGAATATAAGGGTCTCTCTCTTTCTGTGCTGAGCCATCTGGAACTGGGGATGTGGTGATGTAAGCACCCTGGGGCCACCATCACTGGGACTGCACTGGGTCAGACCTGAAGTCAGCATGGCACTGGGTGTTGCCCAATGCCATTCCCTTCAGAGTAATGAGTTTTCCCAGGTCCCAGTCATGTTCAGAAATTCTGTTTGGAAGTGACGTATTGTGATCAAAATCCTTGGTAATTTACCTGATACTCTCTTATACTGAGACTAAGCTGGTACTCAAACTACAATACAAAGTGCCTCCCACTCTTCCCCCTGATTTCTACAGGTAGAGGAGCCTTTCTTTGTGGCCACAATCACCATCAGTCCCCAGAGGCGTTCTGTCAGGCCACTGCCAGTGTTCACTTAAAACCCAAGGGCTCTTCCACTGGTGAATGCTGCCAGGCCTAGGACTCAACCTTCAGAACACTGGGCTCCCTTCTGTCCCAGAGCAGGTCCAGGAATGCTGCCCAAGAGTCTAGGCTTGAACTTGGGGATCCCAAGAGCCTGCTTATTGCTTTACCCTCCTGTGGCCAAGTTGATACTTAACGTGCAAGACAAGATCCCCTTTACTTTTCCCTCTGCTTTTCTCAAACAGAAAAACTATTTCTTCATAGCCACCACAGCTGTGAATGTGCTGGGGCACACCTGAAGCCAGCATTTCTCAGAGCCCAAGGTATGCGGTATACTCTCTGGGGACCAGTGCTGGGCATTCATGGCCCAAGGACTCACAGGTGATGAATCTTGCCAGGACTGGTTACTTCCCTTTAAGGCGATGGGTTCCCTTTTGGCCCAAGCTGTATCTAGAAATGTTTTCCAGAAGCTAGGATCTGGAAAGGGGGCCTCCCAGCTCTGCCCGCTGCCCTATCCTACTGGGGCTGAGCTGGTATCCAAGATGCAAGAGAAAGTCTTAGTCTTCACTCTTCCCTCCCAATTTTTGGTTCTTGTGATGGCGCTTTCCTGTGTGAGGATAATTGTTAATATTTGGTGATCAGTCGAGGAGAGACAAACAGTGTAGGCTTCTATTCCACTATCTTGCTCTGCTTCTTTGGGTAATCTTAAAATCTTGATGATAGCAAGTCTTCCAAGCCATGAACTTATGATGTCTTTCTATTTATTTAGTCTTCTTCAACTTCTTTCAGCGATTTTTTTTATTTTGTTTTGTTTTTCAGTAATTGAAATACAAATCTTGTACCTCCTTGTTTAAATGTATGCCTATGCATTTTATTCTTTGGGGTGTTATTGTGAATATAACTGTTTTTGTAATTTTTGATTCAGATTTTTTATTGCTGCTGTATGGAAAAAAATAATTTTTGTTTATTGGTCTTGCACTCTGCAAATTTGCTGAAGTCATTGATATGTTGTAATGTGTGTGTGTATGTGTGTTTGTGTGTGTGTATTCTTTGGGTATGTATATAATCATATTGTAAATTGATATATTTTTACTTCTTTCTTTCCAATTTGAATACTTTTTTTTTTTACCTAATTTTTCTAGCTAGAATTTGTTATATAAGATTGCATAGAAGTGGTGAAAGCAGATATCTTTGACTTGTTCGTGATCTTAGGTGTAAAACTTTTGGTCTTTCACCATTAAATGTAATATTACTATGGACATTTCATAAATACATTTTGTCATGTTGAAAAGTTCCCTTCTACTTCTTATTTTTCTAAGTGTTTGTTTTTTAAAAAGAGTGTTCAATTTTGGCATTTTTTTCTGCTTCTGTTGTTATGATCATATTTTTAAAACTCTATTAGTAAACTGTGTCATACTGACTGATTTTGTTATCATGTGGTAATGGTATGCTCTTGGATTTGGTTAACTAGTATTTTGTTGAAGGTTTTTATATTTGTATTAATAAGAATTGTTGGTATATGGTTTTTGTTTTTCTTGTGTGTCTTTGTCTGGCTTTGGTATCAGAATAGTAGTCACTTTATAGGAGGAGAAAGTTTTACCTTCCCTTCTGTATTTTGTAAGAGTTTGAGAATAATACATGTTCTTTAAAAGTCTGCAGAATTTACCATTGAAGATATCTGCGCCATGTGTTTTTTCTGCTGGGAGGTTTTTGATTGTTGATTAATCTTTTTAGTTGTTACAGATATTGTTAGAGAATCTTTTTTTTCTTCAGTTGGTTTAGGTAGTTTGTGCATTTATGGAGATTTGTTCATATCATCCAAGTCATCTAATTTGTTGGTGTACAATTATTGATAGGATATTTTATACTACCATTATTTCTGTAAGATCTGTAGTAGTGTCACCAATTTCATTTCTGACTTTAATAATTTGAGCCTCTGGATCTTCTCCTTTTTTGGTAAGCCTAGATAAAAGTTTGTGAATTTTGTTGATCTTTTAAAAAATAAACTTTTGGTTTGGCTAATCATCTATTAATTTTATTTGATCCATTTCATTAATCTCTACTAATTTTTATTATTTACTTGTTTCTACTAGCTTTAGGTTTAGTTTATTCTTTTCTATTTCTGAAAGCATAGATTTAGGTTGTTTATTTTAAATCTTTATTTTTTCTAATATGGATATTTATAACTCTACATTTTTCTTTGAGGAATACTTTTGTTACATCCTATAAGTGTTGGTATAATGATTTTTTTTTTATTGATCTCAAAGTATTTTATATATTTTTTGACTTACAGGTTTAAGAGTGTGTTATTTAATTTTCACATATTTGTGAACTTTCCACTTCTTCTTTTATTAATTTCTAGCTTCTTTGTATTGTGGTTGAATAAATTTGAAAACTATGTTTTATGATTTCAATCTTTTAAGATTTATTGAGACTTGTAATATGACCTGATGTATAATCTATCCTGGAGAATATCCCATGTGTTTTGGAGTGTGGATCTCTTTTCATTTGTATTATTTGGAGATAACTGAACATCTTGGACTTGTGAATTCATGGATTTCATCAGATTTGGGAAATTTTCAGCCATTATTCTGAAGCCATTATTCTGTTTACCTCTTTCTTCTCCTTCTAAGACTTCCATGGTGTGTACGTTGGTTCACTTGATGGAGTCACAGAAGTTATTTTGGGTCAGTTCACTTTCCTTTATTATTTTTTCTATCTGTTTTTCAGACTGGGTAATTTCAATTGTTGTATTTTTAAGTTTCCTGATTCTTTATTTTTCTGCTCAAATCTACTGTTGGTGCACATTGCATTCTAGATTCCACAGTATACGTAGTGAATCTTCCATACTCTGATTCCTCCAAAAAGTATTCCTCCTCAGCCTCTACCTTTCCAGGCTTTGGGTCTGTATGCTGCTTGTCTTGCCCACCATTTCTTTTCCTGCATGGATATAGATAGTGTACTTCTTTAAATGCTTTTAACAGATGTCACTGAGAAAGTTGCTCCTGATAGGAGTGAAAACAAGATCAACTTTTGTGCTTGTCCCTTAGAGAATAACTCAAAAGGCTAAAACACACAACGACAATTTATTGGGAACAAGGTTTATATTCTGCCCCCCACCACCTACCCCCAGCATGAGTAAGGCACACCCTGAAGGATGATCACCTTTCCAGTGGCCACCACAGCACTGGAGATTGGGAGATGGTAAGCAGCTAAGCAAAAATGCCACAATGTTTTCTTACCAAAAATTCGCAGCCTTTTCTTCAGTAAGTACTTATTTGGTTGATATAAGTTTCTGATTAGATTCTAAAGTTTCAAAATAGTTGATTTTGTCAGTTTTTACCAGCTTAATTGTTGTTTCCAAGGAGGAAATAATTCTTAGAGCATCCTGCTCCAGAATTACAAATTTTGGCCCTGTATTTTTTTTTTTATTCATCAAAAATATTTTTCTAATTTTTCTTGTAATTACTTTTTTTGACTTGTGGCTTATTTAGAATTGTGCAGTTTACATTTCAAATACTTTATCACATTCTTTATACTACTAATTACTATTTAATTGTATTTTGGTAAAAAAGTACTCTATATTAGTCATTGTTTTAAATTTATTGTGACTTGTTTTATGGCCTTGCATATGGTTTATCTCAGTGAATATTTCCTGTGCACTCGAAAAGAATGTGTATTCTGCTGTTTTGGGGCATTGTGTTCAATGATGCCAAATAGGTCAAGTGGATTGAATGGGCTTTTATGTCTGTTTACTTCTAGATTTCTATCTATTTGTTCCATCAATTACTGCAAGATGAGTGTTGAATTCTCCAAGTATAATTGTGGATTTATCTATTTCTGTTTTTCTTTTTGTAGGTAAAGTTTTCTAACCAGATGCAGATACCGTTAGAATTATCATGTCTTTTTTATAAATTGATCTTTTTATCATTATGAGTTGTCCTTTCACTCTGGTAATCTTTATTATTCTGAGTTGTACTTTGTTTATTATTAACATAAATTTCATTTGGCTCCTTTATAATTAGTGTTTGCATGGTATGGTCTTTTCTATACTTTTACTGTTAATGTAGTCTGTGTCTTTATATTTAAAGCTTGCTTTCCTAGACAATATACTCGAATCTTTTAAATAAGATGTTCTACAGTTTAGAGTTTATATACTTATTGAAATGTTTGAGTTTTAGTCTACTATCTTGCTGGTTATTTTCTATATGTTCCATCTCTTCCTTCTTTTATTTTAAACCTTCTTCCTTTGGATTAATTGCATAACTTATAGGATGCCATTTTATTTCTGTTACTGACCGTGGCATAGGCAGCAAGACAGTTACAGAGAATTTTCACTTTTTCTTCATCACTTTTAAGCTTATTTATGACAGTTGTAGAATAACCTTTGTTCTAGTGATATTTTAGTCTCATTACTAAGTCGTAGCACTTCTTGGGTCTCTACTGAATATTCCAGCTCATCAAAGAGAACTCTTCATTCTGGCTGGTTGGAATTCAAATGCCTCCTAGTCCTGTGTAAGCTTTTGGAATCAATCACCTTGGATTTTTAGTAACTCTTTGTTAGGCCCTGTGGAGTTTTGTCTTACACACACACTACTCAATATTCAGCAAAGAATCAGGGTACTCAATGCATATTTCTGGAGCCAGTTTTCTAAATGGCTTCTTTCTTTCTAGAATCCACAACCTTCAGTCACTTCAACCTCCCTAAATTCTGATCTCTATTTCCTCAAATCAGTGAGATCCTCATCCTTCCCTTTGGGAACTTCCCTCATACAACCTTTGTTCAGAATGTTCCTTTGAGTGAAAAGTCAAATCAGTCCCAGGGCTTATGTTTGCTTGCTTATTTCTCTTATTTCAGGTTCTTAGACCTGTGTTTCCTCAAGTATAAAAATGCTTAACATTATATAGAGCAAAATACTTAGCCAACAACTGTTTGATTTTTAAGAATAACCACCTCATATAAGAAAGGAATAATACACGTGGCTACAGGAGAATAGAAAATTCCAGGCAGCAGTTTCACATGACTAGAATAAGGCAACTGTTGAAATAGCTACATAAACTAGGGACTGATAAGACCCTGAAAAACCAACGTGTGGGCTAAGTTAGCTGAGACCAGTTGGACCCAATATGGCACTGGATTTGACCTAGGTTTCACCTAGGACCTCTTATATGCTCACTAACATACTAAATCACAGCCCACCAGTGCCATAACAGTTCTACAAGCACCCATATTTGGTGTTAAATGGGTGGGACAACAGTTCTAAGCAACTGGTGCTATTTTCCAGGAATCTTCGTGAATATTTCACTCCTTGGCTAAAGAAACCCATAAAGGTAGAAGTCCCACCTCTCCATGTGTGTCACTTTCTCTTAAGTGTGCCCATGCTCCCCTTTCTTGAGTGTACTTTTCACTTTGCAATATATCTCCATACTTTTACTATTTTCCAACTCATCCTTGAATTCCTTCTCTCAACAGTGTCAAGAGCCTAGACACCAGATGGGTCAAGATCCCACTGGCATTTGGGGATGTCCCCTAGCCCACTGGTATCACATAGACGAGAAACAGTTTAATTCATTCTGTAAGATACACACACACACACACACACTGTTTTGGGGATGTAACAACATTCATTTAATCTTATAGATCCTTCCTTTTTAGTTTGTGGTTCATTGCTGATTTCATTAATAGAATTTTAATCTTCTCCAGACATTCTTGGGTTTCTTTAAAATAATGGGATCACAGCTGAAAATAAAGTATGCACTGATCACTGATAAGTTTAGGGAGTACCGATATACTTTTTAATATAATAGGTAAAGAGGAGGACTAAATTTCTTTGGAATTATGTAATAGGAATTGTGAAGAGAATTGACATCTACTGAGTGCCTATTAATACTAACAACTTCTAAACTTTTTTTCAGAAATTACTATATATTAGGTACTATGCTAAGCAAGTTACATGTATTAGCTCATTTACTTTCCACAGTAATTCAAAAACAAGTTTCCTAGGTTTAGAGTTGATGAGATCAAGGCTCATAAAACGAGGAGCTGAAGGGCTCAAAAAAGATTGTCTGGTCTTTGAACTTATGAGAGTTACAGAGTCAATTATTCACACAGCTGGAAATGGCAATATCTGGCAAAATATCATGTCTTTCAATTTACTGATTTTCTTCATAACTTATTTATCTTACATTACTAATGTCAGAATATTGATAATGTAAATATATTCTCCCTAGTGTCATAATTTTGATAATTCTTCTAGAAAATGGAATCTACAGATGGATTTTGTAACTTTGCTAAGACACTAGCTAAAGTAGAATTAGAATACATGATACATGATACATGATTCCTGGTTCTCATGGGGCTTTCTCATCACTTGACCACATAAGTTCATTTTTCAATTTTAGAAACTTGGCCAATTCAGATGAAAATATTCTAAATTGCTAATCACCCTCTGAAACAACTGTCCAAGAGAAACAATAACATATGCTGGTAACAAATTCAACCTTGCTTCAAATACATTTTATTATAAATAAAACAATTATTCTGTGACAATTAAAATAATTTTATTCATTATTTTCAGAACAGCTTTCCATTTGCTAAGTATGCTAACATTAATTGCTTACTTTATCAAAACTGCATGTCACTGGTACAGAGTTAACCCTGCTTTATAAATTCATTTGTCAGATGAATTTATATAAATTCATATATGAAAATATATGAATTTATATTTTGCAGCTTAGGTTCGCTATATGCTGAGTGTACATTGTGCAATCAAATAAATGAATTTACATTTTAAAATGCATTTTCTGCTTATTTTAATTTTCTTCTTAATACCATATTTCCTATGGCTAATGTACTACAGGCAATGTAGAAGTTACTAGTGTTGGTGAATGTTTAACTGAATATCTCTTGGATAATGAAGCCTCTTTTTAATACAAGTAAGGAATTAAATTTGTAGAAAGTTTTCTTTTGACATGTAAAGTTTGAGATAGTTGTTTCATATCAATTTTAAACATCTTAATTCTTTTTATAATAATTAATTTTTATTTTTATTTCAATATTTTTTGGGGTACTGGTGATTTTTGTTTACCTGGATAAGTTCTTTAGTGGTGATTTCTAAGATTTTGGTGCATCCATCACCCAAGCAATGAACATATTACTCAATATGTGGTCTTTTATCCCTTACGCACTTCATCCTTCCTGCTGAGTTCCCAAGGTCCATTATATCATTCTTGTGCCTTTGCATCCTCATAGTTTAGCTCCCACTTGTAAGTGAGAACATAACAATATTTGGTTTTCCATTCCTGAGTTACTTCACTTAGATTAATGGGCTCCAGCTCCATCCAAGTTATCATGAAAGACATGATTTCATTCCTTTTTATGGCTGAGTAGTATTACATGGTATATATATACCTCATTTTCTTTACCCACTCATTGGTTGATGGGCACTTAAGTTTGTTCTATATCTTTACAATTGCAAATTGCATAGTTATAAACAGGAGTGTGCATGTGTCTTTTTTATATAACGGCTTCTTTTCCTTTGGGTAGATACCCAGTAGTGGGATAGCTGGATCAGATGGTAGTTCAACTTTTTGTTTTTTAAGAATGTTTATACTGTTTTCCATAATGGTTGTACTAATTTAATTCCCACCAGCAGTTTAGTAGTCTTCCCTTTTCACCATGTTCATGCCAACATCTTTTTTTTTTTTTTTTTTTTTTTTTTTTTTTTTTTTTTCTTTTTTTACTTTTTAATTATGGCCCTTCTTGCAGCAGTAAGGTGGTATCTTATTGTGGTTTTAATTTACATTTCTGTAATAATTAGTGATGTTGAGCATTTCTTCATCTTTGTTAGCTGTTTGTATATCTTCCTTTGAGAACTGTCTATTCATGCCCTTTGCCCGCTTTTGATGAGATTGTTGGTTTTTCCTTGCTGATTTGTTTGAGTTCCTTATAGATTCTGGATATGAGTCCTTTCTTGGATGCCTAGTTTGTGAATACATTCTCTCATGCTGTGGATTGTCTGTTTAATCTGCTGATTATTATTATTTGCTGTTCAGTAACTTTGTAGTTTAATTAGGTCCCATGTATTTATTTTTGATGTTGTTACATTATCTTTTGGGATCCTAGTCATGAATTCTTTGCCTAAGTCTATGTCTAGAAGACTTTCTCCAAAACTATGATCTAGAATTTTTATGGATTCAGATCTTATATTTAAGTCTTTGATCCATCTTGAGTTTATTTTTTATAAGCCGAGAGATGAGAATCCAGTTTCATTCTTCTACATATGGCTTGTTAGTTTTCCCAGCACCACTTATTTAATAGGGTGTCCTTTCCCCAATTTATGTTTTTGTATGCTTCATTGAAGATCAGTTGGCTTGAAGTATTTGGCTTTATTTTTGGGTTCTCTATTCTGTTCCTTTGGTCTATATGCCTATTTTTATACCAATACCATGCTGTTTTGCTGACTATAGCCTTGTAGTATAATTTGAAGTCAGGTAACATGATGCCTCCAAATTTGTTTCTTTCGCTTAGTATTGCTATGGTTATGTGGGCTCTTTTTTGGTTCTGTATGAATTTTAGGATGGTTTTTTCTAGTTCTGTGAAGAATGATGGTGGTATTTTGGTGGAAATTGCATTGAATCTGTAGATTGCTTTTGGCAGTACAGTTATTTTCACAATATTGCTTCTACCCATCCATGACATGGGATGTGTTTCCATTTGTTTTTGTCATCTGTGATTTCTTCTGGAAGTGTTTTGTAGTTTTACTTATAGATTTCTTTCACCGCTTAGTTAAGTATATTTCTAAAAAATTATTTTATTTATATATTTTTGTAGCTGTTGTAAAGGCATCAAATTCTTGATTTGATTTTCAGCTTGGTCATTGTTGTTTTATAGCAGTACTATTGATTTGTGTACATTGATTTTATATCCTGAATCTTTACAGAATTCACATATCAGATGTAGGAGCATTTGGGATGAATCCTTAGGGTTTTCTTGGTATACAATCACATCATTGGCTAACAGTGACAATTTGACTTCCTCTATTTCCATTTGGATGCTGTTTATTTCTTTCTCTTGTCTGATTGCTCTGGACAGAACTTCCAGTACTATGTGGAATAGAAGGTAAAAGTGGGCATCCTTGTCTTGTTCCAGTTCTCAGGGGGAATGCTTTTAGCTTTCCACCATTCACTATGATGTTGGCTGTGGGTTGATCATATATCATTTTTATTAATTTGAGGTAAGTCCCTTCTATACCTATTTTGTTGAGAGTTTTTATCATAAAAGGATTCTGGATTTTATCAAATGTTTTTTCTGCATCTATTGAGATGGTCATATGGTTTTTGTTTTAAATTATGTTTATATGATGTATCACATGTATTGACTTGTGTATGTTAAACCATCCCTGCATTCCTGGTATGAAACACAGTTGATTATAATGTTTTATATTTTTGATATGCTGTTGAATTCCATTAGCTAGTATTTTGTTGTGGATTTTTGCATCTATGTTCAGTAGAGATAGTGGTCTGCATTTTTCTTTTTTTGTTATTTATTTTCCTGGTTTTGGTATTAGAGTGATACTGGCTTCATAGAGTGATTTAGGGAGGATTCCTTTTTTTTCCTATGTTTTAGAATAGTTTCAGTCAGATTGGCACCAATTCTTCTTTGAATGTCTGGTAGCATTCAGCCATGAATCCATCTGGTCCTGGCCTTTCTTTGTTGTTGCAATTTTTAAAATTACAGATTCAGATTTCATTGCTTATTATTGGTCTGTTCAGAGTTTCTATTTTTCCTGATTTAATCTAGGAGGCTTTTATACTATCAGAAATTTATCCATCCCCTCCAGATTTCCTAGTTTGTGAATGCAAAGATGTTCATAGTAGCCTTGAGTGATGTTTTGTATTTATGTGGTATCAGTTGTAATATCTCTGTTTTTATTTCTAATTGTGCTTAATTGGATCTTCCCTCTTCTTTTCTCAGTTAATATTGCAATGGTCTATCAATTTTATTTATCCTTTCAAAGAATCAGCTTTTAGTTTCGTTTATCTTTTGTAATTTTTTTGTTTTAATTTCATTTAGTTCTGATTTTTGTTATTTCTGTTCTTCTGCTGGATTTGTTTGGTTTGTTCTTGTTTCTCTAGTTTATTTAGGGGTGACATCAGGTTGTCTATTTGTGCTCTTTCAGACTTTTTGATGAAGGCATCTAATGCTATGAACTTTCCTCTTAGCACTGCTTTTGCTGTATTCCAGAGGTTTTGATAAGTTGTGTCACTATTGTCATTCATTACGATTTTTTTAACTTCTATCTTGATTTCATTGTTAACCCAAAAGTCATGAGCAGATTATTTAATTTCCATATATTTGTATTATTTTGAGCATTCCTTTTGGAGTTGATTTATAGCTTTATTTCACTGTGGCCTGAGAAGATACTTGATATGATTTTGATTTTCTTAAATTTATTGAGACTTGTTTTGTGACCTATCATATGGCCTATTTTGGGGAATGTTTCATGTGCTGATGAGAAGAATGTGTATTATGCAGTTGCTGGGAATAATGTGTATATATGCTAATTCCATTTGTCCTACAGAATAGTTTATATCCATTTTTTTCATTAACTTTCTGTCCTGATGACCCGTTTAGTGCTTTCGGGGGAGTATCGATGTTCCCCACTATCATTGTGTTACTGTCTGTCTCATTTGTTAGGTCTAGTAATAATTGTTTTATAAACCTGGGTACTCCAGTGTTAGGTGTGTATAAATTTAGGATTGTGACATGTTCCTGTAGGACTAGTCCTCTCATCATTACATAATGTGTGTCTTTGTCTTTTTTTACTGTTGTTGCTTTAAAGCGTGTTTTGTCCTATATAGGATTAGCTACTTCCGCTTGTTTTTAGTTTCCATTTGTGTGAAATATCCTTTTCCACATAAGGACTCACATAAACTTAGGTTAACGTTTTTCACATAAACTTTACCCTAAGTTTATGTGAGTCCTTATGTGTTAAGTGAGTCTCTCGAAGACAGCAGATATTTGATTGGTGGTTTTTTATTCATTCTGCATTCTGTATCTTTAAGTGGAGCATTTAGGCCATTTACCAATGTTAATATTGAGATGTGAGTTACTGTCCTATTCATCATGTTAGTTATTGCCTAGATACTTTGTTTTTCTCATTGTGTTATTGTTTTAAAGACTGTGAGATTCATGGTTTAAGGAGGTTCTATTTTGATGTTATCCCAAGCTCTTTTGCTTCAAGATTTAGAACTCCTTTTAGCATTTCTCGTACTGCTGCTGTGGTACTGACAAATTCCCTCAGGATTCATTTGTCAGAAAGACTTTATCTCTCCATAATTTATGAAGCTTAGTTTTTCTGGATATAAAATTTTTGGCTAAAATTGTTTTATTTAAGGAGGCTAAAGATAGGACCTCAATCCCTTTGACTTATAAGGTTTCTGCTGAGAAATCTGCTGTTAATCTGATAGGGTTTCCTTTACAGGTTACCTGATGCTTCTGTCTCACAGCATGTAAGATTCTTCCCTTCATCTTAACTTTAGATAGTAACCTGATGAATATGTGTCTTCGTGATGATCTTTTTGCAATTAATTTCCCAGGTTTTCTTTGGGCTTCTTGTGTTTGGATGTATAGATATCTAGCAAGGCCAGGGAAGTTTTCCTTGATTATTCTCTCAAATAAATTTTCTGAACTACTTCTAGACTTCTCTTCTCCCTCAGGAACACCAATTATTCTTATGTTTGGCTGTTTTACATAATACCGTATTTCTTGGAGACTTTGTTCATTATTTAAAATTCTTTTTTGTCTATGTCTGATTAGGTTAATTTAGAAGCCCGGTTTTTGGGCACTGAAGTTCTGTCTTCTACTTGTTCTAGTCTATTGAAACTTTCCACTGCATTTCATATTTCCGTGAGTGTGTCTTTCATATCCAGATGTTCTCATACTTTTTTCCCTTTATGATGTCTATTCTCTGGAAAATTTTTATTCATATCCTGAATTTTTTAAAAATTTCTTTAAGTTGGCTTTCATCTTTCTCTGGTATCTCCTTCAGTAGATTAATAATCAACATTCTGAGTTCTTTATCTGGCATTTCAGAGATTTCTTCTTTGTTTGAATCCATACTGGAGAGCTATCTTTTGTGGATGTTACAGAAGGCTGTTTTGTCATAGTGCTAGAATTACTTTTCTGGTTCCTTCTCATTTGAGTAGATTCTTTTTTCAAATTCTTTTAAAATTTATTTTTGATTGAACTGCATTTTTTTGTACTTTTGTTCCTCTTAAGAATTTAAATTTAATGTTTATAGTTTATTTTAGCCTAATTTGATTCTTGGTGACTTTAAGGGTGAAGACTGTATGAGTTACTTTGTTATAAAGTTTTTTTGTACGCTGGCTTTTCCAGATGCTGGCTGCTGGCTGTAGTAGTTACGTACTTGATGGGTAGGCTAGTGCACTGTCTCTTATGGGGTTAGATTGGCAGGAATCTCTTGGAGCTTATTTCATTCTCTTGTGGTGCACACTTTATTTATTTTTCTCAGTATTTTATTTGCTGAGTTGAGGATTCAGGTTTCAAGCCAATAGGCGAGGTATCCTTGGATAAAGCACCATTTATAGCTAAGGCAGGTGAGTAGATGGTCAGAGGCCCCAGCCCTGATGAAGGTGGCTGGGGGAGCTCTCAGTTGGATATGCTGAGGTTTTGTCAAGGTAAAAAGTGAGAGCTACCTCAGCTTCTCTTCCAGGCCAGCAGGAAAGGTATCCACCTCACAGCCTCACACCTGTCACACCCTTCCAGCTATTCAGATCAGACAGATTCATTTCATCTGTAGGAATGTTGATGTTTCAAGTAGGGAGGAATTGTGACTGTGCCTGTCATGCAGGCCTAGATCTGGGGAATGCTCCTCCCATCAGGCTGCAATCACCCTGAATTGTTCCAAGAGGGTTGTCTATAAGTTCCTCTGCACTGCATCCCTTGGGAGAAACCCCAGCTGTGTCTGCAGTGGTGTACTGGGGGAAAAAGGACCCCTTCTCCAAGGCCCTTCACAACCACAGATGCTGCCTGCCTGTTGGGGTAGAAGTGAAGCCTTTCCCTACTGCGCCCAGCACTGCAATTGTGTCTGTTCCCACCAGCAGAGAGATCTGGGACTTAAGACCTGCCATTCAGGTTTTTTTTTCCCCCCACAGAGTGTTCCCTTGATGTGGTGCTCTCCCACTTCCCTAGGAATGGGGCTTCCTGAGAAGTCCTGTACTGCAGTGGTTATTATCGCTCTTCTGGGTCTAGTCCCACCATGGGGCTATGAGGGTCTGGGCTGGTGCTGGAGAATGTCTGCAAAGAATCCAGTGATGTGATCTGTCTTCAAGTCTCCCAGCACTGGATACCAGCACCTGCTCTGATGAAAGTGGCAGGGGAGTGAGGTATACTCTGTGAAATTCCTTGGTTGTAGCTAGGCTTAGTGTGCTGGGTTTCTCACGTGTTGGTTATACTAGTAGTGAACTTGTCATGTGGACAGACTCAGGACTTCTGTTTAGCTAGAGCGTGGCAGGCAGCGGTGTTAGCTGAGATCACCAGCCATTTTCTTCTTCCTGGGAAGAGTAGTCTTCTGCCAAGAGGAATTGTAATACCCTGAGTTGGTTGGCCTCCAGCCAGGATGTGGCACTTCCAGTAGAGCCCCAGCTGCCATACAAGCAGTGGGATGTGAGCTTGCCCTAAGTTGTCCAGGGGAAGTATTCTGGTTCCTCATATGATGGGCAGGGCCGTAAAGCTCTCAAAACTTGATGTATTTTGTGTTAAGCTACCAGAGTGGGTGGAGAAATACCACTCTGTAGGGGCAGGGTTAGGAGGATCTGAGCTCAGTCTCTGCTTGGGTGGGGCTGGCCCTGGCCACTGTGGGGAACCCAGTAGAGGTAGCCACCGGGGTGATGTCCCAGAGGGGAGTACAACTGTCTTTTGTGTAGATGAGTTCCCAAAAGGAATGGGGAGGAGTGGACAGCAGTAAGCCTCACCCAACTCCCATGCAGTCATCAAGACCAGTCTCCTTCCTGCATTTTCCCACTAATAGCACTGTGTTTAGATCCAGGCAGCCTGTGCACAGAACTCAGACCTGTCCCAGGCCATAAGTACCACCACAGAGACAGCAAGCCTGGCTTTGAGGCTCTGCCCCTCCCCCTCTGCCTGCAAGACCAGGCACCCAGTTTCTGCCCTCCTGTCTGTGGCACACTTCCCACTCGCCCCGGTGTTTTGTTCAAGGGCATTCGTTCCCACTTGAAATGATATCACAGCATTTAATTGGGAACTTCTTTAACCTTGTGACTCCTCGCTGAGTCTGTTGGCTGACTTCCCCCGAGGACCCCTGTGAGATACAGTTGGGAATGGCTTCTCTCAGTTCATGACAGAGACTGGGAATGTCTGCCAGGCACATCCCACTGCTGCTTCTACTTCTACATTTCACACTGCTCCCTATGTTCATTCCAGCTCTGGGTAGGGATAAGACCTTCTCCCGTGGTCTGGATTTTCATATTTCCCGGTGGGGATGTGTGTTTAGAGGCCAGCCCTCCCACCTCATACTCTGGAAAATTACAGTTTTTCATCTCCTCACAGAGTAGGCTGTGGCCTGCTGCTTCTTTCAAAGGATGTGTGGATTTTTATGGCTTAGTAAGTTCCTGTGGTGGTTCTTGGAAAAAAAAAAATCACAGTGTGATTCTCTACCAATTATTCTGTCCTTCCAAGTAGGAAGCATAGATGACGCTAACACTGTCATCTATGCACCATCTTGAAAAACAAATAAAACATCTTAATTCTGGAAAGGGCACCTCACAAGAATCCAGGTCTCTTTGGAATATAAATTGTAATATTTGTCCTCATTTTTTATTGGTATCATCAAGAATCATAAAAGTTAGATGACTACTCCAAAGATGTATAAGAAGTATCAGCGACTGTGAAGAGAGAAGAATACAGGTTTTCCATATTCTGGTATATTAATTTGTTATTTTTTAAAAATCAGATTATCATTAGTCCCAGTTATCTGGCCCTAGTATTTCTATTTAAGACTAAAGGAAAGGAGGAATAACTCTGGCTATTTCCACATTATTTTAAGTCTATCAGCAAATAGTACATACTATATCTTTAATTTTGAGACTAAATTGTTGAACACCAGATGGTGAGTATGATGTTATATATCTAAATATTATATTTTCAAATACTGAACATTTGACAAACCAAGAAAAGACATCATTTCTGTATGCCATGTATGCTAGATGAAACAACTGGATCCCCATCTATATCAAAATGTCTTTCTGGGGATAAAAATGATCTTAATTGAACATTACAATCACAATTTCATGTGTCTCTAAAGCATATAAAAGGTTTTTATACAATATTTTAAAAATTCAATTTTAAATTTTCTGTTAGGCATTTGTATAGCCATTTGGTCCTTATAAACATCCCTTTGAATAGGTAGGATAGGTATTACCATCACTCCCACTTGAATGGTGAAAAGAAAAATTGAGGACAATTTAACTTAAATCACTTCCCAAAAGTTGCACTGGAAGTGATAGATGTGAACTCCTTCCAAGTCTTGACTCAAATTATGTTAATGATCCACCATATTCTTATACTAAGACCCTTGTTATACTACGGCCTGCTCATAAGTCAACTATTCATAATTAAGCCTCACTACCTGTGGCAGTAAAATAGAGGGAAATAAACATTCCCTCAAAAACATAGATGCTGAAATAGTAACAGTGAGGTTACAAAAATACTGTCACTGTGTAGTATTTGAGCCACCTGAACTCAAGCACATGTAATTCCCGAGTAATTGTAATCATTTATATTCAGGCTGCATTAATTAAAAACAAAAACTAAAAAATAAATAAGCAAAACAAGTAAATGCATAAATATATAAATACTGATGCAGTACACTCAACATTAAGAAAGAATTGGTAAATACTACAATTAATTCACATTCTTGGTGAAGAAAATGGTGGGTTTAAATGGTGTTGGAAAATGTCTAGAGAGTTTTGATCTATATGATGTTACTTAAAATAGCATAGATATTTGGTATAATATCTATAATATATGAAACACAGTTGTGTTTCTAGTATGTTATCTTCTGACATTTTATAAAGGTTAAAAATGCCAATTTTGCTTTTAACAATTTTGAAATTTCACTCACATATGGTGTCACTCCAAAATACCAAGTAGGTTTTCTAATAATTTTCAACTTAGCTTTGGTTTCTTGGAAGTTAAGAAATACTGTGGAGGCTACAATAATATTTACTTCAAAAAAATTATTACTCTGTCTTCCAAGTGATTTATACACTGGCTCAGATTTTTGCACTGCAATATCAATAAAAATTTAGTGATTTGTGTTTTTGCGAAGCTTCGAAAATATTTTATTCTAAATTGAAGGTGACATTATTGCTATATTGACACTCAGTGTCCTTGAATCTACTCTTCTTCCAAATATAAACTGAATATCTATATCTGTAACAGTTCTCCTTTACTTGTTTGCTTTAGAAACACAAAGAACCTTAAAAATGCCATTAATTGAGTGAAGCTAGTCTTTTCCTCCACAAAACTTGGTTTTTTACAAACTTGAACACTTGAATGAATTCTATTTAATCCCAGACTCTGGCAATCCATTATTTACATGCTTTGCAAGTTCTGTCTAGAATAGCAGAGGTGGCCACTTCAATGAGAAACTGTGACTATGACTGTGTTATAGTGATGTGTCTCTCTTATTCTCTGGTTTCCAAACTACATTGTCATGAACTCAGTTGTGTTCCTTCAAAATTGATATGTTGAAACCCTAAATCCCAACGTAACTGTCTTCGGAAATAGAGCCTTTAAAGAGGTAATTAATCTTAAATAAGGTAATAAAGACACTCTAATCACACTTGACTAGTGTTCTTATAGGAAGAGGAAAAGACACCAGAGAACGAACGCTCTTCAATTGCACAGGACAGGACCTGTGAGGACACAGCGAGGAGATGACCATTGGCAAACCAGGAAGAGGCCTCCTGAGAAACCAACCCTGAGGGCATTTTGATCTTGGACTTATAGCCTCCAGAACTATGAGAAAATAAACTGCTGTTGTTTAAGTCACCTACTCTGTGGTATTTAGTTATGGTACTTTAAGCAGACGAATCCACATATCTATCCAACTTTTCATACCTTTTGTGACATAGACTAAGCCTTTGTTTTTCTGTTTATGCTGTCCTTCTCAGAAGTGCTGCTTCTTGCTGCTTGGCAGTGTCTTTAGCATTTTACCTCCCATAGAAAGATGTCCAAACTTAAAAGATTAGAAATGACTCAAGTTCAAGAAACATTGTTAGAAAATAAAGAATGCAGTAACTATTCATCAAATAATAGATTTATGCAGTCCATATAAAAGCTCTCTCTCTTTTTTAAGAAAGAGAAAAAGCCATCCTAAAATGTATATGAAATCTCAAGGAAC
The DNA here is from genome assembly GCF_024542745.1 of Macaca thibetana thibetana. Classification (NCBI taxonomy): domain Eukaryota; kingdom Metazoa; phylum Chordata; class Mammalia; order Primates; family Cercopithecidae; genus Macaca; species Macaca thibetana. Next base: position 85,807,029 of record NC_065592.1, read on the forward strand.
CCTGAACAGCCAAAACAATCTTTAAAAAGGAGAACAAAGTTAGAGGTCTCACATTTCCTTATTTCAAAACTTACAAAGTTGAAGTAGTCAAAACAGTGTGTTACTAGAATAAAGACAGAAATATAGTCAGTGAAATGGAATAGACAGTTCAGAAATACAACCTTACATATATGGTCGAAATATTTTCAACAAGGATGCCAAGGTTATTCAATGGGGAAAGGGCAGTCTTTTAAACAAATGATGCTGGGAAAACTGAATGTCCACATGCAAAAGAATAAAGTTGGATCCATATCTTATACCACATATGAAAATTAAGATAGATCAAGATCTAAATATATGAATTAAAACTATAAAAGTCTTAGAAGAAAACATAGGCGAAAAGCTTTATAACCTTAGATTTGGCAACATATTTTTGGATATGATACCAAAACACTGGCAACAAAAGTTAAAATAGGTAAATTGAACCATATAACTTTAAAGAAATGTGCATCAAAGGACACAACAGAGTAAAAAGGCAGAATGAGAAAATATTTTCATATCATATATATAATAAGGGGTGAATATCTAGAGAGAACGACAATTCAACAACAACAACAAAACAACCCAATTTTAAAAATGGGCAAAACACTTAAATAGACATTTCTGCAAAGATACCCAAATGGACAACAGATAGGTAAAAAGATACTCAGCATCATCAATTATTAGAGGAATGAAAATCAAAACCACAGGCAGAAACAGCATCACACCTTTAGGGTGGCTACTATAAAAAAGGAAGTAGCAAATGTTGATGTAGGGAAATTAGAACCTTTGTGTACTATTGGTGGTAATGAAAAGTGGTTCAGCTGTTATGAAATACCAGTGTGTTGGTCTAAAAAATTTAAAAATATAATTACCAAAGAATCCAGCAATTTCACTTCTGGGTATATACCTGTTATGATCTGATGTGTCCCCACAAAATTCTGATGTTGAAGTGTTAGCCCTAATACCTCAGAATGTGATTGTATTTGGAGATAGGGACTTCAAAGAGGTAATTAAGTTAAAATGAGGTCATTAGGTTGAACTCTAATCCAATATGACTGGTGTCCTTTTAACAAGATGAAATTAGGACAAAGATCTACATAGAGGGAAGACTATATGAAGACACAGGGAGAAGATAGGTATCTACAAATCAAGTAAAGAGGCCTCAGAAGACACCAATTCTGCCATTACCTTAATCTTGGACTTCTAGCCTCCAGAATTGTGAGAAATTTCTGTTGGTTAACCCACCCAGTTTGGGGTCTTTGTCATGGAAGCCCTAGAAGACTAATACAATACCCCAAAGAATTGAAAACAGGCTTTCTAATAAATACGTGTACACCATATTCACAGCAGCATTATTCACAATAACCTCACAATAAATATCAACAAAGTGTCCATCGACAAATGATTGGATAAACAAAATATGGTATATACATGCAATGGAATATTATTCAGCCTTAAAAAGGAAGGAGATTCTACCACATGCTACAACATGGATTAACCTAGAGGACATCATGCTAAGTGAAATGAACCCATCACAAAAAGACAAATACTATATTATTCCACATATATGAGGTACCTAGAGTAGTCACATTCACAGAGACAGAAAGTAGAATTGTGGCTGCCAGGGGCTGAGGGTAGGGAAAAATGGGAAATTGTCATTTAACGGATATATACAACAATGTGAATATACTCATCACTACTGAAAGGTACACTTAAAATTGGTTAAGATGGCAAAATGTGTGTTACATGTATTTTTCCACAATTCAAAAAATATGTTTAAAACACACTTAGAAGGAATAAGTTCATTTAAGATTGGTGGAAAAGTCATTGCAATTGTCACCATAAAAGTAATGGCAAAATCCACAATTATTTTTGTACCAACCTAATAGTATCTGATAGTAAAATGGAGAAATTATAGTTAACAATGATTTATTATATATTTCAAAAAATAGCTGGAAGAGAAAGAATTGTAATGTTCCCAACACAAAGAAAAATGTTTGAGGTGATAGATATCCCAAATGTCCTGATTTGATCATTACACATTGTAAACATATATAAACATAGCACATGTACTTTCAAAATATACACGACCATGATATAACAATAAGAAATACCAAAAATCAAAATCAAAATAAATGAAAAACAAGTTTCTGTAATGTGATGGTCCTGTAGCTGTTAGTGGCTGCATGTTTTTAAAATCAATATGAGCATTAATTTGGCTGTAGTATTATCAGAATTGGAGTTGCCAGTTGATATCCAGCTAAATTTGAATTTCAGATAAACAATGAATAATCGTTAGTACTAGTGTGTGTCAAATATTATATGGCACATAATTATACTAAGATAAAATTTGTTGTTTATCCAAAATTTACATTTGACTGAGTATCCTGTGTTTTTATTTGTTAAATGTGGCAAACTTAACAAAAAGAAATGTATAGTTTATATATTACATGTTTCAGATACTTTACCAGAGAAAAGCTCATGTTATTCAATGTAAAAGAGATATAGTATCTTATATTTGAGTATTTGGAATTATAAAGGAAGGAATATCTGGAATGTCAAATTTCCCAGTGCCAGCGACATTTGAATGCCACAGGTGATCCTGGTAAAAAGATACCATCCACAGATACTCTTTCCAGTTTTAACTCTAGTCTCTTATTTACTCTCCTTTGGCCCTTCAAATGTTTCTGTATTTAAACCTCTCCTACCTCTTTTTCAAATACGATTTTTTGGTAGGGGTAATTTTTTTTTTTTTTGAGACAATATTTTAAAAGCATTTCTTTGGATGTAAGATAATTGTTTACATACACACACAGACATTCACAAACACACACACCTTTATTTCTGGGATAAAATAAATCTATTAAATGTTGAGTCAAATTTTTGAAAAGTGTATTTTAATTGACAGCTAATCATTGTCACCTTAAATTAGTCAATCAAACAAAATAGTCAAATACCAAAAAGGTGACAGTGGAAAGCACATGTAACATAATCAGAAAGTCTTTGCTATTTTATTGCACTGGTGATCATGGGCAAGTCATATAGCCTCTTTAGTAACATTGGCATGATCATCATAATACCTACTATTCAGGATTATTGTGAAAATTGTCAACTTGTTTCATATACAAAAATATGTAGAAAGCTATTAGTTTATGACGGCTTTGGGAGGTGTAAATGAGAATGGAATTAATTAGAGTCTGAAGTGCTGCCATTAGGGGAGCGAAGAAGTAGAGTTAGGGTACTCAGGAAGTGAAAAAGAGAAACAGACCAAAAAATAGAAAAGAGGCAGACACAGCGACTCATGCCTGTAAACCCAGCACTTTGGGAGGCTGAGGCAGGAGGATTGCTTGAGCCCTGGAGTTTGGGATTTTAGTCAGCTATAATCACACCACCACACTCCAGACCAGGTGAGAGAGTGACACTCGGTTTCAAGAAAAAAAAAAAAGTTGAAAACTATTAAAGTAACAAGACAAATTACAAACTTTCTATGTATTTCTGGGTCTTTCTCAATTTGGATATGAGAAATTAACAGAGAAACAGAATCAGCTGTTTGGAGTAGAGAAATTAGAAAAGAGAAGGCAGCAGTTAGAGTATAGGAGAGATTTTGGATTTTTCCATTATCTAATTTACAGATTAGTATTAATACACAGAATATACTCTGAAACAGAAAAGAAGAATAAAATATATTGAACAACTGGGGGCCAATTATTTCATTAAAATTTTCACATCCACACACTCAGTACTCAAGAAGATATGCCGATTGTTTTTACTTATGAATCCCATCTTCATGCTAACCAATTTGCATTAGTACATTAGGAGATGGGCAATTTTAAATGAACAGATAATTTTTTTTAAGTTTTAAAATTTTCCAACAATGTGTTTTTGGATCCTATATTATATTGAGCACTTCATCAAAATAATGTTAATACAATAGTAGATGTATTCAATGAGAAAGGGTTGACCTATTTAATAATCAGTGTATCTACCTGGAAGCAATTAAAAATGGATACCCATATTACACTATTTATAAAAGTTAATACGAGTTGAGTTAAATAATTATTTTCTTGCAACACTGCCAAAAAATCTTGGTACCTAATGTGTAATACCAGAAACCTAGAGTGTTTAAAACTCAGAGGTAGCTAAATAAAATTTAAACCATTTTTAGAGCAAAAAAAATGAGCAAAAATAATAAACACGTGATGTATCTGGAAAAAACGACAATGAAAATAACAGGCAATGTGCTCATTTTAGTAATACACAAAAAGTTCTTACAAACTGACAGGAAGATGACAAAATATGCAATATGAAAATGGACAAAAGCTATACATACTCAATGTACAAAAAGCCAACTTAAATACCTAACACTTTGAAAAGGAAAATTCACTAGTTACTGGGAAAATAGAAATGAATATAACAATGATTTAATCTGAAAAACTATATAATGTTCTAAAACCTAATGCTAGTGTGGTTATGAAGTAAAAGGATAGTCTCTTAGATGGCTGGTTGAACTGTAAAGCAATTTAACCTTGTTTAGCCTCTGTTCCAGAGGGCTCAGTGAATTAATCTTTAAAATGAGAATCGGGCAATATCTTTCCTAGAAAGCAACATTTTTTAAAAAAAAAAAACAGTTTCTTTTTGTAGAAAGCTATTCTGTAGAAGCAAATGTGCCAATCTGTAAGAGTCTGTATATAAAGATACCTATTGCATAATTGTTTGGATTAATAAAAAGATAACAAAACAATTCTATATATGTAAGATTGCATATGTGCTTACATAATATGTGTATATATATGCACATATTATATATGTATATGTAAAGAGAGAAAGTTTATAAAATAATTAAAATATGGAGAAAAATACATGTGGACAAAGCTAAGTTGTGAATATTGGGATATTTGAGGGCATGGGGATCAGGATGGGCTGCTGTAATCAGGAAGAAGAAAGACAATAAATCAGTATTTAGAAAATTCCTATGCATGATGTAAAAACTAACTAAAAATTCAATTAGTGAAACCACATTATCAATTGTTCTTTTAAAATACACCTACATGTAGAGGCAATAACCTTTTTTTAAAAAGCTTATTGAAAATAAGTGTAACAATACTGAATAAAATAAAGTTTTGGAGATTAAATTGGCCATACCATCTCTAATAGAGTCTTTACATTATTTAAAATAGGACAAAAGCCGGGAGACTGTTTCAGTCCAAATATTATCTAATTGATAGGAAATGATCTAGGAATCTGTTTATTTAATCTAGGCTTTTGTAAGTCTTAAAGGCAAATTAGAACTATTGAGTAAAATTGCTTTCAAAGTTAAACTGCCTTTATTATTTTTTTTTTCTTGGTAGTTTGCTTGACTTCACTTAATCTGCTGGAAGCTGATCCTTTTCATGTCCATGTTTAAGGAAGTGTTGAAGGTCACATCACTCAAAGCCAACATCAGCAGGCATCCTACCAGGATAATCTCTGAAGAGGTCAGAGGTGAGAATGACACAGAGAAGAGGCAAATTTTACCAGTCCAGTTCAAGGAATTTGTCACTCTTTCTTATGGGGGAACTCTTTTCAATAGAAAAGGAAAGGGTGCCAGTAAAAAGACAATAGAATTCCTTCCATTTTATGTAGATTTATTTTGTTCATGAGAAAAAGGAATAAAACATTTGTTTTCTCAGTGTTTTAAGGAAGGATATAATGTTTTGTTGAAGGTAGGCCATTTTTGTGGGTTTACTAGTGCTGTGGACTAAATTGTGTCCCCTCTCCACACTTCACATGTTCAAACCCTAACCCTCAATGTGATCGTACTGGTCCTGTAAGGATGTAAAAAAGGCTAAATGAATTCATAAGGGTTGAACTCTAATCCAACAGGGCTGGTACCCTTAAAGAAGAGGAAGATATACAAGAACTTTCTTTAGGCAGTGTGAGGACACAGTAAGAAAGGTATCCATCTGCAGTCAAGGAAGAGAGTCCTCCCCAGAAACCAAACCCTGTTAGAATTTTAATCTTGAACTTGCTAGCCTTCAGAACTGTGAGAAAATAAATCTCTGATGTTTAAGCCACTTAGTCTATGTTACTTTAGTATGGCAGCCTAGAACCTACTAAGACAACTTGTAAAACAATGTGTCAACGTGCTTTCTGTTTCATTTGTATTGGCCTCCATTCTTTTGATATCTAACAAGGGTTATGAATGTTCATTTGAGTCAGCAGTTCCATCATTATCATTATTTCTAATTTAATAAGTGTGTTTAATTTCAAATACATTTTGTTCAAAATCTGTGATTTTATATTGCAATTTATTTTTTATTTGTAATGAGTATTAGGAAAATAAGAATTTGGCATTTTCTACTGTTTCTACTTAAAAATCAGATTCATACCATTTATGTAATGTGGAATTTGAAATAAAATAATGATGTTTAAAGCTTTGTTGATGCAAAATTCATCCTTCATATATGTTTGAAGGTGGATAATTAAAGGTTAATTTCTGGGATTCAGTATTTTAATCTTAGATGAATAAGGAGCTTTTTGAACATCAATTCCAAAATTTTAGTTTTACAAACAGAAACTTGGGCTCAAGGAAATTTAAATTACTTACCCTCGGTTATACTTTTGTTAGTGTTGATAAAGGGAAAATTTATTGGCAGAGAGGTCATGAAAGAATAATTAAGAATTGAAACAGAAACCACACTTACAAAGTGTACCCTGAATCATAGAGATAAATGGTATCAGAAAAAAAAATCATGATGTTTATCACAGACTTTTCTAAACTCCCATTATTTTAGCACCAGCAGTTTGTTTAGACTCATGTGGTTTTGATAAGACCACACACAAACTGATTAACAGTGGTTCCACATGGTCTCATAAATTTTAAAGATAAGAACCTCTGACAGTTCCAGCAATACACTGGTTTACACAATCTGACCAGTTTCTCCAGAATCATCCAATGACTCCAGCACCCAAAACTCTGTAAGCAACTTTTCTTCAGTTTTATCCTAACTCCTTTTGATGTATCCTATGTCTCCCATGCTGTGTTTTTTGTGATTTGTGTTTTGTTTTTGCTGTAAGAAGCAATAACTTACCTTTGTTGATCACAGATGTGTTCCTGGTAGTCTTTGAATGATGGGAACAGAGACTGTCCAAATCAAGAATTAGAAAATATGTAATTTTTGGATTATTTTCAAGAAAGACACCCTCCATTAACTCTTAGATTTTATCCTACCAAAGAAACTACTGTTTTTTTTCAAATCTGATTTCTGTCTTTCCATTTCAGCCTTTTATTTATTTTCATTTTGAAGACTATTAATTATGTCACTTAATGGGGGAACATCTTCAAGGATGTTGGTTTCTGAATTCTGCACCTATGGCAAAAACTGTAGATACAGTTGTCCCTTAGTATCCATGGAAGATTAGTCCCAGGACCTCCTGTGGATACCAAAATCTGCAGATCCTCATGTCCCTAATATAAAATGGCACAGTATTTATATGTAACTTAGGGATACCCTCCATATACATTAGATTATCTCAAGATTATTTATAGTACCTAGTACAATGTAAATGCTATGTAAATGGTTGTTGTACCGCATTGTTTAAGGCAGTATGATAAAAATAAATACTATATATGTCAATATAGAAGCATTTTTTTCAATATTTTTGGTTCAAGAACTGGTTGAATCCACAGACGCAGAACCCAGGTACAGACAGCAGACTGTAATCACAAAGCTCTAGAAAAATTATTCTGAATTCTTAATTTAAAATATAATATATTGTTTTGGGTAGATATGTATATTTAAAATAATAAATTATGTACCAAATAAAATTATGACATATTTATGCACCTACATATATAAAATAATGCACTAAATATTACACATTGTACATACACATGTTATAATTTGATAGGTCAATTTAAATAATTATTTTTATTTTTCTGTTTTTCATGACCTTCCATAGATAAGTGAAATTCACAAGCAATATAAATGTATGGTAATACAATCAGGTATTCCTTAACATTGGGTACATTCTAAGAAATGTGTCATTAGGTGATTTTATTATTTTGTGAACATCATAGAGTGTACTTATACAAACCTAGATGTTATAGCCTACTGCACACCTAAGCTATGTGGTATAGCCTATTACTCCCAGGCTACAAATCTGTACAGCATGTTACTGTTCTGAATAGCATAGACAATAATGCATTAGGACAACTGTGACAGCTATAATGGCTGTGACGTCACAAGGCAATAGGTATTTTTCAGCCCCATTATAATCTTCTAGAGTCACTGTTGTAAATGTGGTGCATGACTATATATATTTTTGTTTTATTTGAATGCATAGTATTTCCTAGGCTATTTGTTGTACCAGTATACCCTAAAATGCTGCATTAGGAACAATTTGAATTATTTATTAAATGGTCATGCTAAGAGGGAGTGTGGAAGATCTACCAAATTTGCAATGCTACTGTAACTACTGTCAACAACTAACCAAGTTATCCTCAAAAGACTCCAAACATGCATTTTCAAATTATCTTGGGATCACAAAATTTAGGAATATTTAAAGTAAAATATAGAATAATGCAATTAAATATAGAATAATTCCATATGTGGGAGCATTAGATTTTTGTCAGAATTTAAATATCAAAAGCTGTAATAAAATATACTAGATTGTTCAGAGAAAATATGCAACAGTATTAGCAGAAAAACTTTTGTTGTTTGAGTCTGAAAATAGTATTTAAATTTGGCCATTTCAGATACTTGCAGTATCATCATGGACAAATAACATAAAATCTATAAGATAATGTTTGTTCATCATGTTAATAGATGTCCTCTCTTCAGGATTATTGTAAGGTTCAATGTATATTCCAATTTTGTAAGCTATAATATACTAGGAATCTATGCTCATATTCAATTAAAATTAGAAATTCTAAAATCACAGTGGAAAGTAAGCAATATATTTCAAAACTTAAATATTTCATGATAGAAGTATCATTTTCATGAAAATAAATATTTTATATCGTGTTAACTGTTATGTTCAATTAAATATTGGCTGCAAAGATGTAGTGAAAAACACAGCTCTACCACACTGCAGCTACATGACCTTAGTGAAATCACTTATCCTTTCTGGACTTCAGGTTTCTCATTTGCAAGTTTGGGATAAAAAAGAGAAAAGTTGAAAAATTACAATAAAATGAGGCCTCTAGATATGAAGACTATATGGAAAAACTGTGCCTGAGCCTTTCCACCCTTTCTTCAATTCCCTGGTATGTCAATATTTCCCCATTCTCTTTCTCAGCCTCCTGTTTCCTCCTCATAAGTAGTCCCCCACCTTTCATGTCATGGCTAGAAAACAAAACAAAATAAAAAGCTATTTCCCAGGTCTCTAGGCCAATTCCCCTCAGTCTTCCAAACCAGTTCAGCCTAGACGTACTTATGTTTTCATATAAGAGGTTCTGTTCCACCTGATAAAGAATTATATTCAGCCTTTTCTTCCTATGCAAACAAATTAAAGGTATAAAAACAGAGAACATAAAGAGATGGCTTAACTTTAAAAAATAAATCTTCCCTAGATTTTTTTAATACATGCCATCTCACTAAATATTCTTGTTTATTATTTGGAAGATTATAAGGCACTGCAACTATATATTTTCACAATAAACTTGTTACCGTTTTCATTCAAATGAGAATTCCTTTCCTATTCAATGTAATATTGACTTTTAGAAGCCAACCAAGAGCAGTAAATCAAGGTTAGTACACGTTATGTTGTCCCCTAGCCTGAGAGTCAAATGAATCTTCTGCATCATTGATGATATATTAAATATCTTTGTATTGCTGTGTTTTACTCAGAAATCAGATGCATTATTATCACACATGACAAAATATCTTTTGCTATACCTCAACATTCAGTGTGAGCTTACAAATTACAGAATTATTTTTAAGAAGACTTTAACCTAGTATGAATAACTTTCCCATTTTCTTTTATAAATGTTGATAGGGAAGACTAACAAAAAATGTCTTAATAGCCTGCCAGTTGTAATAGGAACATATACTGAATTAAATACGAATTAAGAAGCATAAGCACTAAGTTGACATAACTAAAGACAGAGAATACCCTATTATGCAATGAATTCAGATTATGTAGGCAATATAGGAAATTATGAGAGAGACATCCCAAAATATGTTTTCCCCTTTTGGCAGCAGAATTTTTAAGTTGTAAATTAATGAGATTGGATTTTATGCTTTCCCCTTCATATTGTCTTACTTTAAATCTCCATAAATCATATCTAAGTTTTTTCTAGCCAAAATGAATGAAATGACAAAAGCTTTTAATAATTCATAAAGCGGCAAAAGAAACAACCTAAAATTATATTCAGCAAGCAAAGCAGAAATTCTATGATTTCTTTTTTTGATTTATACCGCATTTTTATGGTAATTATAAAATAAAACATATGTCTAGTTCACATGGTTTATTTAACTTTCAGTTTTTTACAGAGACTCTGACTCTGACTTTGTGCAGACAGGTAGAACTAAAGTTCATATTTATATTGGGAAAAATCATATTATAGCAAATGTTTTGATTGGAAGAGTGCTTGAGTTTAAATAATAGTGGCTTATTTATATTCCATCACAAATGAATATTTCTTTGGGATTTATTTATTGCTTAGTCTTAAATGAAACTCCATAAATGTTGGTATAAGCATTACATTTTAATCTTAACAGGCTATGACATGTTTGGCTACAGACCTACAGGAAGGCAATCAAGATGTTCTATCAGTTTTAAAGAAAATTGCATGATTTTAGCTGTCACTTTCCTAATCCAGGTTTTTGTGTCACTGACTTCCTAGTTCTAACAGAATTAAGTCCTAAATCCTCAGCCTGCATTGAACTTTTTCTACTTTAAAGACTACTGTGGACTGAATTGTATCACACCCACCCTTTCCCAGAGTGCCCAAGAATTCATATGTTGAAGCCCTTGCCCACCATGTGACTGTTTTGGGAGACAGAGCCTTAAAAGAGGAAATTAAGGTTAAATGAGGCTGTAGGGATTGGACCCTAATCCCTTAAGAGTGGTGCTCTCAAAAGAAGAGGAAGAGACATGAGGAAGCTTTCTCTCAACACATGTGCACCGAGAAAGTCCTGGGAGGGCAGAGCAAGAAGGTACTGTCTGCAAGTCGAGGAGAAAGGCCTCATAGTTACCAAGCCTACTGGCACCTTGAGCTTGGACTTTCAGACTTCTAGCCTCCAGAATTGTGAGCAAATACATTTCTGTTGTTTAAGCCACCCCATCTGTGTGATTTTATTATGGCAGCCTGAACTGACGTATGCATGCACTTAGTCTTCCTTTTGAGTCTCATCTCCCTCTCTTGTAATTACATTCATTTTAGTATCTTTCACTTATAACCTTGCTGCTGCTTATTTGTCTCTCACATTTACCTGCTAGAATTCTACCTAGGTTTTAAAGCCTATCTTAGATGACCTTTCAATATATTTACTTCCTCTTTCCCACGTATTCTCCTCCCCCAATAGCATATAATCTTTCCTACATGGAACCCCTTAACACTTTTGATATTTGTTATAGTATATCAACTCACATTTTAGCTATTTGTCATTTATCTTATCATCTCTATTAGATCTGTTAAACAATACATTACGTTAGTTAATTCTTTCTGCAGGCCTACCATATGCCAACTTATGATTACCTGCTGGGTGTCTTTGTTGCTATGGTTAGGTGGAAGTTAGAAAAAAATATTATTATTATTACCATTAGGTAGAAATTAGAGAAAGGCAAATCTCAAGTCAATGGGAGGAAGTTCTTTCTTGCAGCCAAAAGTGCCAGAAAGTAATCAGTAGTATTTCTCCATCACTGGAGTTTTTCAGACAACATGTCAGAGATGGCAGTCAGTCTCTTATGAGGAACAATGAGATCTGATTACCTCCATGTTTCTTGTCAGTTATTGTCTACACTGCTTTTAAATAAAATATTCAGTAATATTTTGTTCTATTTACTTGAGTTGGTTGAGTAGCGGGGTAGCTAACTAGTACAATCCACATGCAATTATCAGCAAATTGCAAGATGTGTAACTAAACAAAGGTAAGCAACACACACTAATTTATATCTCACTACACTGTATGGCTTTCTTTATGCTGGATCCTTTATGTGGAACTCACGTGAGCTCACTATTGAATTTGTGGGGATAGGAATCAATTCTCTCATTTAGAAAGAAGAAGCTATGTAAAATTTTGCCCCAGATTCTTTACTTAAAATAGTTCCCAGTAGAGAACATTTTCTTTCTAATTTTTCTTCTCACTCCAGCTGCCTAAAAATCCTTTTTTTCCCTTGCTATCATTCTATGAATTATTCTGTGTCTGGCCTTAATATAAAATTTCATGAAACAATGGGATATATAGATATCTTTAGGGATATCTGTGTCTCTATAGATGTACCTACATTTTAATGGAGATTTAGGAATGCAAAGTAAAATATTAGTAGGCTGAAAAGAACTGGCCTGAAGATAACTTTTATGATATTTATATTAAAAATTAAGCTGATAACTAACATAAGTTTCAAGTGACCTACTTGACACACCATTTTAAGTTAATTACTAGTTATTCTTATCTTTCATAGCATGTGTGAAAAATGATACAACAGATCATAGAGCCATTACTTGGATGAGTTTTGCATCTTTAACAGAAAACATATTTTAACACAATGTTTACTAAATTAAATTCTGTTTCTTCCCAATTAATCTAGTTTGAAAATGTTATGATTATTTTAGCATTCTAATTGTTATGTAAAGATTTCACATTTATTCTCTCTCTTCTGAAGGAAGATTATATATCTATACCCTTTACTATGCAGTTTGTCTGCTTTGCGTAAAATAAGTATACCCCTCCACCCAATTGACTTTGGGCTTGGCCATGTGACTTTGCTTGGTCAATAAAATATAAGCAAAAAGGATAGTGCACCAGTTCTGTGGAAAAACTTTACTAACCATTGCACATATTTGCCGGTTTCTATTTTGAATATTACCATGAAGAATGGCATATACTGAGAGAGGCTGCCCCTTTAGCCTTTGCTCCACAATGGGAAAACATGTGGAGTAGACCTACACTCTCAATCAGAAAACCCGAGTCTGAGACACAGCCTTAAATGGAATCATAGCTGACTTGGAGACCATCTACTAAGAGAGACAGAAGTTTACTGTTCTAAGCCTCTGAGATTTGGGATTATTTGACTAACACAAAGAATTTAGATATTCTATTTCCTGTAATGTCTGACAAGCATAGTCTACTATTTAAGACCTAGCAGTTGACTGGGATTCAAGAGACTTCGAAATCTAGCTTAATTTAATGAATTTATCTCTGTTTAGAATATTTAAAAATTCACCAAATTATGTTTTTAGGCTACTATCCTTTAAAATGTGCCCCTAGAGACTTCCATTTCTAGGTAAATAGAGTAGATGTACTTTATTATTTCTATCATGTACAACTATAAACCAGGACATTTTATGCAAAACAAGCATCAGAAGACTATGAAAGATAGAGAGAAGAAGGCAGACTATCCAGAGACCTGGGAAACAGAAATAACAGTGATGACTACTCTGGGTTTTTATTTTGTCTCCTATATTTGAGACTTGAAGCTAAAGAAACTGGCAACACAGAAATACCAATGAACACAGACAAAAGCCTACTGTCTCTAGCCAAAGTAAAATGAAAGGGGTAACTAGGCAGAACAAAAAACTTTTAGACAATCAGTAGTCTAGCCAAATATCATAGGAAAAAATGTCACCCCACCCCACCACTCTAGCCAAGGCGGAGTGGGGAATTTAGACTTCACTCTTGCAAGGTTGTAATGAGGCAATTCAGTGTCTCCACTGGGTTTATGTCAGAGAAGACCAGATAAGAGTGAGAATTTCATCCCTGCTAGATAGAAATAAGGAAGCTTCCCCTTTCCCCACTAGAATGGTGTCAAAGGCAACCTAGTGGAGAGTCATAGCATTTACTACTACCCAGTTGTAATGAGGCCACTCTTACCACCATGTCAATGGAGACCACGTAAGAACCAGGAGCTCCCAATATTCCTGGCAATAAAGATGAACTTTCCTTACCTTTGGGTGTCAATAGAAACTATTTCTACCACTTTTTGTAATAATGGGTCAATATTTCTGTTCCCCCTTTTCCCTGCTAGAGCAATATCAGAAAAAGCCAGCTAAAAGGTTTAAAGTTTAAATAAGATACAGGGTTTTGTAACATAATATGAATATGAAAATGCCCTGGTTTCAATAAAAAATTGCTCATTTTACTGAGAACTAAAAATATTGTAGAGTAAATGCAAAACTGTATCAATTGTTGCCAATGTAGAGATGACAAATAAGTTAGAATTATCTGACAAAAATCTTATATCTGCTATGATAAAATATTTCATGAGCAACTAAAAACATACTTTAAACAAATTAAAGAAAAAGAAAGCAACATCAAAGAAATTTTTTTATAAAAGCAAAAAAGACATAAAGAAAAACCAGAAATTTTAGAATTAAAAAATTAACTAGAATGAAAAGCCCGCGGGATGGGCTCAACAACAGAATAGAGTGGACGATGGAAAGGATGAGTAAACTGAAAAATAGCATAATAGAAATTATTCAATCTGAACATCAAAGAGAAGATACAATGGTGCAGGGAGGAATGCAACCTCAGGAACCTGTGGGACTTTAACTTTCATATCACTGGAGTCTCAGAAAAAGAAGAGAAAGAGAGCAAGGCTGAAAATGTATAGGCAAATTGAAAATAAAATGATATGCCATGCAAATATTTATCAAAGAAAAGCAGTAGTGACTATAATACTGTCAGATAAAGTAGACTACAGGGCAAAGAAAATTACCAGAGAGAGAGAGAAGAAAGAGAGAGAGAGAGAGAGGTATTATTTAATGCTAAGTCAATCCATCTCACTTAGAAGAAATAGCAGTCCTGATTGATTGTATATACACTGAGCAACAGAGCTGCAAACTGAGACAACTGAAAGAAAAAGATAAAACAAATCCACATTGTAGTTTCAGACTTCAACACCACTTTCTCATCTACAACTAACAAGAAAATCAGCAATGGTTTACAAGAACTCAATGACACCATTAATTAACAACATCTAATTGATATTTATACAACTTTCCACCCAACAACACCAAAAACCACATTCTTTATAAGTACTCAAAAACATACACCAAGATAAATAGTATATTGGATCATAAAATCAACAAATTTTTAAAATTTGGAATTATACAGTGTTATCTAACCACAATGAAATTAAACTGAAAATCAGTAACAGAAAAATAAAAAGAAAATTTTCAAACTCTTAAAAATTAGAACACATACTTCCAAATAATCCATATATCAAAAAAGGAAATCATAAGTAAATACAAGTATATTAAACTGAATAAAAATGAAAATATATCAAAAGTTGTGGGTCATAGCTAAAGCAATGATGAGAGGGAAATTTGTAACACTAAATACCTACATTAGAAAATAACAAAAGTCTCAATATAATAATCTAAGTAACCACTTCAAGAACCTAGAAAGGGAAGAAAAAATAGATATAATGAAAACAAAGAAGGAAATAGAAGAAATCAATTAAATTGAAAATAGAAAAACAACAGAGATAATCAATGAACTAAGAGCTGGTTCTTTGTGAAGTTCAGTAAAATTAAAAAATCTTTAGGAACACTGACAAAGAAGAAAAAAGAGATGACACAAATTAGAGTATCAGAAACAAAATGGGGTATTACTGTGGGTCCTGCAGACTAGTAAGAACATACTACAAAGAACTCTATTGACAAAAATATGACAACTTATGCAAAATGGACCAGTTCCTCAAATAACAAACTACTACAACTCACCCAATATGTGTTTCAGATAAATTGAATAGCCTAATAGCTATTAAGAAAATTGAATGTAACACTTAGCAACTCTCAGAAAAGAAATCTCAAGACCCAGATGGTTTAACTTGCAAAAGTTTACCACACGTTTAGGAAAGAATTAATGCCAATTCTACACAATCTCTTCTAGAAAACAGAAGAGGAGGAAACATTCTTCTATTGATTTTATGAAGATAATCATAGCCTGATAGCAAACTAGCCAAGGAGAGCACTACCATCACCAAGAACAACATTATCAACAAAAAACAAAACTAAAGATCCATAGCTTTCATGAATATAGACACAAAAGTCCTTAGAAAATATTAATAAATAGAATTAAGCAACACACAAAAAATTATGTCATGACCAAATGTGGTTTATTCCTGGGATGCAAACTTAGTTTAATATTTGAAAATCAATGTTATTCACCATATTCATAGGCTAAAGAAGAAAAATCACATGATCATACTATTCAATCTAGGAAAAAAATGACAAAATTCAATACCCATTGACGATAAAAGCTCTCAGAAAAGTAGAAATAAAGGAAAACATTTTCTCAGTTGATATAAAAAATAATTCAACTATCATTATACTTAATAATGAAATACAAAACATTTTTCTGCTAAGATTGGGTAGAAAGAAGGATTTTGCTGTCATCACTCTTATTTGACATAGAGCTAGAAGTTCTAACAAATGCAATAAGGCAAGAAATGAAAATAAAAGCAATAAAAACCAAAAAGAAAGACATACAATTGACTCTATGTGCAGATGACATGATTGTCTACATGGAAATCTTCAGGAATCTAAAATTGGCCCCACATTGAACCCTTTATTGCTATTTTATTGATCTTGTTCCCACAGATTTCATGAGAACATGGTATGAGAGTAAGTACAAGATGTGACACTTCAGAGCTTTCAATTATCTGCATCTGTTTTGTTTATCTGCGTCTGTTTAGCATATTTAACTCTATTCGAGACAGGATATATAGCATTATAATGTTTTGAAGTTATAATCAGAGATTATTTAGACCCCTCCACTGTTGCTGTTTATGATAGGGCCACAGTCAAGCCCCAAGGCGAGTTCTCTGGCCTAAGGGTAGGCAACTAGTAGTGACTGGTAGAGGGAGAGGAGGAGGGAGGGGAGATGGCATCTGAGGGAATTTCACAGATACATGTCAGGGGCCAGCTTCTTAGGAATGGAAAAGTCATCTAATGAGAAGCATAAGAAAAAGTTGTATATCTGAGCAGCTTTTAGAATCTAACCCTGTTTATGATCAGCTATAAAATGTATCTGTTATGGATTATCTTTCCATAACCTTCTAGATGCTGGTGAGAATAATGAAAGGTTATAAAAATAGAACTTTAAGAAATGTTGAAATGGAAGGTTAAATTTTGCTGCTTCCTACCCTTTCATTTCAAAGAAATGTGTTATGCCATACGTTCAAATTCTGACAATGTGACTCAGCTTCTTTCCTTTTGGCCAAAGCCATGGCTTTCTCTTGAAGTTGTATACCTGAAAATGAGACTGGTATTCTTTCTTTCACACAAGCATGCTGGGCCAAAGACATACTGTGTAAATAAAACAAGTTTTTGCTGGTAACATGTAAAGAGGGTTTTAAACAAAACTGTTTTGTTAAATCTGAAATGTCCATTTGCATCCTGACAGTAACTTAGATCTTTAGGATGATTTGGATATATTTATAAATAATAATATAGATCTTCAATGAAATTTATATGCCCGTTAACTTAGTGAAAGCCCAAGCTAGAGAACAAAATTATAGTTATATTAATTATTCAAGGCAAATAAAAACATACGTTTGTGTTAGATAATGTTCAAAGTAATAGCTAAATGATTACTTGTTAACTGAAGTCCCCTTGGAGTCTTAAAAAATCCGCTTTATTAAAGAGCTATTTTGAATGATACAAACACATTTATACATGGAGAGAGAGAGAGAGAGAGACAGAGAAAGAGAGAGACAGAGCATTTTAAATGTAAAATGTTAACATTTAAGAAATCTTAGTGAAATCTTTGTGAAGGGTTTGGAAATTCCCTAGCACTACATTTGCAACTTTTCTTTAAGTTTTAAGATTTAAATGATTTCCAGATTTTTAAGAAGAGCTGTTTTGAAAATGAAACTTCATGAAAGGTTTTCCAAATTAAGATTGTTTTCAGGGGCAAAGGTGACAGTTGGTATCATCAGCGCTGTCCAGATACATAAGCAAAATAACGCTTATCTTAGTAATGCTTATCAGAATTCAAAGACAGTTTTATGAAGATTAGAATTTTTAGCATTTTAATGGTAGAAGCAGTTCTTCCATATCAGAAAACAATAGAATTACTTAGCAGACTGGAGACAATTTCATAATTAACATGTAACATTACATCCATGTAACAAAGCATTGCATTCACATTCCATCTTTTCTCCTCCATCCAAGAATAGAGGATATATGAGTCACTTTCACATAGCATCAAGTTGCTTTCTTTTCTGTGGTGACTTTCTAATGTGCACATAAGGAATACTATTTTTGAAGGGAGAAAATGGATATCCTGGTAAATAACAACAAGGTTACGAAATGTGTAATATATAACTGACATTGATTTAAAGTAAACAGGTTTCTGTGACATACATTCTGATAATGAGAAGGTTCATTTCCTAAAACAAGGTATATTTGGAAGTTAAAAAAATGACTAATTCTGCTGGATTTTTGTCCACCTTAAAATTCAAATATAAGCCAAATAAGGAAAACTAAGATTTAAGAATTGGGTCTGCTTTGTAGCTTCTAGTTTTTAAGGAAAGTTTATGAACCAGCAAATGAACAGATTTAGATGCTGCTTTCCCAACTGAACATAAAGTCACTAACTTTGTCTTTGGATCCTGAAGAGTGATAATTAAAAAAAAAAAAAAAGAATGTTATTTATTTTATTTTTGTTGATTTTAGTTTTTACCACATTTTCTTACTGTATTTTGGATATGAAAACCATTGAACTTTCAGAAGTCTAAAAGTTATTAGATATAAATGAATTGTTAGAATTAAATAAATGCTTTCCACAGAGCAGTTACTCCGTTATATAAAGTTTAGACATTGAATGGAACAGATAAAAATGCAAACTAAAATCTGTAAGTAAGAATAATTTTCATAGTTTTTCAGTGTCTTATCTATGGATTGAGTTTTGGGGACTTTGGTTAGATTTTTAACAATTTTCCTCTTTTTCTAGAATTTCTCTCACTGGCTACTAAATCTGTCTTTATCTTTATCAGGAGCCATTTCCTTTTTAAACACGTTAAGTCATTTTTATTCTAGACTTTAACTCTAATATGTAGTTTTGTACCAAGCTTTAAAAATTTCCTAACCTAAAACAAACTGGACCACCACTCCAGCCTTGATTTATTTTCAGAGCTTTAAACAAAAAGTTTGCATCTGTTACCCTTAAAGTCTATAATTAGTAGTTGAACCACACAAAGAATCAACATGATGTCATGTCTAGACAACATGTAAATTAATATGAAAGCAATTGATTTACAAACACTGTACTAATACAAATTAATCTGAATTAAGTTTAATCCCCAGTTACTAACTGATTAAGTGTGGCTGTTGGTAGCTGCAGAGTGGTGATTTCCATCTGTGATTTTTAAAGACACAACTCAATCATTGAATCTGTGTGGAGATGTAGTTAAAACACATACCATATACAGTGATGTTCCATGTCTGTTCTCTGCACAGAAGAGCTAGAGAAGCAAAACTGAAATACACAATTTAAAAACATATAGGAAGCTCTTCTTAAGTGTCATAATTAACTTTTGGCAAAAGGGATGTTTCAGGCATGTTGACTTTGGCTGTGACTGGCACAGCATCCTTCTTAGAAAGTGCATTCATCTGTTCAGAAGAAGAACTTGCTCTTGCTTTGAGGAAACATGAAATCAAAATTGCCAATATGTTCTCTCTTTTCAAGCTCAATTATTACAATTTAGTGTGGACAGAAAAACACATGGATGTTGAATACCAGTTCCTGTGAAAGATACTCGGGTTTCAGGGTAACAGCAGTCCCAAGTCTTCAGAACAAATCAACAGGTGCATGCTCTCAAACCACAGTAGGTTATTATCCTGCCACCTTATATGTGCTGAGAGTGCTAGAATAATGTTGTATTTGTCCAATTTACTAAAAATATATTTATTTTCATGTAAATATTATAGGTGTCCCCAATATTATGTTTGATTTGTTTTTGTCTTGAGGAATGTTTGTTCAAGTAAAATTAGCTTGTATCCACTTTAGAGTGTTAAAAACACCCACCCCATAATATCATCAAGATATTTTAAAAATGTTGGTTTCACTTCTATTAGCCAGTCCCCATAATTGCATTAATAATATTTTTCAGATAATTTAGAAACCAAGAACAATCATACCAAATTATGAAAAATGTTTTACTCTTTTGATTTGGTAGTCATGTTCTGTTTGTCAAAAAACTCTATAGCTTATGTTGGAACAAATTAAGGAGTGTTTTATGAACATAATATACATAGGTTTGATAATTAAAAAGCAACTATGTGATATCAAAACGAGGGTCATTGTATTTATATGTACTCTTTTATAGACATCCTACTCATTGTCATAATAACTGAGGCTGTCATGACCATGGACTGTGCTTCGCATGATGCCCTAAACAATTCTGACAGGCTGCAGCTCATTAAGGGACAGTCATTTTGTTGAAATGTCTATCAGCTCGCAGGGATGCACCAAGATGAATAGACCCAAAACAATAGGCCCATTTGTTAGAGCAGTAGCTTCTCTAATACATGATGAGACAATCAAGCCAAGCTGCCTTCGGCACAAAGACATAATTAATCAAATGGACAAATGGTTCAAAAATTGCTCTAGTATATTCTGTAGTGGACAGAGGTTTCCATGGAAACATTGGCGTTTGCATCACAGTTAATGACCATTCTGTACAATGAAGTCTCCCCCTTCATACACACTTCTTTACTCTCTCCACTATGCCTGTTCTTCCCACTCCTCCAACATTAAAAAACACAACCTGGAGAAAAACAAACAAAATAGGGAGAACAAGGAAACATAAAGAAGAACCCTGAGTATCTGTATTCCCTATCAGAAAATCTAATAGCTCTATTTCAGCATTTATGAAACTGATTATGAATATTTTCTTATTTTCAATACTTAAATACAAATGGAGTAAAACGGCCTGAAATTGTTACTTTTAATGCTATTAGATAATTACAGCAATTTCATCCAAGTATTTACAGATATAGCTTAGCTCGTTGTAACGATTTAAAATGTATTTGGAAAAAATTAAATTGCAACACTTAATGCCTAAAATGTTAAATGAAATTTTAGTAGTCCTGAGAGAAAAGGAGACTTTAAATTTGACTTAAGTTTCTAGAAAACAGTTCATAAATATTTCTTAAGTGTGATTTTTACCTTTCATTCTGAAGTGTCATTGATCAATATTTAGTCAGGCTAAAGAAAATCTCCACTTTGACCACTAATAAAACGTATTTCCGAGAGGTAACTGCGTCTATACTTTGAAGGATAGTTTTTTGTTACTATACAATGGTATATGAGGTCTTAATCATCACCTTCCAACTTTCTCCCAAAGTGTAACTTATCAAAATATTCTTTCCAATTGCCATAAGAACCCTCTTTTAGAGATGTCCTGATAAATAGAATATTCTCTATCTTGATAGTTTATGAACCACAAAAATGGCCAAGTTTGATGCCTATTTAGGGGTCTTGTGTAATACTTGAAATAAACAGTTTGATTCTTTAAAAACTACATGGCAGGGTAGTTGTAATAAAATATTTATATGTTTTTTTTTTCTCTCTGTGTTTTCCTTTTCTACTTTCTCTAAACTTCATGTGTAACTGTATAGGCAGCTGGATTGCTTTGTAGTGTCTCTTAAAGTCTTCTTCCCTTCCTGGTATTCGTGTCTTTAGTTTTTAAAGCCTGTGTCAATAGAGTCTTTTGCGGGTGGGGGGAATGGGCAATGGAGGGAGAGAATTATGATGCTTTGGAGTGAAGATAAGGTGGAGACCAAAGCAGCAGGGGAGCTAATGGTATTTTCTAAGACTGGAAAGGAAGAAAGGTCTGCTAGCCCTGCACAAATAAAGAGTCCAGACCACTGTCCTGGGCAACACACGGAAAATATTTCCAAACACAGAGAAGATCAGCTACATAGTGCACTTAGGGAGTTTGGAACTGAGGCTTTCATTCTGTGCAGAGTTCTTTCCTCGGAGTTCATCTTGGGAGCCTGTTTTCAAAAAGCTATACTAGCATGAACCACAAGGATGTCTGTGGTTGCCAAGATGAATGGAAGCCCACAGAACACTACATCATTTTCCTTCACCAGATTTGTAGCCCATATTTTTACACCATCCTAGAGCCAACTGAGACTGAATTTCATTACTTAAATTAAAAATTTTTTAAAGATATTTAAAGCACACCTGGGTATGTACAGTAAATTATATCCTTATCCCAAAGTTTGGTTGTAGAGAAGAATGAATGAGATACCCTTCTATTTATCTCTAAGGTAGATGGAAGAACATGGCCATAAACTGTTATTCAGTTAAACTATGTGGTAGGGGCTTAAGCCATGGAAACTTTTGGGAAATTTTTTTTTAAGTATGACATATACATAGAAAAAATGCACAATGCATAAATATAATCCATAATCAACACTCAGCTCACAAAACAGAGTGCTACTCATGTCTCAGAAGCTCCCTAACTCACCCTGCAATTATTACTCCACCGAAAGTAACCACTATACTTCTAATGCTGAAGTTTAATTTTGCTTCTTTGAAAAGTGAATTCTAAATTTTGTAATGATATTATTCTAAGTATACATTTAGGCTGGAGTAGCTGAACCAATATAAAATTTAAAAATATAGTAACAGAAATAAAAATAAGAGGAAATAAAATAAGATAGAATGGTTACTTGATACCAGATGGGACAGTCTGATTATTAAGCATCCTGATATAGGTATCCATACAGTTGGCTTACATAAAGCACTGGCCTGGTTCACTCAATTCCACAGGGTGAGACTGACTCTAAATGGATTCATCTTTTAATGGTATTAGTTATTTATTTGAGGAAGACACAGTCTCTTCAGGACTCAATTCCTTTAGTCATAGAAATAGAACTTTAGGAAATGTTGATAACCATCATGATGCTATTAGAAAATTAATAAAATAACACATGTCCTGAAAGCCCTTTGGAAACTTTAAGAGCCCCAAAGTGAGACCATGAGTAAATAGAGACTGTATTATATTACCAGAGGAAATGAAAAAATGATCCCTTCACTGTGAAAGAGAAGGTGGAAACAGCAACCATAAATATAGCTATATTTTCTCTTTGATCCACCAGTCTTAATTCTGGAAATCTATCCTACAGAAATGCTTGTCCATGAATGCGACAACTTATATATAGTATACAAAATTATTCACAGAATACTATTTTTATGAAGGATTAGAAGCACCTAAGAGTGCAAATATAGAGGACTGTTTGAATAAATGATGGTATATCCACACAGTAGAATTCTATACAATTGTTAAATGAGGAAGACCTCAGTGAAAAATTTGCTGGGGTATATTTTGAGTGAACAGATCAGTGTGCAGGAGAGGACAGGATAATGAGTATGCTACTGGCATGTAAGGAAGGAGATAAAGTACATATTCACATTTTTGTATTTGCATAAGGAAACAGTGAAAGGATAAACATAAAGATAATAAACATGCAGAATGAGGGGAATATAGATATGATGGAAATGAAGCTAAGATAGAATTTCAGGATGTACTTTTCAAAAAATAATTACTTTTTATTATTGTTATTTTTGCAACAGTAGTATATAGAGTCCTATGTATCTTTCATCAAGTTTCCACTAGTCTTAACATCTTATGTAACTAAAAAATTAATATAGGCAAATACTATTAATTAAACTGCAGATTTTTTGAGACTGCACAAGTTTTTCCCATAATGTT
Organism: Macaca thibetana thibetana; assembly: GCF_024542745.1. Classification (NCBI taxonomy): domain Eukaryota; kingdom Metazoa; phylum Chordata; class Mammalia; order Primates; family Cercopithecidae; genus Macaca; species Macaca thibetana. The sequence goes on from NC_065592.1 coordinate 85,830,930, forward strand.
TGTTTTTTGTTTTTAGAATTCAATCAAGTATTTCCTTGCATTTACTTGTTACGACTTCTTAGTCTCCCCAGTCTGTGACAGTTACTCATTTTCTCCCTGATACAAGGACCTCAACACTTTTGAAGAGTGCTTGTCAGGTATGTACTGCAGTTTGGATTTGTCCTATATTGTCTCACAATTAAGCTTAAGGATATGCATTTTAGGGAAAAATATCCCAAGATGGTGTGCCCTTCTTAGGGCATCTTAGGGCATCATATTAGGGGCACATGACGATGGGTCTTATTTCTAGTGATATTAAACTCCAAGGTGCTAACTGTAGGTTGTCCATGGTAAAGTTACTATTTTTCCTTTGTAAGTACTAAGTGTTTTAATGAAGATAATTTGAGAAAAAACTATGTAAAACTGTGTTTCCTCTTATCCTTTGCCAACCAATTTTGGTACTCACCAACGAATCTTGACTACAGCAATTATTACCAGTGTATTCTAATGGTGATTTTCCTATTCCCTCACTCATTCTAAATTTATTAGTTTAAATTCTTTTGTTAGGAAAAAATCTTTCTCAATGTTTATTTATAAAATCATTTGTTTATATCAGTATGGATGCATGGTTATTTTATAAGATTTTATTTTAGTTCCTCTCTAGTAATATCATTTCTTCTTCATCATCTTTACCTCCTCTTCTTTTTTCCTTCTTTCCTTCCCCTTCTCCTTTCCTCTTGCTCTTCCTCTTCCTCCTTGTCACTTTCTTTTTCCTCTTCTCCTTCTGCTTCTTCTTCCTGTCTTCCTTCCTTCTGCTCCTCCTCCTATTCTTCCTCCTCTTCCTCCTTCTTGTTGCTTCTAAGTTACTAAAAGTGGTTTTTCTAATATCCATTTAAAAATTAACCAAGCAGGCCAGGCACAGTGTCTCCTGCCTGTAATCCCAACACTCTGGGAGGCCAAGGCAGGAGGATTGCTTGAGCCCAGGATTTCAAAGGTAGCCTGAGCAACATAGAGAGACTCTGTCTCTATTTAGAAAATAAAATTATCCAAGCACATTTTCAAATAATAATATAATGCTTTATGTGTAGAGCAAGTGTCTTTTAACCTAGTACCCAATTCTTTCTCTTGTGACATTGCTGCTATTTATTTTACATGTAAAGTGTTACTATTACTGCTCCAATCAGTAGTTTTTTTAGATCAATTAAGAATAAGGAAAATAAAAGAATTTACATTACCTTCATGAATTAACTTCTCTGATGCTTTCCTTTTTCTTTACGTAGATTCAAGCATCTGATCTACGTATCATTTTCCTTCTGCCTAAAGACCTTCTTTTAACATGTCTTGCAGAGCAGGTCCAGTGGGTGGGAATTTTTAGTTTTTGCTTGTCTAAGAAAGTTTTTTATTTCTTCTTTTTGAAGAAATAAATAATAATTTTAATGAATATAGAACTCATGGTTGTAGTCTTTTTCTTTGAGCATTTTAATGATTTCATTTCATTCTCTTCTTGTTTGCATTATTTTTCATGAGAAGTCTCTGGTAATTTATATTCTTGTACCTCAGTATGGAAAGTATTCTCCAATCCTAGATTCCTTAAACATTTTTTCTTTATATTTGTTTGTTGCAGTTTGAATGTGATATGTCTCTGTGTGGAGTCTTGGGTGTTTATTCTGCTGATATTCTCTAAGCTTCCTGGTTCTGTGGTTTGAAGTCTGTTCTTAATTTGAGAACTTCTCAGTCATTATTTCTGCCAATTTTTCTTCTGCTCCATTTTCTCCTTCTTCTCTTTTTGATATTCCAATTATATACATGTTGCAACTTTTGATATAGCTCCACAGTTCTTGTCTGTTGTGTACATTCTATTCCATTCTCTTCTCTTCTCTTCTCCTCCTCCTTTTTTTTCTTCTTTGCATTTCATTTCAAATATTTCTGTTTACCTATGCTGAAATTTACAGATTCTCCCCTTAGCCTCAGTCTGTGGATTAACTCATCAAAGGTGGTCTTTATTTCTGACACTAAGTTTTTTTACTTTTAGCATTTCCTTTTGATTCCTATAGTCTCCATCTCTCTGCTGACATTTCATCTGGTCTTGCATGTTGTCTACTTTTTCCAGGAGAGCCTTTATCATTGTAATCACAGTTATTTTAAATTTCCTATTAGATAACTCCAATATCTTTTTAATATCTGAGTCAGATTCTGATGCTTGCTTTGTTTCTTCAGACAGTGCTTATTCTTGCCTTTTGATATACGTTGTAAATTTTGTTGAAATCAGATATGTTGTATAGGATAATAGTTACTGAAGTAAATAGGCCTTTAGTATGAGGATTTATGTTAATCTAGCTAGGAGTTGGAGTGCATTTAATGTTTATTTTAGCTACAGACACCAGAGGCTTCCAATTACTGTAGTAAGCTAATTTTTTTCCTCCATACTTGGCTTTGTTTCCCTTTGTACTGCTCTTTAGAGGGAGCCTGTGTCTTGTAGCTCTTTAAGTTGTAATCCACTGCTATTATTCCTGAAAGCTTGTTAGAACTATGATGGGTTGTGGAGGAGAGGGAGTCTGCTGGAATCTTCTGAATAAATCTCAGTGTTTTAATGGTCTTATGTCTTGGGAATCTGGTTAATGAAGTGTTTCTGCTTCTCCTCCTGGGATAGAGCTTTTGCCCTTCTTGTTTTCTAGTCCTTCTCCAGCACTAGTGTTTCCATTACAGTAGTCCCCCTCCCCACCACCTTATCCAAAAGGGATATATTCCAAGACCCCCATTAGATTCCTGAAACCATAGGTAACACCAAATCCTATATATACTATGTGCTTTCCTATATATATATATCTACCTATGATAAAATTTAATTCATATATTAAGTATAGTAAGATATTAATAACAATTATGAAGTAGAACAATTATAACAATACGTCAGCATCATTATGGTGTGAGGGGGCCATCATGAAGTAAAATAAGGGTTACTTGGATATAAACACTGCAATACCATGATAGTCCATCTGATAACTGAGACGACTACTACTAAGTGACTAATGGGCCGGTAACCTACGGAGCGTGGTTATGCTGGATAAAGGGATGATCATGTATTGAGCAGGAAGTAGTGGAACAGTGAAGATTTCATTGTGGAACAGTGAACGCTTCTCAGAATGACTTGCAATTTAAAACTTACAAATTGTTTATTTCTGGAATTTTTTATTTGATATTTTTGAACTGCAGTTGAGTGCAGTTGTCCGCAGGCAACTGAAACTGCAGAAAACAAAATTGCAGATAAAGGAAAATGACCACATTTTTCCTTGAAGCCCTCTTTCTTGTTGATTGATTATGGCTTTTTTCGGCTTAGGTGAGACAGAAAGACAGAAGCAGACTATAGGTGGAGTGAATTTCTGGGCTGCAGTTTCAGAATTGCCCTCTGGTGATGCCCTTCATCCTGGAAATTAGTCTGTGTTAGAGAGAAGAGTCATACAGTGTTTCTGTATGGTTCTTTGTGTCTTTCTCAAGTCTTACATTATCCAGGCAAAACACTGTTTTCCAGAGTTATGTAGGTTAACTCTTCTCCACTCACTTCAATGTGATTTCCGGTGATTTCTGCAGGCCTATTTTCAAGTGTACGGAGTCTTTCCTTGACTCTGTCTAGCTTACCACTAAGCCCTTTAAAGCCATTCTTCCTCTCTGTCACTGTGTTTTGTATTTTTAGTGTTTCTATATTTTCCCTATAATTTCTATATCTTTGTTAAATGTAACTACCTGTCATGCATGTTATTTTTTCCTTTAGAACCTTTAACATATCAATTATAGTTGTTTCAGATCCCTTTCATATAGTCTCAATGCTATGTCATAACTGAGTTTAGTTCTGATGATTGCTCAGTTTCTTAGTATTGTCTTATTTTTCTTGACTTTTTTTTTAATGCTTCCTAATGTATTCTTAAAAGGTGAACACCTTGTATAGAACATAAGAGAGAGAAGTAAATAGTTTATGTGCATGGGAATGGGCATGCCTTTCTTCCTGCTAAGACCCTAGTATGTGGAGATTGAGAAAAATTAATCTGTTAAAGCTGGTTTGGGGTTTGTTGTTGCTTTAGTTAACCTTAGTGTCCTACAGTTTCAAAATTCTAGTGATACTTTGTGTTTAGGGTAGGGGCTCTCAGAAGGCTTTTTATTTATTTACTTTGCTTTTTTATTTTTTATTTTTATTTTTATTTATTTATTTTTAATCCAGATCCTTCACAAGGCTTTTTATTTCCATATCTGCTCCTTCCTTATCTTTTGGTCTTCCCTCTTTGCTGGGCCTTAGGGAGGATATGTATTTTGCAAATTACTTTTATTCTCCTTCTCCTTCTCCTTCTCCTCCCCCTTCTTCTTCTTCGAGACGGAGTTTTGTTCCTGTTGCCCAGGCTAGAGTGCAATGGCGTGATCTCATCTCACTGCAACTTCCTTCTGGGTTCAAGTGACTCTCCTGCCTCAGCCTCCCAAGTAGCTGAGATTACAGGTGCCCGCCACCACACATGGCTAATTTTTTGTATTTTTAATAGAGACGGGGTTTCAACATGTTGGCCAGGCTGGTCTCGAACTCCTGACCTCAGGCAATCCACCCACTGGCCCCACTTGATGCTTTTTATTTTGGGGAGAGAGAGAGAGAGAGAGAGAGAGAGAGAGACACTGTGTTGTGTGTGTTTGGTGGAAAGGGGTAGGGTTGCTATGGGTTGCAATTGTTCTAATTAAGTCTGTGTATTAGGTATTATTTTGCTTTTTGCCAGTGATGTAGGTTGCACAGTAATTCTGAGTCCAGTATATGTTCTCCCTTTCCAGAGTTGAGATTTTGTTTCTCCAGTTTTCTTCCCGTGTCTGCAGTGGGTTTTCACCAGTGCTCTTAAAGCACTGGTGTATGCTGACATTCTTCTAACAGATTAAGATTTTAGCTTGGTTGGGGAAGATAGAGAAGAAATGTCTCAGATGAGATTTGAGATGGCCCCTCCCCCATAATGGCTTCTGGTTTTTCTCCCAGTTTTGCGACACAAAGAAAATTCCTAGGAGTCTACCAAAATTTTCCGTGTATCCTCAGTTGGCAGACTCCCCAGGTTTGGGTCCCCAGGGACTTTGCTTTCTCTTGCCAGGGTGCACATTCACCATCCATAAATTTGCTATAGCCCTGGCTGAACCCTTCTTCTTGTTTTCCAGCTGCATTTGTCCTGGTAAAGCCCCTGCTTGTGCTGTGTGTTTCCATGCAGGCTCTAGACTTTTCTTAGATGTTTAGACCAAATGGCTGTGCTATAGCTTCAGCACTCCAACTTTGAGTTCTTGAAAAGTTGTGAACTTGCCGTTTTGTGTTTACGTTTCCATATCACTGTGAATTTTGAACCATATAAATGTATTTCCAACTCACAAATTTTAAAAAGAAAGAAATACAGAGGAAAGTGTATCTACTAAAACTTTTACATGGGAGAAGCATTCTGTTCAAAGAGGCATAGTAAAAATAGTTCTTGATAGGTTATTAATATGTGCACCTTTTTGCTTAACTATATTGGAAAAGGTAATACTAAAATTTCCCTTATTAAACTCTAAAAACCTTCCTTTTTCTAAAAATAAAAATAATAAATAATTGGAAGCGTGCACATTCAGATTAAAAGAGATGCAGCAATACAATTGTTTCTGAGTGCTAATGGAATTTAATGATGCCCTTTGCTTTCAAGATTTGAATTAAGCTGCACTTCTGTACTAAAGCTTCATTTCTATTTATGACATAGTTATGCACTAATAGCCTTCCTACCTTTGGTAGTACTCTTATGTATCTGGCCTTATATTGTTTATTTTTCCACTGTTATTACTTCAAAGATTATTTCATTGAACTTTGTTTTTATTTATAACAAGTTTTCTTTCCTTCTAGGAATTTATTCTTCTTATATACATTCATACACACATGTGGATGCTTTTATTGAAACCAGTTCATAGGTATGTGTGTATATCTATACACACATATATATTTTTGCTTGTGATACATTTTAGCCATTCTAAAATTATCCTTTATCTTTTATATATTCTACATATTTCATATATAAAACTTATGTTCTTGTGTATGTGTAATATATGCATATCTTTTAATAAAATGTATTATGCATACAACTTCATAGTTGATGCTATAATTTGGCAGATTCTCTGGTTTTACAAATAAAAAATGTAAATAAACAATGCTAGGCATAAAGGAAGTGCTTAGTTTCCCATTTACCCATTGGATTGGTTGAGAGCTAGAATTAGAATGTAAATATTCAACAACAAACTTTTCTGCAGCTTTCTTCTTCACAGGGGCGAAGTGACATGTATCTGGAAAAGCATCCTTCTCTCAGATATACCTATCTCCTTCTGCCATAGACTAAAGTATTTAATTTGGAAAGAAATACTTTTTGTTAGCATTTGCCACATCCAGAATCCTTTTATGTACTGAAATAAATTTTTGCCATTCCCTTTTTTTTTTTTTTTTTAAGACAGTGTCTCACTCTGTCACCAGGCTGGAGTGCAGTGATGCCATCTCGGCTCGCTGCAACCTCTGCCTCCTGGGCTCAAGCGATTCTCTTGCCTCAGTCTCCTGAGTAGCTGGTACTACAGGTGCCTACCACCATGCCTGGCTAATTTTTGTATTTTTAGTAGACACGGAGCTTCACCATGTTGGCCAGGATGATCTCGACCTCTTGATCCACCTGCCTTGGCCTCCCAAAGTGCTGGGATTACAGGTGTGAGCCACCACGCCAGGCCTAATTTTTGCCATTACTTTTAATGACAAAAACTGTGATAACTTTTACATCAGCCTAATAAATAAAGGCTCAGGATAGAATAATTACCAGACCCTGCCAGCCAAGAGCTTAGTCTTCAAGAGGGCCAAACTTACAATAGCAAGACTTTAATCAGACCTGTTGATGATTTCCTGTGATTTCCTGAATGCCCAAATTGCCTAGAGTAGTACGAGATTCCTTTCAATGGACTGAAGACACTGTATTCTTTGGCAGTTAAGAGTTGGTGAAATTCGCATTCTTTTTCACTAAGAAGGGGAGCCTGTCTATTTCTAGATGCCACGGATCACTCTGGTTTCTTTCACTCTGGCTCTCAGACATGGACATAGACCAGTCACAGAGCTCACTAACTGATAGGTAAACAACCATCTAGAGCCTTTCAAGATGGGGTGTCTTTGCTTCCAAGCTAGGAACTAATACTTACACCTAGTGTAAAGAGAAAATTTTTTAAAATGAGCATTTAGCTTGATCGAATACTTATATTTTGTGAGGTATAATAATACAACAACAAAAATAAAATTAAAAAAAGAAGACATTCACAGAGGAGTAGAAAGAGGACAAAACCAGCTTAAAGTTGTCAAGAAAGAAAAAATTATAATTAAAAAGAACAGAAGGGTTGGAATAGAAAAGAATAAAGTATTAAAAAGGGCCTCTACATTTTATTGCGTTGGTATATATTCCAAATCTTAAATGAGAGTACAGAGGGTTTTTCCAATTACATGAAGGGGGTGAGGGTGCAGTTAGTTATCTTAGGGTGAATGTGGTCAAAAGTATTTGGGGTTTTTTTTTCATAGTAAAAAAATATGAGAAGCATTAGAATGGAGAGACAGTATTGGTTAGAGATACAAGTTTTGAATCCATGCTGCCAGAGTTGAACGTCCACAAGCTGTGTGATCTTAGGGTTAGGTTATTAAACTTCTTTGTCATTCAGTCTTCTCATTTCTTACTTGGGAATCATAAAAATATCGAAGTAGAACTATGTAGGATTTAAAGTAGAAGCATACCTATGTAAAAAGAGGAAATCATAAAGTGTAGAAAGATAAGTATAAACCAAAAACTAAGTGGCCTCCAACAAAATTTCTAAGATCCTTTAAAAAGATTTAAAAACAGCAATTCTTTAAATGAATCAAAAAGAGGAAATGGACTAGTAGTGGTACAGAAGATAGGTGCAGTAGTTTCCCTTGTCCATGGTGTTGGTGTCGGTGGTTTTAGTTACCCATTGTCAACCATGGGTCAAAAATACTAAATGGAAAATTCCAGAAGTAAACAATTCATAGATTTTAAATTGCTTGCCATTCTGAGTATTCTGATGAAATCCCATGCAAACCACTTTGTCCTGTGAATCATCCTTTTGTCCAACATAGCCACACTGTGATGCTCTCCTGCCCTTTAGTCATGCAGTAGCCAACTCAGTTATCAGATTGCCTGTCATGGTATCTCTGTGCTTGAGTTCAAGTCACTCTTATTTTACTCAATAATGACCCCAAAGCACAAGAGTAGTTTGGCTATGCCAAAGAGAAGCCATAAAGTGCTTCCTTTAAATGAAAAGGAGAAAGTTCTCAATAAGGAAAAAAATCCTAAAATCTACACTAAGAACTAATCTATCTACGAAATTGTGAAGAAAAAGGGAATTCATGCTAGTTTTGCAGTCGTGCCCCAAATTGCAAAAGTTGCAACTACAGTGCTTAATGAGTGCTTGGTTAAGATACAAAAAACAAAGTCATTAGATTTGTGGGTGGAAGACATAAACAGAATCATGTTCTGATTGAGGGCAATTAGGGTGGTTCTACTAGTGACTTCAGGCATCTATGGGAGTCTTAGCTTGTATTCCCTAATCATAAGGGAGAACTACTGTGGTTGAGTTCAACAGACTCTAACTGTGGGTGAACTTAGTACCCACAGTAGAATAAAGACATGGTTTCTGCCTTCAAAGAGACAGGAATGAGTGAGACCCTGAGAAGGTCTATCATTTGTTTAAGGTTTATCAGAGAGTAAGAGGCTGAATTGATTTGGGGACAGACTTCTCTGGTTCCAAAGTTTTTTCCAGAACTCCCACAATCCTCTGAGACTGAACAGGACTCTTCCAGATGGGACTACTCAACACTCATCTAAGCAATCAGCCAATTAAGGAAAGTCTGCAAGGGTTTTGCAAAAGGAAATAATGCATCAGGTGTTTGGAGGGTGTAAAATATGTATAAGCATAAAGCAGAAGTAGTGAGATGTTTAAAAGTCTTTTAATAGATACCACGACAAGAAAAGAAAATGCTTTTTTTTTTTAAACTGAGTTTTTTTATGGTAGAATTCCAACTTATAAATGTAGGAAAAATGATGGAATTAGAAAACTGCCACTTGACAACCATATGAGTGATAATTGTTTCAGGAAGAATCATCAATGGATGCTAAAACTAATTGGTGAAAATGTAATGAGAAAGAGGATAGTTCCACAGATCTTCCCCCACAAGATATCATAACTAATTATTATAGTGGAAAAACTTGGTATACGCTGCTTCATTCAAGGGAGTATAATTGATATCAACAGCAATGGGATAAACAGACCCCATGATGTGATGCGCTGAGGACACAAAATCCCTTCTGTGATGCTCCTGCCAAACTCCATCAGTGTACTGATGAGGAAACAACAGGCAAACCCTAACCAAGCGACATTCCACAAAATAACACACCAATACCTTCGAAAATGTCATCAAAGACAAGGAAAAACTGAGGAATAGGAATTGTTCCAGATTAAAAGTGACTAAAGTGACATGACAAATAAATGGAACTTGTAATAAAGGTTTGAATCCCTGGACAAGAAAAAAACTTTTGTTTTCCCCTAGAAAGGATGCCAAAGGAAAAATTGACAAAATTCAAAATTCAAATAAAGTCTCTATGTAAGGACAAAAAATTGAGAATAATAATAGTATCTACCTCCTAGTACCATTGTAAAGATTATATGATAAAACATGTTATCAATAAGTGTTTGTGTTAACAGGTCACATACATGATACCCTCAGGGTAATATGTCCCATGGAATTCACAATTTGGGTAATAGAATCATATATGATATGTTACATAATATCTCTCATGAGTTCTGGGGAGGCCCACGTGAATATGAGGCAAATTAGATTAACTTTCATACAAAACAGAATAAAGGATATAAATAGCTTCATCTGAGTTTCATTTCAGGTGTTAGTGACACATAAGATCTGGTCAGGAGAGGATTTTACTACCAACTGAAATTACACACACACACATACACACACACAATTTCAGTTTTCAGAGATTTTTGGAAACATGATTTGTCTATAAAAGGGGTGATGATGATGATGATGATGATGGTAATGATGATTATTTGTCCATAAAAGATGATGATGGGCTGGGCGCGGTGGCTCACACCTGTAATCCCAGCACTTTGGGAGGCCAAGGTGGGCAGATCACGAGGTCAAGAGATCGAGAGCATCCTGGCCAACATGGTGAAACCCCATCTCTACTAAAATACAAAAATTAGCCGGGTGTGGTGGCGTGTGCCTGTAGTCCTGGTTACTTGGGAGGCTGAGGCAGAATTGCTTGAATCCAGGAGGCGGAGGTTGCAGTGAGCCGAGATGGTGCCACTGCACTCCAGTCTGATGACACAGTGAGACTCCGTCTCAAAAAACAAAAAGGTGATGATGATGATAGTGATCATCATCATGGTCATCATCTTAAACTAGATCTGAAGGGTCAATATCAGGTGCTAAGTTCACTCTTGACAAGGAGAAGAACTATTTCTTACTTAGAGACTTGGAAGCATTTTAAGCAGTCACTGATGCACAGAACCCTTGTTTTTGTATTTTCTTATCCTGTAATAAGATCTCTCATACAAGGTTAATAATTATTTGTAAAAGCGGCATCTTTTATTACAGATTTTAAAGGGAATATGTGTAAATTTATTTGCTAAATGTGTACACATAATATAGCAGTGTAATTTTCCTGTTAAAAGTACCAGAAAACTTGATGAAAATTCAGTGTATTCGTTAGCTTATCTTGTATGACTCACAAAATATTCATTCAAATACCTTTTTTCTACTAGTGGCTTTCTATGTTTGATAAGCTACGCAGGATGTCTTTGTTTTCTGTGTAAGAAGCTAAGCAAAGATTTTACAGTAGGACTTTAATGAAATACAAAATGGATATGAATATATTCATGTATAAGTATTATATATGTATATGTGTGTATTCCTCCCTGATATTGTAAACATTTTTAGCACCTGTAAGATTAATAAAATACAGGAAGACATTCATTATTTATTAGCTTATTTACTCATTAATTCAACAAGTACTTGTGGGGCATCTACTGTGTATCAGGTGTAGTTTCGGTGCAGAGAATATAGCAGCAAAGAGACACAGTTACTGATTTCATAAAACTTATATTCTAGTGGAGAGGGACATAAGTAAACAGGCAAATGCATTATATAACTTTAGGTGTGTCAAGAAACAAAATTACAATAAATTTAGTCAAAAATCTAGTTGCCTTTTATTCACAATTCATGAATTGAAGTAGCCTCCATTTTGCTAAATAGAATGAGAGCATCCACTGGGAAATGGCTGAAGTGTGGTTTTTTGGTAAGAGGTAACAAGGAAACAAAATAGAAAAAAAGCTGATTGGTTAGCATCAGCTTACTTTAGCTTACTTATAAGCATTAAAGCAGAGGGAACTTCTTTTTCATGCTGACTCAGGTACAGTGGACTCTCTGATGGGTTGTTGGGAGTCTTCTGTTTTCAAGAAAAATTGGTCAGTTTGGGAATCTACCTGGTAATTTAATGTTTCAATTTGATTATGTGTTACTTAGCATGAGTGCCTCCATTTTGGTTTGGTATGATCTGTTAGGGTCTAATTCAGGAGCTCAGTCTAAAACAAATGCCTCCCATAAATTATTTTTACAAAGTGCAGATAATTTTCTGAGAAAACAAGCTGGTTTTTGTTCTATACTCACACACTTCTATTCTTCACCTTAGATCACCAAAATGTGTGATATGTTTTCCCCCACACCAATCGATTCTCTAAAACCAGTTGGCGGTCCTACAATTCAATTCAATTCTGACACTGTCTTCCTGGAATTACCCTCAGATCTTACAGGTAAAAGGGCTCAGTCCCACAAGACTGGAGCCACTTCAGATGCCAGTCACAAGTCAGGGTCTCCTATGCTTCTGACCAACTGGCTATAAATTGGGAGTTCCCACAACTATACTTGGGGTTTAATAATTCTACTAGAATGGCTTACAGAACTCAGGAAAACACTTTACTCATGTTTGTCAGCTTATTATAAAGATTATTTTAAAGAATCCAGAGGAACAGCTAGATGAAGGGGTACATAGGGTAAGATCTGGAGGGGTCCCCAGCACAGGGGCATTAGTCCTTGTGGAGGTGGGGAGCACCACTCTCCAAGAATGTGGATACCTTCACCAATCCACAAGCTCATCAAATCTCCTTGTTCAAGAGTTGTGTAGCTTTACCACCAGCAGCTTTCTGGGAAGGCAGTGAATATGGATAAAAAGTACAGGATTCTGATCACTTCATTTGTCTTTCTGGTGAGCAACCCCAACCTGAGGCTCTCTAGGGGCCCCATCCTAAGCCACCTCATTAACAAAACCTCATGTGTGATCCAGAGGGCTTCAAGATGAATAACAAAAGACACTCCTATGACTCAGAAAATTCCAAGGGTTTCAGAACCTTAATTCCTGAAACTGGAGACAAAAACCAAATACATTTCTTATTATACCACAAATTTCAATGAGGAAAAATAAGTTAGGTTAAAAAAAAGATACATGAAATAAATTGTGTTAACTATGTGGTTCTGCTGTTTAGATGTCTTGTTATGAGGGGTTGAGGTGAAATTACTCAGGGTTTGCAGAGATATCTCAGAGAGTTCTATAGTGCCCTAAAAAGCCAGTTCCTAAGACAGAGGACATTGAAACATAAGAAAAAAATGTGCTTACGTCAAGTATATTGTCATGGTTATGAAAAAAGTCAACACACACACACACACATTTTTAAAAAATTTTGATGAATCACATGTATAAAGGCTACCAATGACAATATACATACCAGTGGTTAGATTCATTGAAATTTCTTCCAGAGATTTACAAAGTACTATACATGATAAATATGAGGTCTGGTTTTTAACAACATTAATTAGAATTTTTAAGTTAATATATTTTTCAAAATGTAAAGGGAAAAAATAAACTAATGAACAAATAAAACCTTACAAAACTGAAGGAATACCTATTGAATAACTAATTTTTTTAGACACTGAGTAAAGCATGTTTTTATATATTATCTCCGTTAATGTAAATAACAAAAAAAGAGAAAAGAATGGTACATAGTGACAAATGTGCATTTTTATGAATCTAAACATTTCTTCCATTTTGTGGTTGTCAATAATAAAATGCAGGCAAACTCTGAATATTTGTAAGTGATCTTTATCTCCAGAAATATGTCCTGCTGGCAGAGAGAACCATTAGATACAATTCCTAGTCCCAGGACTTGCGACCACTTTTGAGGTCTCACACACTTTTCCTTTATACTGAATCTTATTTTTTATTGAATAAAAACAAATTTTATCTTGAAAACCCTGAGGTTAAAAAAAAAAAAAAAAGATAACATACAGTATCAATTGGAAGGGTGGAGAATGAAAACATTCATTGCAAATCTTTACTATTATCTTGGACACATTTTTGTAATCGTATAAACCCCCAAGACAGAGTATAAAGACGGGATCTGATCGGGATACAATGTGCTGAATTTTGGTTGCAGAAATAAGGGGTAAAATATTTGTCTCCATGGGGACAGATCCATTACTGCACTTTTCAAAATGTCAAGGTTACATTTGAAAAGTAGTTGCAATTTTCTTCCATTTTATAAAGATAATTCACTGTTTGTACTTCACACATAAAAATGTGTGACTTAATGAAAATTTGTCTTCACAGTATTAGGATAATAATCCCAACCTAACATAGCTTAAAGTATAGTGTATTTTTTTAATCTCTGGGAAACACAGTGTTATTAATGATTTAGTAACATTTTGTCATTTTGACCACCTCCTCACCTTTGTGGAAGGATACATTGTCAAATAAGAAATCTGTTTTGGAAATGTGAATCCATAGGAAAAAAAAAAGAATTTTTCCATATATTTGCCTTTAATGTTACAGAAAACATGTTTTTTTGTTTGTTTTTAATTTTTTATGTTAAAATATAACCAAAAAAAGTTATCAGTCTACCTTTACTAAGTTTAATTTGACTAGACAAAAAATACATATTTGTGTGTTTTTGATATGCTTTCAGTAAATTCTGTTCATATATGTAATGGTAGTAGAGCTAAACATTGCTAAACATTGTAACATATCTTTAAAACTATTAAGTCACCAAATTTTCTTGTGGTACAAATGTTAAAAACACTAGCAATAATTTCTTTCTTTCTTTCTTTGTTTTTTTTTTTTTTTTTTAAGATAATTTAGTAGAGACAGCGTTTTTCCATATTGGCCAGGCTGGTCTTGAACTTCTGACCTCAAGTGATCCGCCCACCTCGGCCTCCCAAAGTGCTGAGATTACAGACATGAGCCACCATGCCCGGACTACTAGTAGGAATTTGAAGGTACATATTAGATAGTAATGTTTTAAGAGTTGAAATGGTAAATACAAAATAAAATTATCGTGTGTGAAAAAAATTTTTAAATTTCAATTCATTTATTAGAAACCTTAATATAACAGATATTTTTTATAAGTTGGCCCATTTAAAGAAAGTCTAGCAGATGGTCAGTTATAAAAACTTAAGAAGTAGAAGCATTAAACCAAAATTTTCATCACCTTTCTAGGGACTGAGAAGGTGTATGGACAAAAGTTTCATCATTTTGCAGATGCCAACAAGTTATTTGTCTTTACAACAGGAAACTCTGTATAGTTCATATGACATTTGCGTGCAAAACAGCACATCAAATATGGCCTTCTCTCGCAGAAATTAAGCAGTATAGTATATCTCTATGAAGAAATACTTACAACATAAAATCTCACTAAGAAATATTTAGAATCAACTAAATTGTACAATATATCTTGTTTATGTTAAAACCCAGGCATTTTTACATGGGCTGTCCTATGCGATGTTCACAGTAACTTTATGGAGTAATTATTCAATTATTCAAAGATGAGGAGATGAGACGTACAGAAACTAAGGAATTTACTCAGAATCACTTAGCTAGTTGAAGGTAGATGTGAATTTTAAATGAAGCTCTTTTACCCCAACTCTAGTGCTGTTTACACTACCTATGCTGACTCAACATATATTTTGCTTTATTTGGACATCTCAATAAATCTTTTATATACTCAGTAAATATTTACTAAGTACCTAATATGGCTTAAGCTCCGTGTTACATAGTGGTGATATAACAATTACCTTCACTGAACTTAACCATATTTTAGTCTTCTATATGTTATGTGTTGTTTTTCTCTGGCTGCTTTCAAGACTCTTTATTATTGATTTTCAGCAGTTTGATTGGGATTAGATGTGGTTTTTTTTTGTATTTATCATCCCTGAGTTTCAGTGAGCCTTTTAAATCTATAAATGTATGTTTTTACCAAATTAAATAAATTTTAAGCCAAATTTATTTATATATTTTGTCCCTTTATGTTTTTTTCTGTTGTGACTTCAATTATCCTTAATTAAATACTTTTATATTGTTGCACAAGTCCTTGAGCCTCTGTTCATTTTCCCCATTGACAGAGAAGGAGCATTACCACCTTGGACAAGCACCGCTATCTTAAAGTTCCCCCCCCTTGATCAAAAATAGCCCCAAAGGGCATCAGCCTAATGGCTAATGTCAGCATGACCATAAACCACAAATAACATCTCTGACAAGAAACATTCCAACCCTAAGATAAACCCCTCCCTGACCAGAGACATGACAGCCCAAGGTAACCTCCCCTCTGGCCAGAGACATTCCAACCCCACAATAAACTTCTCCTCCACACAGAAACATTCCAAGCTTGTGGTAAGTTCTCTTGTCCTGAACCTTTAAATACTCTTAGTCTGTAAGAGAGAATGCTCCTGACCGAAATCAGCCAGAAGTCCCTCTCTGATTTATTCTCCCAAATAAACCTGTTTTTGACTGTTGAGCGACTTTTCATGTTTCTTTCCTCTTTCTTTAACTCTTACACCCAATTTATTATCTCTATTATTCAGTGTAGGTTATTCCTATTGATCTATTTTTAATTTCATTCACTGTATCTTTGGTCATCTCTAATATGTTGTTAATTTTTATTTCAGATAATTGTATTTTTTAAATTCTGATTTGTTCTTTTATAGTTTCTGTTCCTTTGCTGAAGTTTACTATCTTTTCATTCATTATCAATATATTTCCAAAGTCTTTGAAGATAATTACAACAGCTGGTTTAAAGTTGGTGCTGTAATTCCAACATCTTCAACACCTTCAGTTTTACCTCTATTGATTGTTTTTCTCTTGAATGTGGCATTTTAAGAAATTTCTGGTTTCTTAGAAATCTGAGTACTTTGGATTTATATTCTAGATATTGTGAATTACATATTGCAGAGATTCTGGATTCTATTATATTCCTCTGTTTGTAGTCTTATCCATGTGTTTTGGTTAGACTTAAGCCAGATAGTTAGGTGTAACATAGTGTTTCTACCTTATCTTTCTTTTTGGAAATAGCCTCGCAACCCTACCCTTCTTCTGTGTGATTGTAAAATATTCTGC
This sequence comes from Macaca thibetana thibetana, assembly GCF_024542745.1. Classification (NCBI taxonomy): domain Eukaryota; kingdom Metazoa; phylum Chordata; class Mammalia; order Primates; family Cercopithecidae; genus Macaca; species Macaca thibetana. The sequence goes on from NC_065592.1 coordinate 85,847,426, forward strand.
CTCTGCCCTCTGGTTCATCACTCCAATAAGAAGATTTCCTCACTTCCATATTTTAACTGCATCAGTATCTGTACTCAGACTAAAAGTGGTGAAACCAGGGAGCCTACTCAGTACTGTTCCTTTCTACAAAGTGTTGTCACCTTTTTTTTTTTTTTTTTCTTTACCCCTTATTTTGCTTTATTTGTTTTCTTTATGTCACTTAAGAACCATACAACATAGTTTATATTTCTTTTTTTTTTTCTTTACCCCTTATTTTGCTTTATTTGTTTTCTTTATGTCACTTAAGAACCATACAACATAGTTTATATTTCTTTTTTTTTTTTTTTTTTTTTTTTTTTTTTTTTTTTTTTTTTTTTTTGTGGATATGGTATTGCTTTATTATTTGTTGACTGAATTACAGTTCCCAGTCTGTGAGGGACCTCCAGGTAACGCATGAAAAACCTAAAGGTCCCAGAGGGCACTATTAATCTCCAGCCCCCCACCCCTACCCCATTTTTATTTATTTATTTTTTTAAATTTATTTATTATTATTATACTTTAAGTTGTAGGGTACATGTGCATAACGTGCAGATTTGTTACATACGTATACTTGTGCCATGTTGCTGTGCTGCACCCATCAACTCCTCATTTACATCAGGTATAACTCCCAGTGCAATCCCTCCCCACTCCCCCCTCCCCATGATAGGCCCCGGTGTGTGATGTTCCCCTTCCTGAGTCCGAGTGATCTCATTGTTCAGTTCCCACCTATGAGTGAGAACATGCGGTGTTTGGTTTTCTGTTCTTGTGATAGTTTGCTAAGAATGATGGATTCCAGCTGCATCCAAGTCCCTACAAAGGACTCAAACTCATCCTTTTTTATGGCTGCATAGTATTCCATGGTGTATATGTGCCACATTTTCTTAATCCAATCTGTCACTGATGGACATTTGGGTTGATTCCAGAAAAAAAAAAAAAAAAAACCCCATCAAAAAGTGGGCAAAGGATATGAACAGACATTTCTCAAAAGAAGACATTCATACAGCCAACAGACACATGAAAAAATGCTCATCATCACTGGCCATCAGAGAAATGCAAATCAAAACCACAATGAGATACCATCTCACACCAGTTAGAATGGCAATCATTAAAAAGTCAGGAAACAACAGGTGCTGGAGAGGATGTGGAGAAATAGGAACACTTTTACACTGTTGGTGGGATTGTAAACTAGTTCAACCATTATGGAAAACAGTATGGCGATTCCTCAAGGATCTAGAACTAGATGTACCATATGACCCAGCCATCCCATTACTGGGTATATACCCAAAGGATTATAAATTATGCTGCTATAAAGACACATGCACACGTATGTTTATTGCAGCACTATTCACAATAGCAAAGACTTGGAGTCACCTTTAACATCTGCCTGATTTTGGTCAGTCTCTGATAACCTCAAAAAAAACTTATTTTTTATTATCTACTGTTGTTTACAATTATCTGTGTAAAAATTGGTTCAATAAGAGCTAATCAGCCATTAGCAAATGAGGGATCCAAGAACATTGATATTAGATGTTTCTTAGTTTGTGCTGTGAGAATTTCAAGCTTTAATTACATCACACACATTCTGTTTTAGCAGGTTTTTATATTCATTCCATTCAAAATATTTTCTAATATGTCTTGTTATTGCTTCTTTACACATCTTAGTAAGTTATTTAGAAGTATTTTGTTTAATTTTCAAATATTTGGAGATTTTTCAAATATCTTCATTTTTTTTTTCAAATTTAATTTCATTGGGGTCAGGTAACCCTCTCTGATTTTAATATATTTAAATTTACTCGCAGTTTGGCCCTTCTTAATAAATATTCTATGTTCAGTCAATAGAATGCATAAATTGTTGTTATTAAGCGTAATACTCTAAAATACCATTTTAGTTAATAGTGTTGCTCAAGTCTTCAATATTTCTAATATTTCAAAAAATTAAGAAGTATGTTAAAATCTCATAATTATGAATTTATTTTTTCAAGTCCTTCAGTTTTTTAAATGAATATCTTTTGAACCTCTCATATACATTGCATATATTTTAGTATTATTTTTCCCTTTTTTATTTTGAAATATTTCTGATGATATTCTTTGTACTGAAGTACTTTGACGTTATCATAACCACCTCCGTTTGTTCGTTTGTTTGTTTTTTTAATATTGATTACATGGTATCTTTTTCCATCCTTTAGATTTTAACTTATCTCTGCTTCTTCCTAGAGAGTGTATAGCTGTAAATGGCATTAACAGTTGACCCCTAAACAATATGAGTTTGAACTGTGGAGGTCCGCTTCTAGGTGAATATTTTTTCAAACACATGTGGATCTAAAATACAGTATTTATGGGACAAGAAATCCATACATAGGTAGGGCAGACTTTTTGTATACGTGGTTCCACAGGGCCTACTGTGGCACTTAAGTATTAATGGATTTTGGTATATGCGAAATTCCTGGAATCAATCCCCATGTATACCAAGTGATGGTTGTAGTTGGGTTTTGTTTTTTATTTAATGATAATCTCTGCCTTTTAAAGGACAAACTTAGATAATTCACATGTAATTTATCAATAAGTTTAGATTTAAGCATTTCATTTTGCTGTTGGTTTTTCTGTTTTCCCTATCTCTATGTGCTCCTTTTTTTGTCTTTCTCAGTTTTATTTGGGCTGAGAATTTTTTTAGTTTTTCCATGTTATCTCCACTGTTGGCACTAGTGGAAACTGAAAGGGCTTACAAAATTTATCTTTGACTCATCACAGTCTACCTATAAATAATATTATAAAACTTAATGAAAAATGTAAGACTCTTGTTACAGTATACTTTTATTCTACTCCATTCATTGTGTTACTGTTGTCATATATTTTACTTCTTCATGTACTATAATCATCAAGTAAATAGCTATTACTTTTGCTTTAAACAAGTAAGTATCTGAAAGAAGTGAATAAAATAATTTTTATATGTTTACTATTTATACTTAGCATGTATATTTATCATGGATAAACATCAAATGCTTTTCATTCTTCTGTGTAGACCTAGGTGTCCATTTATTATCATTTTTATTTTGCCAGAAAATTTTCTCACAACATTTCTTGTAGTGCAGTTCTCCAAAAGAGAATTAGCTCAGCTTTTGTTTATTTTAAAACATCTGTGTTTTCTATTGGGGGAGGTAGCTTTATTGAATGTTAATTGCATAGTTTGATGAATTTTGACAAGTGTCTACAGTTGTATAACCACCACCACAAATGTCATAGACCATATTCCTGTCACTGAAAAAGTTCTTCTGTGCTCCTTTGTAGTCAATACTCTCTTCCCATCTGCTTGCCCCAGCAACAATTAATCTTCTTTTCATCACTAAAATTTTATCTTTCCTAGTTTGTCATATAAGTGGAATAATATAATATCTAGTCTTTTGTACTTGGATTTCTTTACTTAACATAATGCTTTGAAATTTATTTGCTATATTGTATGTGGCATTTCTTTATACCTTTACTTTTTTTTTTAACTGAGTAAATAATGGATTATTATTCATTGTATGGATATGCCACAATTTGTTTATCCATTAACCAACTGATGGAACATTTGGCTTATTTCCAATTTTTGACTATTTCAAATAAAGTTATTTAAAAATTCAGGTATAAGGTGTTAGGTAGACATGCCTTTATATTTCTTTTACTTGATCTATCATATTTCTTGGAATTTGTAGTTTTATATATAACTTAAGCTGTCATAATAGTTTTCAAAGTGGTAGAGCCATTTTACACTCCTACCTACACTGTTTGTGAGTTCCTGTAGACCCATATTCTCTCAGATACTTGGTACTATCAGACTTTTTAACCTTAGTCATTCTAACGATTATATAGTATTATTACATTGTGATTTTAATTTGCATTTCCCTGATGACTAATGCTGGTAAACATATTTTTGTGTACCTATTTATCATCTGCATATCTTTCTGTTGATGTGTCATTAAAATCCTTTGACTATTTTAAATTTGCATATCTTAATACTGTATTAGAAAGATTCTTTATATGTTCTGGATACATGTTCTTTTGGGGTTGTATGTTTTGTAAATATTTTCTCCAGACTATGCATTGTTTTTAATTTTTCTATTTTTTTTTTTTTTTTAAGATAAGGTCTTGCTCTGTAGCCCAGCCTGGAATGCCATGGCACGATCTCGGTTCGTTGCGGCCTTGACCTCCCAGGCTCAAACAATCCTCCTGCCTCAGCATCTTGAGGAAACTACAGGCATGCACCATCACAACCGGCTAATTTTGTTCGTTTTTTGTAGACATGAGGTCTCACTATGTTGTCCAGACTTAATTTTTTTATCAGTGTATTTTTCAGGATAATGATTTCTGATGTTGTCTTTTTTTTTTTTTTTTTTGTATTTGTGGGTTTTTAAATCCAATTTGCAAAATACCCAACAGAAAGCAAATAAGATTCTTTTGTTTTATTCTAAAAGTTTATAGTTTTGGCTTTTGTATTTAGATCTAAGATACATTTTCAGTAAGATTTATGTATGATCTGAGGTAAAGGTTGATATTCATTTTAAATTATATGTATATGCTTATCCCATATTTCCAGCACAGTTTGTTGAAAAGATTCTTTTTACCATCATTGAATTTCCTTGGTAATTGTCAATTGGCTATATGTATATGTTTCTATTTCTGGACCCCCTAGTCTATTTCATTCAGTTATATGTCTACCTTTATGCCAATGCTACACTGTCAAAATTATTGACCTTTATAATACATTTTGACATTAAGTGGTTCAAATCCTCCAAATTCACTCTTCTTTTTTCAAAGTTATTTTTGCTATTATAAGTTCTTTGCATTTCCACATGTATTTAGAATGTATTTTTCAGTTTCTGCAAATATCTTCTGGGAATTTGATTGAAATTGATTTAATCAGTAGAGTTTGTGGGATAAAGTACATTTTAACCTTGAATACTGTAATCCATTTGACACTTCTTTTTAAGCTTTGTTAGGGCAGATGTAGAGTAGCCTTTACTGTAGGTTAGTTCATCCCTGCTTCTAAAACCTTTGTGTGCCTCTTCTGAATACCCCAGTTATCTGACAAGATTCTTTCACTTTGAGTGGTTGGAACCCAAATGACTCCCATTCCCCTGTGATCTCTGAATTTACTCAGTTTAGAGTGCCCCAGAATTTTTTTTAATCTTTTATGTGCACGGTTTAATATGTAGCCAAAGATTCAAAGGTATCCTTATGCAGATTACTATTGCTCATTCACTGCCTGACTCCATTCTCTGCAGTACTCTGCTGTTCATATACCAGCTGGTTTAGGAAATTCCCAGCACAATTTCGGTTTTCTCAATCCAGTGAGACGACGCTATTCTCCTTCGATTTATCTTCCCAGTGCCATAATCCAGAAAGTGCTTTCAGACAGAAGATGGAGATCCCTATAGCTGTAACATCTTGTTTTCTGGATTCAGGTATCACCATCCCATGCTGCCTCTTTTCTAATTTCTGAAAACGACTGTTTCACTTACGTTGTCCAGTTTTCAATTTGTTTATAGCTTGAGAGACTTTCTCTTACCAGTTTCTCCAATGCAGCCAGAATTTTAACTTGAAAACCTTTTTAAACTGAATTTTCTTCTCTGCTTTTTACCCTTACAATAACACATAGAAACATTGGTTTCCATGGTGGCTTTGTACAAGACTCATCTGCAGGGCATTTTTCTCATTTGCTCTGTTTCTAAAACATTTTTCTCATAGAAACAGAAATTATATTTAATCATATTCTTTATTTCATGTCACACCATCATCGCTCTGTTAGAGTGATTAGCACGGGCTACTCTAACAAAACATCTCATTAGCTTAACAACCTAAATGATTAATTTTCACCCATGTCACAGACCATTGTAAGCCAAGTAGGCTCTACTTGGTGAATTTTCTCTGACTGATGACTCAGGTATCCAGGATCTTTTCATCTTGTGATGCAGCTGAATTCACAAGAAAAGAAAGAAAGAATGACAGCGTGATCACACATAAGGTATACTCATCAGGACCAAAAGTATTGTGTTTCACTTCTACCACTCTCCATTGTCCAAAACTCACTCACATGATTCCAGCATACTTGCAGAGTCTATAGTCTTCATTTGTGTCCAATAAAAGAATATGGTTTTGGTGAACTAGTCAGTCTTTACCACAAATTTAAATTCATGCAAAATTACTCTGTTTTATTTTGTATCACTCCGTTATCTCTAATTCCCAGGCCCATTCTCAACTCATCATCACATTCACCAAGTGTTATATTTATCTTAATATGAATTTTGTTTAAAAATTGAGAGTTGTTTTATATATATACACACACACACACACATTGTTGTATATATGTATGCATATGTATATATATAAAGTATATATATATACTTTAGAATAAATAGTTCATGCTGTGCCTAAGATTTTATTTTGCTTAACAATTTGTATTTTTACACCTATTTCTGTTGTTATATGTATCTTAACAGAATACTAGAAATTCTTAACCATTTTCGTGACTTAGGATCAAAAGTAATTCTGAGATTTTGAGATTCTGATTCAGTTATTACAGGGTGAGGTAGGAACACCCAATAGAAAAAGAAAAAGAAAAAAAAAACAAAGGAAGGCATTCAAACACTAAAACAAACAAATTTAAAACAAAAACCATTAAAAGAAAACCCAAAATAATAAAAAAAGGCTTCTAATAGTAACTATGATGCATAGCCCTGGCTGAGAACCTCTGATCTGTTTATCACACCTGAGTTATGGGAAACTACATAAAGAACTGTTACTGTTATTTTGTAATCTCAAGGGGTCCAAATTCTGCTATTTTTTTTTTTCCATTTGTATGACATTTTCTCTTCTCTAAATGACTCTATAGATATATATCTGATCATGGTCAGAGATCAATGTTCTATGTCGGAAATATAAAATATATATTCTTAACACCTCCAGTGATGTTCTGACAATAAAAGTAAAACAAAGTGCTCATAAGCATAATTTTAGAATCATATACATTTATTGTTGAGAAATGTCTAGATATTTTCTTGTGCACACAATAAGTGCATACACATACATCAAATATTCATATTCTTGTAAAAACAGGAACAAAATCCTCATGCAAACTGAGAAACAAACTATGAAAGATAGTTTATAAATGAGGATTTAATTGTTTGAATTCTTTGAAAGTTAAAATTTTCCTGAATATTTAGTTGATCCATTAACTAATTGGAGTTTCTTTTACTGCCAATCGTCTTCTTATAAGGCATATAAAGGCTAGCCTCAGAAAGAGAAAGACATTATCAACAGACAGAATATTATTAGTTGGGTGATGTCAATGAGTCCTGAGTTCAAAGCTTGAATAACGAACTAGAGAAAATGTTCCAGATTTGGAATTCCTGACAACCTAGGGAAACAATATGGTTTGGATTTGGGTCTCCAACCAAATCTCATGTCGAATTGTAATCCCCAGTGTTGGAGGAGGGTCTGGTGGGAGGTGACTGGATCATGGGGGTTGATTTCTCCCTTACTGTTCTCATGACAGAGAGTGAGTTCTCATGTAACAGTGTGCAGCCCCTCCCCCTTCTCTGGCTTCCTCCTTCTCCAGCTATGTACCACGTGCCTGCTTCCCCTTTGCCTTCTGCCATGATTATGTTTCCCTGAGGCCTCCCCAGCCACGCTTCCTGTACAGCCTGCATAACTGTGAGTCAATTAAACCTGTTTTTTTTTTTTTTTTTTTTTTTAAGTAAATTACCCAGTCTCAGGTAGTTCTTTATAACAATGTGAGAATGAACTAATACAGGAAACAAGCAAGACAAAAGAACAACTGGCAAGGGATGGAATGTCCTAAAGTTTCTCCATCACATATGATGTTTGTAAATATGAAGGCTTTATTGTGTTAAGGAAATTGCTTCTATGCCTATTGTTGAAAATTTATAATCATAAAAAGTATTGAACTGCATAAATACATTTATGACATCTATCAACATACTGTACTGACTTTTTCCTTTTTTAACATGTCTAAAAAATATTTATTTATTTATTTATTTATTTATTCATTCATTCATTCATTTGGACAGTCTTGCTCTGTCACCCGGGTTGGAATGCAGTGACATGATCTTGACTCACTGCAACCTTCACCTCCTGGGTTCAAGAAATTCTCATGCCTCAGCCTCCCAAGTAACTGGGATTACAGGCATGTGCTATCACTCTTGGATAATTTTTGTATTTTTAGTAGAGACAGGGTTTTTCCATGTTGGACTGGCTGGTCTCAAACTCCTGACCTCAAGTGATCCACTCACCTTGGCCTCCCAAAATGCTGGGATTACAGACATGATCTCTTTGCCCAGCAATAATTTTTTGTTTAGTGTAGTAATGTGTTGCTTGATATTCTAATGATAATTCATCCTTGAATGTTTGGATTAAATCTTTGTTTAGTGTAATGTATTGTTATGTATTTTACATAGTAAGTACACTATACAATTTATACTCTTTTACTAATCTTACCTTTACTTTAGTCCAGTTTCTTCAGACTACCTTTATATTGCTGGACTGAATTTATTGTATAAGCTACCTCAAATCATTTTTTTAAGAATCAGATGGGGTTTAAATAATCATATACTTTCAGCAATGAAATAGAAACAGAAGAGAAATACTGATTATTGTGCTTGTCTCATTCAGATGATAGTTAATAATTGCATCCACGTGATATATTACTATCACTATATTATACAGTGATTCTCAACCGTTCCTTGGGGCATGCTTCCCTATCCTGCTGATGTGACTGATGAATATTTATTAAGCATGTGAAAGGCAAGCAGGCATCAAACAAAGTTTGAAAGCTTTGCCCTAAAAAGGATTGCTCTTTGGTATATATTGGAGTGTCAGAAAGACTTCCTTATTTAGTCCAAAGGAGGTGGAAGTTAAGTGGCTAAGCTCTTCAGTTCTCTCTAATGATATATGCAATTGAGTTTGCTTCAGATTTAGCTTCTAAAGCTATCTATTCAAATATCAAATAATCAGGGAAACACAAAAAGAAACATCCTAGGTACCAAGCTATATTTTATACTTTTATACACATATATTTCTGCCCATGAAGGCCTAGGCTATATTTCTTCAGTTTATGAAAAGGGATAGAATAAGCCTTGGGAACATAAATTATAACACCAGAATCAGGCAGTAGCACTATTGTCAAGTTAAAAGGTTGAGGAATAATCTTAATTGAGAATATCTTCTACCCTTCTACTGCTGGGGCCTCCAACTCTGCATCTAATATCTTGAGCACAAAACCATTGGGTGCATAAGATCAAATAATTTTGGTTAATATATGATTTTTGTATTTTTAAATGACTGTTAATCAGGAAAATACTTCCCTAGCCTATCTGTAAATCTTAATACAGATTACATTCTTGGCCTGGGGGTGAGGAAAATGATTGGCACAACTGACTCAAGAGTAGTATCAGTTTTTTATGTCAATATCCATACACTGTGTGTGTGGGGGGGGGGGGGCGAGGGGGCCAGTGTCTAATTCAATTATTCTATACTTTTTATCATGGGTTGCATTGTATCCCTCAAAATATGATTTTATATTTCCTAGTACCCTCAGATTGTGACATTATTTGGAGTCTGCATCTTTACTGAGGTAATCAAATTAAAATGAGATCATTAGAGTGGTCCCTAATCCAATATAACTACTGTTCTTATGCAAAGGGGCAACTTAGATAGATACAGATGCACATAGAAGAAAGATGATGTGAATAGACAGACATAGAAAGTAGACGACCATCTATAAGCCCATAAAAGAGACCTGAAATAGATTTTTCACTCACGGCCTTCAGAAGAAATCAATCCTGATGACACGGTGATTTCAGACTTCTAGCTTTCAAAATTGTGAATCAATAAACTTCTAATTTTTCAGCCATACAATTTATGGCATTTTTTTAATGATAATCTGAGCAAACTAATACAGTCTCATGTTAACACAAAATGGGGCTATTAAACAGTACAAGTACAGTACAGTACAGAAAGTCCAAAGTGAGTCCATCCAGTCCTTCCTATTCTTCTTTAATACCAGAAAAATGATATTTTTCCCTCCCCATCCCTTCCTTCCCCTCCCCTTCCCTCCCTTGCCTTCCCTTTCTTTCTTTTTTTTCTCTTTTTCTTGCTTCCTCTCTTTCTCTTTATCTCTCTTTCTTTCATCTTTCCGTCACTTCCTCCTTCCCTCCCTCCCTCCCTCCCTCTCTCTTTTTTTTTTTTTTCTTATGCAAGCCCCTGATGTGGTTCTTACAGGAAGTTACTAATGCCAGTTGTTCCCATGTTCCTGTGTCCATCTCATACGTGTTTTCTCCCACCTTATGGGTTCTATGTAATTTTAACAGGAAATCACCTTTTATTGTGACTAGGTGTTCTTGGTTTTGTTTTAACGGGGCCCTGGCTAGAATCTTGGTTTCTCAAGTCAAGGGCCATAACTAATTGATTTTAATATTCTTGCACCAGGTAGGCAGAGTGCATGAAATACAGTGGCTAGTAAATACTGCTCCATGAACACATAAACAATTAAATAAATAGCTTAATTTATATTAACTGTTTCTATTGTTAAGCCTTGAGGTTCTCTTTGTGTCCATTATAATTAAACAGATATTTTTGTTGTTTTCCTATTTTTCTGATGTATTCAGATTCTACTATTTTCTTATTATTTTTAAAAATTATTCTGTTCACTAGATATTGGTATGTTTGCACGGATGGGGAGGTGTTCATGTTAAAGTGCATGCTTGAGAGATTCTTACATGAGATAATATAATTTCTTTCAGCCCTATAATGTATTACGTAGGCTAATCTTTATCACATATCTTCACTCATTCGTATATTGATTTTATTACCATTTGACTTATTAGTATTTTCTAAGCCCTTTATTGTATATGTTACCAAGGTTTCTGTACCTCTAAAGATATCAACATTCATTTTTAAACTCACCCACCTGTTTATTTTAGTTAGGACCTCTGGTGAATGTATGTTTTCAAGGGATCAATCTGACATTTACAGAAATAAACTTTTAATGTTCTCTCACCTTTCCAGAATCCTAAGTGGGAATACAAAAATAGTAAAAGTCTCAAATTAATTAAAACTGTATAAATAACTACTCCAGTGTTACCTGGTGGATACAAATTAAGAAGAGTAAATGAATAATTTAAATAATTGTTCATACTATTAGATGGGCAAAAACCCGATGGTTATAGCATCAAGCATACATGCAGAAAGCTAAGATCTTTATTTTCTTATTACTCTCAGAATAAATCAATATTTTTGTGGATAAATTACCAGTTTAGGGCCAAGTAATATCCTAAACTTAGGCTTTCTGTAAAGAACATTCAATGAACTGAGAAAGCATACATCTTTAGCATTTGTTTTTGAAAGTGTGACAGTTTGCTATAATTTTGGCCCCTACACCTGTATGAGCTTAGTGTTATTTTATATTAATTTGAAGATTGGTATGGTTTTACTGTCTGTGCTTGAAGGTTATTTTTATTGCTCAGGTATTATTTTGACATCTACAAATGCCCAAGATTTTGAGGAAAGCAAATTTGCACAATCTGTTTGGGAAAAAAAATAGATCCACTAACATATGAAGCAAATTCTTAACTTCATTTTTTCAAGTCACTTCACAGATTTGTGCCTTGAGTTTTTATTTGCCTCTTTAAAATACTGATATTGCTTCTTATCTGCCATCTTCACAAGGTTGTTCTAAGACTCAGGCAAGATGGGCATTTATTCTTTGAAAAATGTACGTTTTAAAATTAAGAAGTTTAATGCTAAAAAGTACTCTAACAGTCTTTCAAGAGTTGATATAATTAAATGATATAATTAAACCAAGTGCTGAATTTTCAAATTCATGGCAATACCCATATGAAGAATATGCATAATGGAGGCTGTACAGTGCTGACATTTTACAGGGCAACTGGAAGGAGGAGTAGCAATTTTCTATGGTACTAGAGGTTTCCATTTTATTTCAACATATTAAAATTAAACAGTACCTATATATTGTTTTAGTTGAATTTTTCTTGGTGTTTCTTAATTTGGAGAAATTTCTGTTTTATCTCCAATGAGCTGTTTGTTTATTTGTAATTTGGGAAATGCCTTTTCATCAGTTTTATGAATAGTTTAGGAAACAAAGGTGATTTTTCTTGGTGGAATATAATGGACTTAATAAGTAATATTTGTTTTCAAAAATGCATTTTGGCTAAATCATAAGCACTTTAACATTTAAGATTCATAGTCCAAAGAGTGATAAAGCTAGTTCAGGCAACATTAATGAATACATACCTGAGTCATTCAAATGTATATCTACATGTACTGTGTGGAAAGCTATATATAGAGAGGGATGCAACTTATATGTGTACATATCCAGAGACTTCCACTTGTTAAGGTAGTGTCAAAAAAGTGCCTTTAAAAAAAGTGAAGTTGCTGTGTTGAAATGTATTCTTAAAACTACGCTGATCATTCATGACTAATAATATAAAACCTAGTGGCTTTATCTTGTCATCTTGCAGAGCCATGGAGATATTGAACTTGCATAGACTTTTATCATTTGACTGTCTTTGCCTGCTAGTCTTCTATCATTTTTTGGCATGAATAGCTAAATGTGCACCTCTCTTTTCCTGAGTTATGCCTTTGAGGGCACATTACTTGGCTCTTGGGTGTATGTAAAAGGCATCTAATGCAAAGACTGCTCTCAGAATGTTAAAGAGAATCTGCTGCTTCTGATAAAAATATTCTATATCCCTTCCCCTTTCTTTCCCTTGAGATTAAGAGAGTAACATGGTGTAGTGGAAGGAGCATACCTTTAAATTTGAGTATCAATGTATTATTTATCTATCTGTATAGATGGAAATTATAATACCTGTCTGAGATCACAAGCAATCAGATTGATCCAGAGTTCCTATTTGCAATATATGTTATCTTCTGACAGAAAGTAATATTGGCTGGATGAAGTCAGTGCAGTGACTTACCACTTATGTTTTAGCTAAAGAGGTAAATTCATGATCTTCCAGCTCAAAGTATATACTGACTATCTGCTTCTGAATGTCCGAGATTTTACCATGAGAACAATGCATACTCATAGAATTTGAAAACTTCAGATCTCTTTCATATTCTGTATTCTTTTAATTGTAGAAATCTCTCAGGAATTTAGTTATGAGTCATTAACACTTTAGTAAAAATTTACCCAGTAAACATTTAATGGATAACTCTTACATCCCAGGCACCATGTGAGTGACACAGATAGTATCTTGGAAATAGATTTTTAAAAGCCTTCATTGTTTTAAAGCTATTTAGGTTTGAGATAGATCTCAAAAACGAGGAAACAGGATAAAGAGTGAATTTTTGGTTTTTTTTTTTTTTTTGATACAGATCTTATAAGCAGTACTGTCCACCTTTCACCACTGTTGATCAGCAGATAAACCTTGCCAACGAATTTCTAAATCATCAAAACAAACTCCATTCTGCAAGTTGGCTATTCTGTCACGTCTTATCCACAAACTCTATTACCATTTATTCCCTTTAAATCTGTTCTTTGTTTTTCTAATTAGATGCACATCATTGCTTTCCCACTTGTGACTTTGACTTTTTATTGACTAAGTTTGCTACCTGATAGGCAGCACCTCCCAAATCACTTGGAAAAAAATCCCTTCTACATCTAACCTTACACTTGAAAATTTAGACTTACTAAACCTCTTCTCTACTCTGAATACACAAGTACCATTGACACTGCCTATAGAGAGATACAGAACTGGGATCCTGGGGTGGCCAGGTTTAGGATTTTCGGGGAAGATGACTTAGTCTGCTTCACTTTGCCGTCATCACAAAGCTGTACCATAGAGAACTCAAGGGCACCATCTCATACCCAAGATAAGGAGACTATAGCATTTATATTATAATTCTCAGTATTATATTGCCTTTTATAACAAATGGATTTCAGAACACTCGAGAAACTGGATTTCATACATAACAGTCCTTTTGACTGTGAAATTCAAATATAAAAATGGAATCTCTTGGTAAGAAAGATAATACTGGCTATGTGCAGTGGCTCATGCCTGTAATCCCAGCACTTTGGGAGGCCGAGGTGGGCAGATCACAAGGTCAGGAGATTGAGACCATCCTGGCCAACATGGTGAAACCCCATCTCTACTAAAAATACAAAAATTAGCTGGATGTGGTGGTGTGTGCCTGTGATCCCAGCTACTCGGGAGGCTGAAACACAAGAATTGCTTGAACTCAGGAGGTGGGGGGTTGCAGTGAGCCGAGATTGTGCCACTGCACTCCAGCCTGGCGACAGAGCAAGACTCCATCTCAAAAAACAAAACAAAACAAAACCAAAAACAAAGAAAAAGAGAAATGAAAGATAATACGGTGATAAGAGTGCTGCATGTAGAACTTTATCCATGATATGGTAGTTCTAGTTTCAACATGTAGTAAATTTATACCTTGGAAGATGTTCATTTACAAATTTGAAACTTATTCTATTTTTTTAACTCAATTTTTATTTTACTTTGAAATGTCACCATCTTAAACTGCATTCTTTGAGCTATGCAATTCCTAATTATCTAAGATTATTTTAGTTTTTTAATCCTAGCTATAATATAATTCTCTAATTTTAAAATCATGTTTTTTGAAAACTATTTTCATCTTTTACACAATAATATTTGGAGAAAGAGATGACATATCCATAAAACCTTATACTTAGTCTTAACAGCATAAGAATACAGATCTTGGTGATAAAGACACTATAACTTTTTGCAGACCAAAGCAAGTGTTTGCAATGCAAAGATCTTCTGGACTAGACATTTCCTGGGAGATGGTCACAAAAGAGGTAAAATCTTCAGTCCTCCCAGAAAAACATCTGGCTTCTACTTTGATCTGGGAGAGTTGAAACCCAGAGAGCATCACTGAAATTGAATTATTCCATGTTAGCCATTTTGAAACTTTAAGCGTACCATATCCAAACTTTCAACTCTCATTGGATTAGTTAAATCATAATGAAGGTTTAAAACTGACAATGAAAAGCTGAAAAACCTACTAAACTCATTAGAAATTGTGTTACTCTGTCTAATATTCAAAGAAAGAGACATTGTATAATGCTGTTTAATTCCACATTTTGGGCTTTTAAATGCATAATCCTTGACCATCCTAATATATTACATATTTGGCAAAATGAGACTAGGCACAAATGATAAAAAGGATTTTATAAACTGATTTTGAGATGACATGTGTATTTGTTAACTTCGTGGCAACAGTGAGGCATTCATGATAACCCCAACATAGAGGAAGTAAAGTTGTCTCCTTAAAATTAAGCCATGAAACCAGTATTTTGGAGCAGAGATGTGCAAAATCATTTTGAAGGGACAGAATGGCTGCAAACTAATTAGTATTAGTTGTAAAATGATTGATTAATATGAATCAATAAGAATGTCTGAAAGGATGAGGGTCAGAAGTAAACAAGAGGATGAGGATCAAAAGTGGACATTAGAAAAAAAAAAAGAGCTTAAGGCCAGGGTATGTACACCAGGAGCCTCACAGGGTAAAGCATACCTTTAAATAGGAAACAAAAATCCAGATACTGGAAGACAAATCCGTTATTGTGCTAACAAGACTGATGCCATTAAACATCAGATTCCTATTGTAACTTTTCTTGCTTCGTTCTGTAGTCATGAAGCAAATTCTGCCTATGGTTCTGTTTAGCTTTAGAGTTTTTCTACTCTAAAGAGATAAGTCACTGGTTATGTCAAACGTTATAGGTTTCACTGAAAATTTAAAAATTGCTGATACCAGTTCTGAGCAATGATTAGGTCAACCTTCTGTACCTATACAAATATTAAGACTATGTTCTTGGTGATAGTCAAGGTAATCTCTTGTTGACCCTGGTGAAGCTGGGCAATGCGGGTTTTGAGTAAATATTCTTGAAATTCCTGTAATATGCAATATTTCCTCATAAAACAAGTATAAATTTTGTACCTAAACTCCATTGTAAAGTAAATGTTATCTTCCAAAAATTAAATGGCATCCACGTTTGAGTTTACATCTTACTGAGCTGACCAAGATTTTAATCTCAGCCTTTATTAGGATTCACTCCCACATCCTTGGTTGTGCAAAGATCCAAGGGCTTTAAGCAGAGTAGAACATTTGGTGAAGCTCTCAGATCTCTACTATTATGCCTGTTGTCCAAACCTTAGTGGTCTCTGAAGATGAATAATTCCATTGCTTCTGTGCCTCACTTAGCCATGAGGTTTTTGTTAAGGCTGAGAGCCCCGAGTGCCTGAACTCAATCTCCCTAGAGGTGTCGTGCACTGATTTCAGACTCTGAGTTACTGTGGTCTCCCTTTAATTTTGTCAGAGCATAGGAATTTAAAAGGATTAATATTTTTTATGTTTATACTGCGCTTTTTCTTGGCACTAGCCACTTTTTCAAGGAAAAAAATGGTCATAAATTTCTGAAGTCAATTCCTGGATTTAAAATCAAGCACATGAAAAAGAACACAAAGCTTGATTGCTTCTGGGAAATTAGGAGATAAATAAAAATTTAATTCAGGCTGAATAAAACCAATGTTAATATAACAAAGCATAACCCTATATCATTAAAAGTTATTAAAATGCCCTAATAGGCATTATTTTTAACAGCCATTGTATTTTGTATTTTTTTAATAATTAAAGAAATGACTAAGGACATTAATTGGTGAGGGTCAGCGTGAGTATGAGGTGCACATGACATTTAAAATTAGCTATTTTTGCTTCAACTCCAGTGTTACTTTCAGCTAGCTTTCATATAGAAATATTAACTTTTATTTTTTCCTAAAATAATTTAAAAATTCAAAAAGAAATAACATACAATATTCTTTCCTAGTTTGAAATTAATCTATTTCACTGCTACAAAATACTTGAAAAATATTCAAATATTCTATTACTCAGTAGAAATTAATCTATGACTCTTCTTAATTCCAGCAGTTGTGACCATAAATGTGGGAGCTTAACTAATTGTTCTCAGTTTTCAAGTCTTCCTTCTTCCAAGAGATCTTGAAGTACAGGCTGAGCAACCCTAACCCCAAAATTTGAAATCCTAGGTTCTCCAAATCCAAAACTTTTTTTGAGCAATGATATTGATACCACAAGTGGAAAATTCTACAACTGATCTCATGTGAAGTGTCTCAGTCAAAACGCAGGTACACAACAGTTTTTTCAGCATCCCCCAAGGGAAGAAGGACCCTTGAGCCCCCTTCGTTTATGATATATCTTTTCCACACATGCCCAAATTTCCACACACAAGCAGGCCTACAAAAGGTAATACAAAGGCTTGTGTGCAAACCAAACATGCCAATGTCAGGTTTCCCCATGATGCCCAAGACTTACGTATGTTACTCAGTGTGCTTTGTTGTTGTTGTTTATTCTCTGCTCTGCGTTGTAAAGATTTTGAAAATGCCAAAAAGACCTGCATATACTCCTGTGGATAACAATAATAAGAAAAGGAGAAAGTATTTACATTTATCTATAGCATGGAGAGTGAAACTGTTGGAGAAACTGGATAGCAATGTAAGTGTGAAACATCTTACCGAAGAGTATGGTGTTAGAATGACCATCATATATGACATGAAGAAACAAAAGGATAAACTCCTGATGTCCTGTGCTGACGGTGATGAACAGAAATTTACAAAAATATAAAAACTCTGTATAAATCTAAAAATGAAGGTCTTGGTTGTGTATTGAAAGAGAGGATTCATCAACATTGCAGTGAACACATCCCACTTAAGAGTATGCTGATTATAAAACAAAGTTATGTTAAAATGAACTGAAAATAGAAGGGAACTGTGAATATTTGAGGTTAGTGGAAGAAATTTAAGAAAATACATGGCATTGCATTTTTAAAATTTGTGTTAATAAAGAATTGCTGATCAGGAAACAATAGAAAACAAGTTTGTCAAGGTCATCATCAATAAAATCTGGCACCAGAACAAGTCTATAATGTGGATTAAAACATGATTGTTTTGGTGTTATTGCCCCAGAAAGACTTTGACTACAGCTGGTGAGACAGCCCCTACAGGAATTAAAGATGCCAAGGAGAAGATAACTGTGCTGGATGTGCTAATACAGCAGGTACAAGCTGACATAAACGTAAACTTGCTGTGATAGGTAAAAGTTTGCACCCTCACTGTTTTCTAGGAGTAGATTTCTTACCAGTCCATTATTATGCAATAAAATGGCATGGATCACCAGGGTATCCTTTGTCGTTGTTTTTCAAGTATTTTGTACCGGTGGCTCATGCTCATCACAGAGAAGCTGAACTAAATCACAACTGAAAGATTTTGTTATTCTTCGACAGTTGTTTTGGTCATCCTCCAGCTGAAATTCTCATCAAAAATAATGTTTATGCCACACACTTTCTTTCAAATATTACTTCATTAATTTAGCCTTGTGATCAGGGTATCCTTAAATTAATGAAGAATAAATATAAAAACACTTTGTTGAAAAGCATGCTAGCAGGAATGAACAGAGGCGTGGGTGTGGAAAGTTTTCAAAAGGAGTTTAGCATGAAGGATGCTGTATATATGCTGTTGTCAACACTTGGAACACAGTGACTAAAGTTGCCCACGCCTGGCACAACCTATGGCCTGCGAGCATGTTGAATAGTGATGATGCACAGAGTGGTGACTTTGAAAGATTGGGTATATCACGTGAGAAAAAAATATATATATACCTTCAGAGGCCATCTGTAAGCTGAAAGAAGTGGGTATGGAAGACATTTTTTAACATCAATAATGATGCTCCAGTTGTTCTTTCATTGGCCAATGGTAAAATAGTTAAATTAGTTCTGAATCAAGGTGATGTTGAAAATAATGATGATGAAGATGACATTGTTAACACTGCAGAAAAAGCACCTATAGACGACATGGTGAAAATGTGATGCACATGTTGAAGGACTAGAACAGCATGTATTCATAACGGAAAACGAAACCATTGTAGTTTGTAAAATCAAACAGAGTTCTAAGACAAAAACTATTATTAATGAGGCAGATTAATCTGGAAGAAACATTTAAAATTAACAATTGATACAAGTATTCTGATAATGCTACTGTGCTGCTTAGTTACTCTGAACACATTAATTTTTCACTATATCAATGGAATGTTGTATTTTTTAATGTTAAGTACTTATATGTAACTAAGTATAAGAAAATGATTGCTTATTGTAGCATATACATTCAGCGTCAGGAATGACATTGATGTCAAGCAACCAGATTATCCACAGGGGTGTCTAAAATAGTGACACTTTTGCTTCCTGATGGTTCAATGTACACAAAGTTTTTTCTTGCACAAAATTATTTGAAATATTGTATAAAATAATATTTAGGCTATGTATATAAGGTGTATATGAAACATAAATATACGTTTTTGTTTAGACTTGGGTCCAATCCCATCTCCAAGATATTTCACTGTGTATATGCAAAGATTTCAAAATCTGAAAAAAAAAAAAAAAAAAAAAAAAAAAAAAAAACTGAAATTTGAAACACTTTTGGTCCCGAGCTTTCAGATAAGGGATACTCAACCTGTATACTGTTATAGGAAGAGCTTATATTTTTGCTCTCTTGATGTTGCCCTTAGACATCTGATTTGTATTGATCAGTAGACTATACGTGAAGAACAGAGGTCTTAAATGTGCTTAAACGTTGTGTCCTTTAAGCCTGTGATCCTCTATGAGAAGAGCATGCTCAAACATAACTTCGGCTGTTTCAGTCAGGGTTCCAAAACTGACATAAATGGAGAGAGACCTGAACCCTTCCTACAATCTGGATTTAAGTCTAGACAACACAAAGCCTGAGGCACAGCCACTGGTTCCATGAACATGGGAATAATGCTGATATAACCCACTGAATTATGAGATATTTTGTCAACAGCAGTGTGGTGGAAATAGCTGATGAATAGAATCTACATATACTTCAGAAGCAAACAAATGATTTTAATTTATGCTCCTGGGTAATCATGGTTTGTATATATGACAGTCATTGAATGTCTGTCAAGAAAATAAGGGGTATTTGTACATTATGAACATAAAAATGTCTACACTATCATTAGTAAATAAGAAGACATGCGATACTGCTAATGTGTTACATATTACAATGCCATTTATGTAAATAGATGTAATTTTATACACATTGTATTAGTCAACACTGTCTAAAGGAACAGAGCCAATATTATTTGTGTTTGTGTGTGTGCGTGTGTGTGAGAGAGAGAGAGAGAGATGTATGCACAAAATCTGTCTCTCCCACTCTCTCTTTACAGGTAGATAGATTATATATAGATAATTATATAGGATTCTATATGTGTATATTATATGTAATTACACATATATATGTATATTGTACATATAAACACATATATAATGTATATGTGCAATTACATATAATACATATAATTATATATGTATATATACCCATATAGAATCCTATATAATTGTGTGTGTGTATATATAGAGAGAGAGAGAATGTGAGAGAAAGAATTTAAAGAAGTTGAGTCACAATTATAGAGTCTGTCACGTCAAAAATCCACAGAGTTAATACATGGAATTAATCATGGCGATATATATATAAGCATATATTTGCTCTATGGTATACTCTGGAATATATTTTCTTTCTCCTGTGGTGTTATTCCCTATGGCCCTGGATCACTATCTAGATGTTCAAAAAAGATTGTTTATTGCCCTGGCCTGACCTTTGGGAAAGATTTTGGGAGAAGGAGGTCTTTTCTTTCAATTCTGTCACTTTTTATATTTTTGAATTTCCTACCCAAGTGCATGTCAGAAATTACCAAGTGCATGTACTGTTTTATGATGATTTAAAATAGAATTCTTGACCAGGAGTGGTGGCTTATACCTGTGTTCCTAGCATTTTGGGAGGCCACTGCAGGAGAATTGCTTAAGACCAGGAGTTCGAGACCAGCCTGGGCAATATAGTGAGACCCCATTGTATTAGACCATTCTTTTTTTATTTTTTAAGTTTCACACTCTCTATTTTTATTTTGTTAGTTCGAATTCTCATTCCTCTTTTTATTTTCATTTTTATTTCAATAGGCTTTTGGGAAACAGGTGGTGTTTGGTTACATGGATAGGTTCTTTAGTGGCAATTTCTGAAATTTTGGTGCACCCCTCACCCATGCAGTGTACACTGTACCCAATGTGTAGTCTTATATCCCTCAACACCTTCCCACCTTTTACCACAAGTCCCCAAAGTCCAAAGTATCATACTAATGCCTTTGCATCCACATAGCTTAGCTCCTACTTACAAGTGAGAACATAGAAAGTTTGGTTTTCCATTCCTGAGTGATTTCACTTAGAATAATGGTCTCCAATTCCATGCAGGTTGCATTATTTCATTTTTTTTAGTGTCTGAGTAGTATTCCATGGTATATATATGCCACATTTTTTCTCTCTATCCACACATTGATTGATGGGCATTTGGGTTGATTCCATATTTTTGTAACTGTGAATTGTGCTGCTATAAACACGCATATGCAAGTGTCTTTTTTGTATGACTTCTTTTCCTCTGGGCAGATACCCAAGAGTGAGATTGCTGTATCAAATGGTATATCTACTTTTATTTGATAATTCTTTAAGGAATTTCCACACTGTTTTCCATAGTGTTTGTACTAGTTTACATTCCCACCAGCAATGTAAAAGTATTCCCATTTCACCACATCCATGCTAACATCTATTATTTTTTTATTGTGGCCATTCTTGAGGGAGTAGGGCGGTATCACATTATGGTTTTGATTTGCATTTCCCTGATAATTAGTGATGTGGAGCATTTTTTCATATGTTTGTTGGCAATTTGTACATCTTCTTTTGAGAATTGTCTATTCATGTCCTTAGTCCAATATTTTATGGAATTTTTTTTTCTTGCTAATTTGTTTGAATTTCCTGTAGATTCTGGATGTTAGACCTTTGTCAGATGCATAGTTCATAAAGATTTTCTCCTACTTTGTGGGTTATCTGTTTACTAATTATTTCTTTAGTTATACAGAAGCTTTTTAGTTTAATTAAGTCCTATCTATTTATCTTTGTTTTGTTGAATTTGCTTTTAGGTTCTTGGGCATGGAGACTTTGCCTCAGCCTAAGTTTGTTGTAGATTCTGGATATTAGTCTTTGTCAGATGTATAGGTTGTGAAGGTTATCTCCCACTCTGTGGGTTGCCTGTTTACTCTGCTGACTGTTCCTTTTGCCCTGCAAAAGCTCTTTAGTTTAATTAAGTCCCACCTATTTATCTTTGTTTTCTTTTATTTATTTATTTATTTATTTATTATTATTATACTTTAAGTTGTAGGGTACATGTGCATAACGTGCAGGTTTGTTACATATGTATACTTGTGCCATGTTGGTGTGCTGCACCCATCAACTCGTCATTTACATCAGGTATAACTCCCAATGCAATCCCTCCCCCCCCCCCCCTCCCCATGATAGGCCCCAGTGTGTGATGTTCCCCTTCCTGAGTCCAAGTGATCTCATTGTTCAGTTCCCACCTATGAGTGAGAACATGCAGTGTTTGGTTTTCTGTTCTTGTGATAGTTTGCTAAGAATGATGGTTTCCAGCTGCATCCATGTCCCTACAAAGGACACAAACTCATCCTTTTTGATGGCTGCATAGTATTCCATGGTGTATATGTGCCACATTTTCTTAATCCAATCTGTCACTGATGGACATTTGGGTTGATTCCAAGTCTTTGCTATTGTGAATAGTGCCGCAATAAACATACGTGTGCATGTGTCTTTATAGCAGCATAATTTATAATCCTTTGAGTATATACCCAGTAGTGGGATGGCTGGGTCATATGGTACATCTAGTTCTAGATCCTTGAGGAATCGCCATACTGTTTTCCACAATGGTTGAACTAGTTTACAATCACACCCACAATGTAAAAGTGTTCCTATTTCTCCACAACCTCTCCAGCACCTGTTGTTCCATGACTTTTTAATGATCGCCATTCTAACTGGTGTGAGATGGTATCTCATTGTGGTTTTGATTTGCATTTCTCTGATGGCCAGTGATGATGAGCATTTTTTCATGTGTCTGTTGGCTGTATGAATGTCTTCTTTGGAGAAATGTCTGTTCATATCCTTTGCCCACTTTTTGATGGGGTTGTTTGTTTTTTTCTTGTAAATTTGTTTGAGTTCTTTGTAGGTTCTGGATATTAGCCCTTTGTCACTTTGTCAGATGAGTAGATTGCAAAAATTGTCTCCCATTCTGTAGGTTGCCTGTTCACTCTGATGGTAGTTTCTTTTGCTGTGCAGAAGCTCTTTAGTTTAATGAGATCCCATCTGTCAATTTTGGCTTTTGCTGCCATTGCTTTTGGTGTTTTAGACATGAAGTCTTTGCCCATGCCTATGTCCTGAATGGTACTACCTAGGTTTTCCTCTAGGATTTTTATGGTATTAGGTCTAACATTTAAGTCTCTAATCCATCTTGAATTAATTTTCGTATAAGGAGTAAGGAAAGGATCCAGTTTCAGCTTTCTACTTATGGCTAGACAATTTTCCCAGCACCATTTATTAAATAGGGAATCCTTTCCCCATTTCTTGTTTCTCTCAGGTTTGTCAAAGATCAGATGGCTGTAGATGTGTGGTATTATTTCTGAGGACTCTGTTCTGTTCCATTGGTCTATATCTCTGTTTTGGTACCAGTACCATGCTGTTTTGGTTACTGTAGCCTTGTAGTATAGTTTGAAGTCAGGTAGCGTGATGCCTCCAGCTTTGTTCTTTTGACTTAGGATTGTCTTGGAGATGCGAGCTCTTTTTTGGTTCCATATGAACTTTAAAGCAGTTTTTTCCAATTCTGTGAAGAAACTCATTGGTAGCTTGATGGGGATGGCATTGAATCTATAAATTACCTTGGGCAGTATGGCCATTTTCACGATATTGATTCTTCCTATCCATGAGCATGGTATGTTCTTTTCCATTTGTTTGTGTCCTCTTTGATTTCACTGAGCAGTGGTTTGTAGTTCTCCTTGAAGAGGTCCTTTACATCCCTTGTAAGTTGGATTCCTAGGTATTTGATTCTCTTTGAAGCAATTGTGAATGGAAGTTCATTCCTGATTTGGCTCTCTGTTTGTCTGTTACTGGTGTATAAGAATGCTTGTGATTTTTGCACATTAATTTTGTATCCTGAGACTTTGCTGAAGTTGCTTATCAGCTTAAGGAGATTTTGGGCTGACATGATGGGGTTTTCTAAATATACAATCATGTCATCTGCAAACAGGGACAATTTGACTTCTTCTTTTCCTAACTGAATACCCTTGATTTCTTTCTCTTGCCTAATTGCCCTAGCCAGAACTTCCAACACTATGTTGAATAGGAGTGGTGAGAGAGGGCATCCCTGTCTTGTGCCAGTTTTCAAAGGGAATGCTTCCAGTTTTTGTCCATTCAGTATGATATTGGCTGTGGGTTTGTCATAAATAGCTCTTATTATTTTGAGGTACGTTCCATCAATACCGAATTTATTGAGTGTTTTTAGCATGAAGGGCTGTTGAATTTTGTCAAAAGCCTTTTCTGCATCTATTAAGATAATCATGTGGTTCTTGTCTTTGGTTCTGTTTATATGCTGGATTATGTTTATTGATTTGCGAATGTTGAACCAGCCTTGCATCCCAGGGATGAAGCCCACTTGATCATGGTGGATAAGCTTTTTGATGTGTTGCTGAATCCGGTTTGCCAGTATTTTATTGAGGATTTTTGCATCCATGTTCATCAGGGATATTGGTCTAAAATTCTCTTTTTCTGTTGTGTCTCTGCCAGGCTTTGGTATCAGGATGATGTTGGCCTCATAAAATGAGTTAGGGAGGATTCCCTCTTTTTCTATTGATTGGAATATTTTCAGAAGGAATGGTACCAACTCCTCCTTGTACCTCTGGTAGAATTCAGCTGTGAATCCATCTGGTCCTGGACTTTTTTTGGTTGGTAGGCTATTAATTATTGCCTCAATTTCAGAGCCTGCTATTGGTCTATTCATGGATTCAACTTCTTCCTGGTTTAGTCTTGGAAGAGTGTAAGTGTCCAGGAAATTATCCATTTCTTCTAGATTTTCCAGTTTATTTGCGTAGAGGTGTTTATAGTATTCTCTGATGGTAGTTTGTATTTCTGTGGGGTCGGTGGTGATATCCCCTTTATCATTTTTAATTGCGTCAATTTGATTCTTCTCTCTTTTCTTCTTTATTAGTCTTGCTAGTGGTCTGTCAATTTTGTTGATCTTTTCAAAAAACCAACTCCTGGATTCATTGATTTTTTGGAGGGTTTTTTGTGTCTCTGTCTCCTTCAGTTCTGCTCTGATCTTAGTTATTTCTTGCCTTCTGCTAGCTTTCGAATGTGTTTGCTCTTGCTTCTCTAGTTCTTTTAATTGTGATGTTAGAGTGTCAATTTTAGATCTTTCCTGCTTTCTCTTGTGGGCATTTACTGCTATAAATTTCCCTCTACACACTGCTTTAAATGTGTCCCAGAGATTCTGGTATGTTGTATCTTTGTTCTCATTGGTTTCAAAGAACATCTTTATTTCTGCCTTCATTTTGTTATGTACCCAGTAGTCATTCAGGAGCAGGTTGTTCAGTTTCCATGTAGTTGAGCCGTTTGGATTGAGTTTCTTAGTCCTGAGTTCTAGTTTGATTGCACTGTGGTCTGAGAGACAGTTTGTTATAATTTCTGTTCTTGTACATTTGTTGAGGAGTGCTTTACTTCCAATTACGTGGTCAATTTTGGAGTAAGTACGATGTGGTGCTGAGAAGAATGTATATTCTGTTGATTTGGGGTGGAGAGTTCTATAGATGTCTATTAGGTCTGCATGCTGCAGAGATGAGTTCAATTCCTGGATATCCTTGTTAACTTTCTGTCTCGTTGATCTGTCTAATGTTGACAGTGGAGTGTTGAAGTCTCCCATTATTACTGTATGGGAGTCTAAGTCTCTTTGTAAGTCTCTAAGGACTTGCTTGATGAATCTGGGTGCTCCTGTATTGGGTGCATATATATTTAGGATAGTTAGCTCTTCCTGTTGAATTGATCGCTTTACCATTATGTAATGGCCTTCTTTGTCTCTTTTGATCTTTGATGGTTTAAAGTCTGTTTTATCAGAGACTAGTATTGCAACCCCCGCTTTTTTTTGTTCTCCATTTGCTTGGTAAATCTTCCTCCATCCCTTTATTTTGAGCCTATGTATGTCTCTGCGTGTGAGATGGGTCTCCTGAATACAGCAGACTGATGGGTCTTGACTCTTTATCCAGTTTGCCAGTCTGTGTCTTTTAATTGGAGCATTTAGTCCATTTACATTTAAGGTTAAGATTGTTATGTGTGAACTTGATCCTGCCATTATGATATTAACTGGTTATTTTGCTCTTTACTTGATGCAGTTTCTTCCTAGCCTCGATGGTCTTTACATTTTGGCATGTTTTTGCAATGGCTGGTACCGGTTGTTCCTTTGCATGTTTAGTGCTTCCTTCAGGGTCTCTTGTAAGGCAGGCCTAGTGGTGACAAAATCTCTAAGCATTTGCTTATCTGTAAAGGATTTTATTTCTCCTTCACTTATGAAACTTAGTTTGGCTGGATATGAAATTCTGGGTTTAAAATTCTTTTCTTTAAGAATGTTGAATATTGGCCCCCACTCTCTTCTGGCTTGGAGAGTTTCTGCCGAGTAATCTGCTGTTAGTCTGATGGGCTTCCCTTTGTGGGTAACCCGACCTTTCTCTCTGGCTGCCCTTAAGATTTTTTCCTTCATTTCAACTTTGGTGAATCTGGCAATTATGTGTCTTGGAGTTGCTCTTCTCAAGGAGTATCTTTGTGGCGTTCTCTGTATTTCCTGGATTTGAATGTTGGCCTGCCCTACTAGGTTGGGGAAGTTCTCCTGGATGATATCCTGAAGAGTGTTTTCCAACTTGGTTCCATTTTCCCCCTCACTTTCAGGCACCCCAATCAGACGTAGATTTGGTCTTTTTACATAATCCCATACTTCTTGCAGGCTTTGTTCATTTCTTTTTCTTCTTTTTTCTTTTGGTTTCTCTTCTCGCTTCATTTCATTCATTTGATCCTCAATCGCAGATACTCTTTCTTCCAGTTGATCGAGTCGGTTACTGAAGCTTGTGCATTTGTCACGTATTTCTCGTGTCATGGTTTTCATCTCTTTCATTTCGTTTATGACCTTCTCTGCATTAATTACTCTAGCCATCAATTCTTCCACTTTTTTTTTTCAAGATTTTTAGTTTCTTTGCGCTGGGTACGTAATTCCTCCTTTAGCTCTGAGAAATTTGATGGACTGAAGCCTTCTTCTCTCATCTAGTCAAAGTCATTCTCCGTCCAGCTTTGATCCGTTGCTGGCGATGAGCTGCGCTCCTTTGCCGGGGGAGATGCGCTCTTATTTTTTGAATTTCCAGCTTTTCTGCCCTGCTTTTCCCCCATCTTTGTGGTTTTATCTGCCTCTGGTCTTTGATGATGGTGATGTACTGATGGGGTTTTGGTGTAGGTGTCCTTCCTGTTTGATAGTTTTCCTTCTATCAGTCAGGACCCTCAGCTGTAGGTCTGTTGGAGATTGCTTGAGGTCCACTCCAGACCCTGTTTGCCTGGGTATCAGCAGCAGAGGCTCAGTTGAAAATGCAGAAATCACCGGTCTTCTGTGTCGCTCACGCTGGGAGTTGGAGACTGGAGCTGTTTCTATTCGGCCATCTTGCTCCGCCCCTCTATCTTTGTTTTCATTGCATTTGCTTTAGAGTTCTTAGTCATAAAATCCTTGTCTAAGCCAATGTCTAGAAGGGTTTTTCTAGATGTTATCTTCTAGAATTTTTATAGTTCATTTCTTAGATTTAAGTCCCTGATCCATCTTGAGTTGATTTTTGTATAAGGTGAGAGATGAGGATCTAATTTCATTCTCCTACATGTATGTGGCTTGCCAATTATTCCATCACCGTTTGTTGAATAAGGTGTTTTTTTCCCCACTTTATGTTTTTGTTTGCTTTGTCAAAGATCAGTTGGCTGTAAGCATTTGGGTTTATTTCTGAGTTCTTTATTCTATTCCGTTGTTCTATGTGCCTATTTTTATACCAGTACCATGCTGTTTTGGTGACTGTGACCTTATAGAATACTTTGAAATCAGGTAATGTGATGCCTCCAGATTTGTTATTTTTGGTTACTCTTGCTTTGGCTATGCAGGCTATTTTTTGGTTCCAGATGAATTTTAGGATTGTTTTTTCTAGTTCTGTGAAGGATGATGGTGGCATTTTGATGGGAATTGCATTGAATTTGTAGATTGCTTTTGGCAGTATGGTCATCTTCACAGTATTGATCCTATGCATCCATGAGCATGGGATGTGTTTTCATTTGTTTATGTCATCTATGATTTCTTTCAGCAGTGTTTTGTAGTTTTACTTGTAGAGGTCTTTCAGCTCCTTGGTTAGGTATATTCATAAGTATTTTATTTTTTTGCAGCTTTTATAAAGTGGGATTGAGTTCTTGATTTGACTTTCAGCTTTGTCACTGTTGGTTTACAGGAAAGCTACTGATTTGTGTACATTAATTTTTTATCTGAAACTTTGCTTAATTCATTTATCAGTTCTAGGAGCTTTTTGGAGTAGTCTTTACTGTTTTCTAGGTATACAATCATATCATCAGCAAACAGCAACAATTTGATTTCCTCTTTACTGATTTGGATGCCTTTAATTTCTTTCCCTTGTCTGATAGCACTAGCTAGGACTTCCAGTACTATGTTGAATAGAAGTGGGCATCCTTTTATCGTTCCACTTTTCAGGGGGAACACTTTCAACTTTTCCTTGTTCAGTATAATGTTGGCTGTGGGTTTGTCATAGATGGCTTTTATTACCTTAAGGAATGTCTCTTTTATGCCAATTTTTCTGAGGGTTTTAATCATAAAAGGATCCTGGAGTTTGTCAAGTGCTGCTTGTTCTGCATCTATTGAGATGATCATGTGATTTTTGTTTTTAATTCTCTTTATGAACTGTATCACATTTATTGACTTGCATATGTTAAACCCTCCCTGCATTCCTGGTATGAAACCCACTTGATCATGGTGGATTATCTTTTTGATATGCTGTTGAACTTGGTTCACTAGTATTTCGTTGAGGATTTTTGCACCTATGTTCATTAGAGATATTGGTCTGTAGTTTTCTTTTCTTTCTTTCTTTCTTTTTTTTTTTTTTTTTTTTTTTGTGTCTGCTCCTGGTTTTTGATATTAGGGTGATACTAGCTTCATAGAATGGTTTAGGGAGGATTTCCTCTTTGTCTATCTTTTGAATAGTGTCTATAGGATTGGTACCAATTCTTCTTTGAATGTCTGATAGAATTCAAATGTGAATCTGTCTGATCCTGGCCTTTTTTTTATTGGCAATTTTAAAATTACCATTTTAATTTTGCTGCTTGTTATTGATCTGTTCAGTTTCTATTTCTTCCTAGTTTAATCCAGGAGGGTTGTATAGTTCCAGGAATTTAGCCATCTCCTCTAGGTTTTCTAGCTTGGGTGTGTAAAGGTGTCCATAGTAGCCTTGAAGATCCTCTGTATTTCTGTGGTATCAGTTGTAATAGTTCCCATTTCATTTCTGATTGAGGTTGTTTGGATCTTCTTTTACTTGGTTAATCTTGCTGATGATCTATCGATTTTGTTATCTTTTCAAAGAACCAGCTTTTTGTTTCATTTATCTTCTGTATTTTTTTGTTTGTTTCAATTTCATTTAGTTCTTTTCTAATCTTTGTTATTTATTTTCTTCTGTTGGGTTTAGGTTTTATTTGTTCTTCTTTCTCTGTTCCTTGAGGTGTGAACTTGATTGTCTATTTGTGCTCTTTCAGACTTTTTGATGTAGGTAGTATAATGCTATAAACTTTTCTCTTAGCACTGCTTTTGCTGTATCCCAGAAGATTTGATGGGTTGTGTCACTATTATCATCCAGTTCAAAGAATTTTTAAATCTCCACCTTGATTTCATTGTTGACCCAACAATCATTTAAGACCAGGTTATTTAATTTCCATGTATTTGCCTGGGCTTGATGGTTCCTTTTGGAGTTGTTTTACAATTTTATTCCACTGTGGTCTGAGAGAGTACTTGATATAATTTTGATTTTCTTAAATTTCTTGAGACTTGTTCTGTGGCTTACCGTATGGTCTAGCTTGGATAATGTTCCATGTGTTGGTAAATAAAATGTATATTCTGCAGTTGTTGGGTAGAATATTCTGTAAATATTTGTTAAGTCCATTTGTTCTAGTGTATACCTTAAAACCATTGTTTCTTTGTTGACTTTCTGTCTTGATAACCTGTCTAGTGCCGTCAAAGGAGTATTCAAATTCCCTGCTATTATTGTGTTGCTGGCTATCTAATTTCTTAGGTCTAGTAGTAACTGTTTTATAAATTTGGGGGCTACAGGGTTAGGTGCATGTATATTTAGGATTATGATGTTTTGCTGTTGGACTAGTTCTTTATTCGTTATATAATGTCTTTTTTTAACTGTTTTTGCTTTAAAGTATCTTTTGTTTGATATAAGAATGACTACTCCTGCTCTCTTTTGATGTCTATTTGCATGGAATATCTTTTTCCACCCCTTTAAGTTTATGTGAGTATTTATGTGTTCGATGAGTCTCATAAATGCAGCAGATATTTGGCCAGTGAATCACTATTCATTCTGCCATTCTGTATTTTTTAAGTGGAGCATTTAGGTCATTTACATTCAGCATTAGTATTGAGAATTGAGGTACTATTCTATTCATTGTGCTAGTTGTTGCCTGAATACCTTATTTTTTTTTTCATTGTGTTATTGTTTTATAAGTTCTGTGAGATTTATGCCTTAAGGAGATTCTATTTTGGTGTGCTTTTAGGATTTGTTTCAACATTTAGAGCTCCTTTTAGCAGTTTTTGTAGTGCTGTGTTGCTAATAGCAAATTTTCTCAGCATTTGTTTATTTGAAAAAGACTGTATTTTTCCTCATTATGAAGCTTAATTTGATTGGATACAAAATTCTTGGCTGATAATTCTTTTTTTAAGGAGGCTAGGACAGGACCACAATCCCTTCTAGCTTGCAGAGTTTCTTCTGAAAAATCTACTGTTAATATGATAGGTTTTCTTTTAAAGGTTACTTGATGGTTTTGCCTCAGAGCTCTTACGATTTTTTCCTTCATCTTGCATTTAGATAACCTGGTGATTATGTGCCTAGATGATAATTATTTTGCAATGAATTGCCTGGGCACTTTGAGCTTTTTGTATTTGGATATCTACATCTCTAGCAAGGCCAAGGAAGTTTTCCGCAATTATTCCCTCAAGGATGTTTTCCAGACTTTTAGATTTCTCTTTTTCCTCCGGAGCACCAATTATTCTTAGGTTTGGTCATTTAACATAATCCCAAACTTGTTGGAGATTTTGTTCATTTTTTCTTTGTCTTTGTCAGATTGGGTTCTTTTTATTTTGTCTTTGTTGGATTCAGTTAATCAAAAAGCTTTGTCTTCAAGCTCTGAAGTTCTTTCTCCTAGTTATTTATTTCCATTGCTGAGACATTCCAGAGTATTTTGCAATTCTCTAATGTGTGTCCTTCATTTCTAGAAGCTGTGATTGTTTTTTATTTATGCTATCTATTTCTCTGGAGTTTTTTTTTTTTTTTTTTTGTCCATATCCTGTATTTTTTGTATTTCTTTAAGTTGGTATTTACCTTTCTCTGGTGCTTTTTGAGTAGTTTAATAGACCTTCTGAATTCTTTTTCTGAAAATTCAGGGAGTTCTTGGTTTGAATCCATTGCTGGTGAGCTAGTGTGATCTTTTCTATGTGTTATATAACCTTGTTTTGTCATATTATTATAATTGCTTTTCTGGTTCCTTCTCAGGTGGGTAGAGTATGTCAGAGAGAAGATCTGGGGCTCAAGAGCTATTGTTCAGATTCTTTTGTCACATGGGGTATTCCCTTTTTGTAATGCTCTCCCCCTTCCCCTAGGGATGGAGTTTCCTAAAATCTGAACTGCAGTGATCGTTATTTCTCTTCTGGGTCTAGCCACTCAGTCAGGCTAAAGGACTTCTGGTTGGTACTGGGGAGTGTCTGCAAAGAGTCCTGTGATGTGATATTTCTTCAGGTCTCTCAGCCATGGATACCAGTGCCTGCTCCAATTGAGGTAGCAGGGGAGTGAAATGGACTCTGTGGAGGTCCTTGGCTTTATGTTTGCTTAGTGAGCTAGTTTTGTGTTGGTTGGCCTCCAGCCAGGAGGTGGTGCTTTCAAGAGAGCATCAGCTGTGGTAATGTAGAGAGAACACAAGCTTGCCCTAGGATCACCTGGATAAGTATTCTGGTTTCTCAGGCAGTGGCCAGTGCCGTAGAGCTCCCAAGAGATTATGTCCTTTATTTCCAGCTACCAGGGTGAGTAGAGAAAGACCATCAGATGGGGGCAGGGTTAGGCATGTTTGAGCTCAGACTCTCCTTTGGTGGGGCTTGCTGTGGATGCTGTGGGGGATGGGGGTGTAGTTCTGAGGCCAAGGGAGTTATGTTCTCAGGGGACTCTTGGTTGCTTCTGCTGCTTCATACAGGTCACCAGGAGAGTGGGGAAAAGCCACCAATTACAGGTGTCACCCAGCTTCCATGCAGCCCAGAAGGCCAGTCTCACTGCCATCATGTCCCCCCAGCAGCACCTAGTTTATTTCCAGGCAGCCAATGAGCAGGGCTGAAAACTTGCCCCAAGATACAAGCCTCCCCTCTGAGAAAGCAAGCAGGGCTTTCAGGTTTCATGCCTCCCTGCCTGCTGCAGTTTCTGTGCTTGTATCTGCACTCCCTGTTCACCTCCTCCCCTGGATTCTGTCTAGAAAACTTCATGTTTGCTCGAAGTTGTTACAAACTTTAGCTGGAAGTTTTCTTCTCCCTGTGGTTTTTCCTCAATTTCACTGGCTGGAAGCCCTCCCCAAGGACCACTGGGAGACAAAGTCAGGAATGGCTTCCCTGGGGATTGTGAGTACCCACACGGCTCTTCCTGTGCTTCCTCTACCCGCATATTTCACTTGGCTCTCTACATTTATCTCAGCTCCAGGCAAGGCCAAATCCCTCTCTTGTGATCTGGATATTCAGGTTCCCCAGTGAGGATGTGTGCTTGGGGGTGAACATTCCCCCTCACACTTTGCACACTCACTGGTTTTCAGAGGTCTCACAGAGCCTGCAGTGGCAAGCTGCTTCCTTCAGTGATTCTCTTGGCTTTTCTGACATGTTCCTGTGGTAGTTCTTGGAACAAAACTTCACGATGTGAATCCCCATATGCTGCTCTGTCCATCCCAGGGAGAGCTATAAGTTAGTCCCACTTCCTATCCACCATTTTTCCAGAAAAGGTTCTAGTGGCCATTCTTGCACTGCTAGAAAGAAATACCTGGTATCGGATAATTTATAAAGAAAAGAGCTTTAATTGGCTTGCAGTTCTGCATGCTATACAGGAAGCATAGCGGTATCTGCTTCTGGGGAAGTTTCAAGAAGCTTCCAATCATCATGGAAGGCAGAGGTGGAGTAGGCATGTCACATGGGGAGCAACAGAGACAGCAAGATGCCATAGACTTTTAAACAGTCAGACCTCATGATAAGTTACCACTATCGCAAGAACGGCACCAAAAGGATGGTGGTAAACTATTTATGAGAAATCCACACCGATGATTTCATCATTTCCCACCACTCCCAACCTCCAATACTGGAGATTAAAATTCAGCATGAGATTTGAGTGAGAACACATATCCAAACTATATCACCCCATCCCTAAGAAAAAATTCTTAAAAATAAAATAAAGTAAGATTCTTTAATAAGTCTATTTGACACTGGATTGTTTTGCTTACTTATGATTATATATAGTTTTAAATGAAAAACAAAATTCAACGAATATTTTTTTAAAATACATATAAATCTTTTCCAAAAAGCTGAGGTGTATATTTTCCTTCTTTCCTTACTTTTTTTTTTTTTTTTTTTTTTGAGACAGTGTTTTACTCCATCACCCAGGCTAGATAACAGTGCAAGATCACAGCTCACTGCAGCCTTGACGTCCCAAGCTCAGGTGATCCTCAGCCTTCTTGGTATCTGGGATTACAGAAGTGTGCCACGATGCCTTGATAATTTTTGGAGTTTTTTTTTTTTTAGAGATGGAATTTCACCGTGTTGCCCAGGCTGGTCTCAGACTCCTGGGCTCAAGCAATCCACCTTTCTTGGCCACCCTAAGTGCTGGGATTACAGGCGTGAGCCACTGCACTCAGCACATTTACATGTTTTTGTTGTTAATTTTTGAAAATTTTACTTTTCTGGACAACATATTTTGGCTCATTTGCTAAAGTAATAACATTTCTCAACAGAATATTTTACAGAATCTATGTCAATTAAATGCCATTTTGGTCTGAGTTGTAGTATATAAAGTCATTTCTTTAGTCTGACATGATTAATTTCACATTTACTAATTATCCTTTCCTCTTTCTGCATCCTCCATCTGCATCTTTCTTGCTACATCTTCCTATCTCCGTATCTCTCTTATCACCCTCTTTTATAGCACAGCATACACACATATTTTTATGGCATTTGAAAACTAAGTTAAAGTCCTATGTTAATATTATATATTATAAAAAGGGGTTTATTTGTTAAAAAAGTATCAAAACTGATTAACACTAATAGATTCTATTCATAAAAATATCTCTTCTGTGTTGGAAGGTGGATTAATTTTTTTTTATTGCTGCATAACAAATTGTCTCAAACTTAGCAGCTGATAGCATTATGTCCTGGTTTCCATGGGTCAGGAGGCAAGGCACAGCTTAGCTTGGTCATCTTCTCAGGGTCTCACAAGGTTGCAGTCAAAATGAGAGCCAACATGTATGCTCATCTGAAGGCTCAGCTGAGGAAGAATGAACTTCCTCCTTCATTTGGGTTATTAGTAGAAGGTATGATGATGCAATTTAGGGCCCTGTCTTTACTGGTTGCCATATGGGGGCCACCCTCGGGTCCCAGAATTGCCCATGATTAATAGACTCCACTGAAATTACTTGTTATGTAGGCCTCTTCAACATAACCATAAATTCATTAAGCCCACAAGGGAAGACTTTGTTTCTAGTCTGCTATGACAGGATCTTATAAAATACAATGCAATCACAGGAGTGACATGCTATCACCTTTCCCATATTCTATCAGTCAGAATTAAGATACAAGTCTCTCCCATGCTCGAGGGGAGTTTATCAGCCAATGTTCTCCAGAGACAATAGAACATACATGAGATTTACCTTAAGGATTAGCTCAAAAAACGGTGTGGGTTTCTAAACCTGAAACCCATAGGTAGTTTGATGAGCTGGAAACTTAGGCAGAAGTTGAAGCTTCAGTCTTGAAGTAGAATTTTTTTCTTCTCTGAGACATCTCAGCTTTTTGTTCTCAACACATTCAGCTGATTGAACAAAACCAACTCATGTTGTCCACAGTAATCTCCTTTACTCAAAGGCAACTAATTATAAACGTTAACCACATCTACAAAATACCTTTATAGCAATATCTAGATTGATGTTTGGTTAAGTAGTGGGGCACTATAGCCTAGACACATAATAATCATCACAGGGAGGGAATTACAAAAATCAGTGGACACTAGGACATAGAAAATCACTGGGATCTCCTTGGAGCCCTTTCACCAAGGAAGGTATTTCGTTGTTTTATTTATTTTTAATTTTTTTTGGTGGTTGTCTCTAATATTTCTTTGTCTGGTTATAAAAGTAATACGTGAGGAGCATTGGATTTGGGGAGAATGTTTTGAACCCTAGCTGTCACATGCCATCTGCAGGATCTAGACCGGTGACTTTTCAGAACTGCCATTTCTTCATCTGGTAGGCAGGCTAGTGAGCCCTGTCTTGCTCACTCCACATATGGCAGTGCATATGAAATGAGATCACAGAGGGGAAGCACTTGGCAAGCTGGAAGGTGCTGACAAATGGAAGGGGTTAATGTCACCACCCTCAGCTGAGGTAGTACCAAGGTCCAAGCTCCTGCCCCTCCCCCTCTCCTAGCCCCTAAATACACACGCGAATGGAGGGCCACTTGCAGCCTTGGTTTGATGGAGTTGGGGGAGAGGCCACACACATCTTCCACAAGCCTGGCCAGATGGCGCCTCACTGGTGCCCTTTCAGAATCGGGCGTCGACTGTTGCCAGCTGTGTGAGGATGTCCTCCAACTCAAGTCCATTCTCTGGGAAACGCTCAGAGAAGGGTCGGATGAGGTCAGCAGCTGAGGCCTCGTATTCCAGAAGCTGCACATCTGAGCCTTCAAGGCGAATGTTGGGCTGAACGATGAGCTTCCGAGATTCCTTATGCAGCAGCACCATGTCCCTGAGGGTGAAGAAGCCCTCGGGTGGGCACATCGGTGACAGCCGCATACCTCTCGTACAGGGCGCATCCTCCAGCTGCATTCCCTGTGGACTTAAGCACCTGAAGTCTCCCCAGGAAGCGCTCTAGGGCAGGCTGGCCCACAGACTGGATTTTGCTGTGGTCGAGACAGACCCGGGCATCCGGGCACCCGTCGGAGCCTGCGGTGGGAGTGATGGTACCAAGTCCCTCGCCAGCCTCTAGTAAGACTCTCAGGATCACAATCCGGGCCTGCATATGGGCCTGCCGCCAGTTGGAGGCCTCATGTGTGTAGAACTCCAGAGCGAGGAGCCCAGCCTGAGCCATGTTGAGCCAGTACAGGCACATCACCTCCTCCGCGTGAACCCCCTCAAAGCCAGAGGTCTCCAGCACTTGCGGGTGGAGACAGAGATAGAGGCCCATGCTCTCAGCCCGGCACTCTTTGTAGCTGGAGGCGATGGTGCTGAACTTGCAGTCCCAGGTCTTCCCGCTTCGTACCAGCTCTGAATCTGCTCTCCCATCTCTGGGTTGATCACTGTCTCCTGGTCAAAGTTGAATGCTCCTTTTTCATCCTGCACGAAGAGCTTGCCGCTGCCATAGCCCAGCAGCTCATGCAGGTCCAACTGCACATCGAAGGAGGGCCCCTTCCAGAGGATGTACAGGTCCTTGTCATTCTCCTCCAGAACGGTGAGCTGCTCCCACTGCATGGCGCGGGCCACAGCCAGCACTTTCCCCAGTGACACGTTCTTAAAGCCTTCCTTCTGTCTCAGGTCATTGTAGTTGGAGATGTTGATGCCGGCAGGGATGCCAGAGCCAGCCAAGGTGAGAACATCCAGGGAGGTGAAGTCGGGGGTGAGGAACTTGTCTTTCTCCAAGGCTGGGGGCCAGGGCAACTCCTTCAGCAGCTGCTCTGCCCTCGCCACCAGCCGCTCAGACTTGGCACTCATGGCCTTATTCACCACAGCTACGAAGCCTTCAGATTCTCCTCGGGAACGAAAGGAGTCACGGTAGCTCTGGATGAACCTGATATAACTCTCCACGATGGGGCCTTTGTCCTGGATCCAGAAGCGGGAGCCCCTCCTGTGGGCCTCTCTGGAGTCCTGGGTGAAGCTCTCTATGTACTGGGCCAGCATCTACTCCTGGTGGCTGTTGGCTGCATACTCCTTGGCTTTCTCCAGCTGCTCCACCACCTTCTGGAGGATGGGCACGTAGTTCCCCCGGGTCACCTGGAAAGGACTTTCCGGAATTCGTAGCTCTTCAGCTTGGAAGTCACGTCGGAGTCCAGGGAAGGCTCTGTGCCGAGCACGGAAGACAGCCGCACCTCGTAGTGGGGCTTCACTTCTCTGTGGACCTCTTTGAAGAGCCGGGTGTTGTAGGCACTGAGGTTCTGTGAGTGCAGAAAGTCTTGGGCCAGTTTGCCATCTTCCATGGTACAATTCCCATAGAAATAGGTGGTGATTCCCTGATGGGGAAGAGAGGGGTCATGGGAAAGAGGAGTTGCCGAGGTCAGGGCTGCAGGGACCTCATCCTCCCAGCTTAATTTTTTTTTTTAATCAGATAAGTAATGCATAGATAATAATGTCCACTGATGGACAACGTTTTTTCTCTGTCAATTTCTACTAAAAAATCAGGATGTACTTCTTTTAAATAATGAACTGGTAATTCTGAGGATAAACAAGAAATCCATGAGTAAGCTCTTTATTATTATTATTATTATTTTAACAAGCAGATCTCAAATCAGAATGTTAGAAGTAGTCTACCTCCACACCACCATCTCTCATACCAATGAGCAAAAGCACAAAACTGAAAAAGGTTGTTTCATGTGACATCTATTCCCAAAGAATTTTTTCTTTCTATTTTCTTTCCATATATTTTTTTACTTCTGAGAATAATTTGGGTGTGTTTACATTTGTGTGTATAGGAGAGTGTGCTTGTAACAGAAAAGGAAGTTACATGGTGGCAGGTGAAATAATTTGCAACGGCGTGTCAGCCTGAAGTCAAAGTCAGTGAGGAAACCCTCAAATCCTTGGTCTTAGTGCAATGTCGGAGCCTGTAGCTCAAGGTCACAAAATATGAGTAAGGCTCCAAGATCACAGAAAAAGTTTTCCTTAGATTAATGGCAGGGCTGTGCCAAAGATGACTGAAGGGGCACCCTCTGGCATGCTCATTTATCAGGGATTTACTTGTTGGCTAATGATAGCAATAACAGTTTGTATCTGACAGACACAACTGGATATGTGCAGTGAGAAACTATATTTGAACACACAAATTATACTGGATCTATATAATTTCCTCTTCTATGGCTTGACCTGTCATCAGAGTCTCTCTCAGTGAAGTTTGTGCTTTCATCTTTTAAAGAAAAAACAATTGTTTTTGAAAAAAATGGTTACACAATTGAAAACTATATCAAATTAACCGTTTTAATTCTTCTGCATTCTTTAGAAGATATTTTCATATGTATATGCAATTTCTAGTTTGCTATAATCATAGAGATACTAGAATTAATTTTTTCATTTAAATTCTTACTGTAAACACTGTGTTCTGAATTTCCTCATAATATTGTTCTATGTTTCTGCTGATACAAAAATTTCATTTGAAATATATGAAATACTGATAAACTAAATAAATTTGCTTTTGCTTATAATCTCACCACCATGCTATAATTACTATTAGCAATATTTTTATATGATCTTTTTGTGACAAATAAGTACATACTCAAGTATATTCACATATATATATGTGCATGTCCATACACATGCAATGATATTTTATTGGATTTTTCCTTTTCTTTTTTGCTTAATGCTGTATTGTGAAAGTAGTTATGTCATTAATTTTTCTCTTGGAGTATTACTTTAAATGACTGCAGATTACTTTATTGCATAGTTTTATTTACAACCAACAACCTGAAGTTGAATATTTAATTTTTTTAAATTTTTTAGCATATTGAAGAGTATCGTGATGAAGATTTTATTGTACCTCTGTTCTTAATCCTGAAAATAAATTCTTGATAATAATATTTCCTGGTCAAAGCATATGCACATTTGATAATTTAATTATGTGTATTGCAATTTCAAGGATCATCACTAAAACAAAAGGAATAAAATACATAAATTCTGCACAAGAAAAGGAAAATGAGATGATTAAAATAATCAGCCATAAAAGTTAAAAAACAAGAGAAAAGCAGGCTAGAATATGTATATTAACAAATACCAAAAGAGGCAGATGTAAGTCTAAATATATTAAAACTTACATTGAATATGAAAGGCCCAAATTCTCCAGTTAAATGACAATATTAGCAGATTGAAAAAAAAAAACTAAATATATGCTACTTATGTAAGTCATTTAAAATAGAATGGCTAAAAGTAAAAACATAGAAAAATATATACCATGTAAACCCTAATAAAATAATGCTAGTGCAAATATTTTAATATAAAAACTTTAAATTATAAAACTAGATATAAAAGGATTGTTCTCTAATTATAAAAGGTACCATATGTCACATAGCCATACAATTTTACCTGTGTATGCCACTTAATAGCATTGCCTAAAATACTTACAAAAGAAAATAATTATACAAAATTATACCACCTTTCGCAGTAAATGTTAGGAGAGGCAACAACAACAAAATCAATAAAGACATTCATTGATCAACCTAAGTAACAAAATTGGTCTAATGAAAGACCCAGATCCCTGTATTTAACATTTATAAATAGGCATTTTTTCAATATACACAGATTATTTAAAACTATTGATAATATAGTGGCCATAAATGATATCTCCATTAATTTTAATGAACAGATTTCATTATAAAATATGTCCCCGATCACAATTTAATTAAGCTAATAAAAATAGATAACCAAAAATATCCCAGTATATTTGAGAATTAAGAAATAAATATTTTATTACTTTTAAAGAGCATGTTGTAATAGAATTGACTTTTTCCTCCTGTGGCATCACAGTTTTTTGTTTGGTACATATGTGGATTAATGTTATCACCATCATAGTGAAATACAAAACAGTTTAATCTCCCTCCAGAGTCTCCCTGTTCCATCTCTCACAACTCCTGACAACCTCTGACTGCTTCTGAGTTCTTACAGATTTGGCTTTTCAAGAATGACATATAAATGGAATCACATAGTATGTAACGTCTTGAGATTGACTTCTTTTACACAGCATAATGCTTTTAAGATTCATCCAAAGTCTTGTGTATTTCAAAAGCAGATTTCTTTGCCTTGCTGAATAGTATTCTATTGTATGAATACACAAGCCACAATTTGTTTATCTGCTCTTGGAGGACATTTGGATTGTTTCTACTTTTTGGCAATTAGGAATAGTGGACATTTATGTAGAGGTTATTTTGTAAACATAATTTTTCAACTCTTAGGGTAGATATCCAGAAGATGGATTGCAGGGTCATATGGTAATTATACATTTGCCAGTCTAGGAAACTACCAAACCTTTCCAGAAAGATTGCACCATTTTGCATTCCTGTCAGCAATGTTTTGAGAGCTACAATTGTTCTGCATCTTTGACAGCACTTCATATTTTTAGTTTTTCGTTTTCTTTTGTTTTTTAAATGTAAGCCATTCTAATGGTTGTACAATGGAATATCATCATGGTTTCATTTTACATTTATCTAATGGCTATTAAAGTTGAACCTCTTCTTTGTCATCCTTATTTCTTCTTTGCTGAAGTGGTTGCTCATGTCTTTTGCTAATTTTTAAATTGGATTGTGTATTTTCTTATTATTGAGTTCTGAATATTCTTTATATACAGTAAATTTCAATTCTTTGTGCATAAGTAAAATGAAAATATTTTCTCATTCTGTGCCTTGTCATTTAAATTTTTTATCGGAGTCTTTCACAGTGCAATAGTTTAGAAAAATTGGTGAAGTTCAATTGACCATTTTAATCTTTTATGAATTATGGTTTTGATTTTATGTCTAAGAACTCATCAACCAAACCCAAGGTCACATAGATATTCTCCCATGTCCCTTCCAAACATTTTACATTTTTGCAATTTAGTTTTAGATTTTTGAATCAATTTCTTTTATATTTTTTGACATAATTTCTATATAAGGTGTAAAGTTTAGAGTGAGATTCATTTCTTTTGCCTTTGGATGTCTATTGTTCCAATACCATTTGTTGAAAAGACTTTATTATTTATTCATTGAATGGCTTTTTTACCTTTGTCAGATAATCAGCCACATTTGTGCTCTTTCTTTAATCACTATTGTCTTTCTTTTATCTATGTGTTTATGCCTTCACCACACCACACTGTGAACCCCAAATATCTGAGAGAGATCTCAGTCAATTTATGAAGTTTATTTTGCCAAAGTTAAGGATTCACACCTGGGACACAGCCTCAGGAGATCCTGACAACATGTGCCCAAGGTAGTCTGAGTAGAGCTTGGTTTTAAACTTTTTTGTTAAACCTTTTTGTTAAACTCTCTAGCCAAAGGTCCAGGAAACGAAAAACCATAACAAGACTTAAGGTTTAACATGTAATCCTTAAGACATGAGACATCAATCGATACGTGTAAGATGAACGTTGGTTCAGTCCGGAAAGGCGGGACAACTTGAAGTGGGGAGGGGGCTTTCAAGTCATAGGTAGATAAGGGACAAACGGTTGCGTTCTTTTGAGTTTCCAATTTGCCTTTCCAAAGTAGGCAATCAGATAAGCATTTATCTCAGTGCGCAGAGGGGTGACTTGGAATAGAATTAAAGGCAGGTTTACCCTATGCAGTTCCCAGCTTGAACTTGACTTTGCCCTTTAGCTTAGTGATTTTGGGGCCCCAAGATTTATTTTCTTTTCACAACACTGACTTGATTACTGCAGATTTTTAGTAAGTCTTAAAATGGGCAGTATGATTCCTTCAACTTTATTCTTATCTTTCTGAATTCATTTAGCTATTCTAGTTCTTTTGCCTTTC
This sequence comes from Macaca thibetana thibetana, assembly GCF_024542745.1. Taxonomy (NCBI): domain Eukaryota; kingdom Metazoa; phylum Chordata; class Mammalia; order Primates; family Cercopithecidae; genus Macaca; species Macaca thibetana. The sequence continues at coordinate 85,889,719 of NC_065592.1, forward strand.
CTTATAAATTTAGAATCAGCTTGTCTATATCTGAAAAAAATTTGCTTAAATTTTGATAGATATTACATTAAATCCATAAAACATTTTGAAAAGAATTAGTATCTTTAACAAATTGGGTCTCCAATCAATTAAAATGATAAAATGCTCCTTATATTTAGATATTCATTTGTTTTTTTCATAGGCATTTTGTAATTTTCAGCATCCAGATAGCATACATGTTTTGTGAGAAGTATAACTACACATTTTTTGGAGGTTATTGTATTTATATGAAATTGCATGATATTTCATTTTTAAGTAATTTTTAGATTCTAATTTTACATAGGTAGTGCATAAAGATAAGATTGGTTTTCATGTATTGACCTTGTACTTGAAAACTAGCTAAGCCGACTAGTTCTAGGAATTCATTTCTTTATAGATTTGTTGGGATTTTCTACATAGATAATCATGTTGTCTGTGGATGGGCAGTTTTCATTCTTTCTTTATTTTTTCCTAACAAGCATGCTTTTTATTATTTTTTTTTCTGGGCTTATTTCCCTGGTTAATACAAGAAATACATTTTATAAACAAATGTATATGGACTTTCAGTTCCAGGAAAAAATAGAGTGGATGAACTTTTCTCTATTCTTTCTACTAAGTCCAACTAAAAACTAGGGACATGATATATAAAACAAACATGAGAACACTCTGAAAGGTGAAGAAAAGAATGCAGATTATTATTACTATTATTTTTTTGGTTGAATATATCCCAGATTACCTGCTGTAGCACATGGAAACCTGCAAACACAAAAGAGTGCAAACAAAGCCCCAAGGAAAGTCTGTTCTCTCTAGCCAAAGGTCCAGGAAAAGAAAAACCGTAACAAGACAGAAAACTTTTAGATAGTAATTGCCCTGCTTTAACCAAATTCCATGGACTGCATCCCAAACTCCACTAAGTAAAGGCCAAGTAGAGAGCTCAGATTTTTATGTTTATCTCACAGTTATGTGGTACCTACCTTCTTCCTTCAAGGTGATCACAAAAGGCAAAGAGGGAAGGGAGGATATTCAGCCCAGCCTGGAATTAAGAAGCTCCCCATCTCTTACACACATACACACTGTGGTATCAATAAACACTGGGATCAGTAATGAAGTGCTTTTTCATTCCATGATGGACAATTTCTGTATCTTGATTGTAAGGGTGGTTACACTAATCAACATCTGGGATAAGAAGGCATAGAAGTAATTTTACGAATTGTATCAACATCAGTTTTCTAGTTTTCATATGGTACTAGAGTTACCAATGTTATCATGGTGGCTTTACACTCTGAACTTTACATAAATTATCTCAACAAATACAAAAGAAGGGCCAGGCACAGTGGCTCACGCCTGTAATCCCAGCACTTTGGGAGGCCAAGGAGGGTGGATCACGAGGTCAAGAGATTGAGACCATCCTGGTCAACGTGGTGAAACCCCGTCTCTGCTAAAAATACAAAAATTAGCTGGGTGTGGTGGCGGGCGCCTGTAGTCCCAGCTACTTGGGAGGCTGAGGCAGGAGAATCACTTGACCTCAGGAGGTTGAGGTTGCAGTGAGCCGAGATTGCGCCACTGTGCTCTAGCCTGGCGACAGAGCGAGAATCCGTCTCAAAAAAAAAAAAAAAAGAAAGAAATAGAATAAAACAGACAAAAGAAACCTCATCCTTATGACCTTATCTAATCCAAAGGCTCCACCTCCAAATGCCATTTACATATGGATTTAGGGATTAAATGTCCAACTTAAACCATAGAAACAATGTATCTAGGAAGAGATGATAATAGATAATAGAAAATGATTTGAAGTGAATTATAATAAACACTATTCAAAATTGTTTAGTGCAGGAAAAGCAATATATAAAAGATAACCCATAGACTTAAATGCATATGAAAGAAAAGTAGAATGGTTGATAAAAATGAGCTCAGCATTTATCTTAATACATTAGAAAAAGATGTGCAAAATAAGTCCAAAAAAGAGCTAAAGAAAGATGATAATAAAGATAACATAATAAACCAATGAAATAAAATATATGCACAGTAGAAAAAGATTAACAATGCCAAACACTGGTACTTCTAAACAAATATCAAAATTAAGAAAATTCTGGAGAGACTGGGAAAGATAAGGAAAGACAGAACGAAAAAAAGAGAGAAAGAGTGGAAATAAAAGCCACAAGAAAAATTTAAAAATCAAATATTACTGTAGCTATTACAGGTTTTGTATATATTTAACAGATAATAAAACATTGTCATAAAAAAGGTTTTACAAAACTTTTGAAGATTTGAATAAAATCAAAAACTTATAATTTACCAAACCTAACTCTAGAAAATTAGAAAACTTAAATAGTTCAAAAGCGTTTAAAAATACATAATACAACAAGTACAGTAATATTTTAAGTGGTAGAAGGGTAGTCACTGTAAGAATTTTCAACTTTGTATGCTTGAAAGTTATAATAATTAAAATGTCAGCATACAATTTTTGTACATAAGCATATACACAGATGTGCACACACACACCCTAAAGTCGCTCTTTAGTGAAATCAACCAAGCATTAAGGAAAGCATACTTCCAATCTTACTCAAGAGTTTCATAGTTTTCCTAAGAATAGAAACACAGAGCACTTTCCTCAACTAATATTTCTTTTACCTGCATATCCTTGATACAAAAACCTGTCAAAGATAACATTTGAAGAAGTAACTGTTGGCCAATTTTTTTTTATTCATGAGTTTCTATGCATTTCGTTGAGCAATACAATAGTCAGCTAAATCTAAATTGTGTATTTGTGCACGTGTGTGTACAAATTTAATTATGAAGACGAGTTCAACATTAAAAGATCAACAAACGTTTTCCACTGCTTTAATAGATTACCAGATAAAAATCATTGTATTAATAGGTGAAAAATAGTTAGAAAAAAATCAACTATCAATCCATAGTTTAAAAAATAATTGTTTAAAAATCAGAAGTAAAATTTACTTTCTTAGCCTAAAACAAAAGGTATCTATAAACAAACAAACACACTATTGTAATCATCATACTTACTGGTGAAACATGCATATTGTTTCATTATATGACATTGGTATAAAGCACTACACATAAACGAATGGAAACACAACAACACAGCAACAAGACTAGAATGTCTGCAATAATCATTTCTATTTAACGTTTTATTGAATATTGAAGTTAGTCCAACAAAGAGAAAAAATGTGTAAATGATGAAAAAATATCCAAATGCCATTATCCACACATGATATAGTTGGCATGTTGGAAATATTTAAAAATCTATGATAAATGAATTAAAATTAGTAACAGTATAACAAGGTTGATGGATACAAAATCAATGTATAAATAAAGCAATTATTTTTCTATATACCCTTAGAAAACAGAATATTAAACTTCAAAGCTGCCACCATCTACAATTGCATTAAAAGTGTCAACTATCTAAAAATAAACTCAACAACATGTGTCCAATTACAGAGTTTTTGTGCTACATTAAAGATAAGCTAAATAAATGAAGCCTCATTGTATGAGACAGTTCACACAGAATCAGCATTACTAGCAAACTTCTTAGAAATACAGATTTTTGGGGTCTCACTCCAGAGCTACTTAAACAGAAATTGTGAGGGTGGGGCCTAGCAATAAGCTAAGTCCTCCTGGTGATTCTTATATGCTAGAGTTTGAGAATTACTGATCTAGAGGTGTGAATACTCTTGTGCATGATACAAGCAGCATTGCTTGTCATCCCAAACTAAAAACCATGCAGAAGCCAGTCAACAGTAAATTGTAGCCAACAATGGTAGGCTATAAAGCAATGCAAATAAATGAAGGTGAACACACAATAATATGGATGAATCTTACAACATATTATTAAGTAAATGAAGGAGAAAACAAAACGATATATTCCATTTGTTTCTATTTATATAAAGTGCAGAAAGAGGAAAACTTAAGCTATCCCGTTTAGGAATGCACACATGGGTGGCAGAACTAAAAAAAAGCAAGGACATGAGTTCTTCTTACTTTTTCTTATATGTTATATTTAACAATAAAATCGTCTAAAATTAAAGTTAAGAGATATGGAAATTATATAAGGGAATTCTGACACGTACTGAAGAGACATTCTACAAGGAAAGAATAAAACAAATGGAGGAGAAACAATATTTAAGGAAATAGTAGATAATATGGTAGTATGACAGATGGAAGAAAGCAAACTGAGCCCTCATACTGAAACTAGTGCTGAGAGCTCAACGGGATAAAAGTCCCACTGATAGAAAAATAATAGTAAAACCTAAAATCAAGAAAAGTAGAAAATCCTATAATCTTCCAGAAAGAGGGAAAAAAAGGTAGCTACAAGTGGATAAGAATCAGATTGATATATCATATTTCTTACTGACAGCCGAGATGCACAAAGACAAGGGAATAATGTCCTTGGTGTTTTGAGGAAAAATGACTTTGAGTCTGGATATAACAAAAGTGTTATCCAAATCTGAATGAGAAATAAGATAGTGTCAGACATGCAAGGACACGGAATATTCGCTGCCCACAGACCTTCCCTTTTAGAATCATTACAGGATGTATGCCAGAGACAGGGAAGATGCCTGAAACAATTACTAAACTTAGACTTCCTCTTAAAAAGAAAAAAAAAAAAAACTCTCAAAAAAGACCAGAATAAATGAATGAATGAATGAATAATGCTCAGAGCTTAAGCCTTAACCATTAAGCTGCAAGCACTCTCAGAAGGATACATTTGTTTAAAATGGGGTTTCCAGTGAATTTTTGCAAAATTTGTTGTGGAACATTCTGTTCATTGTACTTATTTACCATGAGTTTTGTGTTCCTGTCTGTACAGTTGGCTTCTGCATGTTTTTGGCTATGTTACTCTCTGATCGGATTATTGTCCCTCTATGTTTTCTACTTTATAAGATTTCTCTAAATTTCTAATGTGCTGATGTTGCTTTGATATTTTCCATTACTTTTCATGTATACTTATGTTTTTATATTCTTTTCTGGGATTTTGAGAGAGAGAGAGAAAGTAGGTACATGTATCTGGTCCATCATCTTAAGCACTATCCAAACTGAATGTAGTAAGTTTCTACAGAAGATTTTATTCAAAAAAAATTATTCGGCTGCTAATCCAAACTTATTCAATGAAAATATAAGGAAATTGGAGGCCAGATTACTTAAACGGTTTGACTTGGTGGATGCAGTAAGCTGGGACAGAATCGATATCAAATTTTAGTTCTTCCCAATGACAAAATGTTTCCACTGGATCATGCTGAATATTTGATCAAATTATATTTACACAAAGTATTTATCAAAGTAAAAAATAACTATGAAAGAAATAAAGAATTCAATATTAGGAAAGCAAATGTTAGCCTTCTATAAATATGAAAACGCTACTTTCCATAATTTTCTCAGCATGCAACTAGGTTCTGCCTCTAATTTGGATGCTGAGAGATAATTATATGTAAAAAAATCAAAATTTGAAAAAAATCTAATTTGTCTATTTTGCTGAATCTCTTGAACATAAAACTAACTCCAACACAGTCCATTCTATAATTAATTTCTGCCTCTCGTGGTTGATAGTGATTACAATTAGCATTCATCGGTCACTTTATGTTCCAGTAGAGACACAGTGTTAAGTGCTGCCAAGAGACTTGTAAACCGTTTTACAGATGAAGAAACTGATGCCACTACAAGTTTAAAGAAAAATGAACAAGAGCACACAAATTTGGAGGCCTGCATTGTGAGCCATTAAGCCACATTTCCTTACATTCAGAGTTATCAGTGATGTGTTGATAAATGTTTAGCAAGAGACAGCTAGAACTGGGGATAGGAGACATAAATTGTAGTTGATTTTTGTGCTGTAGATATACCCACTGTGGTTTATTTTAAGACATCAATTGATGTCCATGAAAGAGATATTGGGAAGATTGGGCCGAAGCACACCATTATATAGGGTTTCCACTATGCAGGTAAAATAGACATTAATAACCACAAGCACTAAGCAACAGTAAGTGGTAGGAAAATAATTAGAAATTATGAGTTCTGAGCATTTCTTTCCTATGTTTTTAATGTTATTTAGTTGTAAGTTTCTATAATTTAATTTTTAATAATATCTCTGTTTAGAAACAGGCTCCCCAAAGTTCTCAAAATGTGACAATCACCTCGTATAATCTGGTATGAGTTGGCTTTAGTACACTAGAGGAGTTAGTCATGAGTGTTTTTGCTCTACCTGTAGTTTGGGGATACAAAAAATATTCATAGCTATAAATTGGTTTTGCTTATTAAAATACCTGCAGAGTAGGCCAAGTGCGGTGGTTCATGTCTGCAATCCATGCCCTTTGGGAGGGAGGCCAAGTTGGGAGGCTTGTTTGAGGCCAGGAGTTCGAGACCGGTCTGGGCAACATAACAAGACCCCTGTCTCTACAATAAATAAAAATGTTAACCAGGTGTGGTGGCAAGTGCCTGTGGTCCCAGCTACTCAGGAGGCTGAGGAATGATGATTGCTTGAGCCCAAGCTGCAGTGAGCTGATTGAGCCATTGCAATTGCACTCTAGCCTGGGAGACAGAGTAAGACCCTGTCAAAAAAAAGGAAGGAAGGAAGGAAGGAAGGAAGGAAGGAAGGAAGGAAGGAAGGAAGGAAGGAAGGAAGGAAGGAAGGAAGGAAGGGAAGGAAGGAAGGAAGGAAGGAAGGAAGGAAGGAAGGAAGGAAGGAAGGAAGGAAGGAAGGAAGAAGGATGGAAGGAAGGAAGGAAGGAAGGAAGGAAGGAAGGAAGGAAGGAAGGAAGGAAGGAAGGAAGGAAGGAAGGAAGGAAAACCCTTGCACATCATATTGCATATTGGTTTATCATTTTGAAGAAGAGAAGATAGCTTTTTGTTTGTTTGCTTGTTTTGAGATATGGTGGATTACTTTGCTCATTTTTAAAGTCAGAACCATAGCCCATTGTTGTACATACGATAATGAAGTGAATTTATAATACTGAAATGTTACGTATCATTACATATACCCATGCACTCACATATATATGAAAAGAGCATTTCTACCAATTGATCTACATGTGTGTATTTATATTTAGATATAGAAAAAATAAATTTAGGAGAATAAGTTAAATTTTAAAAAGTATTGCCATAAAAGGTAATATTAGAAAGTACTTGAAGACTTTGTATTTATGATACTGTATGTATCAGTGCTAACTAAAGGGTGAAATCTGATTCACTCGAAGTTAAATCCAACTCTGCATCCATGGAAAGTTTAGTGGTGGCAATAGACAAATAATGGTCTTTGGTTGAAGCTTCTGCTAAAAACATTTCTCTTTCAAACACAGAATTCAAGACAAGGTCATTGATTGTGTTCCATAAACAACCTGTTCTATTATGTATGGCTTCCGCATTTTTGCCTTGAGATGGTTTTCATTCACGCTGACACTTATCGCTCATCTGTCTGTAACTTCTATAGAATGCCTTATTTTACCATTGAACAGATCAAGATAAATGATGCTTTACTGGGAGGTAAATAAGACTCTTGAATTTTTCTTACACTGAAGTAATTATTATTTGGTCCAAAACTATTAAAGGTAAGTGACATTGTACGGTTAGAAAAGAACTTCAGCTTTGGCTCTAAATTCTACTGATGCTGTGAGATGCTTATTTAATTTGATTGCATACATATACATATATCTCCACAAGTATATATGTTTCAAGGCTATCATGTAAGGCTAATAGAATGTCTAATGCAATTGCTATACTTAAAAGTTAAAACAAATTTTAATTTGCTTTTTGGGTTTGCATGTTTTATCATAAAGGACAATAAATTATTTGTCCTTATATCTGATTTTGACATATTTTTCTATTACAGAAGGAGTAAAAAAACTGAACATTAAGTGGTTATCTCCATTTCACATTACATAACCTACAAGTTGTTGCTGCAAGGAAAGAAATTTCAAGGAAATTGATTTGGGTTGTCAGATGGAAATACATGTCTGCAAAATATTAAGTTCTCCATCACCAGAGGTATTCAAGTATAACTTCCATGACTACATATTCATTTTATAGTAGAAGGGATGCAAACATAAGATGAGTGGGGAACAAGGAAAGGGGGAGATTAGTGATTTAAGTTACCTTTATAGTCTCTCTTACCTGTTTGATAACCTGAACTGTCTTTTCTCCCTTCTTTTATTCTGTAAAACAGCTTAATCATTCAGTATCCTTCTCTCATAAGAAAATGGTGTGATGTGTTTATCTGGCAATCATATATTTATAACATCTGCCTTAATTATATTAGATTGAGGTCTGAAACAAAAGAGCTTGATGTGGTGAAAAACCCACAGGATCAGCAATTGAAATACCTGAATTGTTGCCTCAACTATACCATTAGAAATACTATGATTCTGAGAAAGCTATCAGGCTTCAGGGTATTCTATACTAAGTAGGAGAGTACTAGTCTTTTGATATCTAAGTTTGCTAGAAGCTCTAAAACTACATGATGCTAATATCGGCTCTCTATCTCAATTATCTCCAAAACGTGAGATGGGTTATACTTTCTCAACTTCTGCCACTTACTATCAAAATTCACATAAAGAAAAGTGTTCCCTGTGTGAACCTCATTTGCTGATTTTTAGATTGAAGTTAAGAATCTGTTTATTGATTTAGTGCACCAGCCAATTTGAACACTAGAATCAGCTTCTTGGAAAATACTGCCGAGGAAAGCTGAAAACCAAGTATGTCCGGCTAATCTGTTTTACAAAGTATTAGAAATGTAGTTGTAAGGAAAATGTTTTGTGGATTGTGCTATCCATCTTTTCTATTTTGCTGATGTCACACTGAGGTGTCAATTAAAGATGATATGTGCAAATCATTTAAAGCCCTAAAGAGAAAAAGGAAAATGTTACCAAATATGAGGTTATGCCCAGGCAATTAAGGAAGCAATAACTGGAAATTATAAATGGCAGGCAAACCAAGCCTGTGAGAAATAATACGGGCTTCAAATCTTAGAGACTCTTTTTTAAGTGGGCTGCTTGGATCCCAGCCTTCGTGCAGAACATGTCATTAACTGAACAATGTCTTTTAGAAACACAAGCATCAGATTCTTGGTGGGTGTCCTGCTATATTGTTTGGTATTGATAGAACTTGTTAGTCTAGAAGTATCATTTTCAAAATGTCTTATTATAGAAAAAACACAAAGTGTTTACTTATTTCAAGAATCAAGCATAGTATACAGGATATGTCAAAAATATAAATGTATACTTTAAATAGATAATCATGCACTCATATGTAACAAGAACTTTCTGAGCCGTATTAGTGATGCTGAAACACAGTACCCACACATATGTTTAAAGGAATAATATCAGAATATAAGTTCATGTTGTTTCAAAGCAAAACTTTGCCTAACTTCCCATTGTGAGAACCTCAAATATGTTAATGTTGGTTTATTAGTTTTGCTGCCTCCAGATATGTTACATACGAAAAAGAGACACGGGTGAAAAACATTGGGTATACTATTTTCAGAGAGCCAGAGGAAATCAAAATCTAGGTAATTACTCAACCTTTACTGAGTTTTACATTGCCATCAGTCTCAGAATGTAGTCTTTGTCAGAGTGAAACCAGTTGGTCCTGACAACATCGTGAGTTAGTTTGATTTTCTTGCTACACTTGTCATTTCTGCCACCACAGTGTGATGTCTGAAGGGGTTTAGCATATTTAGAGTAGCGTAGAGGTTGGTATTGCCCATTGGTGTAGTGGTGTGATGGTGGTGGTGAACTATAAACTTTGAAAGGAGAAGCAATTTGCCTTTATTGCAGTTTCACAGGCCAGTCAGAACTTAAAGACTATATCACCTAAAGAGACAAGAGAACAAAATAGTGGATATATTGAAAGCTGTACCATTTGAGGACTGGGAGACTTAAGTGTGCCATGCGTTTCTCTCTCTGCCTGGAATATGTCCCCTTTCATTTCCACAAGTCATCCTTCTGTTCCCAGTTTACATGTCACTTTTGATAACTCTTCTGATTCATTATCTAGGCTAACTGTTCCTCCTATGGAATCTCACTGTACCCTGTTCTTCCCTGCCATATTGCTTATAACACTCTTTTATTGTATATCTATTTTTCTATTTCCTTATTAAACTCAAGTTTCCAAGATGACATAGACTTGATCCTTGTATCTTTTTTGCTTGATAAAATGCCCAGTTTATTGTAGGTATGGTGCAAATGTTAGTCACTGCTTCCCTTCTCCAACTCCAAATGAATAGCCAAAACCACACGTTTGTTAGCACACGTGGAATGTCATTAGTTGGTCTGCCATAAATAGTTAGGGTTCAGATACTGGGAAATGAAAAGGAATACTATGAATATAACATGATTTAAAATTCCAGGTTTGGACCTAGAAAAACACAGGTGATAATGACAATAAATATTTTATATTTGTGTACATTTTGCAGTTTGTGAGCACATATATAAGTGGTGAGGCATTCAAATATGCACATATCCTTGCTCAGGGACCATTTTGGGCAGTGGTGGATGAGAGGGCTTTGAAAGTCTTGAAAGCCTTCATTGGGATTAAGGACCTCTGAAGGGTCTGGTTCAAGCCTTAGGTACATGAAAAAGCAGTGATGTAGAATTGAGATCAGGAGAAATGGAATCAATCCTGGTTCTGCTGTTTCCTACTAGTGTGATTTTGGATATCTCCTGACTGCAGTCCACAGTTGGGTCTAGTTGGTTCAGATAACTCCCTTCAACAACAGCTTAGATGTTTATTATAACTCAAGGATTTATAGACATAAAGAATTAGTTGAGATGAATCAAATTTACACATAAGATAAATATGTACAATATTATAAGATTTTTAATTAAGTATAAAACATGTTTACAGCCGCAAAATGGAATGGTAAGATTTGATTGTAGTATTAATTTATTTTTTAGTAGAAATTGGAAAAAATAATTGGTTATAAAGATTTGGAGGATCATTAGAGAAGGGAATAATTAACCTAATATAATGTGTATCTAATGTTGCATTTTAGAATTTGTAAAATAGCATAAAAATGTTGAAAGTACAGTTCACCCTTGAATAATGTGGGAGGTAGGGGTGCTAAGTCCTTGCTCTGCTCACAGTAAAATATCTCCTTATAACTTTTGATTCCCCCCAAACTTAACTACTAATATCCTACTGTTCACCAGAAGCCTTACCAATAACATAACTAGCTGATTAACATATGTATTTTGTATGTTATTTAAAAAATCATAAGGAAGAGAAAATATATTTTGAAGTCACGAAGTGGAAGTGGATGACTATAAAGATTTTTATCTTCATCATCTTCACATTGAATAGGCTGAGGAAGAGGAGGCGTTGGTCTTGTCTCAGGTGTGGCAGAGCTGAAAGAGGTGGAGAAGGTGGAAAGGGAGGCAGGAGAGGCAGACACATTTGGTGTAATTTTAACAGACATATGTTGTAATTTCTGTGTGACTCTTTGCTTTTCCATTTCTCTAAAAATGTTTCTATATGGTACCAATCCTTGTTTTACCATTTGTTTTAGTTTCAATGCCTGTATCATAGAAGAGTCCACGGTGTAAAAGAACTCAAAAGCAGCCTTGAATATCAGGAAGCCTTCAGACAGACTGTCTAACGTCAGTTTGTTTTCTGGCACTGCTTCTTATACATCTTCTTTCTCATCGTCTGGCACTGGTTCAAGTACACTCATCTTCATCAGTACCACTTCTGTTAATTCCTATGATGTGATGGTGTCTTTAGTTCTTGAATTTCTGCAGGATCCATATCCTGAAGTCCTTTACCTCCCAACTTTGTTGCCATGTTCATAATCTCTTTCATGATTCCCCTGATTGGCTCTGTCATAATCCTGTAGTGTCATGCACAACATCTGGACACAGTTTCTCCAGTAGGAATTTATTGTTTTGGAATTGATGGCATTCACAGTTTTTTCAGTAACAACGATGGTATCTTCAATGGTAGAATCTCTATCAAGCTTTTCTTTCATAGCATTGACAATCCTTTTTATAAAGTACCATGTGCAGTGAGCTTTAGAGATCCTTATGATCATCTAATCAAGGGCCTGAAGTAGAGATGTTGTGTTTGGGGGTATGACAACTTCAACTTGTTTGGTGTTGAACTCATTGGTTCTGGGTGGCCAGGGACATTGTCCAATATCAAAACAACTTTAAAGGTCAGTCCCTTGCTAACAAGATACTTCCTGATTTCAGAGAAAAGGCATCAATGGAACCAATCCAGAAAAAGGTTCTCATTGTCCAGACCTACTTGTACAACCAAAAGACTGGCAGCTTGTGTTTATCATTGCCCTTCAAGGCTTAGAGCTTGGCAGATTTATAGATAAGGGCAGTCCTGATTACAAACCCAACTGCATCTTCACAAAACAGTAGAGTTAGCCTATCCCTTCCTGCCTTAAATCCTGGTGCTAGCTTCTCTTCCTTAATAATAAATGTGTCTTTTGTGTCTTTTGTGTCTTTTTTTTTTTTTTCTCAGAATACGGCACTTTCATCTGCATTAAAAACTTATTCAGGCAGACATCCTTTCTCCTCCATGTTTTTCTAAATCAGGAAACTCATCCACTGCCTCTTGGTCAACAGAGGCTGCTTCTCCTTTTATCTTGACTTTTTAAAGCCAAACTTCTTTCTAAAATTATCAAACCATCCTTTGCTGGCATTAAATTCTCCAGCTTTAGATCTTTTGCCTTCTTTATGCTCTAAATTGTTATACAATGAGTTCACTTTTTCTTAAACCATATTAGAGTTTATGGGAATGCCTCTCTTATAGCAATCCCATGCCCGCTCCCCCCCCCCAAAAAAAACTGCATTTTCAATAATAAAAGGGTACTTTGTAAAAAATGCAAGGTTTTGGGCCTGCCAGCCTAGCTACAGTGACAGCTTTATGAATGTTCTTGTTTTACAATGGTCCTTGTGCTGGATTCATTTATCTTGAAAAGGCAGGCAACCACAGCTGCAGACCTCAATCTGTGGTACATATCAAGCAACTCAACTTTTTCTTGCAAGGTCATGACTTTTCTCTGCTGTTTTGGGAGTACTTCCATCATAACTAGTGGCACTCATTATAGGTCCCATGGTGTTATTCAAGATATATGGTATTGCACTAAACACAATGAAAAATACACAAGAGCCAAGAGAGATCACTTTTTTTTTTTTTTTTGAGGCAGGATCTTGCTCATGTCACACAGAGCAAGTGACATGACTTCAGAGTGCAGTGACATGATCATGGCTCACTGCAGCCTTGAACTCTTGGGCTCAAGTAATCCTCCTACATTAGCCTCCCAAGTAGTTGAGACTACAGTCATGAGCCATCAGGCCTGGCTAATTTTGTTTTACTTTTGGTAGAGACTGAATCTCTCTACGTTGCTCAGGCTGGTCTAGAACTCCTGGACTCAAGTGATTCTCCTGCCTCAGCCTCCCAAAGGGCTGGGATTACAGGCATGAGCCACCACGCTTGGCTGAGAGATCACATTTTGCTGTGATAAGTAACTTCCCAAAGAGACAAACTGCTCATGTGGAGATGATTTCTACCACATGGCATTTTAAGCAGATACCCGCAACACTTGAACTCATTGCAATGGCAATCAGATGTGGCTATGAAATTATTACAGCAGTATAGTGTGTTCTATAGTTAATTTTATACAGCTATGATTTAATATTACATCTTTACTTTGTTTACATTTCTCTTGATGGAGAATGGCACCTCTATAGTACCTGGATGTGTGCATAAGTTTTGGTAAATTTTAAACTATTAGAATAAATTTGTGTATAATTTATGGTAGTAAATTATAAAATAGACTAGTGTTTACATGTATTTTATGCAGTCATACCTCAATTTTTCTTTTTAAAAATATTTCTAGGTTACATGGTTTGTGTGCAAGTTTTTCAAATTGTCACAAAGCCTCAAACAATTTGAAATATATTTACTGAAAAAAATCCACTTATAAGTGGATCTGCATAGTTCAAACCTGTAATGTTCATGAATCAAAACTTATTCAATTGATTTTATTGCCTTTTGGCAAACTTGCCAATCTATATTGCTATGGTGGCCTTTTGGCTAGGGTCTAGAATGGTAGGTTTCTGATTTTATTGTTAACATTCACTTGTAAATCAGTTTGAACCTGAGATATACTGAAAGATTCTTCCTCTGGTGTAATGTTAAATGCACATTAATTAATTTCCCAAATTCTTCGGCCTCCTGAAAGAAATCTTTTAACATTTTTTTAAAAAGAATTTTTTTCCCACAAAACTTCTGCCCACCACTGTAACCAGGTATGACTATCCAATGTCTATTGGGGGAAGTTAGAATTGTCCCTGGCCAACAGTACTGTTTAACCCATTTATCCCTAGTGCGCCATTATTGGAACACTAAGCTTGTGGGAGTTATTTATATCCTACTGCTCAAGGTCATCACCAAGGTCTGATTTTTCACACAAAATATTTGCAGCTTGTGGCATAAATGGGTTAAGTTTGCTTGAATACATTTGAGAGTTCCATCTGGAAAGATTATACACAACTAAAAAGAGGTATAGGCTTGTTGTTTGTTTTGCTTTTAATCCCACCAGGTATATGAAGGTGGCTTAGATGCTTGAGTATGTTTCAGTCACCTGTATCGTCTTGAAAGTTTTCAGTGGGATTAAGGAACTCTGAAGGGTCTTGTTTAATCCTTAGGTACATGAAAAGGCAGTGGTGCAGAGCTGGAATCGGGAGAACCATAATCAATCCTGGTTTTGCATTTTCCTACTTATGTGTCTTTGGCAAATCACTTACATTTCTTAGCTTCTGCTTTTTTCTTTGCAAGATGAGTGTAAAATAATTGCTCTATCCAAGATCAAGTACCACATCTATTAAATGCTTTGGCTGGTGCGAATGGAATACACACACTTAAGGCTAATTATTGTCATTGCAATGAAAAAGTAAAAAAAATAATGATAATAAAACTGACATAGGAACAAAGAAAGAGAAAAAACTAAAGGAAGTGGGAAACAATGAGAGCGGGAAAAATGATAGATGTTTAATTTGACAAATGGTAGAATGAAAATGTCAAAGTCTTTAATGTGAGAGCTGGTTCATCTCTTGGTTTGCCTTAGATCCTTGGTTGCCTGGACAGTGACCACTGGAGTCTATCACATTGAAATGTGAGAAACAGTCTTAGAGATTTGTAGGCTCCTGAAATCATTAGATGAAACTGTGAGTTACAGCAGCCCCAGAAATATGGCTTAAGAACAGGAAAAAGTAACAGTGACCAAAAATAAAAATAAGACCAGGTGTACCACTGTTGAATATATCCAAATTCCCTCTTTTGGCACAATTGAAAATATAAAAAATTTTAGTCAGATCTGGTTGAAAAATCTTGGTCAAATTATACAATCTTATTTAGTATCCATCCTCTCAACTTTTAAATAAATCTAGTGTCCACACTTACAGAACTGATGGAGAACTAAACAATATGCTTAGCTCCTAGCATGTTTCCACCATAGCAAATATTGTCAATTTTGTGTTTTCCCTGTCACAAAGACCCATTACTTACTAGTGTTGTCATCTATTGGGGGGAAATAAAAGACCTATTACTATTCTCCTGGTTTCTCTCTCCTTTCACCCTTTTTCCGTCATCTTTCTTCTATTTTTTTTATTCTTGTAGAATCCTGCATATGTTACTTCTCTCTCTTCTTAATGAATCTTCTGTTAATACATTTTCCATATATCTCAACTCCTGAAACTTAAACTCTATTTACTAGTGAAAGGGGGAAGGATGTTTAACCTTAGTCAATGAAGCTTACAACCCAGTATTTGCAAAATATCATTTCCCCATATTGTTTTTTTTTTTTTTTTTTTTTTTTTTTAAGATGGAGTCTCTCTCTGTAGCCCAGGCTGGAGTGCAATGGTGCGATCTTGGTTCACTGCAATCTCCGCCTCCTGGGTCCTGGTTCAAGCAATTCTCCTGCCTCAGCCTCCCAAGTAGCTGGGATTACAGGAACACACCAGCATGCCCAGCTAATTTTTGCATTTTTGGTAGAGACAGGGTTTCACCATGTTGTCCAGGCTGGTCTTGAACTCCTGATCTCATGATATCTGCCCACCTCGGCCTCCCAAAGTGCTGGGATTATAAGTGTTAGCTACCGTACCCGGTCTTCCCCAGAAAATTTAAACTCCAATTTAAAGATGAATTAGAAAACTTCCTATGCAACAATATCCTCCCAGGCACAAAATCCAAGATTTCATTTGTTATTAAATTGTTGACTGAAAGTTAAATGTCTTCCTCTTTTTTCAAAGTTCTTTCAGGCTACAGACCGTTTTAGTGGAAGAATGTTCTCAGATCAAGAATGCCCAAACAAACAAAAAAAGAATGTCTAGCTTCTTCCCCAGTAGAATGTTTACTCTTTTCCACCAAAAAGTTTGCAAAGTGAAAAATCAATTGTGTTAAAATTGATCTTTAGTGCTCATCTGTCAAGATGTTTAATATTTTAGACCTGTATGCTGAAGACAGAGTTACTGAATAACAATAACCTGTAAACGTATACATAATGTTAGCAGACTATGACATGGACAATGAAATGATGATCTATACCTACTAGGGAGAGATACCAGGGTGGATGGATCGATTTCTTAATATAGCACTCTGGAACTTGTAATTTAAAATAGGATGATGGATCATTGATTTGTCTAATGTGACTTTCATCACTAGAAAATGTTCAGCACTCTTGCTGCAGGGGAAAAGAAAGCCATGTTGTTTATATCTTCCTACCACACTCCATGCCCAACAATTATTAAGTTGCATTTTTTTACGATGCTTTATGAAACCAAGATACTACTTTCTACCATTTCCCCCCAGACTTTTTGTTTATGTATTTCTTTATCCCCTTGATCAACAACACACTTGTTCATTAAATAATTATGTGTTAGGGTCTTTGTGTGGCAGGTTCATTCAATAATTATATGTTGGGGTGTTTGCTTGGCATGTGATCTAATAGTAGTCCTCTCCCTAGACCCAGAAAGAAGGGGCTCCTGTTCCTAGTACATTAAGAGGCAAGGTGTCCATGGAGCAAAGGAGATGTGTCTTCCCCTCCTAGATCATAATATGGGTACACAGAAGCCTAAATCCCTGCCCAAACACTCTGAGCCTACTTCCAGGGCCTGAATAGTTGGCTTTGCCCTTCTGAGATCTGACAGGGCAGCAGCAGTCGGCCTATCTTTAGGCCTGAGAGGTGGCCAAGTCCAGCTATTTGTAAGGGGTAGGTGCCATGGAAAAGCTTGGACATGCATGCTGAGCTGTCCACAGTCCCCACATGCAGGCAGAATGATGAGGGATGGAGACCAAATGGGAAAGAAAAGAGAAGCAAGGGACAGGCCAGAAACCACCATTTCTACACCCTAGTTCCTGCCAACAGTAAGAATAGGCCTGGAAGCAGATGCAAGACAAAGGTGAATTGATTATACTTTTCTGTGTTAATAATTAGAACATGTGAGGAATCTCACTCTTTCTTTCTCATATCTTAACATTATTGAAACGATGCTATAAAAATGAGCCAAAGATGGCTTCCGTGTTGGCTGTTATGTTGTTTATTTCTTCAAAGCAGTCTGAGACACTGAGACCTGCCATAGTCAAACTCAATTTTCTACACATCCAAATGTTTAAAATACAGCCAAACATACAGACTTTTAGGCATTTATAATCTTCCTGTTTTGTATACCTCTGGAAACTATGTCCAACATCTGCTAGCTGTAGATAAAACTCTGGAACTATTAACAGCAGCAGCAACAACAACGATGAAAGCCACTGATATGGTTTGACTGTGTCCCCAACCAAATCTCAACTTGAATGGTAGTTCCCATAATCCCCACATGTTATGGGAGGGACCTGGTGGGAGGTAATTGAATCATCGGGGCAGTTACACCCATGCTGTTCTCATGATAGTGAGTTCTCATAAGATATGATGGTTTTCTAAGGGGCTGTTCCCCCTTTGCTTGACACTTCTCCTTCCTGCTACTCTGTGAAGAAAGTACCTTTCTTCCCCTTCGCCTTAAGCCATGATTGTAAGTTTCCTGAGGCCTTCCCAGCCATGCGGAACTGTGAGTCCATTAAACTTCTTTTCTCTATAAATTACCCAGTCTCGGCTATTTCTTCATAGCAGTGTGAGGACAGACTAATATAGTCACCAAGCTGCTGCCGCCTTTCAGAGCTTTCTGACCCAGAGTTTCCCCACTATGCTGCTGAGTGACATTACCTACACAGGTAACTCCACTCTCCAATCCCCTTTTTCTTGGCAGTTCTCTTGCCCTCCTCCCTTCTGGATGGAGGCCCCCATGCTGTGAGGGACATCCTTTACATTCATTCAAATCTATCAAAGCAAATAAACCTATCACCCAAATAAAGTTTGTGTGTGCTCCTGCCACCACTTGGTCCTGTCTTTTTCCTTAATTAGCCCCCAAATTCTCAACCTCATCCTTTACAAGGAAAAAATAAACAATCACTGTATTTTTATTTATAGAAAAGCATTTGGAAAACTAGGACCTGTGAGCCAAACCTGTCCACCTGCCTTTTTGGTCCAACCTGGAAGAGCCAAGAATGGTTTTTACATTTTTAAATGGTTAAAAAATCAGAAGACTATTTTGTGACCTACAACATTATATGCAATTCAATTTCAATGTTTGTAAACAAAGTTTTGCTGAACCATAGCCAGGCTCATGCATTTACATGTTGTCTATGGCTGCTTAACACTGCATTGACAGAGTCCAGTAGTTGCAAGGAGGACCACATAGCCTGCAAAGCCTAAAGTGTTTATTACCATGCCATTTACACAAACAAGTTTCACCTAACTCATGAAACAAAACAAAGTGCTTTGTAGGCCACCATTTTCTCATCTGACATGTTTAAATTCTATAGGGAAAAAAAGAAGAAATATCATGCATACCTGTGTGAATATTTTTCTTAAGGAATACAAAATACCAGGCCAGGGATGGTGACTCATGTCTAGAAATTTATCCTAGAAATTTAAAAGGCAACGAAAGAATGATCAGTTGAGCCTAGGAGTTAGAGACCAGCCTGGACAACATAGCAAGACCCTGTCTCCACAAAAAAGAAAACATTTAGCCAGGCATGATGGTGCACACTTGTGGTCCCAGCTACTTGAGAAATTGAAGCAGGTGGACCACTTGAGCTTGGGAGGTTGAGGCTGCACTGAGCTGTGATTGCACCACTGTACTCCAGCAGGTGTGACAGAGCAAGACCCTGTCTCAGAATAGAATAGCATAGAATAGAGTAGTAGAATAGAATAGAATAGAACAAAGTATCATGCAGAATATTTGAAGGAAAAATGGTGTGCACAGTCTTCAACTGATTAAAATCTATGAATTCTACAGGTTTCAGAGAAGATGAGAGGAATCCATTATATCTCCAAATCTTAGAGAAAGATGTGATATTCTTAACTCACCAAGGCGATTGCTAGAAAAGTGGCTCAACCTCTATTTGAATTTTGTAAAATAGGATTTTGTTTGAGGAGAATTTAAAACTAAGTTCCAAAGGAGAAATATAGATAGTAGCAGGCTGGATAAATAAGGTATTATTAAAATTGTCTAATTTTCCCTGGGAAAATTTAAGAAAATAGGTCTAATTCTATAGAGGATGTTTGTAAATCAAAAGTTTAACTTAACTCCTATTTTGGCCTAACATACATTAATTTTAACATCGATATTTTAAATCATATTTTTAAAAATTACTTTCAATCTGATTAATACCTTTGTGTACAAAAGTAGGAATATTTGACTGGAGATTTAGTAGGCAAAATAGGAACTTACATATAAAACCTTTTTAGACTAATTTAAAAATCAAATATAAATAACCTTGCCTGAAGCAAATTATACAACTACTTTAAAGCAGAGGTGCTACAATCTCTTTGAACTTTTGGTATTCCTATAAGAAGCTTTGTTTTGAGTCCCTGTATAGGAGACTAGAGGAAGCTGTTTTTAGATACCTCAGAGTAAGATAGCACTGCCTTCATTGTCTGGAAAGATTCATATGGTTCACTCATATGGTTTATCCTTTCAATTATTTATCTTGTTAATAAGCCTTGAGGGCACTCCTAAGTCTGCCAAGAACTGGATAGGAGCTGAGAATATAAGGAAATGGAAGATTATTATGGTCCTTGAGGATTCAACAATTTTTCTAAAATATTTTTGTTTTTTTCATCTTTGCTATAGCAGACATCAGTTTTCCTAGAATATCTCATCAAAAGGACTTTCTCTTCCATTTTACTCTGGGAAAAAAAGTTAGCAGTGGGTTTGTAACACATTCTCCCTTTCTCTGGGCACTTGAGCTCTTACAGACCTCTAGTAGACATCTTTGTGAAATGTCATTGGCAATTACTGATAAGAAGATAACCAGGGGAGTTCTTATTTAAACTTGCTTTTTTTCCAAAATATACTTGTTGTGATTAGGGTGTTTATTATGAATAACTAGAAATGTGTAGCATATAAAATACAGCTGGCTGGACAGTAGAAGTTGGTAATATAAATTCTCTACATAACAAATGGAGTGTAAAAATCAATATACTTCAAACTTAAAGTGTGCCCTCTGAGATGACATTGAACACATACTTTGTAAACTCTTCTTTGTTACTCCTAAACCAAAACACATTCCAGTAGGAAAAAGGCCCAGGCATGACCCACTTTTATTTTATTTAATTAATCAATTGGTTTTCCTACTTGGTGTCTACCAGTTCTCTCTATATTTGGAATAATTATCCTTTTTTAGGTATACGTGTTGTAAACATCTTCTCCCAATCTGTCCCTTTTAGCATAACTTTAATATATTTTGATCAACAAAGGTTCTTCAAGTTAGTCAAATTAATGCATCTTTTATTTTACGTTTAGTATTTTCTTTGTAATCCTATAATCTTATATTTTATTCTAAGAGTTTTAAAGTTTTATTTTCTTCTCCCTTGAGTTTTTATTTTTGAAATATATATGTCTATAAAAATATCTCAGTAAACATTACAGGTACCATCCATAGACTCTTGACTTACTCCTAAAATTTATACCAAAGAAGAAACCCCAAAAATACTTTACTTACAAATAAGTTTTGCTGTAACTTGTTGACACCTGGTGTGGAATAACGACAAAAAATATTTCTTGTCCTCCATTCACGGACATTTTTAAAGACTCCAGATTTTCTTATGTCATGTACCACAAGTCAAGTGCCTCTGATTAAATTTTCTGTTAGATCCTATCCAGAGGCAGGTGTTGTCTCCTCACTGGAGATACTCAGCTTTATCATCTGACGAAGTTGGTGTCTGTTCAGTCTCTACACTGTATCTTTCACACTTAAGAAATTAATAATAAAGTTGAATTAATTATTTGAATTAATAAATAAGCTTAAAGTAATAATTTTAAACTGTATAAATCTTGTAGCCAACAACACTTAATCAAATGGTTTAGACATTCATCAATGACACTTACCTAAACCAACAATTACACTGGTTTCAAAAAAATGATGCTTTCTCATTCTATTATTTATTTGCTATTTATTAATTGGCCATTTTCTTCAAGGAAGAGTTTTCCATTCCTCTTCCTCTCCCCACTTTGTGTAATATCACAGCAAACTCATTTATTTAAAAAAATTAATATTGCATAATCCATTAGAACCATCATCCCTTTTGTCAGTCAAAATTTTTCCAAATTTGGCTAGTGGCAGACCTTTGAAACTGGCTTCAGTGTCCTTTTGACATGCTACTATTAGTCTTGCTTTTTTGGTCACACACCAAAAGAAGGTATATGAGGCTCACTTTGCATTTCTCTTGCCTCATGTTTGGAACAAAACATTTCTGTAACAAACATTATAAAAAGTGGTATTTAGTTTTTGTCTTTGTTCTGTCTATATGCTGGATTACGTTTATTGATTTTCATATGTTGAACCAGCCTTGCATCCCAAGGACGGAGCCCACTTGATCATGGTGGATACGTTTTTTTGATGTGCCGCTGGATTCGGTTTGCCAGGATTTTATTGAGGATTTTTGTATCGATGTTCATCAGGCATATTGGTCTAAAATTCTCTTTTTTTTTGTTGTGTTTCTGCCAGGCTTTGGTATCAGGATGATGTTGGCCTCATGAAATGAGTTAGGGAGGATTCCCTCTTTTTCTATTGATTGGAATAGTTTCAGAAGGAATGGTACCAGTTCCTCCTTGTACCTCTGGTAGAATTTGGCTGTGAATCCATCTGGTCCTGGACTTTTTTTGCTTGGTAGGCTATTAATTATTCTGACACAATTCAACAGCCCTTCATGCTAACAACTCTCAATAAACTAGGTATTGATGGGACGTATCTCAAAATAATAAGAGCTATTTCTGACAAACCCACAGTCAGTATCATACCAAATGGGCAAAAACTGGAAGCATTCCCTTTGAAAACTGGCACAAGACAGGGATGCCCTCTCTCACCACTCCTATTCAACATAGTGTTGGAAGTTCTGGCCAGGGCAATCAGGCAGGAGAAAGAAATAAAGGGTATTCAATTAGGAAAAGAGGAAGTCAAATTGTCCCTGTTTGCAGATGACATGATTGTATATTTAGAAAACCCCATTGTCTCAGCCCAAAATCTCCTTAAGCTGATAAGCAACTTCAGCAAAGTCTCAGGATACAAAATTAATGTGCAAAAATCACAAGTATTTTATACACCAATAAAAGACACACAGAGAGCCAAATCATGAGTGAACTCCCATTCACAATTGCTTCAAAGAGAATAAAATACCTAGGAATCCAACTTACAAGGGATGTGAAGGACCTCTTCAAGGAGAACTACAAACTACTGCTTAATGAAATAAAAGAGGACACAAACAAATGGAAAAACATTCCATGCTCATGGAGAGGAAGAATCAATATCGTGAAAATGACCATCCTACTCAAGGTAATTTATAGATTCAATGACATTCCCATTAAACTACCAATGACTTTCTTCACAGAATTGGAAAAACTACTTTAAAGTTCATATGGAACCATAAAAGAGCCCACATTGCGAAGACAATCCTAAGCCAAAAGAACAAAGCTAGAGGCATCACACTACCTGACTTCGAACTATACTACAAGGCTACAGTAACCAAAACAGCATGGTACTGGTACCAAAACAGAGATATAGACCAATGGAACAGAACAGAGCCCTCAGAAATAATACCACACATCTACAGTCATCTGATCTTTGACAAACCTGAGAAAAACAAGAAATGGGGAAAGGATTCCATGTTTAATAAACGGTGCTGGGAAAACTGGCTAGCCATATGTAGAAAGCTGAAACTGGATCCCTTCCTTACACCTTATACAAAAATTAATTCAAGATGGATTAGAGACTTAAATGTTAGACCTAAAACCATAAAAACCCTAGAAGAAGACCTAGGCAATACCATTTAGGACAGAGGCATGGGCAAGGACTTCATGTCTAAAACACCAAAAGCAATGGGAACAAAATCCAAAATTGACAAATGGGATCTCATTAAACTAAAGAGCTTCTGCACAGCAAAAGAAACTACCATCAGAGTGAACAGGCAACCTACAGAATGGGAGAAAATGTTTGCAATCTACTTATCTGACAAAGGGTTAATATCCAGAACCTACAAAGAACTCAAACAAATTTACAAGAAAAAAAAAAAAAAACATCAAAAAATGGGCAAAGGATATGAACAGACACTTCTCAAAAGAAGACATTTATGCAGCCAACAGACACATGAAAAAATGCTCATCATCACTCACCATCAGAGAAATGCAAATCAAAACCGCAATGAGATACCATCTCACACCAGTTAGAATGGTGATCATCAAAAAGTCAGGGAACAACAGGTGCTGGAGAGGATGTAGAGAAATAGGAACACTTTTACACTGTTGGTGGGAGTACAAACTAGTTCAACCATTGTGGAAGACAGTGTGGCAATTCCTCAAGGATCTAGAACTAGAAATACCATTTGACCCAGCCATCCCATTATTGGGTATATACCCAAAGGATTATGAACCGTGCTGCTATAAAGACACATGCACCCGTATGTTTATTGTGGCACTATTCACAATAGCAAAGACTTGGAACCAACCCAAACGTCCATCAATGACAGACTGGATTAAGAAAATGTAGCACATACGCACCATGGAATACTGTGCAGCCATAAAAAAGGATGAGTTCATGTCCTTTGCAGGGACATGGATGTAGCTGGAAACCATCATTCTTAGCAAACTATCACAAGAACAGAAAACCAGACACTGCATGTTCTCACTCATAGGTGGGAATTGAACAATGAGAACACTTGGACACAGGAAGGGGAACATCACACACCAGGGTCTATTGTGGGGAGGGGGAGGGAGGAGGTATAGCATTAGGAGATATACCTAATATAAATGAGGAGTTACTGGTGCAGCACACCAACATGGCACATGTATACATATTTAACAAACCTGCATGTTATGCACATGTGCCCTAGAACTTAAAGTATAATAAAAAGTAAAAAAGTGATATTTAGAAACAAATACATTGTATTTGTGTATCACTACTTCTTAACCCTTTAGGTGGGAAGAGCAGGAATTTTGAAAAATAAATTATTTGGGGTGAATGTCTTTTAAGATGGCTTCCAATAATCTCTGCCCATTGATATTTATACCTTTGTTTAAACCTTTCCTCTTGAGTATGAGCTTGATTTAGTGATTCACTTCTAGGAAATAGAGCATGGCAAAGGTGATGCTATGCCACTTCTAAGAGAGCAGGTTAGGAAAAGACCATGGCTTCTGTCTTGGGTGCTCTCTCTTACTCTTACCTTGCTCACACTGAGGTAAACTAGCTGCCACATTGTGAACTATTTCATGGAAAGGCTCACATGACAAGGAAGGAAGACAGAACTTCAGCCAACTACCAGTGAGTAACTGAGTACTTCAGGATAATAGCCTGTGATGAGGCACAAGGGTGAGCTTTGAGGCAGATTCTCTCATAGTCAAACCTTTAGATAAGATTGCAGTTCTGGCTGATAACTTTACTATAATGTTGGGAGATACCTTAAGTCAGAGTTATCAAGTGGCACTTGGATTACATACACACTACAGAAAAATATAGTAATTTTTTATACTTTAATGCAATAATTAATTCAGGAATTCTGAGTACCCATAAGATAACAGTGACCCCTAAAGTAAAATTTGTTCATACATTCTCAAAGGAAGAAAAAAGAAAACCCAACATACAGATTAACAAAGAGATGAAATAAGACCATGCATAACCTATGTTTGTAACTAAGAATCAAGAAATAGCACAAATGCCAAATTTTATCTAAGTAGAAAAATAAGCACTCATTCCAGTAGAACTAACTTCACAACCCACATTGACATATAGAGTTGGAAGATGATGCAGCAAAGAAGTCAGGAAAGCAGAGGGGTTATGCATGATGAAATAAGTAGGCAAATGTTTCAAGAAGGGGAGAATGGGACTCTAGTGACAAAATATTCATAGGAGATCACTAGCTACTTGTGAATTGAAATAAACAAGCTTGATAGTGCATGGGACAGAAATAGCTCTTGGAGAGGCATGGTATTGAGAGACAAATGTTTTTGTAGAAAGCAGATGTACTTCTTGGACACTTGTTGGTAAAGCAGGGGATAGGATGTAGGTGAGGAGCAAAAAGTGAAAGTTAATGATGCTACAGAAATAAAAGACTGTCAAGTAATCAGAAGATACTATAATCTTTAATTCATGAAAAATAGCATTGTAGATTAAAGAAACTGCAGTTCATTATGCTAGGAAAAGTGAGTACACAGCACACACCTGCAGGAGATACAAGAAGCAATTAAAAGAAGTGTACTAACAATATTAAATTCTGACACTGTAACCAACCCAGTAATCCTATAGATAGTTTTATTTATTTGTTTATTTTGGAAAAACATAGAAATTGACCTTTCTTGTCTTAAATCTTAAACTTTACTTTTATTTTATCTGAGTTTCTTCCTCAAAAAATCAACCTTCAGGACTCTCAAAAAAAGTATCAAAGAACTGAAACTCACAAGATTGCCACATCCAGACAATGAGATGCTAGATTCCTCATTCATCATGACTGCTTCCTCGCCCTTTCTTCGTTCCTGTCTTCTTACACACTGTTACAGTTCTTCCCTGCTATATAAATTCGGAGTTTTAGTCAGTCAGGGAGATGAATTTGAGACTGAACTCCCATCTCCTTAGCTGCAGCACCCAATTAAAGCCTTCTCGATTAAAACCTTCTTTCTTGGCAATATTCATTGTCTCAGTGATTGGCTTTCTGTGAAGTGAGCAGCAGGGTAGGAGATACAAGAAAAAATTACAAGGAGTATACTAATAATAGTAAATTCTAACACTGAGACCGACCCAACAGTCCCATATATAGTTTTTCTTTTTTTTTGAAAAACATAGAAATGGCCTTTCTAGTCTTAAATCTTGAACCTTACTTTTGTTTTATCTGAGTTTTTTCCTCAAAAAATCGACCTTCAGGACTCTCAAAGAAACTATCAAAGAACAAACTCACCAGATCGCCACATCCAGACAATGAGATGTCAGGGTCCTCGTTCATCCTGACTGCTTCCTTGCCCCTTCTTAGTTCCTGTCTTCTTACACACTGTTACAGTTCTTCCCTGCTATATAAACCCTGAATTTTAGTCCATCAGGGAGATGAATTTGAGATTGAACTCCCATCTCCTCAACTGCAGCACCCAATTAAAGCCTTCTCGATTAAAACCTTCTTTCTTGGCAATACTCATTGTCTCAGTGATTGGCTTTCTGTGCAGTGCGCAGCAGGACCTACACCAAACCCCTGGTTTTTCAGTAACAACAAAACAAGACAGATCTGGAAAGGCACAGGACCAAAAATAGGTGAGTAAATAAAAAACCAAACAAAAGTTACACAGTAATGTAGACTTATAATATTTTGAACTCTAACCATTTGATAGAAAATATACCTTTTTTAAAATGCGTGATGACATTCACAAAAGTCACCTACATATTAGTCACAAAGAAAAAATATTAATTACCATCTAGTAAAAATTATGTAGTTATGCAAACAAAGCTATATTTCATAATATAATCAAGCTAGATATTAAGAAAATTAAAAAATGACTTTTATCCCTTGGAATTTTAAACTTTTTGATGACAGAAGATACAAATCAAAATAAGAGAAATATTAACAATATTATCATGAAGTTGTAGAAATGAAAAGGATCTCTTTCCCTTTCCCTTCTGAAAGCTTAATAATTTAAGTCTCTAAAACAAACTGACAATAGACAGATTAACCGGAACAAAATAGCATACAAATTTACTAATGTGCATAAACATGGGAGTCATATACAATGTATAAGACTCAAAGAAGGGCCAGATGATTGAAGCTTAAATACCCTCTTAATAAGAAGGAGAGAAGAAAGGGGAAGTAAGCAATTTTGGAGGGGCAATAACTGATTTTAAAAGAGATATATGCACCTTAGAGACAGAAATTTGCTTGTAAATATTAATAATTATCTTTGTAAACTGAATGGGACTGGAGGACAAATAGTACCTTTGGACAAAGTTTCTTTGTGCTCTAGGTGTAGAGTTTAATTTTCAGTTTCTTCCTTCCTCTCTGATATTAGTTTTAATATTCTCTGGTTAATAAAATTTCATGGAAGTGATTGAAGGCAATTGTGTTGCTGTGGGGCATATCTAGTTTCTAAAGAACAGCGTTATTCTGTGCTTTGGGAGAGACAGAGTATCAGAAAACCTTGAGGCAGCTTCTTTAGTTCAGTATGCCAAAGTGTGATATTTTAGGGTGCTGTGTTCCAAGCCCCAATAATACATATATGTTATTATATATAATGAATTATATAATTTATTTTATCATATAAAATATAATATGAGAAAAGACTATTAACTAAATTAACCAACTTCAGATATATAAAATACTATAGCAAATAACTTCAAAGTATATATTATTTTAATGTTCACATAGTATTTTTATCAAAGTAGATATGTTTTGTCATAAAATGAATCTCAATAAATTGAAAATGATTTTAAAGTATATTCTATGATAATGATACATTTTAACTAGTATTTAATGACAAAAAAATAACTTAAGCCATCTCCAACTATAGGCGTACCTCATGTTATTACACTTCACTTTATTGTGCATCACAGATAATGCATTTTTTAGAAATTGAGCACTTGTGGCAATTCTGCATCAAGCAAGTCTGTTGCCACCATTTTACAGATCACATGTGCTCCTATTATGTGTCTGTGTCAAAGTTTGGTAATGATCTCAATATTGCAAACATTTTAATTGCTCATATTTGTTATGGTGATCTGTGGTCAGTGATCTTTGGTGTTGCTATTGTAATTGTCTGGGGCACCACAAACTGAACCCATGTAAGATGCTGAATTTAATCAATAAATGTTATATGTGTTCTGCCTGCTTCACTTACTGACCATTCCCCATCTCTTTCTGACTTCTCAGGCATTCCTATTCCTTGAGACACAATAATATTGAAATTAGATCAATTAATAACCCTACAATGTCCTTTAAGTGTTCAAGTGAAAGAAAGAGTCATACATCTCTCACTTTAAATCAAAAGCTAAAAGTGATTAAGCTTGTACAAGTTAAGAAATTATAACAAACTGTCTCTCAGACCACAGTGCAATCAAACTAGAACTCAGGACTAAGAAACTCAATCCAAACCGTTCAACTACATGGAAACTGATTAAGCTTAGTTAAGAGGGCACATCTAAAGCTGACATAAATTGAAAAGTAGCTAGCCTAGTTGTGAATGCAAGAAGAAGTTCTTGAAGGAAATTGAAAGTGCTACTCCAGTAAAGACATGAATGATGGGAAAGAAAAACAGCCTATTGCTGACAGCAAGAAAGTTCTAGTGGTCAAGAGAGAAGATCAAACCAGGCACCACATTTCCTTCCTCCCTAACCAAAGGCCAACATCATCCTGATAAGTTCCTTAAAGCAAGGTCCAAACTCAAACCGGATTCAGCAACACATCAAAAAGCTTATCCACCATGATCAAGTGGGCTTCAAGCCTGAAGTCAGGGATGCAAGGCTGGTTTTCAAAATTCGCAAATCAATAAACATAATCCCAGCATATAAACAGAACCAAAGACAAGAACCACATGATTTATCAAGGTGCTAACTCTCTTCAATTCTGTGAAGGCTCAGAGATGTAAGGAAGCTGCAGAAGAAAAGTTTGCATCTAGCAGAGGTTAACTCATAAGGTTCAGGGAAAGAAGCTATCTCCATAACAAAAAAGTGCAACATGAAGCAGCAAGTGCTGATGTAGAAGCTGCAGAGTTATCCAAATCTAGCTAAGATGATTGATGAAGCTGGCTATACTAAACAATAGACTTTAGTTGTAAACAAAAGAGCCTTACTTTGGAAGAAGATGCTATCTAAGACTTTCATAGCTAAAGAGAAGTCAATGGCTGGCTTCAAAGCTTCAAAGGACTGGTTGACTCTTATTACGGACTAATGCAGATGGTGACTATAAGTGGAAGCTAGTGCTCATTTACCATTCCAAAAGTCCTAGAGCCCTTAAAATTTATAAATGCTAAAATCTACTCTCTAATATGGGAAAAACCCAATGTAGATACCATCTCACATGCTCTATATGGGACAAGTTCAACCATTATGGAAAACAGCCTAGATGATATAAATAATGTTACCATCACAGCATTGTTTACTGACTATTTGAAGCCTACTGTTGAGACCTACTGTTCAGAAAAAAAGTTTCTTTCAAAATATTACTGCTCTGATGTTGAGAACCTCTGATTACTTAAAAAACAGTATGGCGATTCCTCAAGGATCTAGAACAGAGATGTACCTATGATCCCAAGCCTCCCTTACTGGGTATATACCCAAAGGATGTTTAATGCAATGATTACTGCCATAGACTATGCAATGATATAATATGTTACAGTAGCTTGTTTACTGGACTATTTGAAGGAAGATCAATGTTGAGACCTACTGTTCAGAAAAAAATCAAACCAGTTTCTTTCAAAATATTACTGCTAACAATCTGCAGACAAAATGACCGTCAAGTCTCTGACTTAAGAAATAAAGGTGTTATAAGCTAAATCTACTGTATATAAATGGGACAAGGAAGCCTATGAGTTATCCAAATCTAGCTAAGTCTCTGATGGAGATATACAAGGAGATCAATGTATTCTTAATGGCTTCTAACAATCTGCAGCTCATGGGTCAGCTAATTTTGACCGTCAAGTCTCATTACTTAAGAAATATGTGTTATAAGGCTATAGCTGTCATAGTAATTCCTCTACTGGATCTGGGAAAAGAAAGTTAAAATCTCTCGAAAGTATTCAGCATTCTATATGCCATTAAGAACATTTGTGATTCATGGGAGGTCAAAATATCAACATTAATAGGAGTTTGGGAGAAATTGATTTCAACCTTCATGGATGATTTTAGGCATTCAAAAACTTCAGTGGAAAAAGCAGTTGCAGGTATAGTGGAAACAGCAAGATAACTTGAAGTGACCCTGAAGATGTTATTGAATTGTTCTAATCGCTTGATAAAACTTAAATAAATGAGGAGGTGCTTTTTATTAATGAGCCAAAAAGTGGTTGTATTATTGAAATGGAATCTACTCCTGGTGAAGATGCTATAAACATTGTTGTAATGACAACAAAGGACTTAGAATATTACATAAATTGACTGGGTGCAGTAGCTTACGCCTGTAATCCCAGCAACTGGGAGGCCTAGGCAGGTGGATCACCTGAGGTCTGGAGTTTGAGACCAGCCTGGCAACCTGGTGAAATCCCATCACTACTAAAAATACAAAAATTAGCTGGACATGGTGGTGCACACCTGTAGTCCCAACTACTTGGGAGGCTGAGGCAGGAGAATACCTTGAACCCAGGAAGTGGAAATTGCAGTGGGAAAAGATTGTGCCACTGAACTCCAGCCTAGGTGACAGAGTAAGACTCCATCTAAAAAAAAAAAAAAATTACATAAATTTAGTTGATAAGGCAGTACAAGATTTGAGCAAAGTGATTCTAAATTTCAAGGAAATTCTATGGTGGGTGAGTAAAACGCTATCAAACGGCATTACACACTACAGAGAAATCTTACAAAAAGTCAATCAATGCAACAAACTTCTTTGTTGTCTTAAGAAACTGCCACAGTCGCTTCAACCTTCAGCAATCACCACCCTGATAAGGCAGCAGCCATCAACATCAAAGCAAGACCCTCCACCAGCACGAAGATTACAACTTGCTGAAGGCTCAGATTATAAGATTCTTTTAAAACAATGTTGTTTAAATTAGGGTATGTGAATTGTTTTTGTAGACATGATGCTATTGCACACCTAACAGACTACAGTATAATGTAAACGTAACTCTTATATGCACTGGGAAGCCAAAAAATTTCTGTGACTCACTTTGTTGTGATATTTATTTACTCTATTGCAGTGGTCTGGAACAAAACCCACAATAATTCTGAGGTATGCCTGTATTTGGAAACTAAACAATATAGCTCTGCATTAGCCAAGGATAAAAGAAAAACATACAATTAATATAGAAAATACATATAACCAAACATTAATAAAAACACAACATAAATTTATGTTGGCTGCATCTAAAATAGTACAGAAAGAAGTGTATACTCTAGATACATATATCACAAAAGAGAACACATTTAAAATCAATAAACAGCTTTCACATCAGAAGAACAACTTAAAGCTAAAAAATATAAAAAATAAGTAATAAAATATTACTAGAAATCAATGAAATAAAAAGCTAATAAGTAATAGAAAAAGTGAACAATAACAATTTGCTTTTCTAAAAAAAAAATAATAAAATTGATAAATGTCTACCAAAACTAAACACATGAAAGTGGAATTTGATGACAGAAGTGAAAAAAGAAACACGATTACAGTTCATGCATATATTAAGAGAAAAATAAGTCAACATAATAAACAAATTTATGCCAAAAATTTAATGAATTAGAGAAAATGCATAAATTCCTTGAAATGCGTAACTTTCTTAGACTGAACAAAATGTCATAAAATATCTTAACAGCCTTTTATCTGTTAAAAAATTTAATCACCATTTTAAAATCTCATGTACAAAATTTTATTCTCAGATGATTTAAATAATATATTCTATTAAATGCCTGAGGAAGAACAAAAGTAACTCTTACATAGAGAGTAAATGCTTCTTGAATTGCGTTATGATGCAAATATATCACAGA
Source organism: Macaca thibetana thibetana (assembly GCF_024542745.1). Taxonomy (NCBI): domain Eukaryota; kingdom Metazoa; phylum Chordata; class Mammalia; order Primates; family Cercopithecidae; genus Macaca; species Macaca thibetana. The sequence goes on from NC_065592.1 coordinate 85,921,939, forward strand.
TAATGCAACATGAAAAAGATTGAAGAAAGAAAATGTTAAATCAATGTCAGTGATGAAGGTAGATGCAAAGCTCATAAATTGTAACTTTTAAAAAATAAATCCAGCAATATATAAAAGAATATATATTGAATGATTGTGATCATCTCAGTTTAACCTTGTAAAATAAATTGATATAATTCACAATGTTAAGAGAAAATGTGAAATAAGTTAAATATTTATGGCATATAGAAGATAGGAGAACATCTTCATCTTCCAGGTTCATAGGAGAACCCTGTGTAGGTAACGTTTTCTTAGGTAACACACACACACAAGTATTTGAAAAAGAAAAAAAAAATTGATAAATTGGATTTCATTAAAATTTAATACTTATCATCAAAATAAACTGTAGAAGGTCAAACGGGCAAGAAGGAAGTCTCTCCTTGGCATGATATCAATCTTTTATTCTGCTTCGGAGATCATTACACAGGACTATACATTTGCCAAAATTTACAAAGGTGAATACTTTGTGCAACTTTTTGCTATGAAATTATAATTCATTAAAATGATGTTAGCACGAAGTAAATTTTAAATACCCTTCATATTCAAAAGAACTTTTAGGAAACATAATGGCAGAGAAAATCTGATTTGTAATAGTATTGAAAATAGATAAAATTAATTAACCAGTATATGCAAATTCTATTTTTGGAATTTTTTGAATTAATGGAAATAGTCTTGCTCTTAGATAGGCTGCTTCAATCATTAAGTTTCTGTTTTATTCTGAGTTAAGTTATACATTTTATGTAAGCTCAAGAAATATTGTAATCATTTTTAAGAGTGGTGAGATAGATGACTTACTATTAAGTAGATATGGAAAAATAAACATTTCAGAATTAGTATAACAACCCTCGCGGGGGGATAAAAAAAAACTCATGAGGTGGGATTAGTTCTACTAGATGTTTAATCATAGTAATAACCTTTAGTTACAATAGTGTCACACTGGTGCATAAACATATATACCAATCAGCAAAACAGGATAGTAGTTCTAGCAATAGATTTGAGTACATGAAAATATTTGCTGCATGATATGAGACACAAGTAAAATCATTGTATAAAAAATGATTTAAATAATATATAGCATTTGAATAGCAAAATCTGCTTGGAGAAATACACATGTCAACCCAGAGTACACTAAAATGAACTCTAAATTAATATCTGCATTTTATTTATTTATCTATTTTTAACTTTAAGTTTAGGGTACAGGTGCACCTTTGTTATATAGGTAGATTGTGTGTTGGAGGGTTTATATATAGATTATTTCATCACCTAGATAATAAACATAGTACTTCATCGGTAGTTTTTTGATCCTCATCCTCCTCCTACCCTTCATCCTCAGTAGGCCCTGGTATCTGTTACTCTCTTGTGTTCATATGTACTTGATGTTTAGTTCCCACATGTAGGTGAGAACATGCAGTATTTGGTTTTCTGTTATTGCATTAGTTTGCATAGGATAATGGCCTCTAGCTCCATACACATTGATGCAAAGGACATGATCTCATTCTTTTTATGGCTGCATAATATTCCATAGTGTATATGTACCACATTTTCTTTATCCAGTCTACGGTTGATGGGCATTTGGGTTGATTCCATGTATTTGCTATTGTGAATATTGTCACAATGAATATATGCATGCACATGTATTTATGGTGGAATAATTTATATTCCTTTGGGATTGCTGGGTCAAATGGTAATTCTGTTTTAAATTCTTGCAGAAATTGTTAAACTGTTTTCACAATGGTTGAACTAACTTACACTCCCACCAACAGTATATAAGCATTCCCTTTTCTCTACAACCACACTAGCATTTGTTGTTTTTTGACTTGTTGTTTCTAACAGATTATACACAATAGCCATTCTGACTGGTGTGACATAATATCGCATTGTGGTTTTGATTTGCATTTCTTTGATGATTTGTGATATTGAGCATTTTTATATGCTTGTTGCCCATGCATTTGTCTTCTTTTGAAAAGTGTCTGTTATTGTTCTTTGCCCAATTTTTAATGGGATAGTTTGTTTTTGCTTATAAATTTGTTTAGTTTCTTTATAACTAAATTAAATCTTATAGATTCTGGATATTAGACCTTCATCAGATGCATAATTTGTAAATGTTTTCTCTCATTCTATAGGTTGACAGTCTACTCTGTTGATAATTTCTTTTTCCATGCAGAAGTTCTTTCATTTAGTTAGGTCCTACTTATCAATTTTTGGTTTTGTTGCAATTGCTTTTGGCCACTTTGTCATGAAATCTTTGCCTGGTCCTATGTCCAAAATGGTATTTCCTAGGTTATCTTCTAGGGTTTTATAGTTTTAGGAGTTATATTTAAGTCTTTAATTCACCTTGAGTTGATTTTTGTATACGGTGAAAGGAAGGGGTCCAGTTTCAATCTTTTGCATATGGCTAGCCAGTCATTCCAGCACCACTTATTGAACAGAGAGTGCTTTTCCTATTGCTTATTTTTGTTGACTTAATAAATGATTAGATGCCTGTAAGTGTATGACATTATTTCTGGGTTCTCTATTCTGTTCCTTTGGTTTATATGTCTGTTTTTGTACCAGTACTATGCTGTTTTGGTTGTTGTGGCCCTATAGTATAGTTTGATATCAGGTAATGTGATGCTTCTAGTTTTGTTCTTTTTGCTTAGAATTGCCTTGGCTATTTGAGCTCTTTTCTTGTTCCTTATGAATTTTAAATAGTTTTTTTCTAATTCTGTGAAGAATGTCATTGGTAGTTTGATAGGAATAGTATTGAATCTGTAAATTGCTTTGAGAGGTAGGCAATTTTAACAATATTGATTCTTCATACCAATGAGCATGGAATGTTTTTCCATTTGTTTGTGTCATCTCTGATTTCTTTAATCAGTGTTTCATAATTCTCCTTCCAGAGATCTTTCAGCTCTCCAGTTAGCTGTATTTTTCATTTGTGCATATTGAACCATCCTTGCATCCCAGGGAAAAAGACTACTTGATTGTGGTGGATTAGCTTTTTGATGTGCTGCTGGATTTAGTTTACAAGTATTTTTTTGGGGAGTTTTATATCCATGTTTATCAAGGATATTGGTCTGAAGTTTTTGTGTGTGTGTGTCTCTGCCAGGTTTTGGTATCAGAATGATGCTGGCCTTATAAAATGATTTAGGGAGGATTCCTTCCTCTTCAATTTTGTGGCAAAATTTCAGTACAAGTGGTACCAACCCTTCTTTATACATGTGGTAGAATTTAGCTGTGAAGCTGTCTATTCCTGTTTTTTTTTTTTTTTTTTTTTTTTTTTTTTTTTTTTTTTACTGTCAGGCTTTTATTACTGGTTCAATTTCAGAACTCATCATAGGCCTGTTCAAGGATTCAGTTTCTTCTTTGCTCAGTCTTGCCAGGTGGTATCTGTCCAGAAATTTATCCATTTCTTCTATGTTTTCTATTGTGTGCATAGCGGTGTTAATAATAGTCTCTGAGGGATTTTTGTATCTCTGTGGGATTGGTGTTAATGTTCCCTTGGTCATTTCTGTTTGTGTTTATTGGGATATTCTCTTTTTTCTTTATTAGTCTAGCTAATGGTCTATCTAACAATTTTTATTTTCAAAAAGCCATCTTCTGAATTTGTTGATTTTTTGTATGGATTTTTGTGTTTCAATTTCCTTCAGTTCAGCTCCAATTTTGGTTATTTCTTGTCTTCAGCTAGTTTTGGGATTGATTTGCTCTTGTTTCTCTAATTCCTCTAGTCGTGATATTAGGTTGTTAATATGAGATCTTTCTAAATTTTTCATGTGGATGTTTAGTGCTATAAGCTATCCTCTTTGCACTCCTTAACTGTTCCCAGAGCTTCTGGTATGCTATATCTTTGTCCTCATTAATTTCAAAGAATTTCTTGATTTCTGCCTTAATTTAATTATTTACCCAAAAGTCATTCAGGAGTAGGTTGTTTAATTTCCATGTAATTATATAGTTTAGAGTCATTTTCTTATTCTTGATTTCTAGTTTTGCTATGCCATGGTTCAAGAGCGTGGTTGGTATAATTTCAGTTTTTTTGAATTTGCTTAGGATTCTTTATGTCCAATTGTGTGGACAACTTTAGAGTATATGGCATATGCAGATGAGAAGAATGTATATTCTGTTGTTTTTGGGTGATGTGTTCTGTAGATATCTATTAGGTCGATTTGGTCAAGTGTCAAGTTCAAGTCCTGAATATCTGTGTTAGTTTTCTGCCTTAATCATCTATCTAATACTATCAGTGGGGTGTTGAAGTCTTCCACTATTATTGAATGGTTATAAGTGTCTTCATGAGTCTCTAAGAATTTGCTTTATGAATCTGTGTGCTTCTGGATTGGGTTCATATATATTTACAACAGTTATGTCTTCCTGTTGAATAAAGCCTTTTATCATTATTTAATGCCCTTTTTGGTGTTTTTTGATCTTTGCTGCTTTAAAGTGTGTTTTATCTTAAATTAGAAGAGCAACCCCTACTTTTTACTGTTTTCCACATGCTTGGTAAATTTTTATTCATGCCTTTACTTTTAGCCTATGAGTGTCATTGCTTGTAAGATGGGTCTCTTGAAGGCAGCATATCGTTGGGTCTTGCTTCTTTATCCATCTTGCTACTCTGTGACTTTTAATGGAGGTGTTTACCTCACTTACATTCAAGGTTAGTATCAATATGTGTGGATTTGTTCCTGTCATCATGTTCCCAGCTTGTTATTATGCAGACTTGTTTGTGTGATTGCTTTAGAGTGTCACTGTGTACTTCAGTGTGTTTTGTAGTGGCCAGTAAAGGTCTGTCACTTCTAAGTTTAGCATTCCCTTCCTTCAGGACCTTTTGTAAGGCAGGCCTGGTGGTAAGGAAGTCCCTTAATATTTGCTTATCTGAAAATGGTCTTATTTTCTCATTCACTTATGAAGCGTAGTATGGTGGCATATAAATTTGTGATCTGGAAATTATTTTCTCAAAGAATGCTGAATATAGCCCCCTATTCTCTTCTTGCTTCTAGGGTTTCTGGTGAATGGTATGATGTTAGATTGATGGAGTTCCTTTTGTATGTGACCTGCCCCTTCTCTCCAGCTGCCTTTAACATTTTTCTTTTATTTCAACGTTGGAGAATCTGATAACTATGTGTCTTGGGAATGGCCTTCTTTGTGTAGTATTTCACCAGGGTTCTCTGCATTTCCTTAATTTGAATGTTGGACTCTCCAGTGAGGATGGGGAAATATTGATGAAAAATAGCCTGAAATAAGTTTTCTATTTTGCTTGCTTTCTCTCCCTGCCTTTCAGGGATGCCAATGAGTTATACATTTTGTCTCTTTACTTAATCTTATATTACTTGGAAGTTTTGTTCACTCCTCGTAATTTTTTTCCTCTATTTTTGTCTGACTAAGTTTTTTTGAAGAGCAGGTCTTTGAGTACTAACATTCCCCAGCTTGGTTGATTCTGCTGTTAATACTTGTGATTGTATTCTTAAATTTTTAAAGTGAGTTTTTCAGCTCTATCAGCCTAGTTTTGTTCTTTCTTAAAATGATCATTTTGTCTTTTATGTCTTTTATTATTTTACTGTGTTCCTTAGAATCCTTGGATTGGATTTTGACTTTCTCCTGAATGTTGATGATCTTTGTTGTTTTTCATATTCTGAATTCCATTTCTGTCATTTCAGCCATGTCAGCCTCATTAAGAACCATGGCTTGGGGATTAGTGTAGTCATTTAGAAGGAATAAGACACTCTGGCTTTTTGAGTTGCCAGAGTTCTTGTACGAGTTCTTTCCCACCTGTGTGGGCTGATGTTCTTTCAGTCTCTGAAGTTGTTGTACTTTGGATGGCTTTATTGTTTTCATTTTTATTTTATATTTTATGTCCTTGGGGGTTTCATTGCAGTATATGGTGGGTTCAGTTGACTGGCTTTGTTTCTCATAGATTTATTGGTGGCAGGGGGAAAGACTCATCTCAGCATTCCTGGGCTGTGTAATCTAACTCTGAGGGGCTGGTATCAGGCCCTAGCTTTATCCTCTGGCCCCCTGAGGTTGGGAAACTGCACTGGAGAGGCAAAGGTGTTTCCCTGACCACAAGCCTGAAAGGTGGTGATAGCTGAAGTGTTTATTCAGGCAGTGGCTGTGGTATCCATGCTCATTTGATTGTGTCAGCAGCAGCTGCAGCAGGGCAGTGTATGCTTGTCTTCTAGGGGAGGGAGCTGGTGGGCCTGGAGCTGCTGGCCTCTGTATGGGCATTGGAAGCAGTTGTAGTGGCAGTGTGGGGGAGAGAGTTCCACTGGGCTGGTGTGCATATTCACACCATGGCTCTGTTGATGCTGGGGCAGTGCACTGATGGGCATGTGGCTGGCTACCTCCATGCCTGCATTCATGCTGAAAGCAATAGCAGTGCAGGGTGGGAGGTGTGGCCACTGTTGTCCATGTGCACGTTCATGCTGGCAATGGTGGAACTGTAGTAGAAGGCTGTGGGTGTGCTCATGCTGGTCACAATGGCACAGTTGGTTGCACATGCACCCACATGCCAGCAGGGGAGGGGTGGTTAGGTCTGCCTACGAACACACGTGCCAGCAAAGTAGTGGGGGGTTGACCTTGGGTATGTGCCAGCAAAGAGGCACAGAGGAGGCCACATTGTGAGGAGAGTGCAGGTGGGCTGGTGTGTGTCAATGGTGGTCATTCTGCTGGAGTTCTCCTATGGTCAAGCATGGTCTGCCAGCACAAGAACTATGATGTGGGCTCCCAGGGGGCACCCTGATTGGGCATCCGAGGTTTCACTGCAGGCAGTGACAGCCAGGCTGGGGTCCTGGAAAAGGCCAGCAGACAGAAGGGTGCTCAGGTTGGACTGGCCCCATCTCATGGGTAAGATCTCTCTGCTGGGTTTCTGGTCCAACAGTTCCCTTAAGGCTAGAGTCTCGCAGGGGAGCAAGGTGAGCCTTGGAAAATGGACATCCCTGGCCATACTCTCCTGTAGATGTTTCTGCACCAAACCCTCTAGACTCTGCACAGGAAGAAGTCCTGCCCCTGTGACCTCTCCAAGCAGTTTTCCCTACCAGCTCAATTGTCCATGGAGGTCATGTGTTATCTTGCTGCCAGGATTCTAGAGGTCTGTGGTGAGCACGAGTTGCTCCTTACCTGCTCAATTCACTCCTTCCTAAGGAGTCACTGGGGGCCAAGAATGAGTCTCAGTAGGCAGTAGCCCTGTGCATGTTTCCCAGCTTCCTCCTCTTTAGCCTGGTATCTATATCTTCCTTCCATCTATTCACAATGCTTTTCTTCTGAAGATCTGCTTGGAGTGCGCCAATCTTCTGGTGTCTTAGTCCCTCACTGGCAGATGTTCCTCCTAGCTCTGTCTAGATGGACATCTTTCCATGGCCCAAATTTTAAAAATTAAAAATATGTATATATACAAGTACTGGAAAAACTATGGATGAAATAACTTATACCTGTAGTTTTGAGAAAGTCTTTCTAACTATGATAAAAAATGTACATGGAATTAATATTGATAAATTCAGTTACCTACAAACAAAATTACATGGGAAAACACAAGACACATAATTAAAAAAATAAAATACAAACAAGAATAAAACATTGACTAAAAAAAAAACCTACAAATAAAAATCCTACAAATAATCCTACTAATTAAGGGTGTTTAGTCTTTTGGCTTCCCTGGGCCACATTGGAAGAAGAATTGTCTCAGGCAACACATAAAATATACTAACGCGAACAATAGCTGATGCGTTAAAAAGTAATAAAAAGAATTGCGAAAAGAAATCTCATAATGTTTTAAGAGAGTTTATAAATTTGTATTGGGCCACATTCAAATCTGTCCTAGGCCACATGTGGCCCATGGGCTATGGGTTGGACAAGCTTGGACTAATTCCACAAGCATGTTTAAGAGTCACAAAAATTGGTAAAACATTAGATAATTGAAAAAATACTCAAGAGTATATACATACACATGTATTTTTTTTCAATTGCACATAGTATGTGCTGAGCCATAGCAATAAGGAAAATAATGTTAAAACTCCCTTTTTTGAAAAATATCAATAAAATTGACAAATGCCTTCCTCATTGATCAAATTTCAGTAAGTTTACAAGAATTGAAATTATACAGAATATGTTTTCTAATGACAACCCAATTAAGTTGAAACTGATACCATAACCCATCAAAGAAACCCCAGATACTTAGAGGTTATTATAACATCATTCTAAATAGGACAAGAAGAAACCACAATGAAATTAGACAATATTTTCTGGGGAATGATAAGACTATGAAACAAAACAGAACTTGTGGGATACAGCTAAAACTGTTCTTAGAAAGATATTTGTAATTTTAAATACTTACAACATAAGAAAAATGAATATAAATGACCTGAGAGTTCATGTCAAAAAGCTAGGAAAAAAAATAAAGTAAACCAACTGTTAAGTAGAAGAAAAAAATTCAGATTAGAAAAAATACCAGTAAAAAAGTGAATGGAGTCAAATAATGGAGAAAATTCACAAAGCCAAAAAGTGGTTTTTTAAAAAGATGTTTTTAGAATGGATAAACCTTTGCTAAACAGACCAAGAAAATAAAGAGAATACAGTTTATGAATATTAGGAAAGAAAGAAGGTTAATAAATACTCATACTGCAAACATTAAAATGTTAATAAGACAATATCATAGACAATTTTATATCTGCAAATCTGAGAATTTAGAGCAAAGGAAATTCCTTCAAAGACACAAAACTATAAAACTTTAGAAGAAATAGATACCCTGAATTGCCCTGTAGCTGTTAAATGTGTTTGGTTTATAGTTAAAAATTTCCTTAATTAAAGAGAATTCTAGAGCTGGTGAATTTTACTAGATATTTTAAAAAGAAATAACAGAAATACTAGGCAAAGTATTTTTGAAAACAGATGAGGAGAAAACACTTCCTTACTCAATTTGTGAGGTTAGCATTGCACTGATACTGTTTACGCTGATGCAGTTTATTGTATAAAATTATACTTCAATAAAATTGATACAAAAAGTATAATTAGAATATATATTAATACACACTTTATTTAAATATTTATATAATAAAAATTCACCTAGTCCAAGGGGGAAAAAAGGTGGCTCTCAACTATTCCTTGCACCAAAATTCTCCTCTTCTCACATCCAACATCACAACCCCAACAAATCATCTATCATTATTTCTTGTGAAGTCTGAATTTTTTCATGGAACTTATAGAATTGAACCTCCAACATGGTGGATGCTACAATCAGGTGACAGCTTCCTTGAAATGATTTTTAAATTCTGGCTTGGAGTCAGAAGTTTCTAAAATAAAAGGATTCTTTCTGGTAAAAATATTGCACTTTGCGTGCAAATGTATCACTTGTTAGTACTTTAAAATATTATCACATATCCATGTGAGTTATTATCTTAGACTTTTTAGAAATAAAACATAAAAAGCTATGTTTTTATTGTCAATGGTTTAGAAAGAACTCCTTGGATGGGTGCAAGATAGGATGCCCTTCTTCAGGGATTCCGGAGAGATGTTTAGTCACTTAGCCCGTCAGCACTGGCATCACTTAGGAGCAGAAGCTCAGGTCTCAGTCCTGACTTAATGAATAAAAATCCAATTTAAAAAAAAATCCAGGTAAGTAATGTACAATAATTTTGAAAAGCACAGATTTAGTTCACCAGGGTAGAAAGAAAATGACAGAAAGGAGAAAACCTAACTTCTGAGTGTTCTCAGTTGCCAAGGCCTGTTATTTACCTTTCACATTGACTATCCTCTCCATTTCAGTTCTTCTTTACAAGACAGCCTATACTCATTTTTGCCAGAAATCTTGCAATACTTTCTTAACTGGTCATGCTTTTCCATCTTTCCCACCTCTTGGATTTAAAAATCAACCAATTTTAACTTAGCCTGTCTAGCAATAGGGAATGTGTAAAGGGGGGTTGTATTTGATTTACTTTAAAAAATTTTAGAGGCTTGAAATGTGTCAATTATTGTTAAGGGAAAAATAAAAATTAATTGATCAAGAAGAGACCTAGTGTTTCTGAATGCTATAAATGACATATATTCATGATAAAAATAAACATGTTATTTCAGGGATGAAGTATAGAAATGAAGGAAAATTATAGCAGCTGTAGGAAAGATTAATGAAATCCAAGTTATAACAATACAAATAATGAGATAGGCCTTTTAGTAAAAAGGAAATCTCAGGAAAAATATATAAAAAAGAAAAGAAAATGTTAATAATATCCAAAGGGGTTTTCAAAGCAATAAATAAGGATTATGTGTATACTAATTAATGAGAAGATAATGAAATCCACAAAGACTTTGAAATGACTAGAATATTGACCTGCTTTCTAAAATCTTCTTTAACAACAAGCAAAAACAAACAAACAAACAAAAGACAAGGTAGGAAGTTGGAGCTGAAGCAATTACCTCGTAATAAAGATCTTGTTAAACACATGGAGGAGAGGATCGTTTTAAAAATCCAGCATTTTGCTTTTCTACCATGCAATTCAGAATGCTAAGGAATAAAAATGTATACATTGATTTTGTGCCACAATTTTAAGACAGAATAGGGAGACATAATCTATTCAGTGAGGTTGCTTCCCAATGACAAATGCAGCTTTGTTTATTTTCACAGGTAACTTGAGACTATAAAAGAGAAAAGCTATGAGCAAACAAGGCTCTGTTTTCTTAAAAGGAGAGCACTAGTCATCTCAACTCTTAGTAAAATACGAAGACAAATCCTAAGATAAACACTGGAAGACATCTAGAGGATAAATGAATTATGAAAAGCAAGCAGTAGGATTTTACAAAGAAAAAATCATGCCAGGCAAATTTAATTGCTTTTTTTTTTCCTTGTGGATCAAGTTATGAGATTAATAGATGAAAGCAGCAATAGATGTGGTATATCTTGATTTCAGCAAAGCAAAAGGATAGCATGTCTTATAAAATTTTACTCAAAGTATAAGTTTAAATTAGCTTGGATATGAACACTTTTACATAGACTAAAAATTGGCTGAAGTATCAAGTAAAAGGGCTCATAATAAATGACAATTATTCTAGAAGGGAGGGGGTACCTAGAGGACCACTATAAGGGCTAGTGGTAGGTCCAGTTATTTTAAACAGTCTCGTTAATGATGGCATTGAGGAAGTAAACAGCATGCTAGTTAAATTCACAGTCCTTGCTAAGTTGGGAAATATTGCATACATACCCAAGGTGGAGAAGCAATAATAAGCCCTGAGGAGGTTCAGTGTATGTTCAAAACCTCATTTTGACTCATCCAAATTGAAAATCCACTGAGGAAAACATCCTAGGCTACATATGATCTCAAGAGAAAGATGTCCCCCAAAAGGGTAGTACGAAATGATACCTATTTAAGAAGCGACCAAATTTCAGAGGCCTCGTCCTTTTAGCCTAGATAGCACAAACCCCAGCTGGTGTGAAAATGCATTATCTAAATCACTTATATTGTTATGCTTAAAATAATGTTTAGTATGAATACAGAGATTTGTTTTGGGCATCTCATTTCTAGGAAAAGGTTAATGAAAAATAAAAGTGTTCGAGAAAACAGTACAAAGATATTGATAAAGGGTTAGGCATGAAAATCCCCATTAGGATGGTTTATTTAACATGACATGTCTTTTGAAATAAGCTTCATTTGTTGATAAAACTTCATTATTTTCCAATTGATGAATTTCATGTGTAGTAATACCCTTTAAGCAAATATTAAGAGATCTATGACTGAAGTGGATAAATGAAATTATTACTTATAATTGCAAAAAAATTAGAAATAATATAAAAATAAATGACATTGCAACAATAGAAAGAATAATTTTGCAACCATAGGTAATATTTTCAAAGCATTTCTACAACATTGAATGAAAATAAAGACACCAATAAATAGGATGCAAAATTGTACATATGGTATATTCCTCATTTTGTAACAGTATGTAAAAAAACATAAAGGGAGATTCACCAAGGTTTTAAAAAACTGGTTACCTCCAGGTAGTTGTCAATAATTACTGGGCATTTTTTGTTTATTTTTATATTTCTCTGAAATTTTCAAAGGCTATATTACTTTATTACTGTATTATTTTAATGGGTAAAATTTTATAAATCAATCATTGTAAAAGGTATGAATGTAAACGATTGGATGTAGACATGTAAAAAAAGAAAAAAAGAGGAAGTCAACAAGGATCATGCATTAGGTTAGTCAAGGAAGCTAGTCATAGAAACCGCTCTCTCATGGTTATTTTTAAACCAGACTTAAAGGCTAGAATGGAACTACAGATGTACTAAGAGTCCATTATGTAAGACCATTTGATGGCATGCAACAACATGCAGACACGTACTTTTAGTGTTCTGAATTTACTTACTGGGAACAATAACTTTATAATTTTAAAAAATATGAAAACTGATTGTCCTTTTGAACTACCATAACAAATTCTAAATTTCCTCCAAATCATGGACCTCATTTTTTTTCCCCTAAGTACACAACAGTGTTTCCATGCTTGCTACTTAAAATACATGAGTATTTCTGAAATTAAAGAGTTTATGGCCAAATATATCAAAGCATTCTTTCTTAATGTTGTAAGCTATGAAGATTAAAAATAAAAGTAAGATGTTTAAAATTTTTCAGTGTTCCAAACCAAACATAAGCTTAAAGTTTAAATTAGTTTTCTGTTAATACAGAGAATGCCTACCTAACCTATTTTATTTTATACAAGTTGATTTATCTTTCAAAGGTGAGATATTGCAATGACTGGTATAAAGGCAGTACATTTAAATGTGCAGAACACATTACCTATAGGTAAATTTAAAATTTGGGTCTGGAGATCAAAAGTTCTTTGTACTTTATCATCCTTTCTTTATCAAGAGATACAAAACCGTGCTGTGCATTTACTATAAAGTGAGAGATGTTCATCCTGTTTTTAGCAAAAGGCATCTTGATCATTAATTCCTGCAGTTTGTCCACATCTCTTATAAGAATGTCAGCAGGAACTTTACTGTTTCTAGAATAATGGCATAGGCATAGGAAATAGAAATATTACAACTCCTAATCTGCATGTGGTAATCATTTTTGAAATACAACAGTTAAATACTTACATTGTGCTTTCATTGCAATCTTCACTGTATCATATCATAAGTATATCTGCAGGAGTGTATTCACTTTTCAAAAAAACACAACTAGTTTTAGTAAAAATAAAGGAAATAGATGATTTGTTTTCTTTTTAAACATATTATTACAAATGGACAACTTATAATTTTGATTTATTTTCTTATGTTAGGAGCTATGGAGGATACAAAATAGATTTTTCTCATATTTAACCTATATATTAATAGATTTAACAGTCTTAGCCCCAAATATCCTGAAACTATTGTTTATGCCTTTTGTAGATTTCTCCAGATTTTTAGTATTTTACTATCACGATCTAGGACTTACCTACTTTGGTTTCATTTAATTAACAACTAATAGCATAAAGGCACTTGATCAATTTTTTAATTACAGAGATCAGATCGTTTTAGGAAACTTCCAGTGTTCTCTTGCCATAATGGCTCTCTTAAGGCCTCCTGAAATTACTTGCTCATTAGCTTATTTGATGTGTTATTATAGAAACTATCCATTTAGGCCTACAAAGACTTTTTCTTTTACATTTCTGATTACTCAGTTTACGTACATAGACTTTAAAATAAATTAGTTTTACCTCTGGCAATGTTTGATGTTTTGATACAAACCATAAATAATTTTATGTCAGAGCATCTTAATTGCATTTCCAAAATTCTACTTATTTACTACAATGCAAGATTATTGTAATCCTGGAACTCATTTTAATAAAAACAGAAAATGACATTTTTTAAATGATTGTTCATCATGTAAGAAAAGTAATTTAGAAAAATACAATAGCATTAAATGCTGAACGGCTAAATTCAGCTTCGTTTTCTTAAAAATTAAAACTACAAGTAAATGAAGTAAATAAAATCATTCATATTTTTAGCCACATAACAAATGGAACTATCTAGTAGAATTATGCTTTATACATTAGACTAAAGGTTAGGATGGAAATAAATATCACTTTTAGCTTCCATTAATAACTATCAATGATAATTTTTAAATATACATGAAAATGCTAATATTAGTATACACACACACTTACACACAGGTATTTATGCACTTATTTATTATAAAGAATGACCAATACTTAAATTCCAGATTGATGTCTGATAACTTATTCCAATGGAACACATTGTTTCTTTTCTTAAAGCAGAAAGCTTTTCTTAGACTGCATTTCCAGTTGGATGTTTTATATAGACGTGGTAATGGAATGCATAATGAATAACTTCTATAGTCTGCTATTCCCTAAACTCTTCTCATATTTTTTTGTAGTGAGTAATGCCATACTTTGAACAAATTTTAGCATTTTAATTTAACACCACCTTTTGTTTCTTTAGTGCCAGCTCATTAACAAATTATATAATTTTGACCCACACCACATTTTTCTGAGTTAAACCCTTAATATATACACACCACCAATTATAATAACAATTTTTTTTCTTTTACAGTGAAGTTGCTTTAGTAGAATGCCCTCTGCAGGGTAAGTAGAATCAACCAACTATAATTGGCAGACAAACAACTTGTTCTAAGGCCTTGGAATAATATAATTGTTTTGGTAATTATCCTTAGTACTTTTACTAATGCTTAGTGAGCATTTACTATCATCCAGAAATTGTCATAACTGTTTAAGATGCTTTATCTCATTAAATTCTCACAGTAATATGTGAAGCAATTGCTGTAATTGTCTTCAATTGTAAAATTAAAGAGAAGAGTAAATAGGATCAAATAAATGGTCATTTGTCATCATTGATTATGGTCACTTGGAGAATATTTTGTAGACTAAGATTTTAGAAAACCTCATAGTATTTACTGCTAGGATATTCTGACTTGTAATCTGATGATCTATACTAGAATTTCTTCAGAATAAAGGTGCTAAATTAGATGATCATGACATACCCTTCCATAATGAATCACGAGTTTTGGAAGTTTAATAAAGGTATATCTCATTTGTATCTTCATTGTACTAAAGCTGTAATCAGAGAAAGGTCAAAGACATCAATAGTATAAAAGGATTTGTACACACATAATTATTCACTAAGGTACATGCCCCCAAAAAACAGACTAAAGGAAAAATTAACAATTAAATAAGCAACTTTATTTCTTTACAATCAGAACAATAATTAAAATTATCTAAAATTTGTGATGAAATGAAGTTATTTCCCTAATGAAATAATAATTTCTAGTCATTTCAAAATCCACTTAAAATTATCTTCCACTGTCACAACATTTAAATACTTATACACTGCTATGGACAGTTTTTCCTGCATTATAAATGATAGCATTTATTGTAACTCTATTTAACTGAATGCATTAAAAATCTATTTAATATGATACAAAATAAAGAATTCTTTGGAAAACTATGATCCCCAAATAATTTGCTTGTCATTATTTAAAATAGTTGTTGATAGTCCATACAAGTTATTTCTCTACTTTTTAAGCAGGACAATGTTTGCTTTAATCTAAATAGCTTTAGATTCAATTTGATTACTGTCTCTGCATACTACAATGTCAACTATGAAACTAATATTTATTTGTAAATATATGAAATTGAGGATATTTTACATTTATAAAATACTATTATTTAATATGCCATACATGTTAAAGTTTTATTAATTTTCTCAGTGCTATCGTGACTGCCACACTTTGCGCTGAGCTGGGATCTAATCTAGAATCATACTTTGCAATTACTTTTTGTGTCTCTTTATTCTTCTTCCATCTGGAACAGTTTATAACATCAACATTTTTGAAAAGTACAGGCAATTTTTTTCACGTTCCTCAATTTTGATTTTTCCTCATGAGGAGTTCAAATTATCTATTTTTGGCAAGAATGCTCCTTCCGTGACGTGATGTCCTTCTTAGCATATCCTATCAGGGGGTATCTGATGTCAGTTGGCAATATTCTTTGTCATGTTTACCTTTATCAGTTGGAACATAGGCTATGGGAGACACAGATAAAGAACATAGAAAGAAACGACCTCAGAATGTTCCGGTGGCGCAAAGCCACTCACTTGCCTGAAACAATTCCCACATCAGAAGGTGTCTTTATCACTGCAGCCTAGCTTTACTATAACTATGCTAAATGAAAAGTCATGCCAGAGAGAAGCTATACTGGTTGGAGAACCTCTTTTTTTTTTTTTTCACTCTGTCACCCAGGCTGGAGTGCAGTGGCACAATCTCGGCTCACTGCAGCCTCTGCTTCCCAGGTTCAAGCAATTCTTGTGCTTCAGCCTCCCAAGAAGCTGGGATTACAGGCGCGCACCCCCAGGCCTAGCTAATTTTTTTTTTTCTTGTATTTTTAGTAGAGACGCTGTTTCACCATGTTGGTCAGGCCGGTGTCAAACTCCTGACCTCGTGATCCACCCACCTCAGCCTCCTAAAGTGCTGGGATTACAGGTGTGAGCCACCACATCCAGCCCTGAGAACCTGTTAAAAAAAAAAATCCCAAAACTTTATACCATAAAATTTCTCATTTTTAATGCAACATTCATAAAGATGTGGTAAATGTACCAGGTTGTGCAACTATAAGCACTGTCTAGTTTTGAATATTTTATTACTCCAAAAATATATCTTGTGCACATTTACACTCATTCCATTTTTCTACTACCAGCCACAGACAATTGCTAATCCAGTTTTTGTCTCTATTTATTTGCTTTCTCTAGGCTTTTAATATAAATGGAATAATTAAATATATGGTCTTTTGTATCTGGCTTCATTTACTTAATATAATGTCAGGGATTCATTCATATTGTAGCATGCATTTTTAAAAATATTTTTGAGTGATATTTTTTATATGGATATACCATATTGTGTTTGTTTATTCACCAGTTGAAGGCCACTCAGATTTATTTCTACTTTTATGCCTATTATGAATAATGCTGCTCTGAACATTCAAATGCATGTTTTTGTGTGGACATGCGTTTTCATCAGTCTTGTGTAGAAACTTAAGAGTTGAATTGTGACGTTATGTGGTAAATTTGTATTTAGCATTTTAAGAGCTACAAACTCTTCCAAAGTGCCTATATCATCTTACATCTCTACCAACAAGCTATGAATGTTTCAATTTGTCCACATTCTTACCAGTATTTGTTATTATCTATCTTTTAAATTTCAGCCATTCTAATGTGTGCAAGGTGATATCTCAGTGTGGTTGTAGTTGCATTTACCTAATGACTAATTATATTGAGCACCTTTTCATGTGCTTATGGACATTCATATATTTCCTTTACTAGAATGAGTATTCTTGATGCATTCTGGATGCAAGTGCTTTATCAGTCACATAATTTGCAAAGATTTTATTAGCCTGATTTGCAAACCTTTTTTGTCTCAGTCTGTAGCTTTTCACCTTCTTAATGGTGCCTTTAAAACGAAATAGTTTTTAATTTTGAGGAAACTAATTTATTATTATTTTTGGCTTGCTTTGTGTTTAGTTTGCTCTTGTTTATCTAATGTTTTAAGATAAAAAACATGTTATTGCTTAGAGATTTTCTTTTCTAATATAGGCATTTAAAGGTATTTATTTATTTTTTTAAATAAGCTGCTTTAGCATAAGTTTGCAAAAGTTTTGGTTTGTGTTTCTCTCTTCAGTCAGTTAAAATATTTCTGATTTTCATTTATAAATTTTGTTTTGACTCATAGGTCATTTAGAAATGTGTTGTTTAATAACTATTCACAAATGTCCTAATTTTCTTTCTGCCACTGATTTTTAATTTACTTCAGTTGTGGTCAGAGAAACTCACTTTGTATTATTTCAATTCTTTTATATTTATTGAAACTCGTTTTATGATGTAAGCGTTGTTTATCCTGGAGAATATCTCATGTGTTCTTAAGAAATGAGTATTCTCTTACTGTTGAGTGGAATATTCTAAAAATGTCATTAGCTCAACATGGTTGACAGTATTGAGTCTGCTACATATTTTTATAGTGAAGCTATTATTGAAAGTGAGATATCATCCCATTTGACCCAGCAATCCCATTACTGGGTATACACCCAAAGGATTATAAATCATTCTGCTATGGAGACACATGCACATGTATGTTTACTGCAGCATGTTCACAATAGCAAAGACTTGGAACCAAGCCAAATGCCCATCAGTGATAGACGATAAAGAAAACGTGGCACATATACACCATGGAATACTATGCAGCCATAAAAAAGGATGAGTTCATGTCCTTCGCAGGTACATGGATGAAGCTGGAAACCATCATTCTCAGCAAAGTAACACAAGAACAGAAAACCAAACACTGCATGTTCTCACTCATAAGTGGGGGTTGAACAATGAAAACACATGGACACAAGGAGGGGAACATCACACACTGGGGCCTGTCAGGGGGTGAGGGGTTAAGGGAGGGATAACATTAGGAGAAATCCCTAATGTAGATGACAGATTGTTGGGTACAGCTAACCACCATGGCACATGTATGCCTATGTAACAAATCTGCGCGTTCTACACATGTATCCCAGAACTTGAAGTATAATTTAAAAAATTTTAAAAAAGAAAGTGAAGTATTATCTTCAGGTATTATTGTGGAAATTATCTATTTCTTCCCTTAATACTGTCAGTTTGTGCTTTGTATATTTTTAAGGGCTCTGGTACATTTCTGTTTATAGTTACATCTTCCTAATGAATTGATACTTTCCTTATATATATCTCTCTTTGTTTCTAGTAACATTTTTGTTTTAAAGTTCCTTTTGTCTGTGGCTGCTGCCTGATAATCTTCCTTTTGATTTATGTTTAATAGTCACGTGACTTTTAACTGACAAATTGCACCACTTTCTTCCATTAACAAGAGTAGATTCAATCAAAAGAGATAATCATAGTGAACTTATATTTTCATGTACTTGAATAGTTACTGGAGCCTATTGATTGACAGGGCAAAAATACAAATAAAAATGGCCTATAAAATTCAAGAATATTATGTTGGGAGGCCAAGATGGGCGGATCACTTGATGTCAGGAGTTCAGGACCAGCCTGGCCCACATGGTAAAACTCTGTTTCTACTAAAAATACAATAATTAGCAGGGTGTAGTGGCAGGAGCCTGTAAGCTCAGCTACTCAGGAGGCTGAGGAAGGAGAATCGCTTGAACCTGGGAGGTGGAGGTTGCAGTAAGCTGAGATCACGCCACTGTACTCCACCCTGGGTGACACAGCAAGACTCTGTTACAAAAAGAAATCAAAAATATTTTAAATTTTCCATTACTGGCCAGGCACGTTGGCTCATGCCTGTAATCCCAGCACTTTGGGAGGCGGAGGCAGATCACAAGGTCAGGAGTTTGAGACCAACCTGACCAGCATGGTAAAACGCTGTTTCTACTAAAAATACAAAAATTAGCTGGGCATGGTGGTGTACAACTGTAGTCCCAGCTACTTGGGAGGCTGAGGCAGGATAATTGCTTGAACCTGGCAGGCTGAGGTTGCAGTGAGCGGAGATCATGCCACTGCACTCCAGCCTGGGCGACACAGCAAGACTCCGTCTCAAAAAAAAAAAGAAATCCATTATTTCATTAATGTAGGCCCTTAGAGGTCATTGAAAATAGCAACGAGTAGAAAAGTATAAAAGGTGAAAAATCATCATTAGTCTTTTACTATTAATATTATGATATATCTATTTCTAGTTATTTTATGCCATTCTACTTTTTACATAGCAGTATTTCACTTTGCAGTTCATATAAAATTGTCATTATAAACAATTCTGCCAGAAATTTTTCAATTATATAAACTTTGTACATATTATTTATTGATAAGATATTTTATTATGTGTAATATTTCAGCTTGCAACCTGGAATATGTAACTATAACTCTGTAAGTAGAGTTTTCATTTATTCAATGTTTATTTTCCACATAATAAGAAAAATTGTTGGGGCATAAATGTTGTATTTATTTATTTTTTCATTAGAGGCCAGGTCTTACTGTATTGCCCAGGCTGCCCTGCTCTTGAACTCCTGGCCTCAAGCCTTGTCCTCCCAAAGTTCTGGGATTACAGGGATGAGCCATGGTATATATGGTTCTATATATTTAGTCTTTTCTAAAATTCCTTGTATCAGAATTCATGGTTCTTCAGTTTATTTCTCTACAATATATACTACAGCTTGATAGTACTCAAAATTTAGAAAGTTAGGATCAATAAGTCAACTTTTCAGCCTGTATATAAAATATTTTATATTTTAAAATATATGCAGGCTACCCTGGGAGGTGATTCTGCAGATAGGCAGGAGTCAAAACACATGATTCAATAATTTATCCTGAAATACATAAAACTATTGACAAATAAAATATGCATTGTGAATCTTAAAATGCATTGTCATTAAAAATTAATTACTTTGGCTTTAAAATTCTGTACTAAGTCTCTTTTAGATAAACCTTTTAACAGAACACGTGTTTACAAGTTCACATGTGAGTTTAAATACAAGTAAATGATAGCGTGGGTGATTTGTTTCCCCTTCTTGGGAAGTCTGTTTAGACCTCTAATACCATTTGACATGTGATATTAGAAGAGTGAAAATGTTTTTAATATTTATGAGTGACAATCTTTTTGGATATTAATATACTCTCCATGTAATGCTCATTAGAAGATGTATATTATTTCATTCATGATTTCAAATATTATGTTTATGTATTACTTCCCTGAATTAAAATAATGCAAGAAAGAAGTAATAGAAAAAAGAATAAGCAGAATTTTCAAATAAAATGCTGAATCAGACAAAATATCACCGGAATATAGCATGCCATGAAAGATTTACAGAAATATACTTCCCCCCCCCCCAGTGTAAAAGTCTAACACTCACACTTACATATGCGATTATTAATGCTGGGTGCCTCATAATAGAAATATTACAAAGTGATTACTGAGAAAATATTGTGAAGATGAAGAGTATGATTGAAAAATAAGTGAGTAATGTCTCTAAACAGTAAGAAAAATTAAAATCATATGATTTTAGTTTAATTGGGACATTTTAAAAGGTCAGATGATACAACAAATAGTTGAATAATCATCTAAGGGGCTCACCAATTACTCATCAAAAGTTGTGCATTTATCACTAAGGAAGTCATTTAATAAAAAATCATCACCAAGCTGAGGAATACTTCTCACTACTGCGCTGTCTACTTAGATGTCTTTCACAGGTTTAAAGTAAATACTTACACTAGCAATATTTGCTATTATTACTGGGAGAAGCAATTTTCTTTGAAAACTGGTAAACTTGTAGTGCTTATCTGCTATTATCTCTCTTCTTCCGCATGACAGTAGTACTCTTTTTCCCTTTTGCAGTGAAGCAGGATCATCTAAGTATGTCAGGGCAATGGGATGTGATAGGGAGTGATGTGTGTGCTGCAGAACTGGAACATGTATTTTTTGGTTCCAGACTTGCTTGTTTCTGTTGCAGCAATTAGGAAAGCCTAGGTTGAGATGGAAGTGACACCACAGCAAAGCAGCCTGCCTCTGAGCACACAGAGGACACGTGCCTGAAAGAAGTTCCTGGGCCTCAACGGATTTTCTTTTAAAATGAAATAAATTTAATTGTGCCATGTCACTGAAATAGTAATTATGCTAATTACTTTAGCATAACTTTCACCTCAACAGATTGATTTTAAAAATTTGTGAAATATCTCAAGTTATTTCATCTGAAAAACCTGATTGCCAGACAATAGTGAAACTTGAAAGGATTTGAGACTTAGCTGAAGTTGCTCTCAGGAAAATGCAATCTTTCTGAAGTTCTGTGTTGTTAATCATTAGAATTTTACCAATTTGTTGCTCTGTATTTGTTTTATATTTTACATAAAAATAATTATCTAAATAACAAATGATTGGATAAAATTGACGTTCTGTGAAAACATGTCATGTTGATTACTGCCTGCCCACAATTCAGTTCTCCAGGCTTAAAGTGTTTACTTTTTGCTATTCTCAGAAAAAATATCACAGTAGCCAGGAAAAGAATAGACATAGAGAAGATTATTCCCAAATAGTAGAAAGAAAAAAAAGAAAAGATGAAATGAGAAGAAACAAGCTTCTGAAACACTTTAAATAAGGCAAGAGATGAAAGAATAAATGAAGAGATAGTTTTAAAAAAGCTTATAAGTGTAACACATTTATAATATGGAAAAAAAATTCACCAAACCACCTTTGCAAAAGTTATTATAGTGAGAGAAGTCTAGCATGGCTGACTCCATCTTGCTTCCAGCCTCACAGGTTGGCTGTCTTTCACTCATTACTGGGCATAAGCCAAGCTAACCATAAGGGGAATTTAGTTTATAGCTTAAGCTTTTGAAGCAAGAATGATAATAGTCACTCCCTAAAACTGATTCCCTCTTTGTTCAGGTGCTGAAATCTCCTTTGCAAAGCTAATGAAAGGCCACAAGATTAGAATCATGGTAGGGGCCTGAATTCTGCTAAGATATAGGCATAGTTTCTATAATCTCTTACTATTCAGGAGTCATGTGGCCAGAAGTCACAAGATTTATGACTTCCCCAACTGCTCCATAGAAAATATCACCACTGTAGCAACTAAGATTGCCCTTTTGAGATGTTTTTCAGACTTTTTTTTTTCCAGACAGAGTCTCACTCTGTTCCCCAGGCTGGAGTGCAGTGTTGTGATAATGGCTTACTGCAGCCTTAGTCTCCCTGGGCTCAGGCGATTCTCCCACCTCAGCCCCCCAAGTAGCTGGGACTACAAGAGTGTGACACAATGCTTGACTAATTTTGGTACTTTCTGTAGAGACAGGGTTTTGCCATGTTGCCTCGTCTAGTCTTGAACTCCTGAGCTCCAGTAATCCACATGCCTCAGCCTTCCAAAGTGCTGGGATTACAGGTACGAGCCACCGTGCCTGGACCTGACTTTCACACTCTGGCAACCAACTGATTCCACCCAGACTCAGGAGCCAAGAGTCAGCTGGTCTTGTGGTGCCCCACTCACAGGCAGACTCAGTGTATGAGGATCATTTTTCATACCTCTATGATTGCATTCTGAAACAATCAGCAGCACCCATTCCCTAGTCTCCTGCCTACCAAACTATCCTTGGAAATCCCTCACCGCTGAGCCTTCAAGGAGACTGATTTCAGTAATAACCCTGTTTACCATGTGCCTAGTCTAGAATTAATTAAATCTTTCTTTACTGCAATATAGCAATCTCAGTGAATTGGTTTAGTCTATGCAGTCTGCTTGGGGATTACAATGGCAAAAATAAATCTAAACTTTTTAGTAATCACAATTTATATAAATAGTTTAAATTTTTGGTTGTTTTAGATGGTTTTCTCAGAAGCAGACCCCCCAGACGAGGATTTGTGGGCAGTAATTTGAGAGCTGATTCCAGAAAGGAATGGAGTGAGAGCTGAAACACTGGGCAATTGAGGTTCCATCCAAGTGGGGCTCTCTAGGATAGTTAGTAGAGTCACTGGAAGAATTGCTCCAGGGTGAGGGAGCTATCATGTCTATTCAACAACTTTTATTCCTCATTGTCTCAGGACTGCTGTTGGGGCCATTAGTTCTGTAGTACTTTCTGTCTGTCCCCCAACATCTTCCTGCCACCAGAGGAAGTCATCAGATAGAGTCACCATTTTTTTCTATTTAGGAAGTATCAACATTACCAGACATAGTCAATTCTGGGCTGACAAGGGTGAAGCACCATCAGCTTCTGTTATACCAGTTAATAAACAAAGATTATCAGGTCAGATCTTTACAAATCAGATCAATTGTGTTTACAAGAGACATACCTCCTAAAACATAATGACACAGAAAGGTGGAAAGTAAAAGAGCAAATACAAGGAAAAGGAATATGTTGTCTATGTCAACATCAGTTAAAGAAATTGTTTTAAAGTCATTAATTTGAGATCAAGAGTCTCTACATATTGATAAAATCTTTACTCAGGAATATATAAGAACCTTCTATGTCATCGATAGCAAATTCTTACAATATAAAAACAAACATTTTTAGATCAACAAAAAGATCTAGACTAATCCATGATCGTTTGAGATTTCAGCATAATTCTCAGTAACTGACAGACAAAGCAAGGCAGACTGAGAAAATCCATAAAAATTTGAATAGTGCGAATAATATTAAGTTAATGGAAATACAGAGTACATTATACCTAATTGGAGAATGTTATTTTTAGTACACATTATTTACAAAATAATTAAACAATTGTCAACAGTTTCCAAAATATTGATATAATTCAAAACACCCCTCCTACACCCACCCACATATGTGTAGTTAGGTAGGTGGGTAAACATAGATAGATATCCATAGAGTCACGTATTGCTTAAGTCATTAGGTGATTTCATTCTTGGGGGAACATCAGGGTTTTTACACAAACCTAGATGATACAGCCTAGGCTACATGGTATAGCATATTCCTCCTAGGCTATACACCTATATAGCGCAGCATAGTAACACTACGGGAAGTATTCGTGCACCTAAACATATCTAAACCCAGAACAGGCACAGTAAAATATAGTCTAGTCATACGGAACCATTGTCATATATGTGGTTCATTGCTGACCCAAACATCATTATGCAGCACATAACCATATGTCTATTTATTGATATATCTATATGTACAGAAAAAGGAGTGGAGATGTTTTACAGATGGTGAATGGACCATTTTTTATCAAGTGACACATACAGATGAAAAGGACGTGAAAAACCAGAGAATACCAAGGGAGATTATCTGGGATTGTGGTGAGGATAAGGCAATAAGCACTGTCAGGACATAGAAAGGACTATATCCAGCTGGCTGTTGATTGGCTCAATTTCTCATGTTTACGTCACCTTGAAACCATTGATGTCATCCATTATTCCTCAGGAACGATGAGGTGGTTGATCCATCACTTCTAAATTGAACTTTGTGAATATAGGCAGCCTACAAGCACTTTTCTCATGCATATATTCCATGGAGGCACAGTCAAACACAGAAGGTTGCATCATTAACCAGCATCTACAGCATCACTGCGATCTGTGGATAGCTTGGCTCTACCCCGCATTTTTGTCATATTACAGGCACTATCTGCCAAAGAAGGTGTGGTAGCCCTGACATTTTTGCAGGCTTTCTGCCCTTCCATGAAGGCTCCTGAAGTATCAGAAAACTTTACTTAGAGCTGGGAAAAGCTAGGCCATGAGGGCTCTCAGGACCTAGATCAACAAGGAGCATCCTTTCGGGATGGATGCAAATATAGTTTGAATCTATATCCCTACTCAGATCTCATGTTGAAATTCAGTCCCCAATGCTGGAGTTGGGGCCTGGTGTTGAGAGGTGAATGGATCTTGGGAGCAGTTTCTCGTGGTTTAACACCATCCTCATTTGGTGGTGTACTTAGGATAGAGTTCTGGTTGTTTAAAAATGTGTGTGGCATCTCCCTCCTCTCTCTCTTGCTCCTTCTCTGGCCATGTAAGACATGCTCGGTAGCCCTTTGCCTTCTGCTATGATTGAAAATTTCCTGAGGCCTCCCCAGAAGCCAAGCAGAGGCCAGCATCATGCTTTCCTGTTAAGCCTGCAGAATCACGAGCCAGTTAAACCTCTTTTCTTTAAAAATCACCCAGTCTCAGGTATTTCTTTATAGTGGGTGGAGGGCACACTTAATACAGATGCTAAAGTGAAGTGCTCAAGTAGCACTATTTAAGGCCTTCCTAATCTACCTGCCTTCCAGGCAGTATTTATTAGCATTTCCTTGTGTGATCTCTTGGGAAGGCCTTTTTGGGGCTAAGCCCTTGATCTAAAACTCTGGAGATATTTAGGAGTTTACTTGTAGAAGTTAGGGACTCCGACTTTTCCTTATTCTAACTGCTTACATTTCTTAGGCTTCCATCTTTTTTTGTTTTACTGATAAAGTTAGGCCTCCATTCCCAAACCAAGTGTTCTTTTCATATTTAAGTAGATCAACAATGAAATGTGACTAGTAACCTGTTAGCAAAAACAAAGACCCAGGCCTCCTATGAGATGCAACTCTTCACTTAAATAAGGTTGTAACCATAAGGAACCATGACAAATGAAATAAGCCAGTTCAAAATAGTGTGATTAAGATTTAATAAATAGTGAAAATGTTAATACTCCGTTGATGATTTCTCTCACTTGAGTTCATTATTCGATCAGCAAACAAACATTAAAGAGGGGAATGTATGAGAAAGGGCAGTTGTCTGTTCAGAGGCAGCTTAGACTCATTTTTGGTAGTGAACTTCTAATGTGGTAAGAAACTCCCTAGGTTAGAGAAACCAAATACTCTGGACTGATCCCTTCCATAAAAGTAACCTAGAGGAGGGGCTACATCACATTCAAGATTCAGCCCCGGTACTTCTTTGTGGGCCACATTATAGATGCCTGTCTCCTATTTTTGATGTGTCGTTAGGACGACCTCATGCCTATCTATAGCCTACCGCCACTGTGTAGTGGAGCAACATTTTCAAATTAAACATTTGTTTTTAATTCATCTTATTCCTAGCCTCCTCAATCCACCAGCAAAGACTTTCTATGTGAACTGCCTTCAGGGTAGGGAGGATAAGTAAAGAACAAAGAATGAAATTCTAAACTTTGAAGCTGACTTTTGCAATCCAAGCAGAAACAATACCCTGGAAGCCCTGAAATCAATTTCCAGACACTTGGGAGAGAATAGTGTTTAAAAATGTTTTACTCCAGGCTGGGTGACAGAGCGAGACTCTGTCTCAAATAAAAATAAAAATAAAAATAATTTTTTAAAAAGTTGTAACTATTTTTTATTTTTCAACAAACTTACCTTCAAATAGCAAAAGAGCGAGCCTGATATCTCTACCGTGAGTCATTCTGATGGGAAGATTGTACGGCCAAACATATTTATTTTTTAACCACTACTTCCCCAAATGTTTAACAAAAGAACGCAAAGCGAGTGAGTAGACACTGCAAGGGCTTAAATATACTGTCTCTCTAAGATGTCCTCAGAGTCATTTCTCTTCCCCTTTTGCACAAGCCTTGAAACAAATTTGGGGTAGATGTGGGGCATTTAGAGATCTTGGCCTTGCTTTTCAGCACTCTCAGGAAAGTCCCTCTTTCAATGAGATTCTCAGTGTTTAGGTAAGGTAATGAAAACCTCTTAGGAACCTCGTCAAACCTTCTTTGTCTTACTTCCTATCCAGAGCTGCTACAATAACTACAGGCCTCAACCAGCTAAAGATAGTGTAAACTGGCAGCTCCTTCCACAGGCTCATGTTGTCACTCCCACCTCCCACCCCAGAGATACTCTACTGCTGTCCTTTGAGATGCTTTGGGACAGTTTAGAGCTTCCAAATGTGTAACTTGGTAGCACAGGTGTATTAATGCTCTGTGAAGTAACGTTTGACCAAGAGGAAAATAGGATTCAATGGATAGCTGTTTTGCCTCTTTTTCTCCTGTGTGAAGGTCAACTAGGTCCTTAGGATTAAGCAATTAGTAAAAACATAGAAGATGCCAAATCATTAATGCATCTTTTATTGGATTGCCATCTTATAGTTTATTCCTTGGATCACACTGCCTAATAAAGTACCTGCACTCTCAAGCACCCCGCCATACAATGGTTTCACAGTTCCTAAAATGCTTATCTGTAGTTAGGTGTAAAAAAAAAAAAAAAAAAAAAAAAAAAAAAAAAGCATTTTGTTATGTAATAACTATGGAACCTGAATTATATAGGGAAAACATTATTATGAGAATAACTAACTGTTACAAACTTTAAAAATAAAAATGACAAAAAGGAAAAGAAGCTATTTTTCCATATATGATGCTGGGTCAATTAGATCAAGGTGGAAAAACTAATGCATATTGATTTCTACCTCACACCACACACTGCAGTTAATTCCAGATATATTGGATAATTAAATGCAAAAAAAAAAGGGAAACAATACTGTTTTCAGAAGAAAACAGGAGAGTATCTTTGTGATATTCAGTTTGCATGCAAAGATTTATTAAGCAGGATTATTTATTGAATATTATATTCTCTTGATGATTACAACATAGTAATCGTCAAGAGAGAAAAATGATAAATTGGAGTATATTAAGACTTTTGAGTTGCAGAATCAGGCAAAATCTGGAACTTCACTCGGAATTGCCCCCTTGGTTTTTTCTTCTCCTTCCTCATCCAGCTCTTCCCACTCACTTACTTATTTCTCTTGGGAACCCTTCCTCTACACATCACTCACACAGCAACCTTTGACTCAAAGTTTGATTCTGTGCTTATGCGCAGAATATCATCAAGGAATTGGACATTAAAACCACAGTGAAATAGCTTACAAAACTAAGAGAATGGCTAAAATTTTTAAAAAATGAAGTAAATGAGAGGGAGACAAAACGTCAAATATTGGTAAGAATGCTGAGCAATCAAAATTCTTATTTTCATTGCTGTAGAGGTATAAATTGGCACAATTATCTCAAAAAATGCTTTTTAATATCTTCTAAAGCTAAATCCATCAATATGTGATAACCAAATAATTTTATTTCTAGGTATGTGTCCAGTGGAAATATATACATGTTTGTCAAAATACATATACAAAAATATTCATGGCAGTACTAGCTCTAATTGACTAAAAATAAAAACTACTCAAACACCCATCAATGCCAAAATGGATTAATAAATTGTAGGGTATCCACAAAGTGGGACCAACAAACAATGACAATATTAACATGAATAAATATCAAACTACTCAAGCACAACAAAGAATCTATACTGTAACATTCAATTTAGGTAACGTTCAAAAATAAACAAAAGTAATATTCGTGCTGGGTATCAAGACAATGATATCCTTTGTGGGGATTATAAAGTTGAAGAGAGTTTAGCGGGGGGTGATATTGTTTGGATTAGTGTCCCCACCCAAATCTTATGTTTAATTGTAATCCCCAGTGTTGGAAGTGGGGCCTGGTGGGAGGTGACTGGATCATGGGAATGGATCCTTCATTGATGGTTTAGCACCATCCCTTTGGTGCTGTTCTCATGACAGATTTCTCAGGAGATCATGTTGTTTAAAAGTGTGTGGCACCTCCCATCTGTATCTCTTCCTCCTTCTCCTGCCATGTAATAAGTGCATGCTTCCCCTTTGCCTTCTGCCATGATTGTAATTTTCCTGAGGCCTTTCCAGAAGCTGATGCCAAAATGCTTCCTGTACAGCCTGCAGAACTGTGAGCCAGTTGACCTCTTTTCTGTGTAAATTACCCAGCTTCAGGCATTTCTTTATAGCAGTGGGAGAACTGACTACTTGAGGGGACTTCTGAGTTGCTGGTAATATCCTGGGTTTTGATCTTGCTGTATAATTCATACAGGTGTATTTAGATTGCAAAAACACAAATTATAAGCTTTATACTTATTGTGTATTACTATCATGTTAGGTTTTAATAACAAAAATAATAAAGTGTTAAGCTCAGTTCAGCTAAAGGTTAGTTCAAGTCATGTGAAAGCAAGAAGTTATGTATGCAAGCAATTAGAGAGAACTCAATCAACTGCAGTGATAGGTTACACTACACTGAAAATTAGACACACATTGTAATATCAAGGTGGCGTAATTGTAGAAATTAGACATGCACAGATTTTCTATGTTAAAGTCAGTGTCTTGTTAGAAAAGAATAAAACTGAGACCTGACTTGGAGGTTTCGTGTGAACAACTCTTAGAATCTTGAAAACCAGACTCCCCTGAACCTTCCAGGCTGGCAGAAGCAGCTCCTTCCCAATTGCCTGAGATGAAAGCTTTCTCTTGCCTCGGGATCATAAGACCTCTCACTTCACTGCAAAAAGGTGCTCCTCAGGATGTACTCCTAACATAACTCATTGCCAGCAAGTTGATAATGAGCACTCAGTATCAGCACTGGTGGTTCTAAGACTCAGTTGTAGTACCTCTTTGAAGTATGGACATGAGGAATAATTATAATAAAATGGAGACTCTGGATTGTGCATGATAGTATAAGAGGTCGAAAGAACAAAGGAGTGTGAATATTATATTTATTATATGAGATCTGAGGCCCCATCAACTGACAGTGTTGCATGAGGAAGCCCAGATAACATTTGATTCACTAAGGCAATAATGAAACTACTGATGAAGGATCTACCAGCATCTTTCAGAAGCTCAGGCATGTTTCTCTTCCATAGGCAGAAATTAACCATGGACAGCATTGTCATAAAACTGGGCTACTTGGTATTAAAATTGTGTGTAGAAATTGTGTGCCATCTAGGGGCTAACCACAAATAGGGTTTGTAGTTCTTTCTCTAATAACTAAAATGCTTGGACCTAGAAACAGTAAGGTAGCTATAGGCCTGGTCTTTCTCACCCTGTTACCATTACTTTCAAGGAAGCACTTGTGAAACCTGTGCTCTCCATCTGTCCACTTTAGAGTATGCTATATATATACACATATCTTGTTTTGTTTTGTTTGATGAAGAAAGGGGGGGTAGTGGGAATGAGAAACATGTCTACCAGAGGATACAATAAAGTTTCCACTGAACTTTAAGCTCCAACTACCATTGGCAACTACCTTTGGCAATTAGTGCCTGCTAAATAGCAGGAAAAGATAGCAGTTAC
Source organism: Macaca thibetana thibetana (assembly GCF_024542745.1). Taxonomy (NCBI): domain Eukaryota; kingdom Metazoa; phylum Chordata; class Mammalia; order Primates; family Cercopithecidae; genus Macaca; species Macaca thibetana. The sequence goes on from NC_065592.1 coordinate 85,952,524, forward strand.
TGTACTGTAGAGGTAATAGATTGATTATCAAATAAAGGTAGGGATTATACTATACACTATGGGCAAAGGAAAATGTATCTGACAACTAGGGGATTGTCTGATTGATCTCCTAGATATTTCCTTGTCTAGTGATGATGGTGTATGGGTAATTGTGCCGTGAAGGCCAAATTAAGTAAAAGCTGACTCCTTATGGATGAGTCTTAGTCACTCCATTGTTCATGGGCCCCAAATATACCAAAGTGCTTGTTGGAGGTAAAGTCTATATAATATGGTTGGTCAAGGAAAAGGAAATACATACCAATTAATGCTTTGGATCAATTAAGTTACAGTAACTGAGATTATATTTTATTAACCCTCTTGTATTAAATATTTGTAGAGGGATTCCTGCTGTTTACTTTGAAGGAGATTTAGATGAATTAGACTTATTAGAGGGCACATGGGATCCAAGTGGTGCAAAGAGTGGACGGTATTAGAAAGATACATCTTGGACTTTACTTTGATTACTGTCCTAATCCTATTACAGATGCTACTGTGGTGATCTGTTCTGTTTTGTCCAGTCAGCTTCACATGATGAATTGTGACAGTGCTTTAGTGCAGGCTTGGGCTATGTACCTCTCATTTCCTGTTCCAAGACTAGATACTCACATATGTGTAATCTAGAAGTACAGAAGAGTGAATACCCTGTGGGGTATTTTTTGATCCATGAGTGAGGGAGCTGATGGATAAATAGTATCTCTCTAGGCAGATGTCTCTGAAGCCTCATTTTAGGAAGTCCATAGCATTAAACATTCAGCCTCTATAGAAGAGGCTAATATGCTTCTTTATAATGACTTTTTATCATGTACTATCTTGCTCCTTCTGTGCCAGATTCCTACTGTCTGGATTGCCCTCCCAAATAAAGTACTTGCACTTAAACCTTTGATCAGTCTCTCCTTTCTAGACACAAGCTAAGTCAGATATCAAAGTCTCAAGTGGGTGCTTAGGTAAATGAACATGAGGCCTTGCTTATGGAGTTCAGAATGGAGTGGACATCCTGAGTTTCCTAAGATTGAGAAGGCTGGTAGTCAGGAGTTTTGAGCCTCTCAAGGAGTACTGAATGACTAAGAAGGCTAGCAGAAGTGTGAAGGTTGGGAACAGAATATAATAACTCTGTGAACTTGATGACTGAAAATCATGACTAAGCTCTTACAATTATGACTATATGCAGCACAAAGCAAAGATCAAAAAAGAGATGTTATTCTTGAAAAATGATCAGAAAGAACATAGAAGAGCATACAGAGCAGATGTTACTCTACATGTGTGTTCCAAATCCACACATAAGATTTTATATCACTCCCAAAAGGGACTGCAAACTGGATGGAGCAATACTGTTTTTTCTACTCACATTTTACCAAACAAGACAGAGACTTAAACCCTGTACTGAATTAGTTACTATATATTTGTAAAACATAATTCCATAATCAGTGGAAATTATTCTTCAAGAGAAAAATTGTTTCAGATAACTATTGTTTTAACTTCTGCACAGGCGTTTGTCAACCTTCTGGTAATATAAATTTTCAACCCACTAAAGCTGTAAATCCAAACCAAATGGTGCATTTCTAAAGCAAATGTTTTAGTGTTCTAGACAAAGGTGTGCTACCAAAATAACATTATATCAGCATACATAGCTCTATTTCATGAGATATGGCATTATAAGTCTTTTGTTTGTTTTGTCAGGTAAATGATCCATGAGTTCATCTGGGAGGCATACAGAAAACTCTTTTGTTTTCCTTTTCTGATTATTTTAATGTATTGTTTTAACAGTACAATTATTTTCATATCTATTGGAAAGAAAACTCTTGGGCTGAACTGAATTATTGTCAACTTAGTTAAACTGGAAACTGTGTTTTCTGGAATTATCTTTCCTATAAGAGTTAGGATTAGAGTTGGTCAAAGGAGAAACTTATATGAAATATGGAAGGTGGAGGGAAGTAAAGACCATTACTACCAGGGGTTAATGGGTCATCTTGAGTGATGGGCAGACACAGAAGTCCCCAGGAGTCCCAGCTTGCCTTCTTACTCTCTGTTCTACCTCCAGTTTATCTTCCTGACTGATGGTCCTGCTGACTACCACCCACAGATGCTTGCCTGCAGAGCCACAGAGGTGGCAACCAATCAGAGGCAATGGCTTTCTAGAGACCTTTCAATGAGCATCCCATTTTGCTCATCGCTCATCAATGAGCAGAGCCATTTTGAAGGCCGGATGTGCTGGGCTCTCAGAATTTCCTGTAAGATCTGACTTGTTGACTCATAGTGGGGCTTCAGTAGGAATAGTTATTGATTTCTTCTCTGATCTTCTGACATCCTCCTTCCATAGCTTCATTTTCTCATACTCTCCCACATTTTGTAGAAGGTCTAATCAATAAATTCTTCATTCTCATAACATTTATTGTGCCTCCACTTCCCTGAATGAACCCTGACTTATGTATTTCCAAACTAATTCCATTTTCAATGAAATAGACATTTGTTGGGCCCCTATTTTGACCTAGCACTGATAATTCAAATCTCTTTAAGATTACTATGAATAATTTCATCATGATTAAATATAATTTGTACAATTAAAGAGATGACTTCAATCCCAATTTCATCTCAGAATTTAAAGACATTGATGATACAAATCTTTTCCAATCCTGGTAGGCACAATAACGTTTCTTTGCACACTGCCCCCCCACCCCCACCCCCCCAGCAGTGAGTCTGCTTCCCTAGTCTACTGGGCTAGGGCTTTGGCAAGTACAAAGAGTGGTGACCGTAAGTCTGAGCCTGCTTTTACTGGTAGAACAACTCTCACTATTTTATCTGCATCTGTTATGAAGAAAAATATATTACCATGGATCTTTTAAACCCAGACCAGACATTTGAACTGTCATTTTCACCTCTGATTTCCATCAAGGTTCACAAAGCTTTTAAAGGCACTCAGTAATGTATCCTGTATATCAAGATCCACAAAAGGCGACGTTTCTGTTCTACAGGGGTGAGAGGCAGAGCGCCGGACTCTTTGTAGTCCACGACCAGGGAGTTCAAAAGCACCAACAAAGGACTTTTATGCAGCCAAGGACTTTTTTCTATGACTTTTATTCTGAGCAAAATGTATTCAGCCAAGAAAGAATGGGAAATAGTGGTCTTAAAATAATTTCCGTGGCAGAAACTGGATTTCAAATGATATAATGAACTAATGTGCAGTAAAGAGATGGAAATAATTAGCTCAGACAAGGCATTTGATAGAGTTAGTAGAAAAATAATTGATCCACATTTTATGTGATTCTTATAAAAATGAACTCTATGGGAAAATTAGTAGTCTTTGATAGGTATATTCAAAAATATAGATTCACAATAAATATTGGCATTACATTTTGTGAAATGTCATATAGGCTGGATTACAATTCAGATATTTGTTCTCTTTATGAGTCCATAACTATATTCTTTTTCATGATGGAAATTTCCATTTTCTTTTTAGATTTGTGATTTTACTACACAGATCTTGCTTATCTATTGGTTATTTATAAGTCTTAAGATTTCATCAAGATGTTGACAAAATTTACAGGATATAGATAAAATGAAATTTTAACATGCATAAAACATTAAAACAAGATTTAAATGAGAATAAAACTGGAAAACATGAAGCAATGTTTACCTGCTTTGTCAAAAAGCTGGAACTATTCCTTGGATACTCAGTTTACACACATCAGGTCATTTATTTAGCTGTGGTATGAAATTGTGTTGATCTGCCCATACTTTGAGGACTAGAGTTAATGGTTATGAAATTTTGAATTGCCTTAGCATCCAGGTGAATTTCTTACAGAAGATAAATATCAATTGCCTAGGAAACCACACAGTTTACCACTATTGTTTCATCTCAGACTACTTCATTTATTTTCTTATTTATTTATTGAGACAGGGTCTCACTGTATTGCCCAGGCTGGAGTGCAGTGGCATCATCATGGCTCACTGCACTCTCGACCTCCTGAGCTCAAGTGAACCTCTCACCTCAGCTTCCCGAATCACTGTATCTACAGGCATGTACCAACATACTCTGCTAATTCTCCTAATTTTGTAGAGATGTGGCGTTGCCATGTTGCCCAGGCTGGTCTTGAACTGCTAGACTCAAGTGATCTGCTCACCTCGGCCTCCTAGAATGCTGGGATTACTGGCATGAGCCACCACCCTTGGCCAATCTCAGGCTAATTTCTATGATGAGGGTCCTTCTTGTCGTAGTGGTATGGCCAGGATTTGTGAGCTACAACTTCTGCTCCAAATGGAATGTATTTTTTAATTCAATTACTTTACAGCTCTTAAATTATTGATTGACTTTAGTACCCTGAACACTGGCAGTTTTAAATTCTCTCCTGCCTGAAGCTTTGTCCCAACTTTGGTATTCATTTGTCTGGGTTCTACGTGTAGCTTGTTTGGGACTTTATGGTTTATCTCTCTCAGTCTCTACGTAATCTTAGTTCCTGCTTTTGTTCTGATATCCCCCTACCCTGATGTGTAACTACTTACTATCCTGAATTTCAGAGATGGAAAGAATAACCACCTATGCACACTAATTCTCACTACAGAAATGTATCCTTTGCTCTCCTCAACTTGGCCTACGTATACTGTTTCCGATTTTCAACCAGGTTATTCCTCTAAGTCCTGATATTATAAAATGTTTACATGGATTTTTTAAAGCACTCAGTAATGTATCCTGTATATTAAGATCCATATTATTATTATCCTTATTATTATCTATAATGATAACAGTTATTATTACTATTATTATAGCTTCAGTTATGGGCCAGGACTATGTCAACAGGGACTGAGTCATTAGGCACAACCTCCTGGAGCTGTTTAGTGCACAGCCTGAGCAACTCTCCACAGCAGCATCCTAATAGCTGGCACGTTAAAGCATAATTCTCTATGTAATCCTCTCAATAGCAATGCAAGATAGTTATGATTGTGCTCATTTTACAGAGAGTGGTTCCTAAGGCTCAGAAAAGTTTAGCCAGCTGCCCCAGATCATTCAACCAGCAAGTCATAAGATGAAGTTTTTACTTCAGATTTGACTCCAAACCACATGCTTTTGTCATACCTTGACTTTGCATTGATTTTTTAAAAATTGTATACAGTATGTAGTGATTTAGTATTTAAGTGGTGGAGCTGTTGGCCTATGCTAAGTCTTTCTTGTGAATATTTCCTATATTTCACACATTTTCTTAAAACATTAGATATTAAGGGGAGAGGGTATAAAAGAACACAGTCATCTACAAACTTTAAGTACTGCAGGAAGTAATTTGGATATCTCTCTAAAGACAATTTGTTTACTTCTTAGATTTGGGAAATGCTGGAGTTACCTTTGCTATAATGTTACCATCATAGTTAGGATATTTTCAAGGTTATAGGCATAGGGGCTAAACGAATTAGCAATTGACGGTGTTGGTTATTCTTAGACACCCTCCTTCAGCTCCCCAGAAATGGTCAAGAGCACGTTCTAGGGCTGTATTTGATAAGTTCCTTCACTGGCTGCTCACAGAGACATAAGGACATCATGTTCAAAACGATTTCTGACCTTTTCAAACATGTTTGTGGGGAGCAACACTCAACTAGTGAGCAATAAAATGATTTCATTTATACTTAAAAAAATCTTTTGAATATCAATATACTAAATTCAAATAAAATTAAATTGAAAAGCAAGTCCATTTATTGAAGTCATTTCCAGTGTATTTTGGTTATGTATGATAACATTAGTAGAAGAAATAGGGTGAGGGCCACAAGGAAACTATAATTTTAGCAACTCATGAGTCTTAAACTATTAAACATAAAAAATTAAACATTTTAAAAAATTAATAAAAATGTGTCTACTCACTCTTATGGTATTTTCTTTTTGCAATCAGACACATTGTTCTTTCTAAATCTTCACTAATTCAAATGTCATTCATTAATTTCAATGCAATTAATTCTGTAATGGTGGCCACATTTATCCATGCAGGAGCTAATTCTAGAACAGTGGATACTTTGTCTATCACAATTAACATAACAATATATAGAGAAGAAATGAGAAAATAAAACAGGAAGGCAAAACAAAAGAGAGCTTCCAATAGTGGGAGAAGATCATGAAGAACCATCAAAAACACTGAAAATATATTTTGAATTGTTTGAATTTGGGATAAATAGTGAAATTATGTTTCTTGCTGAACAAATATTTATGGACCGCCATATAACAACATTAAGAAGTTTAGAAATATTAATACAGTAGGAATGAAATCATGGGGCTAAAAGGCATTCCTTTATTTTCTTTTTTATCATCATTTATTGTAATCATCATCAATCTTGTTTATCATTTATTATACACTTAGTTTTTGTAAGGCACTGTTCTAGGTATTACCAAACTTTATATTATAATCCCTTATATTCTAGCTAGAGTTACCTATATTTCATGAAAACATTTCTTGTATTTTTCTATTAAAAAATAAAAACAAAAACTGGTAAATCATTAATGTAATTACTGTCTGTAAGTATTTTAATTTAGTAATATCTTTTGAAAAAAATAAAATTTTCATATTTACACTGTACTGTAAAGTGATGTATAACACTAAAGCTTTGATTCATTTATTTTTGAGTTCCAACTATGTCCTCAGTATTCTGCTAAAATAGAATCGTGATATAACAGACTTGCTGAAGCTTAGAATATAGTGGGGAGATAAATAGAAATAGTAGTTAAAATATAACTTAAAATAAATACATGGTTACAAACTGTAACAAGAATTATAAACAGAAAGGTTCAAAGTTAAGAAATTTAGGTTCTCTTCTGAGCCTTGTCATTAACTAGCAGTAAAACATTCAGAGTATTACGCACTCTTGGACCACAAATTTCTCACCTAAAAATTTTATTTTGCAGACACTTTGATTCTATGTTTGTATGTAGAAGTAGATTTCTAATTTATATTTTATTTTTATAGCTTTTTAAAAGAAATACCTATTTATAATGTAGTTAATTATCTGGAAATTGGAAATTGCTAGAGTTAATATTCATTATTAAATAAGTTTTTCAATATAGCACGTGCACACACACACACACACAAAGACCGTAAGATTTGGTATGAATTTGATCCTAAAGCTATATTTTAAATAAAACATGTTTCTCAAAATTTTATCTCAATATTCTGTATTTTCACTGCATTGTTTAAGGTTAAAATACAGTTTTCTTCTTGGAGTTGAGATAAATTGCACTATTAATAGATTTTTCATCAATATTTATTTTTATTATTTTGAGTATTACACCATATATACTTAACTATAGCTTATGAAAAATTTCCTAAAACAAGTTAACATAGATCTTTTTTTTTCTTCTGGGTTATGAGAGCACAGCTAATACATATCACTTGCTTTGTGCTGGGTACTACATATTACTTTTTACACAACTGTTGAACGTGATGCTGTTGAATGTGTTGGTGCTTATATGGATCTCAATTTAAAGGTGAAAGAACGGAGATGATTACTAACTACCCTGCCTAAGATGTCAGTAAGGGAGAGGGCAAGATTTGAACCCAATCAGTCTGCCTTCAAAGTTTGTACACCTGCAACTAGGCGACTCTGCCTTCCTTAGCAAACATCTAAATACGGCTTTACATTTTTTGGATACTAACTAATGTAGACCATCCCTTCACTAACCTGGCACTAAGTTCGGACGACACTTTTTTGACAGTTTTAATGTGTTAAAATGTACTGACCTGCCTTTCGGCATTTTCTATACTTTTCTTTTTCGTTAGTCTAAGAATGGGATTATTATGGACTTGTTAAAATGGCAGGAAAACCTATAGGACACTTTTAAAGAGCTGTGACCTAGTTTTGTAAGTGTGCAATGTGCTGTTAAGGTTTAAGGTTAAGATAAGGGTTTCTTTGCCTTAAATTTGCAAATCTCTGTTAATGAACCTCAACTATGGCCTTAACTTGGTTGCTTCTCCATATATATCAGAGCTTGAAGGAAACTCTCAGTACCGAAAAATTTAGAATTGGAGCAGTCTTTCGTAATTTGGCCCAATTCCCTGCTTTATAACAGGAGCATTTAATTGGGTTGAAATCCATCAATCCAAGTAACTTGCCAGCATAATTGCAATTTCAAATGAAAATTAGAGTCAAATGTGGTAATGAAAAACATTGTTCCTTAAAACAAGTTGTTTGTTAAAGTTACTTTGAATACTGTTAAGTTCTAGGCAGTGTTTACTGTAAACACACTATTTGTAGTATTAATTTCATAGAAAAAAGAAATGAAGAGATTACGTCCAAAAAAGGATGCTTTCACAGTCTTAATATCTTATATACAACATTTTTTAACTTAATGGGGTAGTACAAAGGAAATAATGATGTTTGCAATTTTTAGTGTGTTTATATTCAATAAATTCATTGTAGATGTATCTAAATATTTACAGCTGTATTGTTTTAGGGAAATAGATTTTCTCTTAAAATTTTTAGAATTAGACATAAACAATTACAGTCAACTTGTTCTCAATCTTTAATCTTGGTTACTCATTAGCATCACAGGGAGGATATAAAACACACACACACACACACACACACACACACACACACACACACACACGTTGTAATCCCAACCTAGGAAAATAAATCAATCTCCAAGGTAGAACTGAGTCAATGCTAAGGTTTTGTGCATCTTCCCCTCCCCACCAGATTAGTTTTATAATTCATGCCTTCTTCTCTTTTCTCACTACTGACATCAAACTGTGATGTCTTTCTAGGCCTGTAAGAATATTTCCAGATACCCACCCCTATGCAGCCTTTATTTATTTATTTATTTTTGAGACGGAGTCTCGCTCTGTCGCCCGGGCTGGAGTGCAGTGGCGTGATCTCGACTCACTGCAAGCTCCGCCTCCCGGGCTCACGCCATTCTCCTGCCTCAGCCTCCCGAGTAGCTGGGACTACAGGCGCCCGCCGCCACGCCCGGCTAATTTTTTGTATTTTCAGTAGAGACGGGGTTTCACAGTGTTAGCCAGGATGGTCTCCATCTCCTGACCTCGTGATCTGCCCGCCTCCACCTCCCAAAGTGCTGGGATTACAGGCGTGAGCCACCGCGCTCGACCCCTTTTCTTAATAATTAATACCTTCATCTCTAGTCAAAATATTTTTCCTTCATTTGCACTTCTCTAGTCTTTGATATCTTTATTTAACATGCAGTTTGTTGTCTCTCTGCTATTTAATTGTAGGCTTTTTAGGTGTGATTTCCAATTCATTTGTATATACCTTTTCTAGCATATAAAGCATTGACGAGGTCTTTAACAACTATCTGCTTGACTGAATTGAATTTAGAATTTACAAATGAATACACTATGAAATACACTATGGAGAAAAGCAGATTCAATTTTCAAGGCATTCTTTTGTCTTTGATTCACTTAGCATATTTTACTCACATTATTCCTTTGTTGAAATTCATTGGGTAATAAGTCTATTTTTTTCTTTTATACTTTAAGTACTAGGGTACATGTGCACAAGGTGCAGGTTTGTTACATATGTATACATGTGCCATGTTGGTGTGCTGCACCCATTAACTCGTCATTTACATTAGGAATATCTCCTAATGCTATCCCTGCTCCCTCCCCACTCCCCACAATAGGTCCTGGTGTGTGATGTTCCCCTTTCTGTCTCCAAGTGATTTCATTGTTCAATTCCCACCTGTGAGTGAGAACATGTGGTATTTGGTTTTCTGTTCTTGCGATAGTTTGCTGAGAATGATGGTTTCCAGCTGCATCCATGTCCCTACAAAGGACACGAACTCATCCTTTTTTATGGCTGCATAGTATTCCATGCTGTATATGTGCCACATTTTCTTAATCGAGAATAGGTCTATTTTTTAACGTCTTTGGATTTTTACATATTTTTCTTTTGATGGAGAATACCTCTCTTTGTGTATCTTAATTCCCACCTCAAGCTTATGTTCTCTATGAAAATTTTCCTCACCCCTCTCTGCCTTCTCTTCATTTCCAAGAAAATCGACTCCTTTGTGCTTCTGGAGCACATTGTACAAATTAGTCATTGACTTTTTTTTCCCCCCTTTTAAACAAAGAGTGTATGCTGCTTGAGGGCAAGGGTGAGTATGCTTATTCACCTTTGTATACCAAAAACCTGAAGTCTGATTGCTATTTAAAAATGAATTATTTGAGCAAATGAATGGAAGATTCTGTGGCAAACAGTCTGTCTAGGCTGTTGATCTCATTCAATTTCATTGCTTATTTACCAATTAGAACCTAACTTTTCCCTCTGCCATGCCTTGGATTAGAGCATAAACCCATAGCCAAATAGAACTAATTTAAGGCCGCCATGCAGGGTTTCTAATCTTATGGCCAATTATCTTTGCTTTTTCTTTCTTTTTTTTTTTTCGAGACAGATTTTCAATCTTTATTTCCCAGTCTGGAGTGCAGTGGCGTGATTTTGGCTTACTGCAACCTCCACCTTCCAGGTTCAAGAGATTCTCCTGCCTCAGTCTCCCAGTTAGCTGGGTTTGTACATGTCCGCCACCATGCCCAGCTAATTTCTTGTATTTGTAGTAGAGAAGAGATTTCACCATATTTACCAGGCTGGTCTCAAACTCCTGACCTCAGGCGATCCGCTCGCCTCGGCTTCCCAAAGTGCTGGGATTACAGGCATGAGCCACTGTGCCCGGCCAATTTTCATTTTTTAAATCAATTTTGCTTTATTGGAAAGGAGATATTTGGACATAGAAAAAAATCATATAGTCCAACGCATAGTCCGAACAGGTAATCTTTAGGAACCTGGTTTAATGAGAGAAAACAACATGCATATGGGATAAACTATTTGTTTCAAAGAGTGACATTCCTCTTGGAATGTTTTTTTTTTTTTTTCTTTTCTTTTTCTTTTCTTTTTTTGTTTTATCTTACATTTTCTAGATACTAGGCGAAGCCCTAGATTCTACTGCTACATTTTCCTATCTCATAAAATTGTTCCTCATTGTCTCCTTTTCTTTCTATCTCTGTTCTATGCATGAACTTATGTGCATTCTAAGGCATATTTTACTTTAGAAACTTTGCAAATTTTCTGTTACTTATTAAATATAATTCTACCTACTTTTAGCTATTTAATTACATCAAACTAAAATGTTATTATTTTGCTTCATATGTGTTATTTGAAAAAGAAACTGCACTTCTATAGTTATCTGTATCTATAGGATTAATATCAACACAAGCAATTAATATTTTACAAACTAAGCAACCATTTTTCATTGGCCACTGATTTGTTTTCTTCTTACCTGTTTGTGTTCTCCAAAATCATGAGAGGAGTCTTAGAAACAAAAGTGAACTGCAAACTGTGTATTTCAGAGCTTCACAAACTCACCTTTCTATTTTGTCTTGTACTGTTATGTAAAATTTGCTCCAGCATTTTGCTCAGCAAGATGGCAATTATTAACAATATATTTCTCTAAACTGTTGCTGCAAAGCTATTATTCACGCAGGGCTACAACCGAGTTAATTTTGGAAGAGAGCTGTTCAAAGAGGCCCAGAGCTGTAGCGCTTATGAACACTGCCTTTTCTCTTATTTCTAATTAGTGTGAAATGGTTCCAAACAGGAGTCAGCCCCACAGAAGTCTGTGTAGCACAAAGCCAGGCTTGTTAACGGACACAGGAAACAGTTTTGTTTTGCTGAATAAACAACTGCGTCATAAAGCCTTTTCAAAAAGAACACAATCTGATTTACCACACTCTTTAAATGTTGAATGTTGTTTGTATGCCTCTGAGTCCTTTTTATTAAAATTCGAAAGACCTACTATTATGACTCAATATAGATGATGATATGTTTGTGATGTTTCCCTGCAGTAGAGCAGTAGACTTACCTAGTAATACATTTTCCCTTCTCTTTTTATTTTATAAATTAACTTTTATCTTTTGTTTTGTGTGTTTTTGATGCATGACTGCCCTTCTAAATTTCACACTATGCCATTAAAACAATTTCGTTATCAATAGTGACAATACTGTAAGAAAATCTGTTAATTACTTTGCAAGATTTAGCTTATGTTTTATTAGTGTTTTGTTCCAGTATAAATTTCCCACCCATGTTGCTGATAATTTGTTTGTATAAGTACTTAAAATGCTATAAAATATAGTTTACTGCAGGAGATCTTCTGACATCTGCATTACATGAATAAATTGGACAATTTAATCTAATCTAAAATATAGCTCAAATTTCTGACTTGGTTTTCACTATTGTCAAACCCAGAGATCTTCTAACTAGTCAAATTTGACTTAGTCAGATCACACAAATCCTGGTCTGGAATTTGCCCAAGATCACTCAGTAATGATGTGTAAAATTACGCAAAATTTCTGTCCCATCTTAAGAAAATTAAATATGTCTTAAGTTGTTTGCATCCTTCCAAAATGCCTGTTATATTTTGAGTGCCCAGAGTGAGTGCTCAAATAATGTTATTTGAGCAATGCTGCTTTCTTCATGCAAACTAATATGAAAAGTTAAATCTCCTTTAAATGAAAGTCTTTGAAACATATTCACATGAAGTTATAACCATATTATTATATGATGCTTAATTTCATCATATGGCATATCCTTTATTGTTGTACTCTCAGATACAGATCTGATAGTAATGGCATATAATTTATTGTTGTACTATCAGATACAAAGTCATTTCAGATGCAGAGATTAGAGAATACTTGAGAGATTATAAAATCATAATCCCTATTGCTTTGATGTTGCAGCTGTGCATTTATATTTAAGCAGGAATGAGGAAATTTAATTCTAAATGTGTTTTCTTTTCTGAAATCTGTGAAAGAAATTACTTACCCCATGAAATACTAACTGCTGTGGAGAGTAAGGCTCACTGAAGTGGTGTAGATAAAAGAAAACAAATACCCAAGAAAACATTAATTTCTATGGTCAGATGGAAATGAACATTCAGAAACTAATGAGCAGGTTTAATACCTTTTGCTCTACTCTGCTTTAATTTATGTGATCCTTAACTCTAAAATATGTTCTTTTTCTGTCTTTGCTAGCATTACCATAACCTTTTCCTTTCCGCATAGTCACAAAAACTAGAGAAATGTTTTAAGGAGAGAAGTAGATAGAAGACAGGCAGGTAGACTGCTATAAATAATTAGAGATACATTTTAAGAATATATACACACATGCATATACACACATACAAACATGCACAAACACACATACATATATATATGTAAAATAAATTTGGAATATGGTTTAACATTAATTTGTAGTAATTATTTACCCTAATAATCTTGAAATACCGTTTACTATTCCTGTTTTTCAGCTGTATATACTGAAGAAAGAAATCAAATTGTTGCTTAAAGAGCAGAGTATCCTCAAAAACATGACCTGAGAGTTTTTCGCCTTTCACGTTGATTTTATAATTATTTCCCTCAGCAAAATTTCCTCACTTCCTTCAGTGTCTTGTTTTTCTGTCCCTGGATTCTCAGTAATGTCAACACTCAGATCTACAAAAGAATGTGCACCTATTAAAATGTGTCACATTAGTGATGGGCAGATCAATTCTTTTTAAAAAAAATACATGAATTAAAAACTTTAATGTAAACAGAAACTGCTAAAGAGAAATAATACATTTTCCCCAAATCTTAAGGTTTTTGTATTTGCTTAACACTAGCATCTCAACTTATTTCAGGTAAAAATAACCCATATTCTAATCTAACTCTGACTTCATTTGCAGTTCGTTCTTTCATATTTTGCATTCGTAAACATTTATGCACAAATATACATACATATATGTATATTTTGCATTCATGAACATACACAAATATACATATATGTATGTATATTTGTATATACATGTATATTTGTGTGTATATATTCATGAATGAGAAAATAAAATTAAGAGAAATTTTACATATATATGTATTGGCTGGGCTAGAAGGTTTTTTTTGTTTTTAAATTTTTTAGTTGTCTGACCCTTTTTGGAGTTTTCTCATTGCTTAATTACTAAAATCAATATGTTAGGGGAGAAAGAAACAAAGAAGATCCAGTTTTGATCAAACATGCCTTATTAAGACTCTGAAAGTGGAGCAAATTAATAAGTCAGGGTTGCAGCTATACAACCACATAGAATGGAAAAATAAAGTCTTCTTTCTACCGTGTGATTTCATTTTCAGCAGTATATTGAAGCTTAGCTCTTGACACTGCATGATTAATGTGTAGAACATCTTTCTTTTTATTATCACAGGTAGCACAGAGATTTTTGAAAGATACCAATGTACTAAAGCTGATGTGAGACATAAATGTGCACAATCTAGTGATAATCTGGAAAAATCATTAAAGGAGCAAGTAATTTGTTACTTCTTGTACAGCATTGAGGTACTCCTGGAGCTCACTTTCTAGTAATGTGAAAGTGTTAATTCATTTAAATTCCACATTAAAAGGGCGATCTTAGGTGAAAGTCAAGCACTACATATCTTTAACATTGTCACAGTGGAGGGGTCATAGATGAGAGAGATACAGTGAGAATTCACCACCTAATGCTCCTCCCTGTACCATAGGATTCCCTTACCTGTAGTTAGCCTAATTAAACCGGATAGGGGACTGTTCTTAATTGGTTCCCTGCTCTATTAAGTAATGCAGATTTTTTTTCTTAGTTGTACAAGGTATCTTTTCTCTTTGGTCATACTCTGTATATCTGGAAATTATGCATTTCTGGAGTTCCATGGGTTTCCTTAATTCACTTCTCTTGAAATTAATGAACATTTTCATTAGTTCTATTTCACATTAAACAATGTTTCAAAATCACATAACTTAAATGAAATTTAAATTTATACATAATTTATCTCAGAACATTGTTTGGAGTATTTAATTTCCAGATTGTTTTGTTGTTAGCTTTTAAAAATGACAGTGATACCATTGGAGTGTTAATGTTTAAATGCTTGCTTTCGCCATGTTTTGTGCTAAGCTTTTCCTTATCAGTTTCCTCAATTGGTTAATCCACTACTTCCAATGGTAGACAATACCATACATATTTTATACCTGAGACATCCAAGATCCACTGAAATTGGATATACAGTGTTTTAATCTGGGCCTATAGAACTTCATGGACTCTCTTTGGCACCATGTTGTTTACATAAAACACATTGTTAAAATATGTTTCCCCAAAAGTCAAGCCAAAGATCCATCCTGAACCAACTACTGTTGCTAATAAATGCAACAAAAGTTTTAAATTTATAATTTATCATTGTTTATCACACTGTATTTGTTTATTTATTTATTTTAGAGATAGAGTCTCACCCTGTGGCCCAGGCTGGAGTGCAGTGACATGATCACAGCTCACTACAGCCGTAAACTCCTGGGCTCAAGTGATCCATGTGCCTCAGCCTCCTGAGTAGCTAGGATTACAGGTACACAACATCATGTCCAGCTAATTTTCTTACTTCTTTTTAAAGACAGGGATCTTGCTATGTTGCTGAGGACCTCAAGCTATTCTCCCACCTTGGCCTCCTAAAATTCTGGGATTAAGGGTGTGAGCCACTGCACCCAGCCTGTTTATCACACTTTTAAGAAATTATGCACATTAACTCATTTATTTCATATATGTCATTGTTTGGGGGAATTTAGTTTATGTCGCTTTCATTAGAAACTGAGGTTGTTGTGTTATTTTGCTCTTTTTATTTTTTATTTTTCTACTTTTGTTTGTCTACTTTTGGTAGTCCAAAGACTCACAATGCTCTGGCCTGTAACAAAATACTCTGGTAATTTGGCCTTCAATATATTTTTTTCTCTCTCCCCTTTCCTTTGCTCTTGCTTCTCATCTTCCCTGTCTCCCTTCTCTCCCTACCTCCCTCCCTCCCTGCTTCCTTTCTTCCCCCCTCCCTCCTTCTTTCCTTCCTTCCTTCTTTCCTTGCTTCCTTCCTTCCTTCTTCCATCCATCCGTCCATCAAGTCAAAGACAATTATTACTGGAAAATCTAGAGTGATGATCCAATCCAATTCCCCGCTTCAGGTAGTAAGTGAAATTTTTTATTGGAACTGAAACTAGAACCTGAATCTTCTGATTCTGGGGTGAGTACTCAATCTACCTAACATGTTTTGTTCTGTATTTTTGTTTGCTTTGCTTTGGTGATTGCAGTTGTTTGTTCTGTTTTATTTATTTTTCAGAGCACAGAGATTATCTTTTAAAGATCAATTTATGTAGTACTGACAGTTGGCATAGATCATAAACTGTCCTTTCATGTAAGTCCAATTCTTCTAGTCTCTCAGACTCTAAAGAAATTGCTGTATTTTAATATCATTGTGTGCCTTTGGAAAATGTTCAGCTCTACGCATATACTACAGAACTTAAAGTCAAACTAGTAACATTAATCAATAATTTCTCTCTTACCTTTACAGAATGGTGATCCATTTGTTCTTAAATGCGCTGACATTTTGTCATACGGAACATTTTCATTTTGGCTACAAAATAAGTGGAAATTTTAGTTTGCAGCAATAAACTTCCATCTCCCATTATTAAAAAGATTATATTATAGTTGTATGCATCTTTATTCTTTTTGATATATATAGTATAGGATCAAAATTCATAAGTGACGTGATGCATAGTACTGTTGCCTGGCTTAGGTAGCTATGGTACTGATGTGATAATGATACAGCAAAAATAAAAAGCAAATTCAGGATTCAGTTTGCTTTCCACATTTCTACACTAACTTAAAAAAGTTAGAAAAGATGGCTTTCAAATAATTTTTCAATCTATTGATCGTGCAACGATATTATATATTATTATTAATGACTACCACTACAAATAGAAACACAATACCTTGACTGGTAGTTAAGCAAAAGAAGAGTATTAAATCTTACTGTATTGTAAAAGTAATGAATCAAATTTTGGAGAGGCTGGAAGAAGGTAAATTTACCTATGTTGCACTTTATTTTTTAAGGTCATATTTTTAAAAGCCCATTCTATGGCTTCAAACTTGAAGTCGTCAGCTAATACGCTATCATTTACAAAAGATGTGCAAAACACTTTTGACAATAGAAAGGTTTAATATAGTTGTTGCTTATCAGGGTCTATTGGTTTCAGTATCTGATATTCTGGATAAATTGAATATTTCTAAAAGCTGTTTTTCAATGCATTGTTTGCATTTCTGAAGCAGCTCATTGTGATATATATCACAGTTTTTTATTGTTTGTAATTAGAAAACACAACTTCACTAACATAATTACCTTATTTTGCTTCCAAAGTATTATTTTTTAAATCCCAGAACCCTATTTTCCTAAAAATATTGGCACAAGTAATTAGAAGGGAAGATATAAACCTAATCCCTGCAATCAGACCCCTTAACCACCACACATACTGCCTTATTTAAGCTGATTGCTTGGCAAAATGGCTGCCTGTTACGCTCACTTGCTGTCTCTTTAGGCTCACCTACGGGGCAACAAGTGTATTTAGGAAAAGAGTTTTCATCGAACACATGAAACTGTTTATCTTGGAAATACCATTCTCCCTAAAGATGTAGGCACCAGGAAGAAAATACCACTGAGTTGTTTCAGGTCATTGTGTGGGATATGGTGAGGAAACTACTCCACTTGTCTTTGAGGTCAGATTGACAAGTAGCATTTCACTTTCAACTAGTGAAAAAAGAAAGTAAGAAAAAGCTTCCAAAAGTCAACGAATGGACAGATATTAAGAATGATTGGAGCATTACTTAGCAATGTAATGTAAAAAAATGGTAATAATTGTAACCAATATTTGAGTGCCTACATGCACCAGGCACTTAAAAATTAAGTGTTTTATTTGATTTTCCATATTAATTTCTTAAATATACGAGATAAGTACATTACTATAGTTTCCACATGAAGAGTTATGGTTCAAAATTTAGATAGCTGTTTCAATATCCATTCCTAGTGGATATTGGACATCTTTATTTTTTAAGAATAACTTTAAAATTATGCTCACAGTACATAAGCCCACATCAATTAAAATCTATGAAGTACCACAAATATTAAGTTAGTACTTCATATGTGCTAAGAAATGTGCTGAGTCAATTCTTTAAAATCTTTTGGTCAGAGAAGTTTTGCTATTATTAGATGAAGAAAATGCAATCACCACCTGCTAAGAGCCTTGGTTTTTCCAGAGAGTTGCTAAAGTCTCAGAAAATTCTGCAGTTTTACTTCAACATTTACTTTATTAACCAGAATAGTGGTGCTTATTTGCTCAAGTATTTTGTAAATAAAAAATGAAATGAATAAAGATCACCTGTTTTAATATAAAATATGATACATACTTTGTTCAAAAGATATGCAACCAGAAAATCACTAAAAGGAAATTGCAAATTTGGACCAAACGAAGCATGTACTTTGTTTTCTAGACACCACGTTACCTGCTCCCTCTAATAAAAATAACACAAAAAATGGGTGGCAGAATATAAAACACAATTTTAAAAAGGAACCAACTAATGAAAAAACTCTGCTTTGT
Organism: Macaca thibetana thibetana; assembly: GCF_024542745.1. NCBI lineage: Eukaryota > Metazoa > Chordata > Mammalia > Primates > Cercopithecidae > Macaca > Macaca thibetana. The sequence goes on from NC_065592.1 coordinate 85,970,995, forward strand.
TAGGACAATTTACTTCTGATACAATTTAAGCATAAAATTCAATGGCATTAAAAAATTCAAGTTAAGTGTAAAGTGTAAACACAAATTCGATGCTGGATAAACATGGTGTCAAATCAACTTAAAACTAAGAAGGGAATTATTAACATGATTTTATATAGTCATAGAAATGGTTATTTGCCAATTATATTTTATTCAGTTTTAAATGCCTTAATGCCAGATGTGAATAAAGGAAGACTTTTATGTGTGATGTTATTTGCTTGATTATTTGTTTTTGATCTGGTCAAGACTCTCAGACCTCCAAATAAACTGTTAATTAAAGGTTAATTTCTATTGTGCCAATAGGGAAAAATAGAGAATGGATGTAACTTCTGAGTAATGAATTAACTGCAGAATGTGGTTTCAGATAAATGAAAAATTGAAGGAACTCCAGGAGGTTCAACCTGGCCATATATACATACATATATATACACATACATACAAATATATACATATACATATATATGTATATATACATATATACATACCTAAATACATACATATATATATATATATATTTGCCATGGGTTGCTAATTTGCAATAGCTGTCATAACGAGAATAGCCAAAATTGGATAAATGTGACAAAAGATTAACAAAGTGTTTCATATCCTTAAATTATACCACATCAAGAATGAGGAAAAAGCGTTGCCAAAGGAGACTACTGCAATGCTACTTGTATTCTTGCAATAAAACCAGCACAGCATCCAAATCAAGAGAGTTACCATCTGACTTCTAACTTTTTCCCCTTAAGAACAATTTGAATCTCTGGCATCCGCCGTGTCAGTACTTTAAAACCTGTGTTTCCCACCAAAAGTCCAATTAGTCTCTGGTTGATGAATACTCTGATTTCGCTTTCTGTTGTCCAGATTTCTTGGTTTGGGATTATTCTAAGTCAATAGCAGGGTAAACTATCTGTACCACGTTTGTTCTAGATGAAACAGATCAAGATAACTTTCCATCCAAATACTGTGTTGATGTCACAGGGGGAAACATTTGAGCTAATTGTACACCATAATCTAAAGTTACACTACAAGTGTCAGGTGTTGCAGTGAACTGGTTATAGTACAGGGAATGTTATTGCAAGAGATTTGGAGGACACTAAAATAGATTAATGTTACACATCTCCCTCAAAAACAAGAACATGTTTAACTCTTTATTTAAAAAATAAATAAAATATTATGGCAAAATAAAATTGAACCTATTTAATGGCATATTTTCTGAAGGGATTGCCTTTTACAGTAATGTGGGGTAAAAATCACTTAATGTACTTGAGCTCTAGTGTCCTTTCACCTTTCCCTCTCTTGAGAGCTCTTTTTTTTCCCACTTCTCACCTGTACTTATTTAATTTACAATATCGCTGTATGTGCAGTTCTTAAGAAATGGTGCAAGAGACTGTAACAGGGGAGAGAAGAAATCTAACAGCTAAACAGGTGTACATGGAAAATAAATAAAAAATTGAAAAATTGGGCCTCATGGGTGCTATAAAAGGAGCATTTGCTGAATAACTAATTTGGTAGCCCTTGTGCCCTCTGAATTATCATTCTGATTTACCCAATCACACTGTCTAGCAAACTCAAATTGCTTAACACTCTAATTTTCTGTATGCAGTATGAAAGGAGAGCAATTTCTTACTGGCCAATTATTATAGAAAATAAGTGGTTCTATTTTTATTTGTTTTTTGTTAATGTTGTTTTAGTTTCCCTCTATAATGGAGGACATATTCAGGCTAAAAGAATACCTGAATCATGTATTTTTAATGGTACCAAATAATTAAATGCAGTATGACAATTGCTTAAAAGTTAACTGACTATTATTTAGATAATAATAATCAGCATAGTATTGTCCTCTTTATTCAGTTACTAAAGATTTATTGAATACCTACTACGTGTATCCCTGCCTAGTATGACTGTGCTAGTTAGGATCCCAGCCATTTGGAAATGTTTACAGTATTTTAGACCAGTCATTTTATATAATATATTCTCCATATAACTTACCATTTTTTCCCTAGCATCCCATACTATCATTTCAGTATTCACCTTCTAAACACATGAGGCTTGTAGAGTTAAACCAAGGTAAAATTTAACAATATGTAATTTTGTCTCAGAGTTACTGCCAAATTTTGTGCTAAGTGCATTCTATCTTTTACTTATCATGAAAATCTCATTAGTTATCTACTATTATTATGCCCACTTTAGAGATAATGAGATGGAATTCATTAAGTAACTTGCCTAATGTCACATTACTAGTATGCATATTCAAACTGAACCATACTTCAAAGAATAATCTGTTAACCATGATTTTACATATGATCCAGATGTCAAGTTCATTTACTTTTTATATATAAACAAATACAGTATTTACACAAAAGGCTTTTTAATCTGCCATCTTATCTACTATATGACTTTTTTACCCTTAAAATTTTATGAGAGAAAAGGGATAAAATAAAATAATCTTATAATTTTTTTCTTTAAATGTAGTTCTTTTCCATAAATTTCCTAAGAAGATAATCACTATGGATAACAAAACTCAAAACCAAATGACCTACGTATCAAATTCATTTCAGAGTATTTACTTAGCTATTTAATTATATTGAGTTATATTGCTTGTTTTCCTTTAAATTCAGCTTCCCTTCTCCAACAGGTTATTTCTTTTCTTTTTATCTGGTTTCTTTACTTCTTCTCTCTATTCATAATAGAGCCTATGTGAATAGGGTCATTACAGTAACAGCAATGCCCTGAACACCTTTTTGTTTTTTTAACTGTCCTTTAATCTTACGGATCTGGCAAAACTTAATTGGAAAGTGGGCCTTACTGTCCACTTTCCCAGCTTACATAAAACACCTAGAATTGTCTGTGGGGAGTCTCAAAATACATTAGGCATGTATTCCTAGTCACTAATCTCAAATATGCTGTAATTGCCATCAATTCTACTACCTTTCTCTGATCAACACACATTCCAAATTTTCCCAACAATTTCAAATTCTCTGTGTTCTTAAATATCTTGCCTCTTTTTTTTTTTTTTTAAAAAAAGCAAAACCTTATTCATGCTCACTCTAGGGCAGACACTCTGATATATCATTTAACTCTCATAATCACTTTGAAACATTTACTCTGAAATGTTTCAGAGCTACTTAACTCTTAAACTGCTGAAATCCAAACTCACCATCAGCCACTAAACAATTGTACCTCTTAGGATATTCTTTATCTCAGTAATTGGTAGATCCTGGATTTAATTCAGCTAACTAGGAATTTTGGAGAAAACCTAACACCCCTCCTTCATACTTAACATCCAATACACTGCCAAGTGCTGATGATTCTATCTTCCGAATTTTTCTCAAGCATCTCTCTCCAACGCTGCCACCATGCTTAGCCAGGCTACCATCATCTTCCATCAGGTCTATTATAAGAACTGCTGTAATAGTCTCCATGTTGTATAACCAATTACCACAGAATTAGCAGCTTAAACATGTTGCATTTATTATCTTACAATTTCTGTAGAACAGAAGTTCAGAGAGGGTCCCCTGCTTGGTGGCTCAAGGTTTAAATCCAGGTGTTGATTAGGCTGCTTTCTCGTCTGGAGTTCAGGGCCTTCTTCCTAGCTTATTCAGAGTGTTGGCAGAACTCAGTTACTTGTGGATATAAAAATGAGGACCGTTTTCTTGCTAACTGTTGGCCAGGGAATGTTCTCAGCCCCTACAGTCTACTTTTAAGTCCTTCCATGTGGATGTCTCCATAGGCAGTTCACAATATGTTTGTTTATGTTTTTTGAAGGCCAGCAGCAGAAGCTCTCCTGTTTTGAATCTCTTCTTTTAGGAAAGGACTGAATTTTTTTTGAAGGACTCACTTGATTAGCTCATGTCCAGGATAATTTGCCTTTGTTGATCTCAAAGTCTTTAATGACATCTTCAAAATTCCTTCACCTTTGCCATATAATATAGCCTTATCATGAGTGTGAAATATCACCCTATTCATAAGTCTTACTCATATTCAAGGAGAATGGATTATATAGGGTATATACATAGGAAGTAAGGACTTTGGGAACTATCATAGAATTCTATACGTCACAGTTGCCAGGCAGTACCAAAACGAATTCTGATCCATCTTTGTTCCCTTCTCTAATGCTGGAAGAATTTTCTCAAACACAAATTTGATCATTTTATTCCCTAAATTAAACTCTATTTTTGTTTCCCATTGCTCTTGATAGGAAACAAATAAAATACATTTTTACAAAGAATACAGTAAGTAGCACGGCCTGGTCCTATCTACCTCTCTAGATGTATCTTCTACCAGATTCTCTTCAGTCTCTACATTTAAGTTAAATGATTTAAAAAAATTCCTTTTATTTACCATGCTTCTTCTTGCCACAGGGACTTTGTACCCCCTGATGTCTATCCCTCGACCTTTCTTCCCTCTCTTTTCATCCAGTAATTTTAATGCATTCTCTAGATCTCAGATTAAGCATCATTTCCATAGACTAACTCCTCCTTTTAGGGACATTCTTTGCACTGTGTAGTTTTTTCAACTTTCCAAGGTGAAATTTCTCTGTCTTATGAAGTAAATATTTCTGTCTCCTCTACTAAGCTGCTTAGGGCAGAAACCAGTTTGAATTTTTATACCCTTGTGTGTTCCCAGCATTAAGAATAGTAAATTCAATCAAAATATATATGATGACTGACTAAATGAACTAAAATTTTTTGAAAAGAAATGTAGTCTTCTTTCTAAAGAAATTAATTATATTTGTGCATGTTTGATTATAATTTATGTTTTTGAAGCAGTAATTAACGGTGTTAACCCTTTAATAGAGTGTGTATGGGCCTAATATGAAAGTGACATATTTGAAAATTGCTTTTCTATGAAAAGGCTCAGATTTTGAACAATTTAGAACAAATCGATTAATCTCTTACAGTCATAGGGAACGCCATCATTTAAAGGAACATTAAGGTATTTGCCAAGAAATGTTTTAATTGTAAGATTTTTTAAAAGAAGAACTATATTCTGACGTGAACATTTGAAAGACATTTTAGTATTAAAATTGTAGACATAACAGAATCTAATTGAACATATAATAGCAAAATATAAAACTGCAGACACTTAGATCTGTAGAAATCTTACTTTAAAAAAGTAACCAAGTTGATTATATTTTTAATCTGATTAACTCTGCATATGCAATCTCCCATGCTAAAATTAGGATATTACTTTGAATAAGAGAAGGAATGTGTAGGAGAAATAAATCCTGCCCAACCTAATGCCTACCAAACAGAGATGTGTATTGTTGAAAAAGACTGATCCACTAAATTGTCATATTTTGCAGAGCGCATTTTCTTATGTCTGCCTAGGTTTTCACATTCAATATTCTAAAAAAAAGAGCAAGACTCATCTCTGTACCCAGGTATTCTAAAAGATATGACCCTGAACATTTTCTGATCTCAAAGTTGTCAAATTGCCAAACCAGTGGAGGAGAAGGAATTCTCAGTGGTTATTCATATTTCTTTATCCTTTTCTTTTCTTTTCTTTTCTTTTTTCTTTTCTTTTTTTCAGATGGTTTCTTGCTCTGTTGCCCAGGGATGCAGTGCAATGGTGCAATCTGGACTCACTGCAACCTTCACCTCCCGAGTTCAAGTGATTCTCAGCCTCCCAAGTAGGTGGGATTACTTGCACATGTCACCATGCCTGGCTAATTTTTGTATTTTTTGTAGAGACAGGGTTTCACCATGTTGTCCATGCTGGTCTCAAACGACTGACCTCAAGTGATCCACCAACCTCGGCCTCGCAAGTGCTGGGATTACAGGGATGAGCCACCACACCCGGCTCATATTATTTATTAATATATCTTAGAGATGTATGCTACTAATTATATACTAAGAAAATTACCTCTGCAAGTGGACGTATGACATGATATGACTATTAGTTGAAGAATAAACAGTCTTTTAAAAAACAAGTGTGTATAAGAACGATCTCTCAAACAGGATCATTCTTAGTACATATCAAGGTCAAATTTGGAAGCCTATTGTTAGATGCATACTCATTTAGGATTGTTATACAGTTTTGATGAACTGATCCTTTATCATTATATAATGTTTCTCATTATTCCTGCCAATATGACTTGTTCTAATGTCTACTTTGTCTGATATTAACACAGCCAATCCAACTTTCTTTTGATTAGAATTTGCATAGTATATCTGATTTCTGTCTTTTTACTTTTAACCTATCTATATCCTTATATTTAAAGTGGATTTATTATAGACAATACAGAAGTGAGTTCTTCTGTTCTATCAAATCTATCAATCTTTGCCTTTTAATTAAGGTGTTTACACCATGAATGTTTTAGACAATTTTTCATATCATCCAATTTACATCTGCCATCTTGCTACTTTTCTACTGTCTAATGTTTTTTTGTTTCTTTTTCTTCTTTTGGGATACTTGAGCATTTGAAAGTGACTTTATTTTATCTTCCTGATCAGCTTATTTTTTGTACCTCATTTTAATTTTTAAATTGTCACTCAAGGGTTTACAATATACACTTTTTTTTTTACGTGGATTTTTACCAAAGACAAAAAACACATGATTATCTCAATAGATGCAGAAAAGGCCTTTGATTAAATTCAACATCCGTTCCTGTTAAAAACTCTCAATGAAATAGGTATTGATGAAACGTTTCTCAGAATAGTAAGAGTTATTTGTAACAAACCTACAGCCAATATCAAATTGAATGAGGAAAAGCTGGAAGAATTGCCTTTGAAAACCGGCACAAGTATGCCCTCTCTCACCACTCCTATTCAACATAGTATTGGAAGTTCTGACCAGGGCAATCAGGTAAGAGAAAGAAATAAAGAGTATTCAAATAGGAAGAGAGGAAGTCAGATTGTCTCTGTTTGCAGACGACATGATTTTACATTTAGAAAACCCCATCATCTCGGCCCCAAAACTCCTTGAACTGATAAGCAACTTTAGCAAAGTCTTAGGATACGAAATCAATGTGCAAAAATCACAAGCGTTTCTTTACACAAGCAGTAGGCAAGCAGGGAGCCAAATCATGAATGAATCCCCATTCAAAATTGCTATAAAGAGAATAAAATACCTAAGAATACAGCTAACAAGGTATGCCAAAAGACTTATTCAAGGAGAACTACAAACCACTGCTCAAGGAAATAAGAGGGATGCAAACAAATGGAAAAACATTCCATCCTCATGGATAGGAAGAATCAATATCGTGAAAATGGCCATACTGACCAAAGTAATTTATAGATTTAATAATATTACCATCAAACCACCATTGACATTCTTCACAGAATTGGAAAAAAACTATTTTAAATTTCATATGGAATCAAAGACCCGGTATAGCCAAGACAATTTTAAGAAAAAAAAAAAAAAAAAAGTAGTAGGCATCACACTACCTGACTTCAAACTGTGCTACAAGCCTACTGTAACCAAAACGAAAGAGCATGATACTGGTACCAAACAAGCACATAGACTAATGGAGCAGAATGGAGACCTCAGAAATAACACCACACATCTCAACCATTTGATCTTCAACAAACCTGACAAAAACAAACGATGGAGAAAGGATCTCCTATTCAGTAAATGTGCTGGGAGAACTGGTTAGCTATATGCAGAAAACTGAAACTGGACTGTTTACTTACATCTTTTACAAAAATTAACTCAAGATAGATCAAAGACTTAAATGTAAAACCCAAAACCATAAAAACCCTAGAAGAAAACCTAGGCGATACCATTCAGGACATAGGCATGGGCAAATACTTCATAACTAAAACATCAAAAGCAATGGCAACAGAAGCCAAAACAGACAAATGGGATCTAATTAAACTAAAGAGTTTCTGCACAGCCAAAGAAGCTATCATCAGAGTTAACAGTCAACCTGCAGAATAGGAGAAGAGATTTGCAATCTACCCTTCTGACAAAGGTCTAATATCCAGAATGCACAAGGAACTTAAACATGTTTACAAGAAAAAAGCAAACAACCCATCAAAAAGTGGGCAAAGGATAGGAACAGCTACTTCTCAAAAGAAGACATTTATGTGGCCAAGAAACATATGTTAAAAAGCTCAACATCACTGATCATCAGAGAAATGCAAATCAAAACCACAATGAGATACCATCTCATGCCAATCAGAATGACAATTACTAAAAAGTCAGGAAACAATAGATGCTGGTGAAGCTGTGGAGAAATAGGAATGCTTTTACCCTGTTGGTGGGAATGTAAATTAGTTCAACCATTGTGCAAGACAGAGTGGTGATTCCTTAAGCATCTAGAACCAGAAATACTATTTGACCCAGTAATCCCATTACTGGGTATATACCCAAAGGAATATAAATCAGTCTACTATAAAGACACATGCACATGTGTGTCTATTGCAGCTCTATTTACAATAGCAAAGACATGGAACCAACCCAATTCCCCATCAATGATAGACTGCATAAAGAAAATGTGGTACATATACATCATGGAATACTATGCAGCCATAAAAAGGAATGAGATCATGTCCTTTGCAGGAACATGGATGAAGCCAGAAGCCATCATCCTCAGCAAACTAACACAGGAACAGAAAACCAAACACTGCATGTTCTCACCATAAATGGGAGTGGAACATTGAAAACACATGGACACAGATAGGGGAACATCACACACCAGGGCCTGTTGTGGGGGTCAGGGGATGAGGGGAGGGAACTTAGAGGACAGATCAATAGGTGCAGCAAACCACCATGGAACACGTATACCTATGTAACAAACCTGTACATAGAATAATTATTTTAGAATAAATTGAAAATATATATACATTTTTAAGCTACCAAACTGTATCTTCAAATAGTATTATTCTACTTCACAGTGTAGTATTAATCTCTTCCCTCTCATACTTGGCTATTGTTTTTGCAGATTTTATTCTTATATATATTATAAAGCAAATGATATATTGTTAGTATTTTGCTCTGGAGATAATTATACTTCACAGAAATTAAAAACAAAATGCATCATATATTTACTCTTAGTTTGCAAAGACTAAATTCTTCATTTCTTGTGTAGATCAAAATTTCTTGCTGGTATCATACTTGAGCCTGCAAGACTTTCTTTGATATTTTTTTGTAATGCAGATCTGCTGTTAATGAATTATCTCAACTTTTGTTTGTCTATAAAAATATTTATGTTACCTTCATTTTATCTTTATATTAAAAGAAGTTCAGAAGCAGCATGGTTCCAGGGATGGTTAAACCAGTGATTCAACAGCTCCATTCAGCATTCAGTTTTTAAAAATATTTATTCTCTGCCACCCTAGGAATGTTGGCTCTTGTCTTAACCTTCATAATCATAGTATGGCTGGATCAGTCCAAAGAATCTTATAGTTTGGTGCATGAATGCCTGAAAAGAGAATGCCTCTTTGTTCTTCTCTCAGAACACAAAGAGCACGTTTTCCTCATTGCCCATTGGTTTGAATAACTTTACCTACCTACTTTTAAAATACTCTTTAACAAGGAGATTGCTACTAACATTTTCCCTGAAGGTTGTACAGAGGCCCAGATCCTCCTAACATGGAAGACTGCTCCGATGCGATTGCAGTTCTGTAAGAGTAGGAATTGGCTGTTGGGTAGACAACCAAGAGAGTTAGCCTAGACCTGCTCTCACTTTTATTATTTCAACTTGGTAAGAAATAGATTTTGTCAAATGCATTGGTTTTTCATTTCATAAAATGAGAATTATGAGGGGAAATTGACATTAAGCCATTTTTTCCCTTCAGCCATTTAAGGAAGTTAATTCTTCTACGTATCAATGATGTGTTTAGGCACTCGCACACAATGTCTTACATACATCGGGGGAGGTTTTCTGAGATTCCTTCCCTCAAGAAGCCACAGGAAAAGAAGTAAAAGATGTCATCTCTAGTTATTTACTATGTTTAGTTTACGTGTCTTAACTCATATTTAAACATCGTAGAATCATAAACCATTGCATGAGATTAAAATACAACTTTCTTCTTACTTTCCGTTTAGTTACTTAGTGTGCTCATCAAGTGCATACACAGTTTCTGGTAAACATGTTCTCAGAAAAGGAATTTACCACAGTCTGAGGAAATCAGTTGAAATCATAAGGTTTCTCACAGTAAGCCATGTTTTCTCTCTAGAGATAGCTTCAAGCTGAATGTGTCACTTCTGCCCTCTGGCTGCAGTGGTGTGCTGGAGCTGAGCTTGATGGCTTTGAAAAGCAATCCTGTGTATCTCCTCTCAGCTCTGCGTTCAATGGCTTCACATTGGTAGCCTGAAATTAACTGTGGTGGAAATATTTACACTACAAAAATCAGCAAATACCACAAATCAGAATTTTTACTTCAAAAAATTAGTTTACCAACATCTCACTGCCTCTGGGGTAACATACATTAAACTCCACATTTCACAATAAGTTACTAAAATATTTTAGAATGGCTACTATTTCCCTCTACCCACGCCACTACCTTCCTATCTCTTCTTTTCCATGTTAAACCTCCTTGTTCAACTGCTTTTTTCTAAACATATTGTTTTGTGTATTTTCATCAAGTTAGTCTTACAGGAAAACAAAACAAAAGAAAGCACTAATATGTTAATAACTCTATTGAAATGTGATATTCAGAACTGTCTAATGTCCTTTGGAGGTCCATTGTAGACAGGTACCATCATACTATTATTCTTATTTTTTTACTTATATAAAATAAAAATCACTTGTTCTATAGACACTTGGTTATATTAGTTCATGTTAAACATACAGTTTTAGCTTCTTGAAGAATATGAACTATTCTCTGTATTCATACCACACATTTAAGCCAGTGGGTGGCAAACTGCTTTCTGTAAAAGGTCACATGGTAATTATTGCAGGCTTTGGACATATGGTCTTTGTTGCAGCTACTAACAATGCAGTTGTAGCACAAAAACAGCCAGAGATAATATATAAATGGACAGGCTGGATTGTGTCTCAATAAAACTTTATTTATAAAAATAGATGGCAGCAAGGCATGACTTGAGGACAATAGTCTGCACACCTCTTATTTTGTCCAACAGAGTCAGACAAGAACTGCACTACTTGTATTAAAAATCAATGCAATAAGGTGAATAACCCTCTTTAGGTTAAGTGCTCTTAATCTGAGTTCCATTAATTGTAGATAGATTTCACTGGGTCTGTGAACCCTGAAGTTTCCATGTAAAATGTTTTGGGCATGTATATTTTTGAAGAAGAGGACACATAATTGAAATCAGATTCTCAAAGCAGCCAATAACCCACTTCTTACCCTCACCCTCAAAGAAGTGGATGAACCTCTGCCTTGGGTAAGTAAAGTAAGAGTAGTTAAGACAGTAACTACTATAGTAAAGTAAGAGTAGTTAAGACACCCAAGCTGTTGGAGCAATTGTCAGGAGTAATTAGCAAACACAGGGAAATAGCAGTAAAGACACATGTAATAAAAATATAATCAACAAAACCTATATTAAATTAAACAAATCATAAAAACACATATTAAAATAAAATTCTGGATGGTTCTGACTGATTTTTCTTTTCCTTTTTTTTTCGATTTTATTTTATTTTATTTTTTTGAGACAGAATCTCACTCTGTCACCCAGGCTGGAGTGCAGTGTCACCATCTAGGCTCACTGTAACCTCCACCTCCCGGGTTCAAGTGATTCTCCTGCCTCAGCCTTGTAAGTAGCTGGGATTATAGGCATGCACCAGTATGCCTGGCAATTTTTTATGTTTTTAGTAGAGACAGGTTTTCCCTGTGTTGCCTAAGGTGGTCTCAAACTTTTGCCCTCCAGTGATCCGCTTACCTTGGCCTCCCAAAGTCCTGGAATTACAAACAAAAGCCACCACGCTGTGCCCTGTGACTGCTTTTGATGTTAATATCTACCTAGAAACAGTAAAGCAAGTAGGTGCATTCAACAGGAAATAGTAAGAGCTGGTTATGAGCCAGGATCCATTCTGTGATAAAGAATTAGAAAAATGGTATACAGAAGATCAAAGATACATGAACTGAAACAACACGTGTTGTCACTGATCACTCATTACACACACGATTCTTTTCTGTCGAATCCATATGCATTTTTTTAAGTTGATTTACTTTTCATTATCACCATGAACTGGCAATTCTCAATAAGATCTGCAATAAAATACTCATTCCCCAAAAATCTTTTATTTTTTCAATCAGTGGAAACATTTTTATTTATTTATTTGCATCTATAATAGAGGCCAGTTTAATTCCACATAGTATACATGGTATGTTAATTGAACACAAGGTTTTTGAGTTCATTTACATATATGGTTTCTATAGATCATAATGTAGACAAATGTATCTTGTTTGACAAGGGTTGTACACTGCTAGAAGTCAGCTACAGAGCTATATAAATACTAAAATATAAAACAAAAATGGAAATTATATGTCTGTCTCTCTAATCACAAAAGATACATTACTATAAAATTGTTAGCAGCCAAATTCTTAACTTTGGTGAGTGTCAGGGCACACACAATATCTAATAGCTGGTGCTTTAATAAAAATATGAATTAGCCTTCTGCAACGTAGTAGTATTCATTTTTAAGACTTCAAAGTCAATGTTTAAAGAAAAAAATACCTATTCTTAATAAATTTTCCACTCTGCAGCCACTGACAATTATTCAATATCCCATTGAAAATTTATTGTTCTCGTAAAATATTTGTTTTTTCTGCCCCTTATTCTTTGATTTTTTTATTGCTGTCTGCTTAGAGAAACAAAAGCACGATGACAATAAAAATATTCTTTTTAAAATTTATATGTTTTGTTATTGTTAAAATCTAGCATCAAATTGTAATTTCTGACATTGCTTGGGGGTTTTATCTTCAATCATGAAATCTACAAAAACAGATGGCAACACAAATGACAAAATATTCTTCAGATTTTGGATAATTCAAAAGTTGGTGTGTCTGTAATTGTAAAACATCCATAACCACTTTTACACACAGTCCTTACCAAATATAAATCTTTGTAGTGAAGGCTACATCAAGTGGCCAAACATGTTTAATCCTGTTATGATCCAAGTATGAAAATGAATGACTAAGCTAATGTAATTTCTTTGTTTTTATTCATCTGTAGTATGTCTATGAAAAGTACTATATTTTATTTTAAAGTAACTTAGTCTCCACACTTGGGGAAAGAAGTGTTTTGCACACCAAAAGGCATTTTATCTGACCTAATAACCTCCAAAAACAGCACCGGCAAATAAAAGTTATAGCACAGTTGTAGGTATTTTTCTACATTGTTTTAGGCGAAAGGAGAGTACCAAAAAAATGCTTCAGATAAATATATGTGCTATGTATGGATACGTACCCTCCCAGTAACTGGAAGGAAAGTTTTAATTCCCACCACATAATGGCCCATTTGCCTCGAGTGTTTTCAGAATGGTTCAATAATCACTAGCCATGTGTGTAGTTTGTTGAATTATTTAAGCTTATTTCCAGGGGGAAAGAAAGACAGAGAGGAAGGCAACTGATTCAATGCAAATGAAAAGCTTTTGAAGCTCCCTATGGTGAAGATGTGATTACAGTCAGACAGTTAATAACCTAGACTTAGAAAAATCTGAAGGTTTTAAAACTGTCTGGCCAGTCAGTAAATGAGGTTTTTCCACACTATCGACCAACTGCCATGTGTTGTAATGGTTTCAGATCTGGAGTTTGGAGTTGGAGTGGACCCACAAATGAAGCAAGAATACCACCCTTGTACTTTTGATGATTAAGAAAAGTAGTTTGTAAACCTCCACTGTTTTCCTTTAGATTTAGGATTGAGTCTTTAGTGCAGACAGCTTATAGAGCCATGTAAAGTGAGCGCTGCTCTCTGAAAAACAAGGAGATAGAACTTGAATTGTTAATTTGCGTAGTACCTGTATTTTGGGGTGATGTGTCTCCTCTTAAACTAACCACCGTTCCTCTACCGGATATCCAATTCATGTGTATTACTGGAGAAAACTGCTGCTGCTAGACGAATTTCTGGGCAGCAGTATTCTTTCTGGATATTAGATCAAATTAAAATAGGAATTAGAAGACCTAAGAATTTATTTTAATAAAAATTAAAATACTTATCAAATAGGAATATAAAGTAGGAGACCTAAGATTTTATTTTAACCGCTACTAATAATCCATTTGATACATGTATGAAAAAGATCATTTTATTCTTTTAAATGTTCATCGAATATCTGTGTGGTACAAAATTCTCATCTACAGATCTCTTTGCAGAAATGATAGAAGGATACTTTGTATGAGTTTCATGAAGATTCTTTGTAATTAGACAAGTGTTATATATTTGATTCAGGTTAAACCTTTACATCGTTTATGCAATAGTCATGTTTGAACTTGCTTTGAAAACATGAAAGTAATGGCAAGTGTTTTTTCTGATTTGAGTAAAAGCAACTCAAAATCTGTTATGAGCTCTGTGGATAAAATTTTCTCTTTAGACACAAAATCTAGTTTAAGTGTTTTCTGCTTCCCTAAAATTTTATGTGTTGGTTATTTTATTGTTGTCTGGGAGTATGAGACAAGAAACACTTTTTAAAATATTTTACCTTATAAGGGATTTTGATGCCCTTAAGTAATAATTTCTTATTAGAATTCTTTTAGTCATTAAAACTACCCAGGAATTTGTCCTTAGGGCCAACAGGAGCCTGTTATGCAGCTGTGGTAACCTGGGGTGTGTGTGTGTGTGTGTGTGTATGTGTGTGTGTGTGTATGTGTGTGTGTGTTTGTGTGTATGTATGTATGTGTGTGTGTGTGTGTTTGTGTGTGTGTGTATGTGTGTTTGTCATTTTAAAAAAAAGTAGACGCAAAAGGGATATTAATGTTTCTGATCATCTGAGGGAAATTTCTTACCTCCAGACCTAAGCACTGAAATTTCTTCTGCATCAGCAAAGTTGTATGATTTAGGTAGCTTTATATTTATCCACATAGAAACTTTTTTAAAATTCAATTCTCTTTTAAACCTGTAAAATCCCATAAATCATGAAAAAAATCCTTAAAATAGAAGATGATCTGTTGTATAGCAAATGTAGTATTGTAAATTATTCTATCTCATAATCCCCCAACCAGATTAATTAACAGTAAAATACTTGTCTTGGGGGGAAGAGACCCACCTACTCTTTCAATACTCTTTTGTTATAGCTCAATTACTGAGGGAGTTTACACTTTGAATTTAATCAGCAGTTTTTGCTCTATGCTGCACTACGGAATGAAATACCCTAGTTTCTCATTATGAATGACGATGACTTCTTGTCCCATAAGACATAAAATGGTTACTTTTCTTATTTATTTATTTTTGCTTTCTCCCTGAAAACAAAAAAAACTGTAAAGAACAGAGAAAAAAGTAAGAATGTAAAAACATTGGGAATTATATGAAGCTTGATTGACCTTACATTCAAAATGCTAGAATTAAATTTTTAATTAAATTATTTTTTCTTAAGAAACCACAAAAGAAAGAAACCATTCGTGTGTTATCAGGGAAAATTTAGACATAGTAATATTAGTTACAAAAAAAATTGTTTTGCAAACTTAAAAATACAATTTTATCTTCACAATATATGGTGAATTCTGCTCCCTATTTTTAACATTTGGTTTCAAACCATCAAGTTTTATATCAGGAGTCAAACTGTTTAATTGGCATAAAAGCTCAAATTGTTCAATTTGGCATAGCTACTATTTCATTTTAGAAACTGCCACGTAAATAGCCCTTCCTTCTCCAAGATTACCAATATTTGATCTATATTTACACAAGTAAACTAAAGAAAGAGATCATTCACAAAATTATACACTTGCATTCTGTTTCAAAGTAATAAAATATTCCAAAGCAAACAGGCAACAGCCTCCATACTCACAAATGGAAAATAAACCCTCCTTCCATACAAATCAAAGATCTACGTTAATGAGAGTCATCGGATAAAAAATGTTATTTCCCTACATGACTGCAAGGGAAAACATTAAAATATGTGGAAGAGGTCAGGATTTAGCTTGGGAAAACCTAAATGAAAACTTTCAAAATAAAATTGTGTTGTTGTGATTTGTGAGGTATTTGCTTCTATTTTATATATACTTAAGTCAGCTGGATGTGATAATTTCTCAGGAAAACAAAAATGTAGAGTATAAAAACATTAGACAGTCTAGTATTATCATATGAACTGTTTTCTGATAATATCCAAATTAGTGAATTGGCTACCTTTAAAAGAAAGCCACAAGTTTCAAAGTTTTATCAGCCTACATGTGGATACAGCAAAATACTTTAAAAATGATATAAGCTAATGTGTATTTGTGAAATGTTAGTTGAAAAATTTGCATGAATGTCATAAACTACTATATGTTATAGATACTATATGTTAAGAATAATCCTTCAGCAAAATTGGGTAAGGCAAATATAAACTGTAGCCAAAAAAAGAAAATAGAAGAAACATTACCAATGTAATTATTACATATTATATATTGAAGAGAATAAAAAATTAAATAATCTTATTGCTATATATTTAATATGTGGACAGAACCCTTCTGCTTAAATATTTTCAGTGAGTATGCAACTTTAATATACTATGTGAGTAGAATCAAACCCAGACCCAAAACCCAATCACTCTTTTGCCTTGACTGTTTTCCCAGTAAAAGAAAGGAATGAAAACAATACTTTAGAACTTGTATCCAAAAAGTACTGTAATTTGGAAATGAATAACAGACTTGCAATACTACTTTCAGATTTTAAAGTTGCATTTCCCCAGTAGGACAACAAATTCTGTGTAGAAGGTGGATTGTTGACAATAGTCAGCTTTGGGGCATCCAGAAATTGCATGTGATCAAAGAACAATACGAAGCTATGTCTACTTAACTCGGCATCCTATTGGTGTGAAAACTGAAGTGGGAAGGAGAGAGTGGAGGCTCCTAATTGATTCCTAGAATCTAGAGAATTAAAAAGGTTGGTGTTCAGAGTATTCAGAAATATGCACACCATATCCTAAACCAGTGAAAGAAATAAGCCTGGGCAATACTAGCGCAAGGTTTTTGTTTTTTTGTTTTGTTTTTTAATGGGGTGAAAACAGTAACTTCTATATTTGAAAAGAAATTAATCATTTCAGAATCATACATGCTTGGGTATTATAATGGATTATTTGCCTTGTTCATTTGGGAAAGTCCCTATCAATAACAGGTGTGGTTCAACCACATCGCATTGAAAGGCTAGATTGTTCCATTAATAAAGAAAAGAAGAAGCTATAACTGTAAATCAACAGGGACTCCTAGGGAGTTATATATTAAGCAGTAATTAAATAATAGTTCATGTTGCTTTCTTTCACTGGGAATTACATCCTTTTCACCCCCTCTCTGCTAAAGCAGAGACATCCATTACGATGAGTAGCTTCAACACTTGTCAGATCTAATCAACTCCAAACAGCTGAAGGCCAACTGACGTGTACTCTCTTAAAGCAGGGCTTCTTCTCCCCCCAAAGCCCACTGTCCTTTCACGTGCATGCAACAGTCAAAAGGGATCACATCACCTAATGAAGAAAAACAGAAGCATATGGTTGGAAGGGGCCTCAGCAGGAGATGGCTGAAATGCCAAGGCTTGCACATAAACAAAATATATGCAAAAATGTGTGCTCATAGAACCTGTCAGCCACAGCTTCAGGAAATAATAAGCCTGCAAAGGAAGATAGAGTTGTACTTGACCACAGTTACCTAGGAGTCTGTATTTTTAGTTTAAATTTTTATTACTCTATAAAGTGGTGCACCAGAGCAGGCTAGTCCCAGGTAGTTAATTATGCATAAGCAGTTGCAAAGTTCGATTTTGCTGTATAATATTGAGCCACATATTCTTCACAGTATATTTTGCTCATACCTACTGCAGACTTCCACATGACAGCTGAATTGCAAACTGTAAGTGACTTCATCGCTGCCTTCCTTTTTGCACCCCATCGCTATGCAGGGTGAATGTTGAACTAAGTTCGTGAATGAACCCTGTCTTTGTAACTGGAACATAAGGGCTCATCTTTCCAGAGGTGTACTAATTAATATTTTAGAGGTGGATTGGGCACATTCACTCTTATTGTTTCTTTCAAATTTGCCTCTGTGCAAAATTAGTGGTCTTTATCAAAGCCCTTTCTTCCAGTAATGGCTCTGATCATGAGAATATGGCTGTCCTGATGCACAGAATCTTTATTATTTGTTAGTGAAAATGCACATTATCCCCACTTTTGACTTGTCAGCTTTTATGTTGGGACAACCTTAGTGTTATCATTTTGTATAATCAGTTTGACTGGAACCTTCAAACTTGTATGTCCCTTTGCTGTGAACATTTTAATATTTTGTAATTATATTGTTAGAATTAGGAGATTTGTAATGACAGAACTTGAAGACGAACCCTGTGTGATTTCTAAAATATGACTACAAGCATTTTACATGCCAATGTTGACAAGAGACAAAACAAGCTATTGTTCTAAAAAACGAAAGTGACACGGGCTCTCCTGTGGATGACTGCAGTTATGAAAAAAATATTATCTTCAAGTTGAATAAAAATGCTTTCATTTGAGTTTTAAGCTAGAGTTGCATAAATAAGATCTTTGTTCCATTTAAATATTTTGCATTTTATATGAGGAATAATCATATTTCTAACATTATATTAGAAACAGTTTTTTTAACCTCTAACCATCTGTTCTCAATGGCACCATTTTAACCTAAGAAAATAAACATATTTATATATTCATTTATTTTATTTAGGGGATAATATGAAAATGAGTTATCTACTTTTAATTCTTAAAAAGAATTCTGTGTTGAAAAGGTACCTGAAATTATGGGACTGTCTTTGCAATTTAGCATCTGTTTGAAATTAGGAATGCAGTTAGTTATACAACCAAAAAATTGGTGCAATGAAGTTTGGTTTCTCAATGCTTCAACTGCTTTATATACATTTATTGATCTGTTTGTTTCATTGTACAAGTATAAATGAATAAATGGCATTTGTGAGCAATTTTCTTTTCTTTGGCAGTGATATGAAGACACTTTGTGAGGCATTAACAAAATCAGAACCGTACGGCTTCTGTATTAATTTCTACTTTGAACTAGCCCTTCCTGATGGATATTCTTACTGTTGACAGCTACATGGGGTAAAAAAACACCTTCATGGATCATTTTTAAAAGACTTATTTTGTTCTTCTCTCTTGTCATTTCATCCCAAAATTTCCACTTTGAGTACCTGAAGAAATCAGAAAATACAACTCGAGAATTTGCATCTTAGTGAAACAGAGACTCCAAAACTAACACTGACTGAATCAAAATGATGGCAGAGTTCAAACTGGTGGCTAGTTATTGGAGTCTGTTCAGCAACAACTAACTGAACCTCAATCCCAGTAAGTGTGGCCATGCCTCACCATACGTTTTCTTCTCTATGGACAGGTATAAAGAATTGGATTGAGATGTTTCTCAGAATCACTTTTTCTTTTGGCTGTGATTTTTTAGGTGGATCTGAAACAGCTCTGCTTGGCCCAGGATTGTCCCAAATGTCCTTTTAGCTACTTTATTACAGGCAATGGGAGAGTCAGAGCGAGCAACTTCAGGCAAAATGTTGACTCCTCGTGATGTGCCTTTGATTCCAGTGCAAAGGTGCTCTCAGCATTCTGTTACGCCCTTGATTCATCTCTTAATGCTCAGTGTGTTAGCAAAAGCTTGGCCCTGAAGTGCTTTTTTTTTTTTTTTCCCCCTGAAGTACAGTCTTTCAGACACTTCTGGCAATTTGGTTTTAAAATGTGAAATAAAGAGACTAGGTCCTTAGTGCCAGGGGGAAAAGCTCTACTACACAATTGCTAGAATAATTCAGAAAAGAAAAAAAAAGATAAAATTTGCCTGAATACTGTGGTCATTATGTATTCTGGTTGGAAAAGACCTTACTTGGCAAATATTTTGCAAGATAAAATAAATATTTCTGCGCAGTCTCTAGGATAGTTTTGAGTGGTTGCTTATTTTCTTCTCTAACCCTTTGAAAAAGTCTCCAAGAATAAAGTAAAGCAGATATCTAATATCTTAACACAATAAAAAGCAAGCAAGACTATTGCATATCATCTTGACAAATATAATCAATTTCTTAAAACTTTCATTATTAGCCTCTTAGAGCATTTAAAAATTATTCTCAGTTATCATGATCATGTGCAATTTGTAACAAATAATATAATTCATACTTTACAAGACAAAATATTTGAAAGAACTGACAAAATTTTATACAGAAAAATATGGCCCTGAGAATTTTGAATTAAAGTATAATAATTCCTGTTTCATAAACATGCAGTTCTTCCTTTTTAGTTATAAGTATGTACATTTAAAGAAGTGTGGTTGGTGTTATAAAATATTTTACATGTTAAATGTATATTGAGAACAAAGATAGAATGATTTTAAGGAGTAAATTATTTAAATATAAACTTACATTTTCAACCTCATCAGAGGTAATGTGAGTGCAAATTAAACCCATCTTTTTTCTTATATTACTAGGATTGTACTATATCCTGTGGAATTTGCAAACACTGAATATTTTCATATCTTATTTGATCTCGTGAAAATGAAAAGACTACTAATATCTAACTAGAGGCAAGTGGCAGAATCCAGATGAACATATTTCATCGATTCCACAAAATTAAGGACTTTTCTATTGGCCAAGAAATGATGTCTCATCTTTAACTGTTGGCAGAAATCATTTCTCTTCTCAAAATTATGTTCTACCGAAGGAAACTCTTAATATGGTTTTCCAGTGCAGACACTTATCTTAGAACATAGAAAGACACATTGGATCTGTGAATGGAATCTTTTTCACATGGAAAAATCGCAACCCTTAGAGGGTTTTTACTTTTGGTTTGTTTTACTTTTATTTTAAGTTATAAATGAAATAATGGGGAAAAAAAGCAAAGCATACAGAAGAGGTGGAGAATATAAAACAGTATGCCTGTAGGAGAATAGCAGAACTGAGTAAATTAGAAATCGAACAAGCACATTGATGATGTTTGGTATGAATGGATTGTTGAAGCACCTCCAGTAATATCCATTTGACTTTTGGAACATTTAGACCTTTCTTTGAATTATTTTTAAGCAGGACAAAGAAAAAATAGCTACTGATAGCCCTCTCTTGCCTTCCCTAGTCCCTTTGATATTCCTAGATGCTAACCAAGCTTACTTTTAAATACCGTGTTTTACTAACATCAGCGCACCCTGCTGCTCCCTAATGAGTTATTTATTTTAGTGTTGAAAGTTTGTGTAAAGCCTTTAATGTCTAAAGTATGAAAATACAAAATACAACTGAACCTGGGGATCAGATCCCACTAAGCAAAAAGAGGAAAGCAAATAATATGTATCCTTTAAGGACATGTTGTTTGAATACAAAATCAGAACAAACATCATTATTTGATTCATGGAGTCATTCGATATATTTTTATATGACAGTGCAGAAGCTGAATGTATAAATGTGTTCAAGTACAAAGACGCAAAGATCATGTGGTATCAGAAACAGTATGAGACCTGGGATTTTACTTTGCATTTTAGCAGCAGTGTCAAAACATTTAGGGCTTCATGTATTTTTAAACGTAGGTGTTTTAACAGTGACAAATTTGCAAAGCTCTAAATATTAGCTCCTGAAGGTTATGCTTTTTATATTCGCTAATAGCATGTATTATTTGACTAATTGACGGGTATTTCAGTTAAGAGAGCCAAAGTTAAACATTGTTTTGATAGAGTAGCTCCAAGGATTGACAGTTTGGCACTGCCTTTCAAAGGCTTGGCATGTAGCTTTCAAAACAAACAAAATCACCCACATAATCAATAATGCTGTAATCATAATAAGAAGAAATGGCCCTAGTACAATTAATTTTCTATGTGAATTGTGGTTTCACGCCCCCTACTCATTGTCTTTGACAGGTAAATGGTTGAAGACAGAAGACTTACAGATTTTATATCCAGCCCATGAGGATTTTGACTGATTCCATTGAGCAGGCTCAGGTCAGCTAAGTCCTTTCCTTCAAAGCATCATGGGTGTCTCCGAGCATCATTGCAAGCTTGTCCTGGCAGTAAGCCAGGCTTCAAAAGCCTTTCACTGCAGTCACTGACTCACTAATGGGCAACTGCAGGCTTTCCGATTTTCCTTTCGTTTCATGTGTTCATTTGACATAAATTTAATTAAACCAAATCTGGTGTTAAAGCAAGACGAGATAAAAGTGATATGTTTCAAATTAAAGAACTGTGAAAGATACAGGAAATAGAATTATGCTTTTTAAAAAAATATCTGTTTCTGTAAAATATTGTCAGTTTTTGTAAGCTCATGACTTAAAGTTGGCCAAAAAAAAAAAAAAAAAAAAAAAAGGATACCGGTATGCATTATTAAGAATAATGTGTATCCAGGGTTAGATGAAGGTCTTGGCCCTATATTCTCTGTAGTAAAACCTTTCATAGAATTCTTATTTTTTCTTTCATTCTCACACTTCAGGTAGTCACCTCTTCACAGGATATAAGACAAGTCTGCCCTTCTGCTGGCTACATAGCTATAGTTGTTAGACAGCTCAAAAGCATACAACAGCAGAAACATGAAAAGATCATATATTAAATATAAAAAATCATCATTTTTCAAAGATCTCTTTTGGTTTTTACTTAAGGCTGAAGAGGAGATTGTGAGAGTGAAAAAGATCATGTTGCTTAAAAAGCTCCATTTAATTGCTTTGAATGTTGCTTTAGGAAACATCCAAGTTTCTCCTTCTTTTAAAAATCTCTTTTTGCCCATTAAAAGAAATCTTGGACTAGAAATACACTACATGAACTAAAAGCAGTTTTGCAATCTTCTTCAAGAATGCTCAGACTGATCCTCTTCCTTTCTGCAGCTGAAATGCTGCCACTTCCTAGGACCACACTCTAAGTCGCTGGATGTAAAATGATTACTCTGAGCACATACACACCATCCAGCAAGTGATTGCAGTGTCCTGTGGATAAGAATCAGAAAAACCAAAAGAACTGAGCTAGCAAGTTATGCAGTAGAAGGGAGATTCCTCGGAGCATGAAGCAATGTGTGGCACATTGACCCTCTACCTTTCTTGCACCCCAACTTTTGATGGCCAACTTCTTCCCTTGCCAACAGAACTCAGGTGCCTTCTTCATACTCCCCTGACTTGATTCTACTTTCTGTAGAATCCATTAGGGCTTAAACTCTCAGGGTTTACAATAATCAAATGCATCTGTGACTTCTCTCATTTAACAGGTGAAAAACTGAAGGGCCAAGACAAAGTCAGTGACTTGTCCAGGATCACACAACCAGTCATTAGCTCCGCTGAGAAGAAAATACACATCTCTTGATGCCCAGATGAGTGTTTCGTTTTTGTTCTTTAGCACTTCAAGTGCTTCTGTACAACATACCATTTGTATTCTTTGAAACAAACTCTTCAGGTATTTCCAGGTGTTTTTCACGTTTCTGACCTGAGAGAAAGTATACCTAATGGTATAAGTAGATTTAAAATCTATTTAAAATTCTCAAAGTTTCTAATGCTGTTCTTTCTTTAGTAACTACTTCAAAATGTTAATTGTCTGTCAGTCCTTTGATTTGGAGAATTGCTTATGGGACCACCTAGAGGTTATGATAGGGAGAAGACATTACACATGAAAGCCATCCGACAGTCTGATATTACAGAATGAGCCAACATTCCACCAGCATCCGCTCAGAGTGATAGCCCTGAATACAATGGATATTTAATGTGCCTTAAGAAATTTCACTTGAAATGTTACTCCGAATCCAAATTATCATCAAAATGGAAAAGATAGAGATTGCTATATTTCCTGTTAGACATAAAGCCTTAAATAAACTTTCTGATTCTTTTATGCATGAACCTAAATTTACTTACAGAGTTATTATGTACTTTATATACCTAATTATCTGTTTATCTGTATACATATTTCTAATATAGACTCAGGTTTTAATGAAGACTGGTTTAAAATGCTTAATGAGGCTTTGTCAAGGTTCACATTGATAGCCTGTGTTAACATGACTTTATCAGTGTTTGTTCAATCTACTAAGTTTATTTATTCAGCAAATATTTATCAAAAAAGAACTCTATGCAATTCACTGCATACACACAGAAAAATGCTGAGCCAACCACTGAGCACTTAATAACCACTCTACATAGCAAAGATGCCATGCATTTCTTCAGGTACATATTATGCCTTTGAGTAATTTTACAATGTTAAACTTGACATAATATCAATTTTTCGTAATATTTAAATTCTAGAATTCTTTAAATATTTTATTTTAGTAAATGTGGAATTGCTGGTGACAGACCTCAAAGGTAAGTTTTATAAGATACTAGATGCTCTAACCATACTACGTAATTGAGTTGATTGATCAGTATGTAATTTAGAATGTTTATAAAGCTTGCCACTCTGAACCTCTGATAGGTAAATAAACAATTTAAAATCACAAATATGTGTAAAGTCCTTCAGTGTTTACCACAGTTGCAAAAATAAAACGTCACTTTATTTTAGAGACAGGATCTCACTATGTTGCCCAGGATGGAGTGCAGTGGCTAGTTACAGGCACAAGTGTAGTGTGATACAGTCTTGAATTTGGGCTCAAGTGATCCTCCTGCCTCAGCCTCCCAAGTAGCTGGGACTACAGGTGCATGCCACGGCGTCCAGCTAAATGTCAGTTATATGTAGTAATACGATGACAATACAAAAATTTTCATTCTTTAATTTGTTGCAAATCTGTAGAATTAAACATTTTTGTTTACAAAACTAGAATACGATTTTAAAATATTGTGCTTAATTACCACTTCCATTTTAGGAAAAAAATAAAAATAAAATATTATGCAATCTTCCTGTTTTTAGAAAAGCAGGTAAAACATAACTTTGCATTGGTAACAAGCACATGAATCCTTGTTACAGAACAGAATCTTCCTAAAGCAGAATGACTCCCAAGGGACAGGGAATCCTGAGTGTGTTTTCCAGGAAATATTTTTCTCAAGTTTCTCAACAGTAATAAAAGACTTCTGACAAACTGGTGTCAAAGATTTCTTTGAGCAAATATGAGAAACTGTCAGCTTACCCCTTCTTAATGGCAGTAAGAAGCAAATTATTTATAAAAACTGATGTGTGAAAAAATTAGAGTTCAGAGAAACAAGTAAGAATTTCTAAAGTAATCTTTAGAAATCAGGTTTTTAGAATATTCCCTCTGATATTTAAGCATATGACAGGGTATGAAGTATCTCCAATAGTTAGCATTAGGCTTAATGTCCAAGCAAATGTCATTAGGTAACTAGTTTTTGAAAATAATGGAGAAGTGTAGCCTGAGGCTTGGCAGAGTCTATTCCTCTGTTGTTAAGAGTTTAGATAATATCTAAGGCTTGGTGCCTCACATCTTTAACTTATTCAGAGTGCGATTATGGTGGAGAATACTCAATACAGAACATTAAAGGAAAAGTAATTTTTTTAGAACAACCATTGTTCAGTAAATATGGGTGAGTGATGGTCTTTATAAGCCTTTATGGCCTCCCACACTTGTATCTTATTTGGTATCATATTAGATAAAATCAACCCTTTCCACAGAATATCTTCCGGGTCATGCAGCCTAAGACTTCCTTCTTCTCCACTCCTGCTCCTCCTTTTTCTCCTCCTCCTTTTAAGAAAACCACAGTAAGAATAAAAAAGAGTTTATGCTTGCCATATTATTGTCCACATATATTTTATTTTATTTTATTTTTTCTTTTCTGATTGACAAAGAGTCTTTGGCAAGGAATATCTTTGTCAAACAAAACTTTACTAATCTATATTATATTCTAAAGTAGAAACTGTTAAGAGGAAATATGAAAATAACTCTAAGGCCTAAATGTTGTAGAGTAAGAGTTAGCAAATAAACTAAATATAGTTAATATTTTAGGTTTGCAGGTGATACAGTCTTGGTCACAACTGCTCAGTTCTGTTGTTGTAGAACTTATGCTGTCTTAATAATATTTAGATATTTTGCTTATAACTTCTTTTGAATTAATTTTAATTTTTAACATATTGCATTAGATATGATTTATCTTCATGACTGAACTTTTTGCACCCCTCCCCACCCTTAGGTTCTGTGCCTGAGGTGAGTACCTAAATTGCCTTAGCCTAGTTTCAGCCCCATGTAGCACAAAAACAGCCACAGACAATACATAAATAGATCAGCATGCCTGTATTTCAAAAAATTATAACACTGAAATTTAAATTTCATATTATTTTCACATGGCATGAAATATTTTTCTGTTTTCAATTTTCAGTATTTAACATCATAAAAATCATTCTTAGCTCACTGGTCAAAAGTTAGGGGCCATTAGGTCATAGTTGGTGGAGCTTTATAGAAATTCAGGTCTGTTTTACTTTGTAAAAGACTACACTGCAAAAGTTGCATTCACATTTAAAAGGCTATAAAACGACAATAGTTGTCTTAGGGGAATGAAATTATGGCAACTATTTCCTCTGTACTGTGGTTATGTTGCTTTCATAATTACAACTACTCATAATATTAATTGATGGCTTATTTTATAATAGCTTGAATAACTTCTGTTAGATTGCATCAGAATCACAAAACTATGTGAGTTCATTTTTTTATTGATTTTCAGTGAGCAGTTATTCTTAACGGAAGATTTCAAACTAACCATTACTTATCCCTTAAGTCAAGTTGTTTATGATCTATGGACAAGAGGAGACATTTCCTAGGCACTTGAGCTCATAATTCATTGTCATTAAATGTTAAATGGTAAATAAAAATACCAATTATAAATCTACCATTTAAAAATTCAAATCCTTGAGTATTTAAAAAATGAGTATAGCCACACTGTAAACATATACTATCCATCTCCTTAATAGGATAAGTATTCTAAAGAAAGGTCATAAGGTGTAATGGAAAAACAAACAAAAAATCCCTATAGCTTTGGAGGTCATAGATAATCTGGGTCTTTACCACGAATCTGCCTCTTGAATGGGTGACAGATAACTAGCATTTGTTTTCTGTTATTAGCTTCTAGGAAAAGAAGAGGATTTTCTCATCATTACTTGGGTGCAGTGAGGAGCTAAATTTATGGAATCAGAGTCAAATTTGAAATAAATTTGTCCATGAAAAAGTCACAAAAATTGGTTAAGACCTCTAGCGTTACTTGTTCCATGTGGCAATCAAATAGCTTGTGTGGGGCTGAATGTTTAATTTACTACACTCTCTCTAATAACTTTTCTTATCCAATAATGTGTTTCACATTGTAAACTGCTTACATCCCATCATAAGTTTGCTTCACAAATTGTGAGTTTAGCTTTATAAGTGCATATAAAGTTATGCATGGCTTAAGTGATACTATAAATAAATAAAACATAAAAGATACTGCCTATCTGGCTGCAGAAGTAAACTACCACCAGATTTCAGCCCAGTTGGCACAAGAATAATGCTTTGGAGCAATTCAAGTCTGAAACAGCTTCAGTGATACCATTTAAACTTGAGGTATATTGGCAGAGCAAGGATATGACTAAACTAAATTTGGCTTAAGCCACCTATTACTCATACCCTCTTTCTACTGCATTCACACTTCAATTAACAAACTGTATATGATACACACACATATATTTATAGTTTATATTTTTCCTGTGTTGGCAATGAAACTTTTTAAATTACCTTCTGTAAGCTGTGAGAATCTTCTATTTGAATCTATTTGACAAGATAAGACTTAGCTTCAAAAGTGTTGGGTACATGGGTTTTTCCTGTTCATCTTAAAAAAAGAGTTAACATTTGTGCACTTTAACTTACCTCATTACCACTCCTCACTCCTCTTGCTAAGTGGGATATGATCATCACATCCTTTTTATGATAACTAACACTTACTCAGAAGGAGGCTCTATGTCAAGCATTTTGTATGCGCTACGATTATTTTCAATAGTGTGATAGGTACACTGAGATTTCAAAGTTAGAAAACTCCACCCAAGTTACAAGGTCAGTATCTCCTTTAGTCAAGGCATCATTCTCTACTCTTTTAAAGGTCAAGTTTATTGAAGTATAACTTACATGAGGAGGCACCATTTTCTATGAGTTTTGACAAATATTCTAAGTGTGTAACCACCACCACAGTCAACAGAAAAATATTTTCATGACTGTTTATGGTCAATCCACTTTCCCAACCTGGCTGGCTGCTACTGACATTACTGTCGTCATATGTTTGTCTTTACTAAAATGTCATAAAATTGTAATCACACAGTATGTGGTCTTTTGTGTAAACTTCTTTTCCTAGCGCTATTTTAAGATGTATCTGCATTTTTGCATGTTAATTCCTCTTTAGTGATAAATTGTATTACACTGAATGGAAGTACTTTGTTTATTCATTCACTAGTTAACAGGCATTTGTGTTGTGTCCAGTTTTTAACATTTATGAATAAAATCACTATAACCATTCATGTATATATATTTGTACGGGCCTATATTTTCATTTATCTGGGTAAATACATAGCGGGTCATAAATATATTTGTTTGTATGTTTCACTTAAGCAGAAACTACAAGACTGTTTTCCAAAGGGACTACTTTTTTTGCATTCCCATAGGCAATGTCTGAGATTTCCAGTCGCTCTACATCCTCATGAGCTATTTTAAGCTTTGTGTAGTGGAATTTTATTGTAATTTCTATTTCCCCAGTCAATAATGATGTTGAGCATTGTTTTGTGTTGCCTGTCTGTCATTTGGCTTTTTTCTTTGGTAAAGTGTCTTTTCGAATCTTTTGCTCTTTTTGAAAATTTGATCGTTTTCTTACTGTTGAGTTCTAAGTTTATTAAAATACATTGGAGGAACAAATACGATGTCAACTCTGTTTTGCAAATATTTTCTTCCTGTCTGTGACTTGTTTAAACCTTTAAAAATAGTTACTTTAAGAAGAGTAAATGCTTTTAATTCTAATGAAGTCTAATTTATCATTTTTTCTTTTATAATTTGTGCATTTTTTATTTTTTCTAAGAAATTTTTTCTGAGCCCAAGATCACAAAGAGTTTCTTCTATGTTATATTCTAGAAATGTGTAGGTTTAGCTTAATTTATATCTATGATTCATTTTAAGTTAATTTTTGAGTATGGTTCAAGGTATAGATAGAGGTTCAATTATTTGCAATTGTTGAAAAGACTATCTTTCCCCCATTGAAGTACATTTACACCTTTTCCAAAAACAGTTGCCCAAATATTGGTAGGTATAACCTGGTTTCCTATTATGATGCATTTATCTCTATGTCTATATTTATGCCAATATATACTGTCTTGATATTGGAGCCATATTGCAAGTCTTAGTCATATAGTGTAGTTAGTCAACTTTGTTCTTCTTTTTCATTGTTTTCTTTTAAACAGTGCTTTGTAACAGAGCTTTATACTAATATTCTAAAGACAATAGCTAATAACCTCTAAAATCCTGCTATGGTGTATATTTCAATGTGCTTACTACATAGAGATGTATTAATCTCTCTTACACCTCTAAGGAGAAAGTTTAAGTTCTTCAAAAAATGGGACTCTTTATTCAGTAGGTGACATCATTCTGCAATAGTTGAAAATTTTAAGACTGTGACAGACGAATCACATTTTTAATAGATCATCAAAACGTACTATTAAAATATCTATCTTATATTAAAAATCTGTTTAGGATAACAAGAGTCTTAAGAAAATCTCAAATCTGAAATAAAAATTACACTAGTTTATTTTTAAAGAATTATCATAAAAATACTCAGGTGCTGTTATATTTATTCTGATCTTTGATGAAATAATTCCAAAATATATTTTGAAGAATAAACTTGTCTAAAAGGCAAATAATTTCTTGAAAATAAATTACAGTGTTAAAGATGTTGCACCAAGATAAAATCATTGAAGTGTCAAGTATCATACTAAAACCAGAATAGACACGTTCCTATTACAGAACAAAAAATACAAAGCAGATCAAAGTGTGTTGTGTTCATGTGTGTGCATGAAAGTGCATGTGTCGGGAGGGAGAACTGTATGCAGTCTATTATGAAATTACATTTTAAATAATTTGGAAAAATGTAATTTACTTAAAAAATGATTCTGGAGTACTGAGCATTATGAATAAAATAAGTGTACATAAATAATGTTTTACCATATATAAAAGGCAAATTCTATTCTAATTAAGACTTAAAATATAAACAAGAACCACTAAAGCATTGAAAGATAATAAGGTTAAATAAATACATTACTTTGTTGAAGAAGCATTATTAAAAAGTAACTCAGTAATTATTGACTGAGACTTTACAAATTTCTAAGCACTGAAATTCAAATCCCTTGCAGGCATTATCTAATTTAACCTTAATTGATTGACCATGAACATGGAAACTGAGAGGTGATAATATGAAGATCTAATAAATTCACATCTGGAACTCCCTGAATCTGTGCTAAAAATGATCAACATATTTGACATTATAAAATTTTAAAAATGTATACTTGCATGACTTAATTATAATAATTATATAAACTGGTGAAATGTTTGTTCTCTCTATAAAACAAAGCATTAATATTCTTACATATAAAGAGTAATTATCGAAACAATCACAGAAATAAAAGTGTGCAAATAATAAGATTAGGTAAATCACCAAAGAAGAAATACATAATAAATGAACATGTCAAACAATGTTCACACTTCTAACAATCAGAAATGCAAATAACTAAATATACCCATTATTGGAAAATATTTAAAATATTTATTATAATCAATGTCACTAGTGATTCGTAGCAATTAAATCTAAGCAAGATAGGAAGTCACATTTACTATTGGAGGGCCTATAATTGATAAAAGCTCTTTGGAGGACAGTTTGGCAATATGTATCAGGAGCCTTAAATGTGCATTTACTTTGATCCCCAAATTAAATAATGTAAAACCCAAAACTATAAATACCCTAGAAGAAAACCTAGGGATTACCATTCAGGACATAGGCATGGGCAAAGACTTCAGGACTAAAACACCAAAAGCAATGGCAACAACAGCCAACGTTGACAAATGGGATTTAATTAAACTAAAGAGCTTCTGCACAGCAAAAGAAACTATTATCAATGTGAACAGGCAACCTACAGAATGAGAGAAAATTTTTGCAATCTACCCTTCTGACAAAGGTCTAATATCCAGAATGCAAAAGGAACTTAAACATGTTTACAAGAAAAAAACAACAACCCCATCAAAAAGTGGGCAAAGGATACGAACAGACACTTCTCAAAAGAAGACATTTATGTGGCCAACAAACATATGAAAAAAAGCTGAACATCACTGATCATCAGAGAAATGCAAATCAAAACCACAATGAGATACCATCTCATGCCAGTCAGAATGACAATAATTAAAAAGTCAGGAAAGAATAGATGCTGGCGAAGCTGTGGAGAAATAGGAACGCTTTTACACTGTTGATGGAAATGTAAATTAGTTCAACCATTGTACAAGACAGTGTGGCGATTCCTCAAGGATCTAGAACCAGAAATATCATTTGACCCAGCAATCCCATTACTGGGTATATACCCAAAGGAATATAAATTATTGTACTATAAAGATACATGCACTTATATGTTTAGTGCAGCACTTTTTACAATAACAAAGAAATGGAACCAACCCAAATGCTCATCAATGATAGACTGGAAAAGAAAATGTGGTACATATACATCATGGAATACTATGCAGCCATAAAAAGGAATGAGATCATGTCCTTTGCATGGACATGGATGGAGCTGGAAGCCATTATCCTCAGCAAACTAACACAGGAACAGAAAACCAAACCCTGTATGTTCTCACCCATAAAAGCGAGTTGAACATTGAGAACACGTGGGCACAGACAGGGGAAAGGCACACACCAGGGCCTGTTGCATAGGTTGGGGGGTGATGGGAGGGAACTTAGAGGATGGATCAATAGGTGCAGCAAACCACCATGGAATATGTATATCTATGTAACAAATCTGCACGTTCTGCACATGTATTTCATTTTTTTGGAGCAATAATGAAAAAAAAAGAAAATAATATAAAGAAATTTGTAGAAATGCCATCATTAAAACATTTCTGGAACAGTAAAAAATTAATATATTAACAAATTATGTTATAGTAATATAGTGGACTACAATATTATCAAGAAAGTAATGCTATATGTATTCTTACTATATCACTGATGAAAATTTACCAATATTTTATTGAATAAAACTTGTGTTATAAAACATTGTTGTGGTATTAGAATCCAGCTGCCATTTATTCCAACTATTCCAGGAAGTACTGAAACATATTCGTCCTAGGAGGACAACCATCCTATCTTTTGGATAAGTCGTGTTAAGATGAATATGAAATGAAATGGTTCTAAATAATAGATTGTAAGAGTGATTGCTTGCTTGGTCTTTCGATGTCATTTGTGGTGCCTGTAATGGAAAAGAGAGAGCAGAGATGGAAAAGTGGACCCCAATTTTAAGATGAGGTATCAAAAAGAGTGATGACCACTAAACAAGGGAACTGCAAAATTTACCATCCAAACCAAGATAGGCTTGACAGGGAAGAGTCCCTGTTTATAATTATACCCAATGAGCAGGAATATACTCAATTGGCTATATAAACTAGAAAATTGCTCTTATCTGTTAGTAATCTCTCTGACGATGGCCATTTTTGTTTATAAGGACCCCTCATGTCTTGTTTTAGGTTACATTATATTTGCAATGAAATTCCCTCCTATTATCTTCAACTATCCATGATGATTTCCATGTAACAGAGATCTGTGCCTGTGGAACTGTAGAGGTATGAAGGTAAGGGAGGCTGAGTAATTATCTCTGTGCAGTGGTACAGAGAACAGTAAGAAGGAGTTATCTGGAAAATTTAAATAGTCCTGGAAATCCACAGGTGTCTACTGTTTAACTTAAAGACAGGAAAACTATCATTTCTTTATATCCATGTACATAGCAATGGGTTTAAAATGTAGAAGATGCTGAATAAAAATACATTTGTTAAATAAATAAAATAAACATACCTAAATATGAATACTGACATTCCATGAGGCATTTTGACTGCGTTTAAAAGTAATGATGGCTTAAACTTTCTATATGCCAGATGCTGTTTTAAATGCAAACTGTGCATTAATCAATTTAATATTTATAACAGTCCCACAGTCTGCAGCCAAAGATTAAGATAAATATACCCCAAATCATGAAAAATTGGGCTTATTGATGCATTACAACAAAAAAAACTAAAATCCTAAAAAAAGTCAACAAGCTAAAAAAAAAAAAAAAAAAAAATCCTGTGGAGTAAGAAGGTGTTGGAAGGGACTTAGGGAATTTAGTCTTGGGTGATTTTAGTGAAAATTCAAGGAAGCAAACTTTTTCTCTCCATAGGACATTGCCAGGAAGCCTAGGGAATTCTAGAATTTGACATAGTAATTTTTATGTAGAACATAGTATGAATGAAGAGGGGCTAAGATGTAATTGATGAATAAGCTTATGTTTTTGATGTTAGCTGGGAGAGGATTGTAGTTTGTGCAAACACAATATTTTTGTCTCTGCTCAGATATGATCATGAAGTAACGTTGATTTTGCTTCACTTTATCTCAGTCACAGACCGACTGTCTGATGGTGGCGATGTCTGACGTTATGTGTTCAATGGGAGAACACCACAGCCTAACTGTGAGGCAGGTTTAACAACAAGGCCTAGCTCAGTGCCAGGCTATCTGCTAACTGTCTGATGCCACTTTCCTCTTTCTCAGTACCATTTTGTCCTCATTTTGTAGGTAGAGAAACAAAGAAGCTGAATAATTTAAACACAGTCATAGTAACTGGTGGAGGTAAGATTCTTGGATTTTTGGTTCTAGAGCCCATATGAATTATTATGCTGGAAAAAGTTTTCTATAACAGAATTTCTTTTGCAATTGTTATGGAGGAAAGATGCATTTCTTCTTGTTGAACATGAAACTGTTTGTCTCCTGAAAATAAAAATATTGCTGTTCTTTAATATAGGTGATTCAATGTAGACTTTTGCTCTTATATATTTTCTGACAATATTTAATATGTACACATTAATTTTTTTAAATCTCAGTGAATTTGGCTCTGTATTTCTCAAGAACAAGAAGTCTCTCATTTAACAACTTCTGACTTTAGACTTATACACATTAAGAGATATAGGAGTTGGCCATGCAGATGTTGAGCCTATTGAGACTATTGCTCTCAATCCAACATCTCAATAGAGGACATCCAGTCAAAACGAGATTATGACTGTGGGAACATCCAAGTCTCAAAATTCTCATTACGCATTGGTTATTGTCCTAGTGATGACTTTATTTTAAAACCTACTGAAAGGCAAGAAAAGGCTGAGCATAGGAAAAAAAAAAATGTTTACAATGCACCCTGCCTCTCTGGGAGTTTATTGAGGAATAAAATAAAGCCTGATAAGTACTGACAATGAGAGTAGAAGCTCAGGAAGAAGGAGGTAGAGAGAATCTGCCTGTGCTTGATGCTCACTTCTCAATAACATCCTTGATATTTTACCACTTCTCTTCACTAGGGAGGAGCCTGATATCCTCTCCTTTGACCCAGCAATAGTCATAATTACATTTATTGATTGTTTACTCTACGTGAAGCATAGTACTACTTGCCTCATAATACACAGTATTTCTAATTTGTGATGGTTAATATTATGAGTCAACTTAGGGAGGTAGCAATGATACCCGAGTGTTTGGTCAAATGCCAGTCTGATGCCACTGTGATGTATTTATTAGATGAGATTAACATTTAAATCAGTAGGCTTTGAGTAAAGCAGACTCCCCTCATAATACGGGCAGGCCTCATCCAGTCAGTGGAAGAAGATAGAATTCTGCCCCCAGATTGTTTTCAGGTTTGAGTTGTAACATTAAGTTTTCTGTGGATCTCCAGTCTGATAGCCTACACTAAAGATTTCGAACTTGCTAGCCTCCACAATCATAGGAGTCAATTTTGTAAAATAAGTTGATCTATCGTCTTTCTGTGTATCATCTCTCTGTATCTATCTATCTATCTATCTATCTATCTATCTATCTATCTATCCATTCATTCATCCTATTAGTTCTGTTTCTCTGGAGAATCCTGACTATTAAGATCTCAACCCTTTTTAATTTTTTGCTGAAAACTCTCAACAACATCTTTCTTCATTATTCTAATCTCTGCTGCTGAAGACTTGGGATTCCCATACCTCTTCCTCCAACACTTACAAAAAGTCTTTAGAATTCATTGTTCTTTTACATAACCACTGCTACTGACCAAGTC
Source organism: Macaca thibetana thibetana (assembly GCF_024542745.1). Taxonomy (NCBI): domain Eukaryota; kingdom Metazoa; phylum Chordata; class Mammalia; order Primates; family Cercopithecidae; genus Macaca; species Macaca thibetana. The sequence continues at coordinate 86,006,280 of NC_065592.1, forward strand.
TAGACCATCACCATCTCTCTCCTAAATTCATACAACTTTCTAACTAGCCTACCTTCTCCTTTCTTTCCCTTTTTTCTGTTACAGTCTACAAAATGTATTTCCACTTTTACTTTTCTCTCCTGAACAGCACGACAGTTCTCTCTCTAACTCTTCTGCTTCCCGTTACCTATTTGCTCATTTCTTTCTTTCTCGGTTGATTTACTTTTCTGGTTTACAATTCTTGCCTCCTTATAACTTCAGTTTATTCTTGGTGGTGGTGTTTTTTTGTTTATTTGACAGGGTCTTTCTCTTTTGTCCAGGCTAGAGTACAGTGGTACAATCACAGCTCACTGCAGCCTCAACCCCCTTTGTTTAAGGAATCCGTTTGCCTCAGTCTCCCAAGTAGCTGGGACTACAGGTGCATACCACTGTGTCTGGCTAATTTTGTTTTTGTTTTTGTAGAGACAGGTTCTCTCCATCTTAACCAAGTTGGTCTTGACCTCCTGGGCTCAAGTGATTCTCCTGTCTTGGCCTCCCATATTGCCTAAATTACAGGTGCAAGCACCATGCCTGATCTTTAGTTTGTTTTAATTCCTCTTGCCCTAACTCTACTTCATGTCACTTTTTTTTTTCTATTAATTCTTTTTAAATTTCTTGGTAACAGAATTCCAGATGTGAGAAACATCATTTGGGGCCACATAACAATTATAGATCTCCCCTGGTATCAGATGTTGAGCTTTGATATCAGATGTGGCCAAGAGATCACAAGTTACAAAACGTGACTGATGATCCCTCAGTAGGATTCTGAGCTGTAGTTTTCCTTACAAAGTTTAATAATGAAATAAAAATCATGAAATCCCTAGCACATATTTCTGCCTAGTTAAATATTTTCTTAATTGCCATTCTTATGCAAATTGATACATCATCACTTTAAAGTTCATTTATACAGATATATGAGTTTGAATCAATGCTTTTCTTAACTTTGAATCTCTTAATGGCTCTTCCTCATTCCTTTTACTGATAATTACTTTAGGTAGAGATGGATGATGCATTCTTCCTTAATATTATGTTAGTGCTATTTTTCTTTCCTGCTTTTGGTTACATGATTGACTATATACTAGGGAGTTTTCACTAAATTTACTCATTAAATATTTTTTAATTGGCATATTGCTTTGCTAATTTATAGAAGGTGCATGCAAATTATCATCAAACATTGCATTCTCTTTCGTCACATACAAATATAACAACAGTCTACAACTGTGATTCTTAAACATTAGTATACTTCAGAATGCCCTGGAGAGCTTTTAAAATCAGATTGCTGGTCCCAAACCCAGGGTTTTTGATTCAATAACTCTGGGTTGGGATGAGAATTTGTGTTTATAACAAGTTTTCAGGGCATGTTGATTTTATAGTTCAAGAACCACACTTTGAGAATCACTGCCTTGCACAATTGAGATTTCAATATGTTTTTGAAGCCAGTCAGATCTGAATTCAATCCCCATTTAAGTAAAGTGATTTTGATAAAGGGACCTAAATCATAAGAGTCCCTGTTGATTCTGTTGAAAAATAAGGATATTAAGAGTCTTAATATCATCAACCTAGCCTAGCACTTACTAAGGAGTCAATAAATGTTACTGCTACTTCTAAGTGAAAATTTGTAATATTTGTGTATTATCAGGCATTTAAAGTTTTTGTATCATCAGGCATTTAAGGTTCCCTAGCAATTTATGCCTGCAGGCAACAGCGGTGGACTTTAAAATATCAACAGGGAAATCTATTAAATTTCTCTTCCATTTACCTTGTGACTTCATCTGAGTCTTTCAGGATTTTGCTGACAATCTGTGCATTTGGGTTAGTGCTTTTACATAATGAAACCATTCAAAGATAACAGTATTTCATAGTTCTTCTGATTTAGTATTCACATTTTTTAGCATACACAGTCCTAAATAATTGTTCCTGAACTAACACTCTCTGTGAGTTTCTCTCTGGCTGTGATTTGCTCCTTCCTCAATGCGATGGGGAGTTGTAGTCTACTTTGCAAGTGGAGACATTCACATATACCTGGGCGGTTCTTCAATTCAGGATACCATAATGAAGACAAGCTAATTAACTAAAAAAGATGAAACCCATCTATATATGCAGTTAAATATATATTTTTTATATATGTTTGTGTGTATATATATATTCCATTAAATACATATTTGTATATATATGTGTGTATATATACGCACCCACATGTATATGCTATATACATATATGTGCGTGTTTTTGTGTGTGTGTGTGTGTATATATATCTCTTCTAATGAATCATTGGTAAGAAAATGGTAATAGCACAAATCCCTCTGTGTTACAGACTCTTCTGGTCTGTATTCTTCTTCAGGTTCCTGAGATCCCTTTCCTTATGCCACAAAGTTTCTAGGCAGTAGGTCTGCTTCTAGTTAACAGGCTGATTTCTAAGCTTTGAATTTTGGGGCAATAAAAGCAGAATGTCAAAGCTCCTTAACTGTTTAGAACAAAGATCCGTGCTCAACAAGTTACAGAATGAAAAGTAAGTGAAAGTAATCAGCTGAAGAAAAAAATTGTGGAATGAATTAAATGTCAACTTCTCCAGCTCATCTCCAGCTTTTACCTGTCTTTAAAATTTTTCCCAACTTTTTTTTTTTTTTAAACCCAGAAGAATTGTTTGTGGGAAAAAGTGACAATGACTCAGTTCAGTTTTGTAAAGTACCAACAGTTCTCAAGAGGAAATATGCTATATTGAGTAAGTGCAAAGTATGATTATTAATCTTAATATAATATTTTTAAACTGCTGACAGATGGTGAATACAATGAAATATTTTGATAACTGCTTGTTATATTTTCAGAGACTTGGAGGCTTAGTGAAAATATGAAGTTCTAAATATTTGAACATCCAGATGCCATTTCAGATCAGTGTGACCAAATCATATTTTTGTAAATAACATGTTGGAGTTTAAAAAGGAAGGTGGAGCTAAGAGAAAAGAAAGAAAAAAAATGCATACAAATGTAGGATTCCTGCAAGAATTCTAGTGGAACCTCAGACATTACACCTCCGGGGCAATCTATGTATCTTTTAAACAGAAACTCCCTCCGATGAGCTTGTCTAGGATCACTAAAAGAACTTGGGCCAAGTATGTCAGCATTAAAAATACCGAATTGGCTAGAAATACTGTTGTGTGTCAACCTTTATTTGTCCTTTAAGCCAAGAAAAAAGAATAAAAGTATGCCTGTAGGCAAAATAAAGGCCCCCTTTTTTCTTTCCCCTCCCTTTCATTCCTCTTGCTCTCTTCAACTTATATGAGATTTGTAAAATGAATTGTAATAGAAAGTTCAGATGACAAAAATTACAGTGGTGTGGCCAAGAAAACACCCAGGGGGCTTTTAGCTTCCGTTGTGCCAGGACTGAACTATCAGATCAGCCTTCTGGACTCAAATGCGACACTGTCAATAAGAATACATCATCTTTTTTGTGGTGTAGAAGAGCTGTCGGTTATAATTCCCATTATTCCAAAGCCAGGATTTTCCATTAGTACAGCCACCTGCTGGGTTGCTCTACTCAGGTTTAATGGAGTCTGAATTTGAATTTATCACCATCTGTGGGAAGACAGGAAATGAGAGAGCATCACTAATTCCTTTCTTCATTTGCTAAGCATAAGTGTAATCTTCATAAGGAGGCAGCAAAAGCAACAGAGATTGGGGATAGATGGAAGAATATTTTAGCTCATATTGACATCAGAGTTCCAGACCAAGGGGAAAGAATGCTGACTGTTCTATGGCCAATTCCAGCAACAAAAAGAATGTTTTAATTTCCTATGTAATGTAGTAACAAAACCATGCAGATTCAGGATACTGTTCCTCTTCGGCTTCCAAAAAGATCTCAGAAGATTTAATATGATTTCTGGTGAAGATGAAAGAGTTGCATACATATCAAGTTCACAAAAAAGAGTTCAAGATTCCTAATTACCACATTAGCTTATAAATAGAACAGTATAGACCATAGGTGTCTATTTTATGCAATTTCTTCTTTTCCTCCAGAAATTTTTTTTAAAAGCCTTTGTAGAACTCAAGAAGAGGCAAACGTGACTCACACAGAGTCATGAAGGGTGCATCATTATCATTTCCAAAATTTAAAAACAAACATTAAATGGGTTTACAGGAGAGGTAAGCAATTTGCAATTAAATTCTTGCATTGGCTGGTTGCAAAACTTGCAGATCTGATCTGCCCATCTTTCACACTACTCCATCAGAATGTTGCCGTCTGGATTCTGCTGTCCAGGCAAAGACTCAGAGAAAAGCTAAGCCATCCCGACACACCAGTTGTAATAGGTGTTGCTGCCCCCCTCCCGCCAGCCCACAATGAAGAGCAAGCCAGAAAATAATGGCAGTTGAAAAGATGAGGGGCAGAAAACATCCTTGCAGGAAAAAGGAAGGATTTAAAATCAAAATACACACATATGCACATATACACACAAAGCCTCTGGGAAAACACTGCATGCCATTGTCTTTCTTCAGGAACCATGAGTTCATGCCTTTCTCATGAATCTCCCTCCATGTTTATAATCTTGGATTAATGACTCTAAACAGTGAGTCTTTTCTAAAGTCATGGAGGTCAGCTCTGCGGACTTGAGGAGCTTGGATAATTGGAAGGAATGTTACTTATTACAGTGAAGCAACAATTCCAGGGGAGGAGAGGAAGAAGCACAACAAATAACTGCACTGTTGTTCTTTAAGGCTACCAAGAGAGTTAGCACTCCTATCAGGGTGGCTGTGAATACTGTATTGTGACAAAACAAAATGCCTCCTGGGTGCCTGCTTCTAGTGGAAAGCGTTTGATGTTTGATCTGTAATGAGATGGAAGAGGAAAACAGTTCCCTTGGTTAACTAATACATACTAGATATGAACAGATTCAAAGATTTAAGTTTCAGTTCTGGGACAAGATCCCCCATCCCACTAATTTATTATTTAGAAAATTCTGTAAGTTCTTCTTTTTTTTTTTTTTGCACAGAACATGATGTGTTTAACATACTTCTGCTTTCATATTTGACTTGAATAATAATCCTAATGATTACTATGCCATATTTCACTTTTTCTGGGTTGACTCTTTTCTCAGTGCGAATGTCATGTGGCTTTATCTAATTTCCTTTTGGCAAATATGAGTGATCAGAACCTGGGACGCCATCTCGGGCCTAAGTACTTTGTACAGGAAAATGTCCTGGGCAGTGAGCTAAGAAAAGAGTAGAGGGCTCCATGGATGCAGAGCTCAGGGGGCAGACAGAATAAAAATCAAAAACAAAATAGGATGCATAAGCAATTAATTTTATTCCACATGGCACGTTATGGATGATGTCACACATATGGTTATTCATACCAGGCGCAGCAACTTTAGAGATGAAGACAAACCCTAGAAAATCTGTCAGTTTGGGTTAATGGAACATTGTTATTACCTCAGGTCAAGCAGATGGAGGGCAAACTTCTCTGCTGGATTCTGCTGCTCTTTAATTAATGTCCACATTTGTTATGTCAATATAATGCATCACATTTGGTCTAAAGGTTGTTTTACTATTTTTTTTTAAACAAGAATGATCATTTTATTTATTTTCAACATTGGAATAGTTGCACAGAATTTTAGAGGTATATTAGATACCTGAAAAATAATGTTTAAATTACTGTATAAGAGGGGGAGAAAAAGAGAAGGAGCTAGGCTGGCTTTACATATTTCATTCTTGATGTAGAGATGGATTTGATACTTCTTTTATGATCATTTCCAAATGAGGGATTTTGATTGCATGTGTATGAATATCTCAGAAAAATGGGACTCTCAGATGATAAAGCAAGGCAGGTCTTATTACAGTGTTATTCCTTCATAAAGAAATTAATAGCTGCAATTCATTTAGTGTTCTGTTTACTCTTGTTGGAGAAGAATGGCAAGTGAAAAAATAGTACAATAGATACATCTTATCTTCTTCCGTAAACTTTCATTATCTTAGGCATGTTCAGAAGGCACAAGGAATCCCTGGTGTCTGATATTATGCGTGTGAAGCTGTGGTGTTGAATCTTTAGCACAATTCAAAGAATCAGTCTATTATGTAACAACTAAGGAGGATGTATGCCGTAACTGTGAGCATTCTTTCTTATAGATGACAGGCTTACATTGTTCATTTTGGGAAAGTATTTTTGCATTGTTGGCTCCAGCCTCCAATTATTTAAGCTAGTCAAATCCAAAGTCGTTAAAATGTGCAAATATTACCTGGAATCACTCCAAGAGGAAACAGTAGGCAGTGATCTGGCCCTTGCATTGAGCACTCAATTGCTGCTTAGTTTCTTTTCAAATTTCAGAATAGATACACTCTTTAAAGCCAGTATAACCTTTGGCACCTGGTAAAATATGTTTGGTAGTTACACACAAGGTTTCTGAGTGACTAGATCACACCCAGTCCATTCTGTTCTAATTTCTGGAAGGTGAGCACTAAATGTTTCCATGAATATAATTTTTCACATTAGTCACTTCATACACGTCCCCCAATAGACACATACACATGCACACATGTGGATCCAGGAGAGGAGAGGCTGTATATCCCGCATTTGTTTCTGTACACTGCCCTTCTAGATTACTATGTCCTTTATAATTATAAGATCTTGTATGCTCATAGATTCACTGTAGTAACAGGCATTTGAAGAATACACTTGAAGACACTACTGTTAGTGCCACACTTTTAAAAGTTGACGATTTAGGCCAGTGGTTCTCAAACAGGGGCAATTTTCTCCACTCAGGGTACATGTAACTTGAGGAGAGGGATACTGTATTAAAATCTAGTCGGGGAAAGGCCAAGAATGCTGCTAAAACTTTTGAAATGCCTAAGATAGACCCCCAAACAAATACTTACCTGGCCTAAAATGTTAATAGGGCTGAGATTTAGAAATCCAAGTCTACGTCAATGAAACCACCTTGTCATTGCTAAAGAAATAAAACATTGCCGCCTAAGTAGGTAAAAAAAAGAATAGTTTAAACTCAAAGAATTGTTTCCACAGTAGGTTCTAGAACTAGTGATGAGATATGTAATATCGACCTTGGTTGTCTTACTTGTAAATGAATTTTATTACTACATATGACAGTAACATATATAAATACAAAATATGTAAAGTTATTCTTTTCATTGGTTCTTTCTCTCCATCACTTCATCATACATTTTTACCAATTTGTTTTTACATTTCTAGAAAAAAACTCTCAAAAAATATTCCAAATTACATGTTAGCCATGTACCAATGACACACATGTCTGTGTCTAGAATCCTTTTTAATATTCAGTCCTTCAAAACCTGAGGTAAAACACATCAACTGAGAAACTTTTCCTATCCTTTTAAGTAATGGTTTGTTTTTAAATTTCACATGTCTTTTCCATTTAAGTGTTTGGTTTTCCCATATGATTTTACATGTTTTTAAAGAATCTTTAAGTGAGCCTAACATCTCTATGTTTCCCATCTTTCATAAAACAGCAATATTCTTAGAGTTTTCTTTTTCTTTTGTAATGTTCCTTTCTTTATTACCCATCTCTAAGGTACCTTCTCGAACACTTTCTTTCCCTCCTCTCCACCCACAGCCCTGGATAGGATTTGGGGTGCAGGACGAGTTTGGGAAACAATGTTGTTTTTCTCAAAGAAACAAGTAGGCTGGGAGACTCCTCATTTATTTAAAGGTATAAAAATTGATGACAACCCTAATATGAAGATACTACCTTAGTTTTTTATTTCTGTTTGCCCTGAGATCATTGATGCTTGATCTAAAATAAGCCACACAAACTGAAAGTGTCTTAACACATTGGAAGAAAGCATAAAGCAGACCAGAATGAAATTTGAGGCTATGTGAAGTATATTCACACCATGAAATATACAACAGTGAAAATAACAAACTATAGGTATATATATATATAATCGTGAGTGCATCATATACACATAATGTTAAGTGAAATAAATGAGATCTAACTTAATGCATACCTCTGATTCCATTAATATAATGTTAAAAAATAAGAAAACTAATCTCTACTGTTAGAAATAAAGGTGATGGTTCATTTGGGAAGTGAAGGGTGGCTAGTGATTGGAGCAGGTTTTTATTTCTTGGTTTGGATAGTGGCTATATCAGTGTATTTATTGTGTAATAATTCTTTGAACCTGGATTATTTTTCTATTGCTGCAGTAACAAATTAGCATAAACTTAGTGGCTTTAGGTGACATCCGTTCATTATCTCACTGTTTCTAAAAGTCAGAAGTTCAGGCTTAGCTGTTTCCCTGCTGAGAGTCTCCCAAGGCTGAAATCAAAGTGTTGGCCAGCCTACATTTCTTTCTGGAGACTCTAGGGCAAAATCTGTTTCCAGCCTCATTCAGGTTGTTAACAAAATTCAATTCCATATGGTGGTAGGACTGACGTCTCCATTTCCTTGCAGTTAGCCAGGGATTGTTCTCAGTTTCTGAAAGCTACCCACATTCCCTGGTGTGTTTGGCCCCCTTCATGTACAAAGCCAACAGTGGAGGTTGAGCACCTCTCCCATTTTGAATGTCACTCATCTTCTCTTCTACCTGATTTCTCCTGTCTCACTTTCTTCTCTACAGCTCTGTGACTCTAGTTGGAGAAATTTATCTGCCCTGTGACTCTAGCTGGAGAAAGTTAACGTGTTTAGATTGGGCCCACCTAGATAATCCAAAATACTCTCTGTACTTTAAGGCCTGTAACATCAATTAGCTCTGCAAAGTCCCTTCAAAGCAGTATCTAGATTCATATTTGGTTGAAAAACAAGAGGGCAAGATTCTTGGGTGAATGTCTTTAGAATTCCGCCTATCAAAATGCATATTGTTGTATGCTTCTCTGAACATATGTTATAATCTAATAAAATGTTTTTGATTATGTAAAAATATATTTCAGAATATCATTTTTAATTCAATCAACTTATATTTATTGACTGCTTACTATTGTTGGGGCTTGGAAACTAATACCCCTGAATATGGCGCTTTGACATGCTAGACTAAAGCAGCAGCTTCCAGTTGTCTGTGACCTTCGCCACCCTCCTGTCTCTCAGTCTCTCTCAAAGCTCTGGATGAAACCCTTCTCTAACGTTCTCATCTGCCTGAAGTCCAGACCACCCAGAATAGAAAACAATTACCACTGATTCCTTCCCTCAGTTTTCGTTTTCTTAACTCCTATTGCAAGAAAAAAGACAGAAGCCTGTCAGCCCACCTAGACAGACTTTTGTCATAAACCACTGTCTTCTATTTTGGTCACATTTAATATTACTTTTTTTTTTCCTTTTTTCCTTTTTTTTTTTTTTTTTGAGACAAGGTCTCACTCTGCCACCCAGGCTGGAGTGCAATGGCACAATCACGGCTCACTACAGCCTCAACCTCTCAGGCTCTAGCAATTCTCCCATGTCAGCCTCCTGAGTAGCTAGGACTACAGGCACGCACCACGGCACCCAGCTAATTTTTGTATTTTTTGTAAAGATGAAGCCTATTCGATACTTCAGAGAATCATTTACCAGCCATTGTCTGCTCTGTAGGTCCAACAAACTTTGTCTCAGGCCATTGTATGTTCTCCAAGTCCATTCATTTTCCCCTAAAAACCATTTACTATCTTTCGAATTGCCACTTTTCCTGCATCTCCCTTCCCCTATGAAGAAGGGTATATAAACATCTGTACCCAGGGGTTATTGAGTAATTATTCTCCTACAGTTTCCATGTGCTATTCACATTAAAATAAATTGTGTATGCTTTTCTCCTTTTAACCTGCTTTTTAATGGTTGATTTGTAGAGAATCTTCAGATTTAAAGGGAAAATTTCTTCTTGCCCCTATGTTATAAACCATAAAGACAATAATTCCTGCCTTTTAGACTATATAATTTATGCATATTTTAAAAATTCACAAAAAAATTACTTACTCTCTGTGAACACAAATAAATGTATAAGAAAATATTTAAAATGATGGGACACATATAAACCAATTTATTGCTTTTGATAGGTCCACAGAGTATTATTTCTATCAAATAAAATATCGTAAAATGATTAAAAATTTAAATCATTCTGTACGTTTGTTTATCATAGCACTGTGGTTTTTCTGTTTCTTTGAAATTTTCCAGAAAAGAAAACATGCTGTGAAGTGTAATAGGGGATTTTTAAGATAAATTTAGCCATTTATTACATATTCATTTAAATTCTAACAGTCTTTCTTTTAGGTCTATGATCTAAAACAAAATAAAGATGCTATAGTTTGACCACAATGACAGTTATTTAATAGCTATTCTCAAACAGTTTTGCAGATGAAAATAATGAGTATTTAGGAAAAGAATATTTTCTTATTCATGGACTGGTTTTCAAATTTATGAGGGCAAGATTTTGTCTTTCATGTTTACTAATGCACCCCTGATACCTAGATTATTGTCTATCATAGTAGACACTCAATACATACTTGTCAACTACATGAATGAATGCATCTTGGGTATGAATGAAAATGTTGGAAGTAGCAATGGAGAACTAGTATGCAAATATGGGAGCCCCTTCCTATTACCTCATTTATTTTTTCTGTTGTTGTGGAAATACATATGACATGTGCCACAGAAAAATAGTATTTGTCCAACATACTATTTTTTTTTTCCTGGAGCATAAAGAAATATTACATTGCCTCCCTTGTTGCTAGTTTGGAACCATGTAATTGAGTTCTTGCCAATGGGAATGTGGGAGGTAGTGAAGTGATGTGCTACTTCTAGTTTGAGACAAGTAAGAATGCTATGGTGTCTCTATTTTCCTCTCTCTTGTCTTTGAGATTGAAGAAAAGAAGTGTGAAATGATGGATGTGTAATATGGACAAGTAGAACGCAACTCAGATCCTGAGTCACTTTTAGGAGGATCACCAACAAAGAGTCACTCAATCAGCAGACTGTAATATGAGAGATAAATAAAATTTTTGGAGGTAAATCCTTGGAGATTCCAGGATTTAGGTGTTGCGGAAGTGGAGTCAGTAAGTTTGTGACTAATATATTATCAAAGGAGTTTTCTTTTGCAAATGTATTGACATTTGGAGATGTGGAAGATAATATTGAGCAAGGTTTTTCAATTTGTGCTCCAAGAGGTGTTATATATATGTGTGTGTCTGTGTGTGAGTGTGTATGTGTGCACGTATGAATGATATTAATTGATATATTGAAAAGTCCATATTCAAATAATCATTTGTAAATAGTGTGTTTAAGCAAAATTAAATTATGTTTACTGCAAGTCTTTTCAGAATCTCTAATATACTAATATGCATTGCAAATTCAAGAAAGGGAGATTTAGTAACTATATTTTCCAATGTTATTGGATTACAGAACTTTTTTTCAGGAACTTGTAATTAACATCCTATCAAATTGGTGGTCTGAAAAACATGCTATGGCCAATCTCATGAGTTATCCAGAATGTCCTTTCCCTATTGCTGAGAACCTCTCATTTACAATTCCACAATTTTACATTAATAATTCTGAAGCCACTAGAAATCTAGGGATCCAACTTCTGATAGAGGATAAGCACCTTTACTGGGCAGAACGTAATGCGACTCCCTTGCTAATCCTCTATTGCTTATAGTCCACTTCTGGTTCAAAGGAAACACTAATATACACTTTGGCTAAACAAAATCTGAAAATGCATACCAAGCCCATTGCAACTGCCTCTCCTCTGGCTTATAAGTTAATTGCTGGCCAACCTGTCTCCAGCTCTTCAGACTTCTCAACATGAGACAAACACTAATCGCCAGTGTCCCTTATATTGCAGAAAGTATAGATTAAATTATTTTAGTAATCCCATTGAAGATTATTTACTAACTGAGTACCCTCCCTCATTTTGAGTGTTGAGAGTCACAATATGGCCACTCCCCACTCCCACAATGAAGTCTTCCTTGGACTTTTCTAATTTCCACCCTGGAGTCTATGATCACTTCAATACAATACTTCAGTGAAGTATCATATTATATTTTTGTTTATTTCTCTATCTAATTTTTTTTACCAGCTTATAGGCTATCCAGTCTCACAATTCACTCTGAAATTTCATATCTACTAAACCTTGATGCTTCAATATAAAGTTGTAGCACAGAATCAAATATACTGTACTGCACTTTGTAGATCCTTTAGAGAAATTTCAAAATAATTTAATCGGTACTCAGTTTTCACCAAATATGTGAACATTAGAGCTAGACTTAATGGTGTGCGTGGTGGCTCACACTTGTATTCCCAGCACTTTGGGAAGATGAGGCGGGAGGATAGCTTAAGGCCACCAGTCTGGTCAACATAGGTAGACCCAGACTCTACAAAAACTGTACAACATCAACAACAAAAGTTAGCCAGGCACAGCTGTGCCTGCCTGTAGTCCCTGCTACTCAGGGTATGAGGCAAGAAGACTGCTTGAGCCCAAGAGTTTGAGGTTGCAGTGGCTATGATCTTGACATTGCCCTCCAGCCTGGGCAACAGAGCAAAACCCCTTCTCAAAGAAAAAAAGAAAATAAAAGTAGACTCCAAGTGTAATATTTGACTGCTCTCTGTAAAAAAAGACTGGAGAACTGAGAGGCTGGAGCCTTGCTTTTTAATTTCATTTCTTTGACCGAATGGTTAAATGAGCTGATTAACTTCTCCACTTATTTGGACTTGTTTTTCCCCTGTGAAATATAGACAGTTCCCTGTCTTCCTCTTTAGAAACATTATGAAAGCACAGCGATAAGTGATGATAAAATCCATGCTCTCAAGTGTAAGATTTCCTTAATATGCATATATTTATACTAAAATCAGCTAAATCTGTTTCTGAATTTTGAAATTTTGGTTCATGTTCTCTTTAAAAAATGCATGGAAAGATGTATAGCTTTGTTTACAGAGATAAATTTTAAAAATCATAAGTGAACAATATGTATGTTAACATTTCCTTGATATAATGAAGGAAATAGTGAAATGTTCTTGGGTAGGACAAGAAACAACCTTAAAAAATACTGTGTTTCCAAAATTCGGATGTTCCATGTGACTTCAGTCAGGAGAAAAGAGAGGATAAAGAGGGAGAAGAGGAAATTTCTCTAACTTAGGTAGATATGTTAAGAATTATTTTTCCCACTTTAATTTGTTCAGAAACACCAAAATGGGGGAATATATTATCTTTGCAAATAATTATTATATAAAATACAGGAATGTATTCATTTCAAGATATTCTTATGATCTGGAGTCAAATTACTGGATGTCTATACCGTTCCCTAACAGAATTTGAATCTCAGTAATTGACTTGCATTGAGGTAAAAAATTCCAGTCTGGAGGTAAAAATAGTCATTGTATCTGTGATAATATGAATTTATCTAGATATTTCAGTTATTTAAAGCTCATAGAAAGCTCAAGAATGTCTCATATACTGATTTTTTAAAATATTTATTAAAGTAGTAAAAAATGATGATTATATTAAAAGTATACCTTTTCTCAGTCACAAAAAAGTATATACATTACCAATTTGTCACTCAGATTATTTAGTCGTAAGTGAAATATTTATGCCACATAGTAACTTTGCAAACTGATATCACGCTTCGTGTGTGTGTGTGTGTGTGTGTGAGAGAGAGAGAGAGATGAATTAACATATTGGGGCTTATAGTTCTAAGCACTGATCATGTATTTTGACTCAGATCTCAAAGAAGAACTTTGTGATGTCCATTTGGTTGTAAATTATCATTGTGGTAAACATCCGTCTTCAATGATTTTAGACAGTTCTTTTTTAAATATTTAGTTAATTGTCTGACAAGACATTCCAGTGTTTATTTCAGTAAATAAGGTTCATATTGGAATCATGTAGGTTTCTAACACATTTGTAATCTGGAATTATAGAGGGAAGCACTTGCTCCTGAAGTAATGTCAAAAGAGAGTGACCAGCTGGACAATTTATAAAGAAGATACAGTATTTTATAAGGCCATCATGGCTCTAGACACAAATGTCTTTCATTTGTGCAGGTTCAAGCGCAGAGGCACCAACAAAACATCCATGAACAAACTTATAAGATGCTGATTTATTAGTTTCTTTCTTTTTTTTTTTTTTTTTTTTGAGACGGAGTCTCACTCTGTTGCCCAGGCTGGAGTGCAGTGGCACGATCTCGGCTCACTGCAAGCTCCGCCTCCCGGGTTCACGCCATTCTCCTGCCTCAGCCTCCCGAATAGCTGGGACTACAGGCGCCCACAACCGCGCCCGGCTAATTTTTTTGTATTTTTAGTAGAGACGGGGTTTCACCGTGGTCTCGATCTCCTGACCTTGTGATCCGCCCGCCTCGGCCTCCCAAAGTGCTGGGATTACAGGCGTGAGCCACCGCGCCCGGCCTGATTTATTAGTTTCTAATGAAATATGTTTTTGTTAACTAAGAGATCGATATATAAAGCAAATCTTGATACTTTAAGCAAGAGGTTTCCTTGTGGTGAATTAATTACTAGGATTAAATTTATTATTTAAGAGAGGGGTTTGTGAACATAGGATTGTAAGTGAGAAGATGTCAATTAAACCAGTTATCTCTATTAATTGACTGTGCTGGTGTTACAGTAGTTTTTCACAATTCACATAACTAATTGAAAGTAAAAACATATCTCCAAACATCTGTGAGAAAACGATACATTATTGTCTAATTTTTCACCTTTTTTGTATGTTTGCTCCAGTTTATATTATTATTTCAGTTAGGTACAATACAACTGATTGATGTAGAACTTCTTTTGTACTGTTTATAATCTTCTCCTTGGAATAGAAGCTGCTATTGCTTTTATCAGAAGAAGTCTTATTCCTACAGGTAACACACAAACCACACACCTAGGTAATTCTTTTATGTAAAAGGTTAATCTGATGTATTGAATGTTCTCTTTAAATTTCAATTCCAGAAATATATTTTCCTGATATATTTTACCAATTTTGGGGAGTGTGCTCTATACTAATTGTCTTTAAGTATAATGATTATCAACATAAGAGTTATTATTAATATCTGCTAGCTATGACATCTGTCTTGGAAAATAATACTTCTCATTTGTAGATCAGTTTTTCCCAGCACACATTATGATGCAGATTAGATAACAAAACAGTGTCTCTGCAGCAAATGACAATAGTCAGAGCAAGAGAGGTAGGGGGAGCTGAGAATCAGTACCTCAAAAAGAAAGTTTGCTAAAATTTTGCCTTATTTGTTTGAAGACCTATTTCTTATGCTGTGGATGGGGATGAGGATGGGAAGCCTATAGATTAGACACCACTTGACATCAGTGTCTGTAATCTCAAAACCGAAAAACTAAAGTATCAGTGAAAAAGCTTCTTCAGTTATTCATGGTGTTTGAGTATTTGAAAAACAATAGAAATAAAAATGTTAAGAGTATTGGTTTTAGATTTGTTGGGAGGTGATTCTTCCTGAATAGAAAGGCATTGATATCCTTTGTTCTAAACCACGTTTTTGAGAATATTTGTGTAGTACTTACTACACTTTTATTTAAACATTCTCTCCACTATCATAATAAAGATAATGCTTCCCTCAAGAGCAAAGGTTGAAAACCAAAGGAGAAAAAAAAGAAATGTTTATTATTTATCCTTAAGGTTCTATTTGTTATTTTTGTGTTTATTGTTATCAGGTTTCCATGTAACAGTATTTTCGAGCGTGAGGCTTGGCAGTGGCTCCATGGATTTAATGTATGCACTCTCCTCTGCCTGGCTGTCACGCACTAGAGGGAGGGAACACAATGATATGCTCCCTCAGTTTTATAAGTTTCTAAGCATTGCCACAGCATAATTATAAAGTATATGCTGATACCCTTTAGGGGAACCATGGTGGTCTCACGACCATGTGAACTCCCCATTGCAGGTATCCAGATCCCCTTCCTTCTGCAGCTTACATTCAACTCCCAATTTTAACTTACCTTCCTGGCTTTAGAAGGCAGAACATAAAAACTGATGAGCAGGTAATGTGAAGGTACAATCATTGCATTTTAGGTTTGAAAGACATCATGGAGAGCTTCTAATCTGATCACTCCATTTTATAAAGAAGGAGTAAATTGGCCAGAATTGCTAAGAAGATGCTAGTCAGCTGTGAAATCTCTTCTACCCAGAATAGGACAGGAGTCTATGATTTACTCTACTTTCTTCCTATGTAAAATGACTTTGTCCAGATCCCCTACTTTCGTACTATAGTGTAGACTCCTCAAAGGCAATAATGACGTTTCGTTCAACATCTACCTATTCCACAGCTCCCTGGCATGTGACTGAATTCATAGCTAATACATTTAACTTTATCTACTTGAGCAAAATCTCCAGGGAATAATGGTAGTACCTGAGTAATGGAGGTAAATGTCATCATGAGTAAAAGTATAGATTCACTAGATTCAAATACTGCATTAATGTCTACTGTGTGACATGGTGTAAATTGCTTAAATTCTCTAAATCTTCAGTTTTATTATTTTTAACATTGAAATGGTAATAGCTAAAAAGTAGATATGACCAACATGAAATAATGAGGGTAAAGTACTGACTTACCACCAAGTATGGAGCATAGTAAATGTTCAGTGAATTATAGTTAGATTTTCCCCTAAAAGGTACAATAACTTATGAAGTTCTTAAAAGGCATTGTATTTTAAACCTACTTGAGCATCTTCCTCCTGGATTACTGAGCAACCAGACATGATTCTTTTTTCCTTTTCTGAGTCAGCCTCTTCCGTTTAGTTCTTCCAAAAACATCTTCCACTCAAGGCTACCTAAAATAAATCCTTCTGCTGGATCTACTGTTAGGTTACTCTTCCCATCTCAGTTGCTGTGCTATATTTTTATACTTGAGGGATTATATCTCCTGCAGTTGACTCTAATTTGCACCTTTATGTTAGATGAATAGTTTGTAATTTGAAGTTTGGAACTGGCAAGGTGGAAGCACAACTAATATACAATACAAAATAAAACCATTTAAATCATCACATGCCTCATACAAGTATCTATTGACTAGCTATTATACACCAGGCATCTTTCTAACAGTACAGTAATTAACAAGACATCAAATAAAGGTTTATGGCATTTAACTGCTTGAAATTATTAACAAAGTAATAATCATAACTAACATTTATTAGATATTTATTAGGTGCCAAGGATTTTTCCAAGTGCTTTATAAACTGTCAATTCATTTACTCCTTGCAAAAAAACCCTTGAGATAAATATGATCTCCTATATACAAAAGTAAAATAAGCAAAATAGTCTCTAACTAATTTATCGCATGTCAAACAGTTAGTAAATGGTAAAACTGGGACAAAAAACTCAAATAGTCTGGCTCCAAAGCCCTTGCTATAAATCACTATGTAGAATGACAATAGAGGCATACAGGCAGTAAAATGCAATGAAAACAAAAACTCAACGCCACAAGAGATATTGCATTAAAGTTAGGTTTTTATTTGAAGAATTTTGATCTAGGTTACTTTCTCAATTATATCAGCTAATTTTTTGTGTGTCAAAACGCTCTACAGAGACACCGATGGGGATGGGGTGATGTTAGTTTTACCATCATCATCACTTACTATTAACTTTCTGGCTGATAAGTTTCTCAGCTAAAATAAGGTGCTCACTTGGCTTATAGATACCATGCACTATACATTTTCTAAGAAATTCTAAAGTTTTAGTAATTGTGCTTCATGAACATATTATGTTTTATGTGGGTGAATGTGCATGTGTGTGTATTCAGTGAAGTTGGAGACTATGTTTTAATTTGTGTGCTTCAAATGCTTCCCTAATTCTTTCTACCCGACAGATCCATAATTAGTATGTTTTTAAATAAATCCATAAGTGCGACCAGAACAAACCTCCCAACTTGATAATAATCCTGTTGGTTAACAGACTAAAGAAGGAATTTAAGCTCTTTTAGGGTGTGACCTAAGCCCATTACTCCTAAGTTGTTTGAAATCTTTTCTATTTGATTCTGTGATGCTGTGATTATTCAGAATGGTTAACTAATCTTGGAAATTACTGAACTTGATGATAACTTTAATTTCAAGACTTTGAAGTACTCTCCTTGATGCCTCACCGCTTTTATGGTTGTCTTCAAAGTTCACACTGTCTCATTTGCAGAAATCTCTATGTAGATCTATTGCAAATTGTATATAATGTTTCTTGTGCTCATCATATCCTCATCAACATATTTTGAGGTTATTAATAGCATGATAATTTTGAAGTGTTATGTAAAAGAAGAAGCCTTTTATGTAAAGGAGATCACATTAATCCAAACTGAAGTATATGCAGTATAGGCTTGAGGGAAAAGAAATTTGAATGCAAATCAAATTGGATTTTTTTTTCTGGAAATGTTCTAAGTCTGTGAGGAAGTCACTGCAGCTGTGATTAAAACTTATTCTCTTATTTTCTCATATTTGATTAGAAATAAAAGTCCCTCTCTTTTTCAAAAGGGATTTGTTATGAAGGAACTTTACAACACGTCCAATCCCATTTAATTATTCATTCAAGAGGCATTGCCTTTCACTAGGGCAATATTAGCAGAATTCCAAGTGTAGCAAATACATAAAATAATCAGTGGGTCAAATGAGAGGGAGATCACAGAGACAATGAGGGTGGACAGCTCTTTATACAAGATTTCTAGTAAAGAAAAGGAGAACCTGAATCATGAGCTGAAGAATCCCTGACAGCCTCAGTGGGTGAAGAGAGGTTTTAATGAAGCATCAAAGCAAGGAATGGGGCATCTTCTGCCTTTTGAGGAAAAGGGCATTTAATATTCACCTGTTTCTCAGTGAGCAGGTCTATGCAAACCTACCCGCAAAGTCCGGGGAAGCTGAGAGGCCTAAGAAAGAGGCTGACAAATCCAATTTTTTAGAATCAAACATTTCGCAGGGACTTAGGAACAGAAGCCACGTCTGTGTGTCAAGCAGTATTGAGATAAGATCATGGATCCCCACGCCATTGTCACTCAGACCCAGAGCTTATATAACATAGGGAAGGGGTGACTCAGAAATAATGTGTAGGACAATTGCAGTACAATAATATCAAGGTTAATTTGAGCTAAGGGCAGGATTTATGGTAAGCACCTGCTCTTACGTAAGAAACAATAGATGAACTGAAAATCTTAGCGGACTTCCCACAGCAGGAATTAATCAGAAGTCAATATGGTGAATTAGCATCCACTGTGGAGTTGCCTTGGCCTGTACATCATCTTTGCAAGAGAGCTGTTCTTGTTTTACTTCGTGATCTCTTGTTTTGCCTTCAAGCTTCCTTAAAAATCCATGGTTTTTTTCATTTAAAGAAAAAGAAGCAGGGTAAAGAGTTATGGATGAAAGGGGGAGAAATGTTATTTTAGATAGCAGTCAGAAAAAGCTTGTGTGAGGGAATATACTTCAACGGTAATCATAATGAAATGAGGGAACAAGACATGCAGATGATTAATAAGAGCACTCCACCTCTGGGCACAGTAGCTTAAGCCTGTAATCCCAGCACTTTGGGAAGGCAAGGCAGTCTGATCACCTGAGGTCAGGAGTTCAAGGCCAGCCTGGCCAATATGCTGAAACCCTGTCTCTACTAAAATTACAAAAATTAGCTGAGCATGGTGGTGCATGCCTGTAATCCCAGCTACTCGAGAGACTGAGGCCAGATAATCTCTTGAACCCGAGAGACAGAGGGTGCAGTGAGCCAAGATCGTGACACCTTGCTCTAGCCTGGGCAACACAGTGAGACTTCATCTCAAAAAAATAATAAAGATAAATAAAAATAAAAATAAAATAAAATAAGAGCACTTCAGATTAGTTCCAGCAAAGGCAATGGAATTAATGTCAGAAAATTTATGGGAAGTTTGAAAAGCAGTAAAAAAGTTAATGAAATGCATTACGGTCAATGAAGAAGACAATAGTAAAATGATGCCGTGAAGAACACTAGGGACAAGATTACAGAGAAATTTAACGCCATGGTGAGAACTTTGGATTTCATCTGAGTAGGATGGGAAGCCATCCGAGTGCATCGAGAAGGGATGTTTCATGATAAGAAATACATTTTAAAAGGATCATTCTAGCCACTGGACGGTGAACAGATTTTTAGTAGGTATTGGATAATTGAGGACCCGAAAGACCCTGGTAAGGAGTTTGACATTTAATATAAATGTGACTGAAAGCCATTCGAGTGATATAAATAAAGTATGAAATGATCAAGTGTATGACTTTCAGGGATGATTTTAGTTGCTGTATGGATAATAATTTTTAGGAGAACCAGGAAGATAATTAGGAGACCATTTTAGTGGTCCAAGTAAAACGCAGTAGTGATTTGGACGAAATAGTTGGTAGGAAATGGTAAAAGTAGTTGGTTTTGGATATTGTAAAGGTTCAGATAAAGGAACTTGATGTTAGATTGAATATGTTATTTATAAGAAATGGGAGACGGCCAAGCGCGGTGGCTCATGCCTGTAATCCCAGCACTTTGGGAGGCCGAGGTGGGTGGAACACCTGAGGTCTAGAGTTTCAGAACAGCCTTGCCAACATTTAGAAACCCTGTCTCTACTAAAAATACAAACATTAACCAGGTGTGGTGGTTTGTGGCTGCAGTCCCAGCTACTCAGAAGGCTGAGGCAAGAGAATTGCTTGAACCTGGGAGGTGGCGATTGCAGTGAGCCGAGATCGCGCCACTGCACTCCAGCCTGGGTGACAGAAAGAGACTCCGACTCAAGAAAAAAAGTAAGAAAGGGGAGAGTAAAAACAACTTTATGTTTGGTGCCTGAGCAAATTAGAAATTACGAATTAATTTGCTGAGACAGGGAAGCTTTGAGGAGAAATGCTTGTACACATGGGGAATCAACTATTATTCTTTAGACATGCTGAGTTTGAGATGCGCTTAAGCTTTCAAATTAGAATGTGGATTTAGAAGTTGGATGCATAACTGTGGGGTTCAGTAGAGGGTACATTCTCAGGATTAAAAGTATGGGGTCATCAGAAAGAAATAGATAATCTGGTGTCATATTTTTCAGTCCTCTGCTTTTCAGGTATTTGGTAAGATGGCATTTCTTAGCTCTCTGTGGTTATGTGGGGCCTTGAAAATAGCTATGAGAGGAAGCTATTTTAGTCTGGACCATGTAACTTCAGCATGAGAACTTCAAGAAATCTTTTTGTTGTTGTTCCTGTGGTTGTCTCCTGACAGTTCTCCAGATGGTGGCTGCTCCATCTGTCTGGGTCCCAGATTAAGGACAACTTATAGCATAACTCCCAACTGACTCACAATGATATAGCATGAGTGAGAAATCGACCTTGCCATCTTGGTTTCCTGAAATACGGGAGTTATTTGTTATTGCATCATGGCCTAGCCCATCCTGAAAAATACAGAAATAAATAAAGTCGTAGGACTGAGTGAGATCAGCTGAGGAGTGAATATGGAAAGAAGAAAGATGAATTCCAAGGATTTAGCCATGGGATACTCTGACACTCACTAATCAGAAAATGAAGAGGATGAAGATTAGGCAAAGGGACAGATTTTGAGTTTCTTATTTATTTTCTAAAACACCATTATTACTGTTATTATTTATTTTTTGTTTCAAAATTGGCAACAATTTAATAAAAGCACTTTTCCCGTGACAGGAGAAGAGAACACTTCTTTGAATACCAAGTAGAAACATTTATAGCATGAATTTGTCTGTATAACTAAAAGAGTATCTATTTCTGTACCAAAATAAGTCGAGTGTAAGTCCTACTTACTTCCAGTTTATACAGATTATTCTAAAACAATTTTGACTACTGAGGCTGACTTACCCACAAGATGAACCCTAAGTCATAAAATCTGCTTAACTTCATCATTTCTTCAATATATTTGAAGTTGTGGTAAAACTTTATGGCAAATTTTAGTACGTAGCATAGTCTAGTATATCATAGTCCAGTAAAATTTAATAGCATATGCCAGGTTTTTAACTGAATTTCTTGTTTTACTCATTGCAGGGTCATTTTGATTTCCTTAATTTAATTATATATCTCTGGACTTCAGTTTTACATAAACTGAATCATTTGGAGCAATAGGTATTTGTTGCCCAGGTGATAGCCTGAAGAAAGACAAATTGGCCACACACACACACACACACACACACACACGAACACACCCTATTTAAACTTTATAATATACACTGAGCAATGTGCACACTTGGCTAATATAATCTTATTGTGTGATACATGATAGGCAAAAATGCTGGTTCCATGTGGATTGATGACAAGATATAGCTGCCCCTGTGGCCACCTTCCCTTGTTAGGTTGTGAAAAGCTTTACAACAAATGTGAAAATGCCATATTTCCATCAGTGACAGGTATCAGCTTCATTTATTAATGTATGTTTTGAAACTGTTCTACAGCTGTCCTTCCTATGCAAGAAAGTTTATTTCAAGGCTGTCATAATTTGATCTTTTTGAAGACAATTGAATTTACACATATGAATCCAAATTCCTATTAAGAAATTAACTGTCTGTGATAATACTAATGAAAATAACCCTCCTAAGGTGATCACTGATGAACAGATGAGCATCTTTAACGTGGGTAAGCACACACAGACAGATGGTGACAATTGTGTCAAGGGTGTACTCCTTCCCAGCAAGGTGTAAGTTTTCTTTTGACGTTGATTTTAAAACAAACTCCAATTTCAGGAACATTGAAAAAAAATTTTGATTGTTTGAATATTGCCCCATCATCTCTCTCCTCTCATTGCTAAAACGGGTTCCGGTTGTCTTTGGTTTCCTTTTCTCTGACCCCATTCATATGGGATAAACCAGCTATTGCCAGCTTAATTTGAGGGTTTTTGTGATGCTAAGTCATAAAGAGGGAAGGGTAGAAGAGCAAAGTGAAAGGGTCGAAGGAAAGGTGTACAAAGCCTAAGGACAAGAATTGGTGTGGTTGGAGGGGAATTGATAACAGAAGAGTAATCAGCAGGTGTGAATAAAAACGGTGAGAGGAAAGAAGAATGACTAAATGTCAGGAATTGGATCTCCTTTCTAGACTTTTAGAAGTACAAGTGAAAAAGGGAGTTTGTTTTGACCTGTTTGGACATTGCCTCTTTAAAGAAAACTGAACTCGGCTATTTATTTTTTCAATCATTTATTCACTCAACAATTTTTTATTGAGCTCCTACTATATGCCAAGCATTTTCTTTGGTTCAAGGAATATGGTAGTAAATGAAACAGCCTGGTTTTCAAGGAGCTTTTGGGTAGGAAAACATTAATTAAACAAACAAATTAGGAAAGCATATGGTAGAAAGTGATAAATTGGCTAAAAAGAAAGGTAAATCAGAAAAGACAGATAGGGAGTCTTAAGAACCTTCCAGGGAGAAGGTACAAGGTGAAGGTCTTGAATTAGTTAGAACCCTTTCCTGTTCCAGGATGAACAAAGGTCTATGTGGATGGGTTAAGTGAGATGGGAGGGAATTCAAAAGAGAGATTACAGCAGCAACAGGGTCCAGGTCTTCCACGTCCTCTCTAGGGTCATTGAGAAGGTCAGCTTTTGCTAAGAATGAGATAAGACTTTGGAATGTTGGGTGTTTGCATGTGAAAGGGCCAAAGAAATATTGTTTTATTTACATCAAGATGCTGTTCATTGTTCTCAGTGGGGCCACCAACTTAAATGTTAGATTCCAAAATATTTTCAATTTCAGGTGTAAATTGAAGTTTGAAGGATAGAGTCATTTCATTAAAAAACACAGATATGATATTGTTTCTGGGAAATTACCTTCAGAAACTATAAAATGCTATTAAAGCAATAGTTAAATAAAAATAAATATCTAGGACACTTCATAAAGACAGCTTGGTTCTTAGCAGGTTCAAAATAAACGATACCTATTATTGCTATCATCAAAGTTTCTCTTGATGTGGGAGCTGACTCATAGTACTAAGGTATCAGTTACACAAAAATATAAGATGAATGATGTTTTATGTGATGATAATTTCCTTTATGAAATACTTTTTCTTGGTGAGTTTTAAAGGAAGCATTTGCACTGTTGCAATAATATCTCCCTTCTATCATAAATTGCTCTTTAGCAGACATACAGCATGCTGGAGGGCAAAAACAAAAATTAAATGGAAACTATTAAAAGTAATGTCTAGGACAAACTGAAATAGATTGCATTTTCCATTAAACTAGGATTTGTGGTGAGGGAGTAAAACACTGTACTCAGAATTTAATGTTGGAAGTTCAGAAGGATAACCCAAGTCTAACCCGGAAAAGCAAAGGACAGGAGAAAGTTTGAAATGTTAATAGTCTGAAGGTCTGTAAATGTAATTGACAAAAATGTCTTTCTTTTCTTTTTTGCTTGGAAACTTTGATTCTGACTTTCCTTCTTCCAGCTTTCACTATATGAGGCGACAGAGAGAAACTCAGCCTTGGGGAACTAAGCCAAAGCACCAGCTTGGCAAAATGGCTACAGATAATCAGAATTAAATGTGGAAGCTACTGAATAATGTTCTCTGGAGGCCAATAGGTCTAGTCAATATGAGGCACTGGAATATTGGGTAGAAGACAACCATGGCTTCCCAACCATAATATTTACAGTCGCTGCTGACTTGTAGAGAAGATGCTGCTCCAAATATAGTACCCAAGTATGTGCTTGATGTCATTTCAAGGTAGATAGGATAGGAATGGATATCTATCTTATTCAAGCAATTTTCCAAGAAGCTAGGCCAGAGTTGAGAGAAAGTTGTTGCAGAACGGGAGACTTCTCACAACATGTCTCTACATTACTGGCTCCTGGTATATATGGATCATAGAAAGACATCACATTCAGAGTCTTAAATAGATCTGAATTCCAGTGAAGTCACTTATTAGAAGTGTGACCTTGTGCCATCTCTCTGCCTGCTGTATTTCATCAAAGAGAGCAATACCTATATAATGGGATGAAATAAAATAATATGCAGTATATGATATATAGCAGGCATTCAATGTAGCTTAAGTGTAAATGTTAGTCTCAGTGAGTGGGCAATCAATGAAAACTGGATATTCAGAACATCTTAATGTTCATAACTATCAACCTTTCATATTCAAATCATTGAAACATTATATTAATGTCAACAATAAATCTATAAATTTCACTCTCCCCAGTCCAGAAAATACACAAATTAAACCATCTTTTAAGTA
The DNA here is from genome assembly GCF_024542745.1 of Macaca thibetana thibetana. NCBI lineage: Eukaryota > Metazoa > Chordata > Mammalia > Primates > Cercopithecidae > Macaca > Macaca thibetana. The sequence goes on from NC_065592.1 coordinate 86,031,371, forward strand.
ATAATTCATTTTGGTGGCAGCCATTTTTTTTTCTTTTCTTTTTTTTTTTTTTTTTGTGGGGGGCGGGGTTGGGTGTTAATTCTCTCTACCTTGGAGGAAGGTAAAAGAAAATATAAAAAGAATACTTAAGGATGTGATTGCATCCCTTGTCAACTTTTACTTTCCTCTTCTCGAAATGATCATTCCTATACTTATGTTAAGCATCAACAAGTGAGCCAATTTAAGTCTGAGCCTCCCTCTCCTCCTTCCCTTCCTCTCTCCCCACCTTCTTCTTCTCCCTTCTCCTCTCGCTACCTCTTCCTCTCACTCCCTTTTTCTCTGTTTTGCTCTTGCTTTTACTCTCGCTCACTCCCACTCCTACTTGCTCCCTCTCCCTCTCTCAGTATAGAAGGTCATTAATTGCTATTGGGACCTTCATAAACCCTAGTCTGCCGAGGGGGTGAGAACTCTATTGTTAAATGTATTATGGCAGGACTGTCTTCGGAGATTGCCTGCTTGATTGCTTTGTAAAGGCCCAATGGCACACAGCAATTAAAATCCATAGACCTCTATAACCTTTCTGATGTTTTATGGGCCTTTTTGTGTCCTTCGGTAGAGTTTACCATTTGTGTATTTCCCACTGGGTCTCTCTTTCAAAACTCTAAGTGGGATTTTTTTTTTAATCCACTGTGATAAAGCTAGTTATACATCATGTGAAAGGTTAATGAATATTTTCAAAAGGAGCATATGTTTTAAGTCAGAGGGTGAAAATTATAGTAAAGAATGGTAATATAAAAATGAATACTATTTTCCTAATCTCATCAGAGTTAATTTCTATATACCTCACCAATACCTGTGATTCCTAAAGTAAAGCATAGCTTCTAAGATTTAAATGACCTCAAAAATTAAGGGAGTGACTTGAATTTACTTGAAAAGCCCACTCTGAACTACTGCATATGATGCAATTCAACTGTCAGGCTTATGCCATATGCAGAACTGATACTGCTATTTATTTATTATTTCATTGGAATTGTAAGTTTTATCTGAGTAGAAGGCTTTGCAAACAAAGATTCCTAGTTTTGGGCCAGATGTGAGAAATTTGATATTATAATACTGGGAGAAGACCAGAAAAAAAAAAAAAAAAAAAAAAAAAACCTCCATAGTGGTGTTAAGGACAGTAGCACAGCTGAGTGTAAGCCAGGGTTCTAAAAAGTCTCCTGGTTTCAGATATCTTCTCCTTTCAGCACCACTATCAGCAGCCCTGACCCCGACAATAAAGTCATTAGGCAATTCATGATGCCTTTAGTCATTTGACATTGTAATTGCTTTCTTTCCCTGAATACCTTTTCCCTTTTCCTCCCATTTTCACTCTTCTTTACTTCCCCATGCTCCTTCTCATATACTCAAAGGGCATTTAGAAATCTTCATTGGAAAAATGATTTGTACAATTTAAAAGTAAATTGTTCAGTGCCTGGAGCTCTTTGAAGGAACAGCGTTATTGAACTTCAGAAAGCGAACACTGAGCTTCAGATTGTGCTCTGCATGAAGCCCACATATTCTACAACTTTGCAAACTCTTCGGTGTAAATGGTAGATCTGAGAAGAGGACAAGTCTCATCTTACGAATTTTCTAAATCTACTTATGGACACATATTGCAGTATGCAGTTTATACATTATGTTTTTAATTTCTAAATATTATTGCTTTGTAAATTACATCAAGCTTCAACTGCTTGAGCAGTAAATAATTCATCCTAGTTATGAATATTTTCTAGAGTTGTATTTTCCAAAGTGTAGTCATGCTCTTCATGGATCTAGATGATATTTAAAAGATAGATTCCTATTCTACTTTCTGAAATTGGAGTATTTGAGGATATTCATTGAAAGAAATCTTTTCACGTGGCCCTTAAGCACATAAAGTGTGGAAAATCTTCTAGAGCTTAAAGTTCCCAGTAGCTTTTGTTCAACAAGGAGTTGATCCTGAAAATGCACATTCCAGGCACTATGTAGCTGTTTTAGTAACGATTACTTTTTTAAAATTCTCAATATTCTTGCAAAGTAGGTCTCATTACTTTTCATTTATAGATAACCGTTAGTGTTCCTTGGTTTTCAAAACTATTTTTTTGAGTACCTACTACCCTCTAGGTACTGGAAAATTTACGAATAAGACAGTTCTTATTGTTGAGTGGCTGTCAGTTTAAAAGTGATCTGAAGAAAAGTAGAGGGATTATATTGTCTACTAATTTTTCATGTTGTCATTTTCAATGACCCTAAAATAAATAATTAAATCTAAATCTATAGCTATATTTTTATAATTTAAATTTTTATATTTCTAGAGACAGAGTCTTGCTTTGTCACCCAGACTGGAGTACAGTGGTACAATCATAGCTCAGTGCAGCCTTGAACTCTTGGGCTCACGTGATCCTTCCACCTCAGCCTCCCAAGTAGCTGGGGCTACAGGTGTGGCACACCACACCTGTCTATCTTTTGGTTTTCTCATTTTCTGTAGAGATGAGGTCTCACTATGTTGCCCAGGGTCTTCTCAAACTACTGGCCTCAAGTGATCCTCCTGCTTTGGCCTTCCAGGATGCTAAGGATTACAGTGTAAGCTACCATGTTAATATATTTGACATATTTCTCCATTCCTTGAAAACTCTATGTTATGACAATAGTCTTTTTAGTTATATTAATAATCTCTAAACATATGTTAACTCATTTCTTTTATATAAAATATGTCAATAAAATATTTAGATATATCTTTGCATGTTAGAATTTTACTGTAGTGAATTTCTATAATTTTATGTTGCCTCAGCATCTATTTTGAATGTAAGTTGGACTTTCTCATGCCAGAAACAAGGCTTAGTCATCCTTGACATAGTTTCCAGCTTTCTGCCTCCTCCTAGTTCCTCAGTGTGTCCATCCAGATATCTTCCCTAAACACCCACCTCCTGATGGCCACCTCCCTATGGGACACCTAGATACAACCCACTTGATTCCCCCCACCAACCCAAACATGGATAACATGACTTCCTGGGACTCATGCCTGTTTGCTCCAAACCCACCAATTAGAACTGCCCTATGGAAACCTGCAAGGATGACACCATGGACTTCAATAAAGGCTTTGGCTCACAGGTCTCTCTCTCTCTCTGTGTCTTGTTACCCATTGGCTGACTGAGTACATGTGTCCCTGATGGCTACCCCTTTTTCTTTGGCCCTGCAACACATTCAGTAGTGATGATAAATGTGCGATATGTGTGCTGCTAAGGCTTCTTTCCTATCTCGCTGCAAATCACTGCACTTATTAATACATGATGAGATTAACTTGACCTCAAAATACCCATCAACTCAGGTAGTCATTACTAATAAACCAGAACTGGTAATCTAAATGAAACTAAACGTTAGCTTTTTCAAGCACCATTAGTAATGGAGATTTGATCTATGTTGCTATGATCCAAGTCCACTCCAGTTTCAGCTTTTTAATCAGAAAACCAACTTGTTCATTTACACTTGGGTGTTTTTCTAGTATGTATGAAATGCCAATGTTTGTCATCCCAGGCTTCTCAAATGTTAGGTCCCAGGAAAATCAAATGTATAGTCAGATTCCATTTTACAAGTTTGGACATGTAACAAAGACAATGAGACAGTTTTGAAATATCTATGGTGTATCCCAAGGAATTCTCCATTTTGAATATTTTATATTCTTCAAAGGGTAAATATATTTAAGGACACTAAATCAATTTTTATCTTTGTGTATGTGGAATTGAAACTGCATTAGGCTCCAGTTACTTTCCAAAATTTAACTACACCATACCTTTCCTGTTTATACCTTTCTTATGCCATTGACAGGCATTGTTTCATCAGTTTTTATTATTCATTATATTTTCCATGTTTATGGACATTTTTATTATGTAAGTATCAGTTTGGATTCTTTCAAAAATATATAGAGAAACATTCATATAATAAATAAGCTCTTTCAAAATATATGGCTGGGCGCAGTGGCTCATGCCTGTAATCCCTGCACTTTGGGAGACCAAGGCAGGGATATCACTTGAGGTCAGGAGTTCCAGACTAGCCTGGCCAACATGGTGAAACCTTGTCTCTACCAAAAATACAAAAATTAGCCAGGCATGGTGGCATGCACCTGTAGTCTCAGCTACTCAGGAGGCTGAGGCAGGAGAATCGCTTGAACTCTGGAGGCGGAGGTTGCAGTGAGCCGGTATTGTACCACTGCACTCCAGCCTATGTAACAGAGAGAGTCTCTGTCTCAAAAAAGACAAAAACAAAAAAAAACAAAATATATTATGGATGGGTTATTTCTGGAAATCTATCAATTGTGGATGTGTATAAGCTTCAGTTCTGATGGTGGTCCTTCCCAGACTTGATGGTTTTGTTACTTTTCTTTAGATTACAGAACCTAACTCACTATGAATTATGTTGTCCTCTATCCACTAGTCATACATTCAAGATAAGATCTTTTATTTAAGGCCTAGGTATCATTTTAAATGAGTTAAATCTCACTATACAATCGAGGTATTCTATATCTTATACAAGACTGTGTTAAAAACATAAAATAAGTAGTGAAAACTGCCATGTTCATTTGATGATGATAGTACACAATCAATATCAAAACTAGATAAGAACAATACAACAAAATAAAAATTTTAGGCCAACCCCACTTTTGCAAAAAATGATCAATATCTAAACAAATAAAACACAGATTATCTTCCAACAATGTGTACGAAAGCTCATCATAATGCATCATAATAAAAGCAACAAATGCATCATAGTAAAAGTTGATCTCATGAATGTGATTAATATAAGTTCACCTGTTAATATAATTCACCCAAATAATGAATTAAATGAAAAAATAAATAAATAAACTTAAGAGATGTAGAGAAAGCACAAGAATTAACAATTTTTTTATTCCTAAAACTATCTTAGCAAACTAGAAATAGGCTGGAACTCCCTTATGAGCAAAAAGTACATCTTACATTAGAAAACCTACAGAAAATGTTAATATATGAGGCTCTAGAACAAAACCATTAAAATCATTCACACACAAGGCTGCCTGCTATTAACTATTTTAGTATTTAGCATCCTATTGGAAATCCTAGCCAGTTCAGTAATATCAAAAATAGATAAATAAATAAATTAATTAATTAGAGGAATAAGAATGGGGGAAAAAGCATAAAAGCTAGTTATCATGTGCAGAGGATAAAATTGGTGCAAACATAATTATGGTTTTTGTATTGTTGAAATTTGCTGTTTGATTTTGAAATGCATCTTAAATAAATGTGGTTATCTTAATGTGCATTTCTTGCTTTATGTTTTTTTGTTAATGACTTACTAGTTGCTGTTTATTTTATATTTACTTTAGACTATGGAAATGATGTTAGACAAAAAAGCAAATTCGAACGATTTTCTTATTCGATTTTAAAATGGATCATAAAGCAGTGGAAACAACTCGCAACATCAAGGAATTTGTCCCAGGAACTGCTAACAGTTCCATGGTGGTTCAAGAAGTGTCGCAAAGGAGAGGAGAGCCTTCAAGATGAGGTGCTAATGGGCTGCCATTGGAAGTTGATAACTGCCAATTGAGAGCAATCATCAAAGCTAATGCTCTTACAACTACATGAGAAGTTGCCAAATAACTCAATGTCAACCACTGTAACCCAGATGAAACTAAATATTAGCTTTTGCTGAGCTCCATTAGTAATATAGATTTGATCCATGTTACTATGATCCAAGTCCACACCAGTTTTCATTGTAAATTTTATATACACACACAAAATTGTGTATATTTATAGAATTCAATAAGATTGCTGGACACACACAATGGTCTTTTGGCATGTGAAGCAAATTGGAAAGGTAAAAAAGCTTAATAAGTGGGTGCCTCATGAGCTGAGCAAAAATTTTTAAAAATCATTGTTTTGAAGTGTTGTCTTCTCTTATTCTATGCAATAACAATAAACCATTTTTCAAGTGAATTGTGATATGCGACGAAAAATTGTGACATGCGATATATGTATAAAGAACTCAAGATTGCTGGACACACACATGCATATGTGTATGCACATACACTATATCCATAGATGTATCTGTACCTATCTGTCTATACTTATGTCTATGACTGTGTCGACATCTAAATCTATATATAAAATCACTATGTATATGTTTGTGTATACATATGCTTTCTTATACATCATAAATCTTTACTAAATATAATAAACTAATATTTTATTTATAATTCCAGCCATATTTAAATGTATCTGAGATTAAATTTAACCAAAGCAGCACAAAAATTTAACGGAAAATAATGCAAAACTCTGTTGAAGTGTATAAAAAATAATATATGGAGAGATTTGCTTTGCTCATAAATAAAAATGATAGTATAAAGATGTCTATTTTACTACAATCTATACATCTGATTCAGTTTCAATCGGTATCTTAAAAGACTTTTTATAGATATTTACAAACTTTCTATATTATTTGGCTCTTACTAACAAAAAAAAAACAATTTGAGTAGTAAACATTAAAAAAATCCAAGAAAAATTCAAAGATGAAGGTAAGGAGACTTTTTTCGTTAATGATGTAAAGACTGATTACAAAGCTATGGTACTAAGGCATGTAATATGACTACAGGGATGTTTAAATTGAATGAAGAAACTGACATCATAAGCAATAGAGAAAGACAAGACAGCCAGTAATTAATCCAGACACAGCTAACTATTCACATTTTTTTTATATCAGGTTACATAAATGCAAATAAATTCTAGATGAACTAAGTCACATATATGAATAAGAGAACTTTAAGCCAGACATGGTGGCTCACGCCTGTAATCCCAGCACTTTGGGAGTCTGAGGCAGGTGGAACACTCGAGCCCAGGAGAATGAGAACAGCCTGGGCAACCCCGTCTCTACAAAAAATACAAAAATTAACCAGGCATGGTCGCACGGACCTGTGGTCCCACTTACTTGGGAGACTGAGATAGGAGGATCACTTGAGGTGCGGATGGAGTTTGCAATGAGCCAAGATGGTCCCACAGCACTCCATCCTGGGTGACATAGCAAGACCCTGTCTCTAAAAAAAAAGAAGAAAAAGAAGACTTAAAAATTTGTAGAAGAGGAAACCTAATTTCGAAGATGGCTGAAGAGGAACAGCTCCAGTCTCCAACTCCCAGTGCGAGCGACACAGAAGACCAGTGATTTCTACATTTTTAACTGAGGTACTGGGTTCATCTCACTGGGGAGTGCCGGACCATCGGTTCTAGTCAGCTGCTGCAGCCCGACCAGCAAGAGCTGAAGCAGGGCGAGGCATTGCCTCACCTGGGAAGCGCAAGGGGGAAGGGAATCCCTTTTCCTAGCCAGGGGAACTGAGACACACAACACCTGGAACATCGGGTAACTCCCACCCCAATACTGCTTTTTAAGCAAACAGGCACACCAGGAGATCATATCCCACACCTGGCCGGGAGGGTCCCACACCCACGGAGCCTCCCTCATTGCTAGCACAGCAGTCTGTGATCTACCGGCAAGGCAGCAGCGAGGCTGGGGGAGGGGCGCCCGCCATTGCTGAGGCTTAAGTAGGTAAACAAAGCTGCTGGGAAGCTCGAACTGGGTGGAGCTCACAGCAGCTCAAGGAAACCTGCCTGTCTCTGTAGACTCCACCTCTGGGGACAGGGCAATAACAAACACAGCCGAAACCTCTGCAGACACAAACGACTCTGTCTGACAGCTTTGAAGAGAGCAGTGGATCTCCCAACACGGAGGTTGAGATCTGAGAAGGGACAGTCTCCCTGCTCAAGTGGGTCCCTGACCCCTGAGTAGCCTAACTGGGAGACATCCCCCACTAGGGGCAGTCTGACACCCCACACCTCACAGGGTGGAGTACACCCCTGAGGGGAAGCTTCCAAAGCAAAAATCAGACAGGTACACTCACTGTTCAGAAATATTCTATCTTCTGCAGCCTCTGCTGCTGATACCCAGGCAAACAGGGTCTGGAGTGGACCTCAAGCAATCTCCAACAGACCTACAGCTGAGGGTCCTGACTGTTAGAAGGAAAACTATCAAACAGGAAGGACACCTACACCAAAACCCCATCAGTACATCACCATCATCAAAGACCAGAGGCAGATAAAACCACAAAGATGGGGAAAAGGCAGGGCAGAAAAGCTGGAAATTCAAAAAATAAGAGCGCATCTCCCCCGGCAAAGGAGCGCAGCTCATCGCCAGCAATGGATCAAAGCTGGACGGAGAATGACTTTGACAAGATGAGAGATGAAGGCTTCAGTCCATCAAATTTCTCAGAGCTAAAGGAGGAATTACGTACCCAGCGCAAAGAAACTAAAAATCTTGAAAAAAAAGTGGAAGAATTGATGGCTAGAGTAATTAATGCAGAGAAGGTCATAAACGAAATGAAAGAGATGAAAACCATGACACGAGAAATACGTGACAAATGCACAAGCTTCAGTAACCGACTTGATCAACTGGAAGAAAGAGTATCTGCGATTGAGGATCAAATGAATGAAATGAAGCGAGAAGAGAAACCAAAAGAAAAAAGAAGAAAAAGAAATGAACAAAGCCTGCAAGAAGTATGGGATTATGTAAAAAGACCAAATCTACGTCTGATTGGGGTGCCTGAAAGTGAGGGGGAAAATGGAACCAAGTTGGAAAACACTCTTCAGGATATCATCCAGGAGAACTTCCCCAACCTAGTGGGGCAGGCCAACATTCAAATCCAGGAAATACAGAGAACGCCACAAAGATACTCCTCGAGAAGAGCAACTCCAAGACACATAATTGCCAGATTCACCAAAGTTGAAATGAAGGAAAAAATCTTAAGGGCAGCCAGAGAGAAAGGTCGGGTTACCCACAAAGGGAAGCCCATCAGACTAACAGCAGATCTCTCGGCAGAAACTCTCCAAGCCAGAAGAGAGTGGGGGCCAATATTCAACATTCTTAAAGAAAAGAATTTTAAACCCACAATTTCATATCCAGCCAAACTAAGTTTCATAAGCGAAGGAGAAATAAAATCCTTTACAGATAAGCAAATGCTTAGAGATTTTGTCACCACTAGGCCTGCCTTACAAGAGACCCTGAAGGAAGCACTAAACATGGAAAGGAACAACCGGTACCAGCCATTGCAAAAACATGCCAAAATGTAAAGACCATCGAGGCTAGGAAGAAACTGCATCAACTAACGAGCAAAATAACCAGTTAATATCATAATGGCAGGATCAAGTTCACACATAACAATCTTAACCTTAAATGTAAATGGACTAAATGCTCCAATTAAAAGACACAGACTGGCAAACTGGATAAAGAGTCAAGACCCATCAGTCTGCTGTATTCAGGAGACCCATCTCACACGCAGAGACATACATAGGCTCAAAATAAAGGGATGGAGGAAGAGTTACCAAGCAAATGGAGAACAAAAAAAAGCGGGGGTTGCAATACTAGTCTCTGATAAAACAGACTTTAAACCATCAAAGATCAAAAGAGATAAAGAAGGCCATTACATAATGGTAAAGGGATCAATTCAACAGGAAGAGCTAACTATCCTAAATATATATGCACCCAATACAGGAGCACCCAGATTCATAAAGCAAGTCCTTAGAGACTTACAAAGAGACTTAGACTCCCATACAATAATAATGGGAGACTTCAACACTCCACTGTCAACATTAGACAGATCAACGAGACACAAAGTTAACAAGGATATCCAGGAATTGAACTCATCTCTGCAGCAAGCAGACCTCATAGACATCTATAGAACTCTCCACCCCAAATCAACAGAATATACATTCTTCTCAGCACCACATCGTACTTACTCCAAAATCGACCACGTAATTGGAAGTAAAGCACTCCTCAGCAAATGTACAAGAACAGAAATTAGAACAAACTGTCTCTCAGACCACAGTGCAATCAAACTAGAACTCAGGACTAAGAAACTCAATCCAAACCGCTCAACTACATGGAAACTGAACAACCTGCTCCTGAATGACTACTGGGTACATAACGAAATGAAGGCAGAAATAAAGATGTTCTTTGAAACCAATGAGAACAAAGATACAACATACCAGAATCTCTGGGACACATTTAAAGCAGTGTGTAGAGGGAAATTTATAGCAGTAAATGCCCACAAGAGAAAGCAGGAAAGATCTAAAATTGACACTCTAACATCGCAATTAAAAGAACTAGAGAAGCAAGAGCAAACACATTCGAAAGCTAGCAGAAGGCAAGAAATAACTAAGATCAGAGCAGAACTGAAGGAGATAGAGACACAAAAAACTCTCCAAAAAATCAATGAATCCAGGAGTTGGTTTTTTGAAAAGATCAACAAAATTGACAGACCACTAGCAAGACTAATAAAGAAGAAAAGAGAGAAGAATCAAATCGACGCAATTAAAAATGATAAAGGGGATATCACCACCGACCCCACAGAAATACAAAGTACCATCAGAGAATACTATAAACACCTCTACGCAAATAAACTGGAAAATCTAGAAGAAATGGATAATTTCCTGGACACTTACACTCTTCCAAGACTAAACCAGGAAGAAGTTGAATCCCTGAATAGACCAATAGCAGGCTCTGAAATTGAGGCAATAATTAATAGCCTACCAACCAAAAAAAGTCCAGGACCAGATGGATTCACAGCTGAATTCTACCAGAGGTACAAGGAGGAGTTGGTACCATTCCTTCTGAAACTATTCCAATCAATAGAAAAAGAGGGAATCCTCCCTAACTCATTTTATGAGGCCGACATCATCCTGATACCAAAGCCTGGCAGAGACACAACAAAAAAAGAGAATTTTAGACCAATATCCCTGATGAACATCGATGCAAAAATCCTCAATAAAATACTGGCAAACCAGATTCAGCAACACATCAAAAAGCTTATCCACCATGATCAAGTGGGCTTCATCCCTGGGATGCAAGGCTGGTTCAACATTCGCAAATCAATAAACATAATCCAGCATATAAACAGAACCAAAGACAAGAACCACATGATTATCTCAATAGATGCAGAAAAGGCTTTTGACAAAATTCAACAGCCCTTCATGCTAAAAACGCTCAATAAATTCGGTATTGATGGAACGTACCTCAAAATAATAAGAGCTATTTATGACAAACCCACAGCCAATATCATACTGAATGGACAAAAACTGGAAGCATTCCCTTTGAAAACTGGCACAAGACAGGGATGCCCTCTCTCACCACTCCTATTCAACATAGTGTTGGAAGTTCTGGCTAGGGCAATTAGGCAAGAGAAAGAAATCAAGGGTATTCAGTTAGGAAAAGAAGAAGTCAAATTGTCCCTGTTTGCAGATGACATGATTGTATATTTAGAAAGCCCCATTGTCTCAGCCCAAAATCTCCTTAAGCTGATAAGCAACTTCCGCAAAGTCTCAGGATACAAAATTAATGTGCAAAAATCACAAGCATTCTTATACACCAGTAACAGACAAACAGAGAGCCAAATCAGGAATGAACTTCCATTCACAATTGCTTCAAAGAGAATCAAATACCTAGGAATCCAACTTACAAGGGATGTAAAGGACCTCTTCAAGGAGAACTACAAACCACTGCTCAGTGAAATCAAAGAGGACACAAACAAATGGAAGAACATACCATGCTCATGGATAGGAAGAATCAATATCGTGAAAATGGCCATACTGCCCAAGGTAATTTATAGATTCAATGCCATCCCCATCAAGCTACCAATGAGTTTCTTCACAGAATTGGAAAAAACTGCTTTAAAGTTCATATGGAACCAAAAAAGAGCCCGCATCTCCAAGACACTCCTAAGTCAAAAGAACAAAGCTGGAGGCATCACGCTACCTGACTTCAAACTATACTACAAGTCTACAGTAACCAAAACAGCATGGTACTGGTACCAAAACAGAGATATAGACCAATGGAACAGAACAGAGTCCTCAGAAATAATACCACACATGTACAGCCATCTGATCTTTGACAAATCTGAGAGAAACAAGAAATGGGGAAAGGATTCCCTATTTAATAAATGGTGCTGGGAAAATTGGCTAGCCATAAGTAGAAAGCTGAAACTGGATCCTTTCCTTACTCCTTATACGAAAATTAATTCAAGATGGATTAGAGACTTAAATGTTAGACCTAATACCATAAAAATCCTAGAGGAAAACCTAGGTAGTACCATTCAGGACATAGGCATGGGCAAAGACTTCATGTCTAAAACACCAAAAGCAACGGCAGCAAAAGCCAAAATTGACAGATGGGATCTCATTAAACTAAAGAGCTTCTGCACAGCAAAAGAAACTACCATCAGAGTGAACAGGCAACCTACAGAATGGGAGAAAATGTTTGCAATCTACTCATCTGACAAAGGGCTAATATCCAGAACCTACAAAGAACTCAAACAAATTTACAAGAAAAAAACAAACAACCCCATCAAAAAGTGGGCAAAGGATATGAACAGACATTTCTCAAAAGAAGACATTCATACAGCCAACAGACACATGAAAAAATGCTCATCATCACTGGCCATCAGAGAAATGCAAATCAAAACCACAATGAGATACCATCTCACACCAGTTAGAATGGCGATCATTAAAAAGTCAGGAAACAACAGGTGCTGGAGAGGATGTGGAGAAATAGGAACACTTTTACACTGTTGGTGGGATTGTAAACTAGTTCAACCATTATGGAAAACAGTATGGCGATTCCTTAAGGATCTAGAACTAGATGTACCATATGACCCAGCCATCCCATTACTGGGTATATACCCAAAGGATTATAAATTATGCTGCTATAAAGACACATGCACTTGTATGTTTATTGCAGCACTATTCACAATAGCAAAGACTTGGAATCAACCCAAATGTCCATCAGTGACAGATTGGATTAAGAAAATGTGGCACATATACACCATGGAATACTATGCAGCCATCAAAAAGGATGAGTTTGTGTCCTTTGTAGGGACATGGATGCAGCTGGAAACTATCATTCTTAGCAAACTATCACAAGAACAGAAAACCAAACACTGCATGTTCTCACTCATAGGTGGGAACTGAACAATGAGATCACTTGGACTCAGGAAGGGGAACATCACACACCAGGGCCTATCATGGGGAGGGGGGAGGGGGGAGGGATTGCATTGGGAGTTATACCTGATGTAAATGATGAGTTGATGGGTGCAGCACACCAACATGGCACAAGTATACATATGTAACAAACCTGCACATTATGCACATGTACCCTACAACTTAAAGTATAATAATAATAAATAAATTAAAAAAAAATTTGTAGAAGAAAATTAAGGAAAATATAGAAACATAACGAAATGGATTATTTCAGAACTAATGTTAAATGAAAATTAAAATTTATAGAAATATAAAGTATCACATCACTTATATCAAATAATTTAAAATGTAGAAAATAGTACAAAATATTGATTATCAACATACATATATAATTTTAAAAATAAACAGTAACAAACTTCAGCATGGTGGAACATTTGGGGTATGGAGAAATAGAGGTTAAAGGGCCAGGAGGATCAAAAACACTTCAGCTATATCTGTAGTGTTTTACTTCTTTAAAATATATGTAAAGCAAGCTGGGTGCGGTGGTTCACACCTGTAATCCCAGCACTTTGGGAGGCCGAGGCGGGCGGATTATGAAGTCAGGAGATCGAGGCCATCCTAGCTAATATGGTGAAAACCCGTGTCTACTAAAAATACAAAAAATTAGCCAGGCATGGCAGCAGGCACCTGTAGTACCAGCTACTCGGGAGGCTGCGGCAGGAGAATGGCGTGAACCCCAGAGGCGGATCTTGCAGTGAACCGATATCGTGCCACTGCACTCCAGCCTGGGCAGACTCTGTCTCCAAAAAGAAAGCAAGCAAAATTTTGCTTCTTTATTAGCCTCCAGATTAGCTGGGACAACAGGCGCCCGCTTCCACGCCCAGCTAATTTTTGTTTGTATTTTCAGTAGATACTTGATTTCACCGTGTTAGCCAGTGTGGTCTTGATCTCCTGACCTCGTGATCCGCCTGTCTCAGCTTCCCAATGTGCTGGGATTACAGGCGTGAGCCACCGCGACCAGCCAAGAAGCAACATTTTTCCTTGAGTAAAACATGTATTCCCCCTCGACTTGCCGTTAGGAGATAATTTTAGGTCTGGGCCATCCTTTACAACTTGCGATAATATTGGGAGGAATATGTTATTGGGTGGCCAGAGTAACTTTAGTGTTAACTTTAGCTAAATCTTTCCTGTAATTATTAATCCTGTTATAAAGACGACAATTAGGCAGAATATTACAGCAATTAGAATTTTCTGTCCAGAATTCCACATTGCAGGTGCCACAGTGTATAGTCCTACTATAAATAAGACTATTTGTAGGATAGCAATCCTGCAAGTGTGGTGTAGTAAATAATTTCCATCTAAAACTTTACTCACCAAGATACAGAATTTCCCTTTGGGGGTCTATGAAGTTACAAATGTAATCTCATGGATAATCAAAATCTCTCTGTAAATACACATCATAAAGAAGTTCTAATACATGACGCTGAATCTCAAGAGGAAAAGTAGAAATGAGTGAAAGCATTTGGTAAGGTAGGGGTGGGATTGAGTAGGAGAAGTAACCCTTACTCATTTACTTATGTCCTAGACAAATTTAATAAATTCAAGCCAAGACAAAACATAATGCAGACATTCAGGCAGAAAAATGCTAATTACCAAAATACAACAATCTAATTTTTCTTAAATTTCCATCATGCTAAATCATTGAACGATACATCACAAAATTTTCTTGCATTATAATTGGTTACCATACAAAACTTTTCAGGTCCTGTTTTAAGCCATTTGAAATTTTAAATAAAATATACATTGTGATGATATGTAAGTCAAACCATATCTCTGGTAATTCTCAAAAGAGAGTTGACAGAGTTGTTAACCCCAGTACTAGATAAGATACGGAAAGGTAATTCATAAAACAGGAAATATAATTAGCCACTCAACACAGGAAAAATGTGTGCAACTTCTCTATCTAATAATCAAATAAATAAGACTTACTCAAATAATATGAAGTGCGTTGCCTGTATTAAATTGGCAATGATACATTCTTTTCATTATGAGTGTTAAAATTAAGGTTATATGAGCTCTGAATGTAATAATTTAGCATAACCTTTTAGGAAATCAATTTTTTACTACAAATAAAAACATCTTAAGAGTTTATGTCTTTTGAATCAATAAATTATTTCCTAGGAATCTGTCCTAAGGAAATAATTAAAGAAGCTTCCACACATGCATATACATAAAAGTTCAGCAGAAGATGATTTGTTATCACAAACGAAAACTTTTTAAATATCTAAGTATATGGGAGTGTTCAGTTAAATTATGATACAACAATAAGTTAAGTAGAAAATCATTTAAAACCATGCTTTTAAAGGAATGTTTATAAAAATTGAAAGTCATCATGAACTCATAGTGGGAGAAAAATGACTACATAAATTCTCCATCTAGTATAATAGCACTTAAATATGTAAACATGTAGATATACATTTTAACAAGTGATCTTATATATTAACATCAATTCTCTCTGGAGAATAGGCATACAATCATTTTTTAGAAATTATTTTTATATTTTCCATATTATAAAAATAATATGTAAAGTAAGTTGAAAGAAAATAATAATTAAAAAAGAATAAACTTAGAAGAAGAAAAATTTTCGCAGGGCACATTGGCTTACACTTGTAATCCCAGCAATTTGGGAGGCCAAGCCAGGGGGATCAGTCGAGGTCAGGAGTTAGAAACCAGCCTGGCCAACATGGTGACACCCAGTTTCTACTAAAAATACAAAAATTAGCCAGGAGTAGTGCCATGGGCTTGTAATCCCAGCAACTTGGGAGGCATGAGAATTGCTTGAACTCGGGAAGCAGAGGTTGCAGTGAGCAGAGATTGTGCCATTGTACTCTCGCCTGGGTGACAGAGTCAGACTCTGTTTCCAAAAAAAGAAAAGAAAAGAAAAAGAAGGCAAAATACAAAAAAAAAGAAAAATTTCTATTAAAAAAGGAACAAAATTATAGTTTTGAGAGGAAAAGTACTGTATAGCCAAGACATTTTAAATTAAAATATATTCTTGTGAATAATTTAATGGCAATTCTGAAATTTAGAAAAAATAGACAAATGTACAGTCCACATATTTTCTTAAAAAAATTATTTTCTAGGCAACTAGAACACCTTTGTAAATTAATAATTTTGTGATGGTGAAGACTTATTTAAAAGTGAATAGTGGAAAGTCATAAAAATTGTTAGAGAGTTAAGTTTATGTAATTATCATTAATATAGGCTTTAATACAAATGTCAAAAACATTTCACAGAAGTGTTAAAAATAATTTGTAATGATAACAATTAGTATTATACTCACAGGTATCAGAGAGGAAATATATGGTATGTTTGCTTGCACTATTATCTGGTAAATATCACCAGCTAGAACAGACAAAGTTTGTGAATGAGGCTGGTGGATTTCTGTTAAAATTCTTTAAGAAAACAACAACAAAAAACATACTACATAGAGTACCAATGTCAGAGATTGCAGGCAAAGGTCTTCTTGGGGGACAGTGTCTCAAGATCAACTTTAAACCTCAAGCTGAAAGAAGTCACAGTGACAAATATGTAGTGAGTATTCTTATTTAATTCAAGAGATTTAAGTTTATCATTGAGACATTTGTAATGTGGTAAAACCTTAAAAAATAAATTAAATAAAAATTGCTCCAGAAAAAAAGATAAATAAAACACTACAGAAAACTTCTACCAATCTGTTGGACTTGTCATTTAATGTCCTTATATCAAAACAATGAAGCATCATATATTTAACTCCATTTTAGGAGCAAAGAATTAGATGATTTTTAATAACAGAAAATTATAATCATTTGGCAAAGCTGTTTGCCAGTTTGCAGTTTTTTTTCATGAACTCCAAAAGAGGTCATGGGCCAGGTAGCATTGAAGCAATTTGAGAAAAAATAAAAGCATGCTAAATACAAAGAAAGCTCAAAAAACACTACAGTACCAAATGGAGTGCTTCAAATTGCTCCTGAGTATTAGGATTTTAAGACGCAGAATTTTGAGGGTCTATTTAAGAAAGCGCTGTATCCTTGGACTCTCCTAATCCTTCATCTAAAATAGCAGATATTCGTGGCCTATCCCAGGGCCACTGCTTTATTATTTATTTATTTATTTATTTATTTATTTATTTAATTTTAGATTCCAGGGCACATGTGCAGGCTTGTTAGGTGGATATCTTGTGTGATGCTGAGGTTTGGGTTTCTACTGAACCTGTCACCCTAATAGTGAACTTAGTACCCAATTGGAATTGGATGCAGGGACTCTCCATGGTCTAGAACAGGCTCCTCCCCACCAGACTTGCTTGATCTGGACCTGCTAAAGGATCAGGAAGGATGAAGATACTAAGAACTAGACGCATGTACTCAATAGTATTCCCATTCAGTCTTTGAAGCTTAGTATTTTAGACCAACACTAGTGCGACCTTATAAAAGGAATTTAAACAAAAGCAACTACTTAGCTCAGTGCCTAAAACAAAGTAGTTAGTAATTTAACGATAATTCCTTTTCTTTTGTTATATTTGAAAATTGACTGAACATGTCATTTCTTATTGAAAAATTTAAATATACATAGGTTAGAAAAATAAGTGACCTTATATATGTATATATATCTGATTTTGTCTTATTCATTTTTAATGGCATAATCTTCAATTTTTTCCTCATTTAATTAATATTCACAAGTGGAAATATATTTCAAAATACTTTTAAATATATAACATAGAAAAACACTTGAAAATTAACCTACATTTACCATATGATCATTTTTCTTAAATCTATAAGTTAAACCAATAATATTTTATAAAAAGGCATAATCACAGACAATAGGCATTTAAATTCTTATGTTAGGGATTGAATTTTTACCAAATAGAGGACAAATAATATTTATAAAATATGTCTGATTTTTTATTTACATAGAAGTTTCCTGGCTTATGATTTTCCATTTAATTATACCACACTTGCAAAAAAGTAAACCTTTTATATTTGAAAGAAAATAATTCAAATATATGTGTTAACTTAAAAGTAGGTATATTTACATATTTGCATTTTGAATGTCATTCTCCAAGTAAAAAACAAAACAGTTACATGTACTTGAACTAGAGGTAGGTCAGTGAAAAATTCCCTGATTGTAAATCCATTTGTTCCTCCTATTTATTTTAAGCAGCAATCAGCAAACCACAGCCTGTGGTCCAAATCTGGGTTGTGGCCTGCTTTGTTTTGTTTTTGGAGTTTTCTGAGCCTTCTAACACTATCATCATCTCTAACTCTTTTTCCTTTTTTATTTTTTTCCCTGTTTTAGGAAAAATTTCATTGATATACAGCCACACTCATTTGTTTTTGTAATGTCCATGGCTACTGTCTTTCTAAACAGTAAAGTGGAGTGGTTGCGACAGAAAACTATAGCTGTGAAGCTTAAAATATTTGCTATCTGGGCTTTTATCAGAAAGTTTGTTGATTCCTGATATGGACAATAAAAGTTAACCCATTGTAATAAATTCAATGTATACAGATTTGGTTTGATTTGTTTTATTTTATTTTTGGCGTATCTTAAAAGTTGATTTATTGTGGAACATTGTTAACCTGTCCTTTATTTCCTATTTTTTTATTTTACTACGCTCTCCTACTTTATTTGCCCTCTTTTTTTTTTAACTCCTCATTTTTCATTGCTTCTTCTTACTCTTCATTCATACATCTAACTCCATTTTAGGAGCACAATACAATAGGATATTTTATTTTTTTAAGAAATTGGTAATTATTTGGCAAAGTCAAATTACCAGTACAGTTTCAACAACTCCAAAAGAGGCCATAGGCCAGCATGAATGGCCATGCACAGGGTGGAGCCGGAAAAGCACACACGCCTCCAGTAATTCTACCCTCTGTCTCCTTACTTCTTCCCTCTCTTCCTGTTATATGGCACAGTATCTCTTCATTATTGAGCACCTAGGTAAGGATGACTACCGAAATTCATCAGAAAGGAGTTTTGTTCTCTGAATCTACAGGTTTTACTTCTACTCACACTTCCACATTTGAAGAATATTAAGTTAGAAGACATCGTTTTCATGTTCTTTTGTCTGAGTCATGGAACGTGTACATTTTTATGTTATTTGAAGGTGAACAATGTGTAGTTTCATATTTTCAATGTTTGAGTACCATACTACTTGTTAACTGTTTGTGTACTGAACAAATATAATAACTTCCTGGGCCTCAGTTGTTTTACATGTGAAAGAGGACTGTTGTGACGATTAAAAGATGTATAAACAAGACATAAAACACTATAAACATGCTTAGATGGGCACAAGTAAAACACTTAGTGTATGTGAACTATTTTTAAATAAGCAGACAAAATCACCATCTTTATTTAATCTTTTCTAAAATCATCTGAGGACTTATTAGTGATTCCCTTTAGCAATAATCCTTCCCTTTCTTTTCAGACAATAATAAACATTATGCCCCGCATGTGTAGAGTTTGGTGGAATAACTCAGTACTCATTTAAAGATTTTGGATATTACAAGTGTCTTAAATGTGAAAAAGTGTCTCAGAGTTAGATCTATCATTGCACCTGTTATCTCTCAGACAATAGAGCCATTAGCAATGAAGGGCTAACTGCTGATCACATATTTTTTATTATAAAAATTATTTGTAGAGACAGCATTTCATAGAGAAGCTTGAAAATTGCTTGAACTGGTAGTAATTTCAGAAGAAATAAGTGATTCAAAGAAATATAATGGTGAATATATTCTATGGCCAGGCAGCAGCGATAAAAGGATCTCCTTTGACCCTATGACAATTGTTATTGATTATCTTGTGATGAAAATGAACAACTGTAAGTCCTAGATAATTTAAATATGTATTTCTATGTTATGTTTGGCTTTAACAGCTGTTTGTGTGTATATATGTGTGCATGTCAATTTTAATAAGTCCCGTAGGACTAGAGAAATTAATGTCCTCTGATTTTTTTTATGTTTTATTGTGGATTGATACTGAGTAGGTTTATACAACATTAGTAATACCAGCGGCAATATTTTTATAACTGGCTGATTTTTCATTTGGGTTATATTGAGTACATTCAATATATTTCAATAAGAACATAATAGCTAAGGATGAGTGCCAGTAAAGGCTCTTCTTTGGATCTATTCATATTTTTGATCAACCATACCAACAGTTACTTTGTACACTCATTCATGCCTATAAAATTATGTAACAATGTCCAATGGTTCTGAAACTATGTCATATATTTTCAATATGTACAACTGACCCTCAAATTTTCTAGTTTAAATAACCCTGTATCTTAGCTTAACAGGATGATCAATGATACTGAAACAGGGTGGATGCACATAAGAGAGGAATCACTGTTTTGAAGTCATGGTTTCACACCAGATGATAAGGAAAATGTTACATCAGGCACTTTGATGGAATGTTTCTGGAAATCAATAAACCTTGAATTTCTGACCCTTAATTTTCTATGGACAAAATGATATCTATAATAAGCAGATAAAAAAGTGGTAGTCTTTCTATGTCTCAAAAAAAGATATCATGAATATAACCCTGTAGTTTGTGATCCATCTTTCTGTTTATATGAGCTTATAATGAGGATGCATAGCTATTTATAAGCTAAGAAATGCAAGAATTAATTATATATAACTATTGAATTAAAAATTAAGCATATTGCTTTTCATACTCTCATTCAACATGTGTGTATTAATGGTCATATATGTACACATGTATGTACATATGAATGTAAGTATATGCGTATATGGTTGTGTACATGCACACGTGTATATATAACTTGTGTCAGAGTTGTCATACAGTGGAATCATTTACACTGTATTCTATAGATTTGTGTGAAATGGAAGCCCTGTCCCAGATGCCTTATAAACACTGGTAAATATAATCAATCTGGTGCTAGTCCCCAATAATCAAAGTTCAAGAGAGATAGGAAACTAAGGAACAAGGAAACAAATATAAAATTAGTATGTGTGATATACTTTAAAGATGATAATATCAGAGAGTGGTCAAGGGAAACTAAATTATAGAAAGTGTCAAGGGAAAGCTTTATTAAGAAAGCGAGACTTGAAGTTTGAGAAAGAACCAGTCAAATGAAGAGCCTGGAGACTGAGTATTAAAGGCAGGAGGAAAAACATGTGTTCAGAGAACACTGAAGCAGGAAAGAATTTAACAACATTGAAATTATCAAAGAAGACCGACACAGCTGGAGAAGAGAGAGGGGGAAAAAAGATCTTAAAATGATATTGGTGATGTGTCTACTGGCTGGATCATACAGGTCCTTGTAAGGTATATTTAACAGTGTGGATTTTATTCTTAATTCAATGTGGAGCCACTGCCAGCTTTTAAGTCTAAGAGTAGTAGCTTAAATAATTGACTCTGGATATTGTGTAATGAGAGCCTGAAACAGAGATAAAGTAAAAATGGGAATAACAGTTAAGAAATCATGGAATCAATCCATGTAAGAGATGACAGTGGCTTTACAGTGATAATGGCAATGGAAATAGACATATTCAAGTATTATTTTGAGGACAAAAAATGTCAGAAATTGGTAAATTATGTGATTATTTATCACATAATTTGTGTGATTACTTATCACAACCCATCTAAGCTATCATCAATTTTTGACATAATAAACAATAGTTATGCCCCCACAAAAATATCATAAAAAAAGAATTATAGGTATGATTAAAATACATATTTTTTTATGAGCAAAAGAAATCACATTTTATTCAAAGGTCTAAAACAGAAGTCTCTAGCCTGGGAGAGTAATGGGGGATCAGATGAGTAATATTTACTTTTAATATGCCAAAAACGTTTCAGAATGAATGCATTTTCTTTGATGAGGCAACTTCAAATATCTTTGATTAGGATGTTTAGGGCTTGACATAGAAAACTTTGTTTAGTTTTTGATAATGTATTTATTGTCTATATATGATTCATAATGATGAGAATATTATGGATTCCCTTTAAATATTATCCAGTGTGTGTGTATACATGTGCATATATATGTGTTAATAAAGGAATGTAGGCTTACAAAAACAAAACATATTTAAAGGAATAAAGAATAGAATAAAAACATTTAAAATTCTTCTATCCAGAGATAGCCTTTATTAAAATAATGGTATATTACTTCCAAGTATTTCTCCGTGCACACAAAATCACATACATGTACACATTCAAAGCAGAATGGCTGTGTGAAAAATAACACGGAATTTAGAGTGAGGCAATATTGAGTATGAATACCAGAGTTTGGCTGCTGGCTAGCTAAGTGTCCCTGAAAATGTTATTTGAACATTTTGGCTTTCCATTTCCTCTTCTTTAAAAGGAGGGGAAGAATATTCAGAGCAATAATGTGGAATAAAGTACAATATTAATACATGCAACATCATGAAAATACTTAGATGAAAGATGTAAGTGAAAGAAGCTGTACTCAAAAGGCTGAATTCTCTGTAGTTTCTTTATGTGACATTTTACAAAGCAAAACTATAGGACAGAAAACAGATCAGTAGCTACCATAAACACAGGTTGGAAAATGATTGACTGCAATGGGGCATAAGGTAATTTATTATGCGGGGAGTGGGAGTGGAAGTGGAATTTTTTTTTACATGTTTTTGGTAGTTAAATAACTTCATGTATTTATCAATACTCACAGAACTGTACCCTAAAATGAGTAATTTTATTGCATATAGTTTTTACCTCCAAAACCAAACAAAAAAAAACCTTTGAGAAAATTATGAAAAGAAAGAAATATCTACAAAGTTGAGGATATCTACAAAAAATTTACGTCTACCATCATTCTTAACAATAAAAAACTCAATATTTCCTAAGATTAAGAAAGGGGTAAAGATGTCCACTCTTACTTCTTCTATTTAACATTGTTCTGCATATCTTAAAAAGTATTATAAGACAAAAAAGTTATATGGATTGGAAAATAATAAGCAAAACAGTCATTATCTATAAGCAACTTCTTTGTGTACGTAGAAAACCCTAAGGAACATACAAAAAAACAATCTGTTAGGACAATTGAATTTAGCAACATTGCAGGACAGAAAGTCTTTTATGAAATCAATTGCATTTTTATATAGAAGAAATGAACACTTACCAAATGAAATAAAAAGAAACAACGCTGTCTATAACAGCATAAAATGAAATCTTAGGAATAAATGTAACAAAATTTCCCAAGATTTATACGTGAAAAATACAAAACATTACAAAGTAATGTTGAAGGAGACACAAATAAATTAGGAATCAGATCATCACCATGAATTAGAAGACTCATTATTTTCAGTATGACAGCCATTGACAAGTCGACCCATATATACAATGCACTCTCAAACAAAAATCTTAACAAGCATTTTTGACAAAACTGGCAGGTTGATCTTAAAATTACTATGGAAAGGCAAAGCGTATATATTAGCCAAACATTAATTGAAGAAAAATCAAATTTGGAGGGTTTAAAATATCTGATTTCAATATTTCTTATTAAGATAAAAGTTATTACTGTGCAGTATTGATGTAAAGATAGATGTATTAAGCAATGTAACAGGACAGACTCATATGACCAACTGATTTTCAACTGAGATGCTAAGGTACTTTAATGAAGAGCAACTAGCCTTTTCAACAAATGGTGCTAGAGCAACTAGATATGAGTATGGAAAAAATGACCTTTATCCTATGGATATACACAAATTAATTCAAAGTCGATCATAGACCTAAACATAAAATCAAAAATTATTAGACTCATATAAGAGGCATGGAAAAAGTCTTTGTGATATTGAGATAAGGAAAATATTTTATTTAAACATCGCATGAGAAAGTGGAAAATGTGTTAAAAAGTTGACAAAATGGAATTGATCAAGATTACAAAATTTGGTTTTCAAAAGATGTTGGCAATAAAGAGAAGGAGAAAATTTTTGTAAAATATGTCTAAGGGGATGTATCCACAATACATAAAGAACTCTTACAACTCGAAAACAAGAAAAAATATGAACAAAATACTTGAACAAACCCTTCACAAAAGCAAATATAAAAATAGCCAGTGGGCACATAGAAATATTTTCAACATCATAGTCTCAGACAAATACAATTAAAATCACAATGTTACCACTGGACAATCAACAGAAAAGTTAGATTTAGATGACTAACAATACTAAGTGTTGGTGAAGATGTGGGAAGATGATAAATCTCATATATTTCTGTGGGGAATGCACAATAATACAGCCATTTTGGAAAATAGTATGCTAATATAAATTTAAATCTACATTAACTTATATTATCTAGCAATTTTATTTCTGGGTATTTATAGAAGAGAAATGAAAACATAAGTTCATAAAGAGACCTAAATATGTATGTCTACAGCAACAATTTCATAATAACAAATCCACCAGTCATTCAAATGTCCAGATATAAATAACTGTAATGCATCTACAAAATGAGATGACAAAAACGTCAATTTTTCTGAGAAAATCATATGGAAAAGGGTCCACAAATATCTAAGAAATTTATTTAATGTATCACTGGCATAAGAAAAGACCAAAATATTAGTCAAACAGAATAGTGAGAGTTCTAAGAATGGCAGACTTCATCTCTGGAATGCAAGAAGTGAGGCCAGGAGTTCTTGAACAGCATGGTCATCTGAAAGAAAAGTGGGTATATCTACTCGACTCCTTGCTGCCCCACTTGCTTCTCGCTTTAGAAAATCTTCTAAAGATCCAGAGTTGATTGTGGTCTGTAATGAAAAATAAATGTGAGGCCGGGCATGGTGGTTCACACCTGTAATCCCAGCACTTTGGGAGGTAGAGGTGAGTGGACCAAGAGGTCAAGAGTTCAAGACCAGACTGGCCAAGACGGTGAAACCTTGTCTCTATTAAAATACAAAACTTAGCCAGACGTGGTGGCAGGTTCCTGTAATCCCAGCTACTCGGGAGGCTGAGGCAGAGAATTGCTTGAACCCAGGAGGTGGAGGTTACAGTGAGACGAGATCGCGCCTCTGCACTCCTGCCTGGGCTACAGAATGAGATTCCATCTCAAAATAAATAAATCAACACATAAGAACAACTTATAACTCATTAAACACATGTAAGTCATGAAATGAAACATGAAAAGATGCAGATTCAGTGCCAGCCTATACAAGGCATACTGCAGTTTAATCTTATTCAAGTATGTGTTTAGAAATGACAAATGATTAAGGCAATAATTGCAGTTCAATATGTTTGGAGAAAGAGGAAATATCAAAGCATACTTTATTTCTTTGTTATCATAGATGTGATTAAGGAGAACTGTTAAAAGCTTTAGGATTCTTAAAATACAGATTTTTAAAGGAAAAAAAATTGTTTTCCATAGGTTTCTGGTAACTAAATTATTAATACCTAAGTTTAAAAATTATACCTTAGAGGTACATAATTATTCAGAAGACTGTGAAATTTTTTATGTACTATAATTATCATGCTATAGTAGAAAACAATTTTGAGTTGTGTTTACATATCTGAAATTCCAGACTGCATTCACTGGGGCAGTACTGCAAGATTCAATGGGTAAACCTAAAGAATTTCTAAAAGAATCAGAACATCCGTACAGTCTTTGCTATGCAATCATCTTTAAGAACACCTGAAAGGGAAGATGCACTTCAGTTGCAGAAAAGTGAATTCTCTGCTAAATAAACAAGTCTTTCTTAATGTTTTTGAAGAATAAAAGGACCACTTCTTGGCAAAGAGATACTTTAGAATAAAAGGAAGATGGAAAACACTTCTAACGCTGCTGATGGAAGTAGAAGATCTCTGACTGTGACAAGAAGCTCACTGAATTTTCAGTGTCTTGTGGCATAATCTTCCTCTTGAAGATCAGATATTAAGGGTAGAAAAGTAAGCTTACACTTAGGATCTCTCATTTTAAATGAATAATCCCACAGAAACTGAACTTTTAATTTTTGGCAATAAGAACTTCCTTATGGTGCATTTTTGAAATGCTTATTTACTCCTACATAATTATCATCGACTCCCAGCATAGGCTATTTGATATGGTTTAGGTAAAACTGGTCACTTAGGTAAGGGTGACTTCTAAAGACACTAAGAAAATATATTGTTCCCAAATGATTCCATCCACATTATCTAAAATGTTACCATTAGATATTTATTTCTCTACAAATTTGTCCATTCACAGAATCGTTTTTAATGCACATTTTGCTACTAAATGGACACAGATGAGTTTCTCAGGTGGCAGTCATTACAGCCTTTGGCCTCTAGAGAAAGAAAAACTAGTACAGAAAGGAAAGTAGGAAAATCACAAAGAAAATAAAGAGGTAATTCTCTTCAAAACGTGAATTGTGCTAAGCCCAGTGAGGCATAAAAATGCAGTCACAAATATATTGGTTACCAGGACCTGTAATCCTAGTAACAGGTACCAAAACTTCTACATATTACAAAGAGGAAAATATAAATTCAGTGTTCCGAGTCAAACAAAGAGGTGCTTCTACCAGAATTGTTGAAATACAAGAGAAATCGTGGAAACAGAATTCAGTATTCTCAGTTTAGCAATTAACAAGCTGAGCTATTGTAGTATGGCTAACTTTCCTATGATGACTAGTCAAAGGTTAACATATAACATTTCTAAAACTAAGTCTGTAAACTAATCTGTAATCACTAACTTCTAGAGAAGTAACACTAAATGTAATCATGGCAAATGTAATAAAAGCAAACTAAAACCTTAAAATGGAATAGAATTACTTATAAATAAGTAAGTGTGTTAATTAATGATTAGGTGGTACGAGAGAGTCATAGCATGAAATGTCTAATGACAAACAGTGCTTGTTCAAGTCCCAGCTCTGCACAATTAATTTTTCTATCACGTTAGTTAAAATTTTTATTTTTATGTATTTTTGCTTATTGAGATACACAGAAAATTTATTCTTTTTAGGAGTATGAGTCTCTGACTTTTATAAACTTAATTAGTCATATGATTACTACCACAATCAAGATGGAGAACATTTGCATCATCCCAAAACTTTCTCTCATATTTTTGCAGCCAGTATCCACTCCCAACTCCAGCTGCTAACCACCACTGATCTGTGTTTGACCCTCATAGTCTGACCTTTTCCAAAATGTCATCTAAATGAAAATATACAATACAGATTAAGTACCCCTTACCCAAAATGCTTGGGACCAGAAGAGTACATATGAATCATAGCATGTTTATCCATTTACCAGTTGATGGACATTTTGGTTGCTATGTACGTGTTTTGTATGAACAGATGTTTTCATTTCTCTGGGTAAATATGTAGGATTTTGGTTTGGTTCTGAGATATGTAGGCTGGGTCATATGGTAAGTAAAAATTTAACAGCAAAGGAAACTGTCAAACTGTTTTCCAAAGAGGCTGAACCACATATTATACATTCCCAGTGAACAATATCTGAAAGTTGCTCTGCTTGCTCTGAAATCTCACCAGCATTTGCTAATTGTCAGATTCCTATAAAACAGTGCTAATATCTCAGTTTCTTTGTTTGAGAAGATTTTATGAGACAAGAACTGCAAAGCCCCTATTGACATTTCAGCTGTAGAGTAGGTCATGTATACATTTTCAGCTTCCTCTAAGTTTCTGTTAAGACATATACTCTACCACTAATGATGATAATCCATGAACACCTTCTAATTTGTTAGACACTCATGAAAATGTTTCTGGTTACCAGGAAACTTGAGGCTAGTAAAGGTACAGTAGTATGAACATGGTTAACCAGATGCTGAAAGATGTTGGATGAAAAAGGAGAAGGGGCCATTGGAAAAGCTGACCTGGTTTAAAATAATACTCTACTATTTAATTCTGGGGAAGATAACTATTTTGGAAACTCAATTTTCTAATCAATAAAATGAGGATAAAAATAATACTCACTTTTTAGGTCTAAATGAGTGATCAAAGGATTTATAGAAGAAAGGGCTTTTTACAATATGAAACATTAATTTGTGTTATTAAGGAGAAGCTGGTTTATAAATGTAATGATATAAAGATTATGTTGTTTTCAACATCTCCATGAGATATATGAGTCAATTTAGTCATGAAAAATACAAGTAAATATAATTTTTCATGTGAAAACTCTAACCTAATGTGTCATTTATTTCATTCATTAAAAAAAATTTACTGTGTATCTACTATGTGTAAAGCACTGAAGACACAACATTAAATAAAATAGATATGATTTCTCACCCTCTTAGAGCTTTCATCAATTTAGTACACAAATTAAATACGCAAATTACTATGCTAGAATATAGTAAGTGCTACTGATGAAAGAAAAGCAGACAGGGAGAATATGGAGTGTTAGAAAGGGGTAGGTGTATTAGGACTTTTAATAGGGTGGTCAGAAATGCCTCTTTCTAAATGTGATACAACTGGAAATAATTGAGGATATGAACCATATAGGCTGCAGGAGCAAGATCTGTTCTAGAAAGAGGCATAAGCAGGATTGGAGCACACCTGTCATATGCAAAAAATGTGTGAAGAGGGCAGTTGAACGGCAGAAGAGGAAGCAAGAAAGATAAAAGTTGTAAATGGTGTGGCGGGAGTGTGCATGATCACATGAGTCCGGTGTGCTATTATAATTAGGGTTTTCACTTTTACTTTGACCTCAGTGGAAAACCACAGGAGTGTTTGGAGCAGAAGGTTGACTTTTTTTTTCCAGTGTGTATTATTTTTCTATTGCTGCTATAACAAGTTACCATAAACTTAATAAATTAACACCAATTTATTTTCTTACAACTCTGGAGGCCAGAAGTCTGAAATGTATCCCACTGATTAAAACCAAGGAAATGGCAGGGCTTGTGTGCCTTCTGATGGCTCTAGGGTAGAATCTGTTTCCTTGCCTTTTTAAGCTTCTAGAGACACCTGCATTTCTTGGTTTATGGCCTCCTCCTCCATTTTCAAATCCAGCAGTCCAGTACCTTTAAATTTCCCTCATGCCTTCCTGCCTTCCTTTTATAAGGAGCCTTTTAATTGCACTGGGCCCACCCACGTTATCCAAGATAACCTCCCAAACTAAAGGTTCTTAACTTAATTACATCTGCAACATCTCTTTAGCCATGTAAAGTAACATATTTAAAGGTTCTGAGGATTAGGATGTAGACAACTTTGAGGGCCAATTATTCTGCCTACCACAGTATGCAAAGAGGTGCTTTGGATGTCTTCTAAAGAGCAGCAGGAAACTGGAACATTGGATGGGAAAAACGTGGCAGTGTTTACTAATTGTCTAACACTATGCTGGGAAAAGAGTCTATTGGAACTAGACATGACATTTTCATATTTGTGTTATAAGAAGCATCTTCAATGAGGAGGATGAAGAGAAACAATTTGTCTAGATGGCCAAGCTTAATAGAAATAAAAATTTTAAAAGTCCAAACTGTAAGTGATCCACTTCTATGTTGATTAGGATGCTTTCTGATCAATACATTGATCTCACCGATCATTTTATTAAAAATACATGGGTGCCCACAACAAATAACTGATGCTAATGATCTTTCTATTTACCTGCTATTTTAAGTCATTTAGACATTATGGTTTTTAAATTAGTCCCTTTTGAGTTTGGTTAATGATGCTGACTTCTAGAACTCATTTTGGAAACCAAAAAATTAAACCAGATTTTAGAGCTGTATTGTAAGAACCAAGCCCTGGTCCATGGTGATTCAGTGGATATAGGGATGAACTATAGGCTATAACAGGGAGCAAATCACCGGGACTCCACATACCTTGTGTTCACTCAGCTTTCATGTTTCTCATTTAATATAAAAAACAGCAACAATAATAATAGCTAACATGTATTAATCACTTAAGTGCCAACACAATATTAAATGCAGTTCATGTATTATTTTTCTGTGTAATCCTTTGATATAGGTACTCATAATGGCCTCATTTTACACATAAAAACTCTGAGCAAGACTCTAAAAAATGTTACCAAGGTTTAAAGAACTTAAAAATTACATTTATTACAATGACAGGAAAGTAAAACATGGCTTTGAGAAGAGAGATAGTTTCAGATATTAAAATTCCCAGCATACCAATATATTCTCTATGTTTTAATATCAGAAATTAGGTAATATAATTTACATTAATCCATTTAACTAATGTATTATACTAACAGTTAATATTGAAGACATATATTTACATACATATTTAAATAAACAAGCATAAAAGCACATATGGGATATAATAATCAAATTGATAAGTACTTACCACTTGAGACTACATGAATAGTATCCCAATTTTCTTTTACTTTGTATTGAAACCAATTGGATTTAAGTTCAAAATATTTTTTATTTTTCATTTATCCCAAAATGAAAGGGACAGAACAATGCTTGGCAGCTATATACTTTTTCATCTTTCAATGTTTAAAGAAAAAAGAGAACAGTGTATCCTTTTTATTACCAGTGAAAATTCTTCATGTTGGCATTCTGAAAGTGGCCATTAATAGTACATCTGTAGAACTAGCTACAGAAAAGGAACATGTGCTAAAGACTTGATTTCTATAAAAATGATGTGATAAGTAAAAACTTTCACTCTTTTCTTTCCTTTCCTTCGGTTATTACCAGTTAAGAAAATGAGATTCCTACATTTGGATCCAGTAGGTAAGAAGAGTCTATATTAGTCATTTTCAACATTATAATTTTTAAAGCCATTGTTGCACAATTTACAAAGCATTTTTGGATTATAGAAAACAAGAAGATAGACTATAATATCATTTTGGAAATAACAATATTGAAAATACAGTGTCAGAACTTGATATTTTTCTGGCATTTCAAAGACACAAACATGAGTAAGGAGGGGCAAGCTTCCCATTGCTGTAGGTGATGAAACTTATGGCAACATAGCATGAGGAGATTTAACTGGTTATGCATTGATAACACCCCAAGCACTAGTCATCCCAAAGGGAAACTTTAATTTCTTACATCAAATTCTTCTCCATGGTGATTCAGCTTGTGACCTCGCATATTGGAGGCATAGTTATGAGTAAAAGGTGAACTTTGTTATATGGTGTGTTCTTCAATCTACCATGACTCATGAACCATATTTTATAATGTCTGCTTTTTAAACGTGTTTCAAGTTGTGAAAATAATATGTACCTCATCAAAAATTAAAGAAGAGCAGCATTCCATGGAAAGGCAGCATTGTAGAACACTGACCTTTTCACATTTATCATGTGGCTCTCTTGCCTCTCTAATGGATATCTTGACATTTTCATTTGAAACGATTGTTGTGTTCCCTGACATTTTTGTTTCTGTCATTGAAATCATAAGGGTTAGCAGCAATTGTTTGCAATTACCTGGCATGTGAATCATTTGCAGTTATAAGAAGTATAAAAATATATTTTAGCACAAAATGTTTTAGGCTATATCTCAGATCACTGAGATTTTGCATTTGTTTATGCAAGTAATTCAGTAGCTTACCTGATTTGATAAGATTACAGCTATAAATGTTAATTGTACATAGCATACTGCATTCTTTTGAGTCTAAATATTTTTCAAATATAAATTGAATTGAATGCTCATATTCTCAAAGTTGTGTGAAGATTTGTTTTTATAAACTAATTCATTTATACTTTTCATTTTTAGTTTAAATACAATATGAAAAGTATAAACATACATTTCAATAAATATGCATGTCTATATTTGCTTATAGTTTAGTTTTTATTAAGATCTGAGGCTTATACCAAAATATATAAAACAAATAAGAGAATAAATAATAAGAATATTGAAGTTAAAATATGTGAGGAATTAAATAAAGGCAAGATTATTATATGAGAAGGTATATAGTATGTGATATTATGTGGTTAATAAGTCATCTCCAATTTTGATTCTGAGATACGTGTAGGTCAAAGCACAAAAGAAAAATGAAGGGTTATAAGATTCACAGCATCACTAAAATCAAAACAAACAAGTTGTTTAAGGAAAACACAGCTTATCTTCAAAATGAATCCTGTATCAATTTTCCCCCACGGGTCTTTATAAAGAGAATTATTTCTGCAGTATCCCAGTGTTTTTCCATAATACATGCTCTGTACAGCAGTGGTTAAGAAAGAATGCCTGCAATTATTGTTAGGGTTGAATCCTGGTTAACTAGGGAGCTGCTTAACTAACAGAGTTTTTTTTTATATATGTAAAATGGGGAAAAGCAGTACCAATTTTTTAAAGCTCTTGGGAGGAAAATATTGGGTGAGTTTTGTGAAGTACTTAGTTCAGTGCCTGACACATTTTTAGCACTGAATTAATATTAACTTCATGCAGCTTCAACATCCTCTAGGTTAAGTGATAAGAACGCTGATGTAAAATTGAGTAAACATATATTTTATGACTGTCAAATTAATGGGGTCCAAGAATGCCATTCTGGTCTAATCTAAAGGAATAATTTAGAACATCAAATAGTCTTTCCAGAGCTTAATCCACTAATGTCATAAGATGGTTCCACCAGATTGTTGTGTGAAACTCGACCCTTTAAATCCGCTCCTCAGGCTACAGAGTAAACAACCTATTTGGGGCTCTGAATTACCCTTCTTTAAGCAACCTATTTAACTCTGTTCAATACATCTTATTAGTTTTGTTTGTCTGTTTGTTGTTTCATTGCTGAACCATTTTGTTTGTTTTTATAACTTAGTAGAACCATGTATTAGTATATAGTTATTAGTGTTCAACCGTATGCAATTTAGGAAACAGCCCTAGAGCAATAGATGATGGCATGGACCTCAGGCAATCTTCTATAACACAATTTCTTATAGCTCCGTTTTGGAAAAGTATTACAAGGCAAATATTTCAAGGTTATATTTTTTGAAAAAACCCAGAGTGCAGATATTTTATGTTGCTGCTTAGCATCTTAAGCATGAGATTTTGTTGGTGACCAATAATGAAAATTAATGGGCTTTAATAAAGCACATGCCTGAAGAGGTTCCATCACAGTTCAAATCTATATTGGCCAAGAAAGTGTTGCTAGTGGTGAATCTGTATGAATCTGCAGGAACCTCAGTTCTTGCCTCCTCAGAAGAAAGAATTCGATGGAGGGGCATAAGGCAGCGTAAGAAACCAAGGCAAGTTTTAGAGCAGGAGTGAAGGTTTATCTAAAAAATTAGAGCAGAAATGAAGGCAAGTAAAGTACACTTGGAAGAGAGCTAAGTAGATGCCTTGAGAGATCAAGCGTGCAATGTGACCTTTGACTTGGGGTTTAATATGTTGGCAGGCATCTGTGGTCTTGCGTTACTTCTTCCTTGATTCTTCCCTTGGGGTGGGCTGTCCACATGTGCAGTGGACTGTCAGCGCTTGGGAGGCCGCATGTGCAGTGTGTTTACTGGAGTTCTACACATGCTCACTTGAGGCATTCTTCCCTTACCAGTCAAGTGTTCCTGTAAGAACATATACCAGTTAAACTCTGCCATTTTGCCTCTAGGGTGCATGTGTGAGTCCACACGCCCAACTCCTGAAGTCTTACTGGAAAGCAGCTGCTTACCAGCTTCAGGTTTTTTTCTATTAGGAGACTCCCTTCCCCTCTGGTACCAGCTGTTGAAATGGGAAAAGTTCCCTTGTACCCCTCGCAGGGCATGCATTGGGGACATGACTTGCTTCTTTAGTGCCCTGCTGCGCAAACCTCTAGGGGAGCATACAGGCAGGCAGGCTGTGGGGCTCTAACCCCACGGCAGTGTCTGAGGTGAATGTTTACATCTCCTGAAACCCCAGTGGCCTGTGTTACAGTGTGCTCTTAGTTTTGCTGTGTATAGGCAGCTTGTGTTCATCAACTCAATTAGACCCTCTACCTTGTCACAAGGACAGAGCACTTTCTGTAGCTTGGTTTCTTGCCTTGGTGTACTTGAAGAATCGGATCACACCTGGACTTGGAGAATGAGTGCAAGGTTTTATTGAGTAGCTGCCAACAGATGGGGGAAACCAGAAGGAGATGTAGTGGGAAGGTTTTCCCCTGGATTAAGACCACTCAGTGGCCCAGGCTCTCCTCTGCCTGCCCCCGTCAAACTCTGTGTCATTCTTCCTAACGGTAACCTGCTAACATGATGTTGCTGGTCTCTGTGCTCCTGTCAACATCCAGCCCCATGTTTGTCTGCCTGCTAGAGTCTTGGGGATTTTATAGGCACAAGATAGGGGTATGGCAGGCCAAGGTGGTTTTGGGAAATGCAACATTTGGGCAGGAAAACAAACATGCCTGTCTTCACCTAGGTCCACAGGCACAGGCCCAGGGGTGGAGACTTAGCCAGGGACCACGCCCTCCTCTACCCAGCACTTCCCTTCCACCATCCATATAATGGAAGGGACCACGCCCTCCCCTTCTCAGCACGTTCCTATCACTGCGACCAATTATTATTTTAGAGAGACAGTTGAAAACCACCTGACCATCGCCTGATGGTTGCTTGACATTGCTAGTGGGGGTGGGGCTCTCCTGCCCTGCTCATGTCTGACTAGTTACCTACTCTAACAAAAGGACTAACTATCTGGGCCAAAATCTTACTTAAGATACCAGTTCTGGGCCTATTTCAACATGGTCATATAATTGAAGACTCACAGAATACAGCACATTAAGTGGAAAATAAAGCACTTCCAAACCAGTTAGCTACCACAGCCTTATACCACATAGCCACATATCCAAAGATGAATTAACTCTCAATTTTACTACTTAAGAAACTGAATAATTTTACCTCTTGCAGAAACACATGTACTATACATTCCTTCTATGAAATATTGTTTGATATCTCCAAAAATCTTATTTCTCAATAGTCATTCTTAAGCCATCTTTTCAGCAATAATTAAATAGCATAACTAATCATTTTCAGACTACTCAGCATATGCTAATAAAATCACATTATAAAAGAGAAATATTTATACTTGATTTCAAAATTACATATGGCTCATTCAAAAGTAGTAGAAACAAAGCTGGGGACATCATGAAAATAGAAAACAAAGTTATAGTAATCAGAACATCATGGTGCTAAAATAGAAACAGACATATACTCTGTCGCCCTGGTTGGAGTGCCATGGCATGAACTTGGCTCGCTGCAGCCTCTGCCTCCTGGGTTCCAGTGGTTCTCCTATCTCGGCCTCCTGAGTAGCTGGGATTACAGGCATGCGCCACCACACCCAGATGGTTTTTGTATTCGTAGTAGAGATGGGGTTTCTCTATGTTGGTCGGGCTGGTCTCGAACTCCTAACCTCGGTTGATCCACCCGCCTTGGCCTCCCAGGGTGCAGGGATTGCAGGTGTGAGCCCCCGTGCCCAGCTGAGATCTGATGGTTTTATACGTGTTTGGCAGTTTCTCCTTCACATGCTCACACTCTCTGTGCGGTCACCATGTAAGTCCGACCTGCTTCCCCTTCTGCCATGATTTTAAGTTTCCTGAGGCCTCCCCAGCCATGCGAAACTGTGAGTCAATTAAACCTCTTTCCTTTATAAATTACCCAACCTCAGGTATTTCTTTATATCAGTGTGAAAACAGACTAATACACTTTCTGATAATCATGCTTGAGGAATTGGGGAATTCAGACTACCTGGGATCAAATCGTGGCCCCACCCTTAGCAGTCATGTGGCCTTGGGGAGGTTACTTACCTTCTCCATTTCAACTCCTGTAAAATCTGTAAAATGAGATTGTTTCTGAGGGTTAAATGAGCATAGCACAGTGCGGACGCTGTCAGGCACATACTACTTGCCAGATGTTGAGTATTCATCTTTATTGAATTAGGGCTGTGGTACCCCACTTTATGGCTCTCGATTTTGTAGGACAAAATCATTTTTAGTGCTTTGTTAGTAAAAGAAAGAAAATCTGAAAGTCCCTGCCATGGAAGGAAGTAACAGAAGGGAGAAAAGAGAGTTGGTAAGTTTCATCGTTTTAGAGCTTAGAGGGACAAGTTAGGTTTCTATTTTATGGAGAAGGAAGTGGAGGCAGGAGGGTCCTAAGGTGTCATTCAAGACACACAGCTATAACTCTTTATTGAGAGTAGAGCCAGGGCCCCAGGGATTGCTGTGGTCAAGTTGCAGACAAAAAAGACCACTCATTGGAAGACAGAAGAGGAGTATTTAGTTACAAAAGCAGTCAGCAATTCAGGTGTATCTACATTCAAACAGTTCAACTTGGTTGCTAATGGGACTCACTCTACTGAGGCTTTGTATAGAACTCATAGAGGAAATTGGCTTCAAGTAAACAACTACCCTGTGCTTTTCTTTGAGCATGTTTGATGACGGCTATACTTATTTACGGTTTCCATTGTGCACATCAGCCAGACATGTAATGGAGGTGGGAGTTTAAGTGACTATTCCTCCCCCATTCCATCGACTCCCAGCACTAGCCAGGAGGAACTTCGGATGGATGTTCCTCCCACTGCCAACACACCCACGCCCGTTTGCAAGCAGTCCAAGCCTGGTCCAACCTGTTTACCTCTCAGAAAGGGATTAACCGAGACAAAGAGAGGAAAGGCCTGGAGAGTCGTGCGGACAGCATCAGGAGCGGCAGAGCCATCCCCATTAAACAGGGCATGCTATTAAAGCTAAGTGGCAAATGGCTGAAGAAATGGAAAAAGAAATATGTCACACCGTGTGACAATGACGTGCTGACCTATCATCCGAATTTACACTATTACATGAAGAATATTCATGGTAAAGAGACTAACCTTCGGAGAACCACTGTGAAAGTCCCAGGAGAAGAGGCCACATCCGCCTGCGCGCCCATCTCCAGTTCTAAAACCAATGGCTTAGCCAAGGACATGAGCGGTTTACACATCGCAGTCACAGGGCTGGATGACTCCCTATGCTCCAGCCCCAGTATCTCCAGCACCACTATTCCCAAGCTCTACCCTCCCCCTCTCCTCACGCCAACAGAAAGAAGCACTAAAGGAAGAAAAGCACTAACAACTTAAAAGACCATGGCCTGTCCGGCACTGCTGAAGAACAAGAAGAAAACTTTATCATTGTGTCCCTCACTGGCCGAACGTGGCACTTTGAAGCCATGACGTATGAGGAGCGGGACGCCTGGCTTCAAGCCATCTAGAGCCAGATCCTGGCCAGCCTGCAGTCATGTGAGAGCAGCAAGAGCAAGTTCCAGCTGAGGAACCAGAACGAGGCCATGGACCTGCAGTCCATCAGAAACGTGCGCGGGAACTCCCACTGTGTGGACTGCGAGATCCAGAATCCTAACTGGGCCAGTTTGAACTTGGGAGTCCTCATGTGCTTTAAGTGCTCAGGAATCCACCGAAATCTTGGCACCCACCTTTCCCAAGTCCAATCTCTGGACCTGGATGACTGGCCAATCGGCACATCAAGGTGATGTTCTCCATAGGGAAGGAGCTAGCCAACAGCGTCTGGGAAGAGAACAACTAGGGGCGGACAAAACCCTCAGTAGACTCCACAAGGGAAGAGAAGGAACGGTGAATTCGTGCCAAGTACAAGCAGAAGCTCTTCCTGGCCCCGCCACCCTGCACAGAGCTGTCCCTGGGCCAGCACCTGCTGTGGGCCACCACTGATGAGGACTTGCTGCCACTGGCACATGGCTCCCGGGAGGAGGTGAAGGAGACCTGCCGGGAGAGAGACGGCTGCACCGTGTTGCATCTGGCCTGCTGCAAGGGGAATGTGGTCCTGGTGCAGCTCCTGATCTGGTACGGGGTGGATGTTATGGCCCAGATGCTCAAGGGAACACAGCGCTGGCCTAGGCCCGGCAGGCCTACAACCAGGAGAGCATGGACATGCTGCTGCAGTACAGCTGCCCCAACGAGCGCTTGTATTATCTGTTTAATTTTATTTGACTGCAGTCTCCTTGGTGCAAAAACAAAATGAGAAAAATAAAATAAGAATAGTATTTCGAGTACATTTCATAAACTAAGTAAATACACAAAAGGCTGTTTTTTTCCGATCTTAAGAGATATTTTATGTCCTTTTGCCAAGGTGGATGTGTTAGTCTCAAGCCCTCCTGGGCCACATTGCCCAAGTCACACAGGCTTCTGTATTATGTATTTAGATAAGATGTGTGGAAATATATTTGAAAAAAGTTCATAAATATGCACTGATTTTTGTACACATGGCACTTCTCTCTTTTTTTTGTTTTCTTTCTTTTTTTTTTTTTTTTTTTTTGAGAGAGATACTCGCTCTGTCACCCAGGCTGGACTGCAGCAGTGCAATCTCGGCTCACTGCAGGCTCTGCCTCCTGGGTTCACCCTGTTCTCTTGCCTCAGCCTCCCAAGTGGCTGGGACTACAGGCACCTGCCACCACGTCCGGCTAATTTTTTGTATTTTTGGTAGAGATGGGGTTTCACCATGTTGGCCAGGATGGTCTCCATCTCCTGACCTCATGATCCGCCCACCTTGGCCTCTCAAGGTGCTGGGATTACAGGCATGAGTCGCCGTGCCTGGCCCATGGCACTTCTCTTAATTTATAAATTGAACTGGATGTGAACTAGTAATGTGCAACTAGTTGAGATAAGAGGGCTACAGATCATTGTACATGGAAAACATTGCCAGCAGTATACACTTACATTAATGTGGTCTACAGCTTTTAAAAAGGAGCATCTCAAGATAAGATGGTGGTACAATTTGCTTATTAAAATTGAGAAAGAAAAAATAAGACACACTGTAGTATATCAGAGAGGGAAAAGAAGGAATGTGATTTCTCATGATTGAAAACTTGATTTAGATTGCATACGGCTTTTGTTAACCAAGACCAAGCAGCTCTGGCAAGACGGGGTGGTTTTCTGAATGCCAGACCGAGGTGCCTTATAAAAGCAGCTGCCAATGGTTCCAGATGTAGAGAGACACGTGATACAGGAGGGGAAAGCTGGACTGGAAGAGGGAGAGTTTTGTACACAGGCTAAGCTCAATGTGCCTTTGAGAGAGCAGAGTGGCAGCGTCTAGTCATCATTTGAATATATAGGACTAGAGCATCAATCTGACGTAGAGCTACAGAATGAAGAGCAATAGCTGCTGTTTAAATACCAAGAAAGTGTGTACAATGAAATTGAACAAGTCAGGCACGGTGGTTTCATGCCTTTGGTCCTAGCTACTTGGGAGGCTGAGGTGGCAGAATTACTTGAGCCCAGCAGTTTGAGTCCAGCCTAGGCCAGGTGGTGAGACCCTGTAACTTAAGAAAAGAAAACATAAGGCCAGGTACGGTGTCTCATGCCTGTAATCCCAGCACTTTGGGAGGCCAAGTTAAGAGGATTTCTTGAGTGTAGCAGTTTAAGACCAGACTGGGCAATAAAGTGAGACCCATTTCTAAAAAAAAAAGAAAGAAAGAGAAAAGAAATTGGCTGGACATGGTGGCACATGCCTGTGGCCCTGGGTACATGGCATGGCAAGCAAAGGCAGGAAGATCACTTGGGCCCAGGAGGTGGAGGCTGCAGTGACCCATATTCATGCCAGTGCACTCCAGCCTGGGCAACGGAGTGAGACCCTGTCTCAAAAACAGAAAAAGTGGACAGAAAATAGGTCAGTAAGGACTATTATCATTTAAGGGACAAGCCCCCAGAGGAGTGGCTACTAGAGTGGGAGGAGGAAAAGCAGAAGAGGATAAGAAAAGGAGAAAGAGTTCAAGACAGGAGAGGCTGTGGTCACAGTGCTGAATGCTGCCAAGCAGTGACTTGATTCATGAACATTCACTGGAAGCTGACTCTGTGCTGCTCTTCTAAGTGCTGGGGTAGAGGAGAGGACAGGTGGAAACCAGTTCTTGCTTTTATGAGCTTATGTTCTGGGAAGATCAAACTTGAGTATTTTTTCAGGTAGTATGAAATAGCAGGAAGAAGAAGCCGGGTAAAGGGACACAGAGTGATTGGAGGCTATTTTAGGTACAATGATAAGGAAGAGCCTCTCTAGAGAGCTGACATTTGAACAGTGACCTGACTGAAGGGCTGACGGAAAACAGTGCTGACATGACAGGCAGCAAAATGACTGCCATGACAGAAAGAAACGCATTTCATGTGTATTTGAGGAAAAAACAGCAAAGGGGCCAGCATGGTCAGAGTGAAGAATGAGGGAAACCTTGAACGAGGATAAAGCAATTCCATCTTGGATGCTTATCTGCCATGTTCTGATTAATCCCAGTTCCAAGAATTCATCTATGATTTCTACTTTATCTCTTTAAATGTTATTTTTTATTTTTTGAGAGAGAGTCTCACCCTATCTCCCAGGTTGGACAGCAGTAGCACAATCTCAGCTCACTGCAACCTCCGCCTCCTG
Source organism: Macaca thibetana thibetana (assembly GCF_024542745.1). Taxonomy (NCBI): domain Eukaryota; kingdom Metazoa; phylum Chordata; class Mammalia; order Primates; family Cercopithecidae; genus Macaca; species Macaca thibetana. The sequence goes on from NC_065592.1 coordinate 86,071,628, forward strand.
TGTTCAAGTGATTCTCCTGCCTCAGCTTCCTGAGTAGCTGGGATTGCAGGCACCTGCCATCATGCCTGGCTAATTTTTGTGTTTTTAGTAGAGATGAGGTTTTACCATGTTGGCCAGGCTGGTCTTGAACTCCGGACCTCAGATGATCCACCCACCTCAGCCTCCCAAAATGCTGGAATTACAGGCGTATGCCACTGTGCCTGGCTGTACACATCCCTCCTGAAGCACGCATTACCCTTTCCCTATGCTATATAAGCCCTGAGCTGGGGAGGTAGGGGTAATGGCGCAGGGATCTGCCATCTTGTCTTGGTACCATCCCTGACTTGGCTTCTGTTCATAAATGCCTAATAAATGTTTCATTCTGAGGGGAAAAAAAAAAAAAAAAAAACAGACATATAGATGAATGGAACAGAATAGGGAGCCCAGAAATAAATCCATGAATGTGTGGCCAATAGATTTTAACAAAGATCCCAAGACATTCTGTTCATGAAATGATGCTAGAAAGACTGGATATTCACATGGAGATGAATGAAAATAGACCCTCATCTCACACCATATACAAAAACCAACTCAAAATGCATTAAAGACTTGAATGTAAAATTAGAATTGTAAAACTACTTTAAGAAAATAGAGGGATAAAGCTATGTGACATTGGGTTTGAACAATGATATTTTTGGATATGACACAAAAGCAAAGGCAACAAAAACAAAAGTAGACAAAAGGAAGCACATCAAACTTAAAAACTTCTGCACAACAAAGGAAATAATCAACAGATTGAAGAGATAACTTATGGAAGAGAAATTGCATTTGCAAACCATACATCTGATATGGAGTTAATATTCAAAATGCATAAGGAACTCAAGCAACTCAGTGGTAAGAAAACAAATAACCCAATTAAAAAGTGGTCAAAGAACATGAATAGACATTTTTCAAAAGAAGATATATAAATAGCCAACAAGAATACTAAAAAATGTTCAACACCACTAATCATCAGGGCAATTCAAAATAAAACTGCAATGGGGTATCACTTTACACCTGCAAGTTAAGTGTTGGTGAGGAGACAGAGACAAGGGAACCCTTACATACTGTTGGGAATATAAGTTAGTACAGCCATTATGAAGACAGTGTGAGGTTCCCCAAGAAATTAAAAATAGAATTACCATATAACCCAGCAATCCCACTATTGGGTATATATGCAAAGAATATGAAATGGATGAATGCATAAAAAAATGTGTTGTGTTTAAACAATGAAATACAAGTAAGCCTTAAAAAAGAAGGAATTTCTGTCATTTGCAACAACATGGATGAACCTGGAGGATATTATGTTAAGTGAAATACACACAGAAAGACAAATAATGCATAATCTCACAAATAATGCATTACCTGGAGTGTAAAAAAGCTGAATTCATAGGAACAGAGAGCAAAATGATAGTTGCAGAGGCTGAGGGGAAGGGTGGGGATTGGGGACACAAAATTTTAGTCAGATGGGAGGAATAAGATTAAGAGTTCTATTATGTGTCATGGTGACTACAGTTAATATCAATATATTTTATCTTTGAAAATTGCTAAGAAAGTAGATTTTAAATGTTCTTACTGCAAAAATAATATGTATTTAAGATAATGTGTATATTCATTAGCTTTAGCCATTCTATAATGTATACATATATCAAAACATCATGTTGTACATTATTAATATGTAAAATTTTTACTTGTCAATAAAAAGGAGAGACAAAACAAAGTGTCACAACAGTAGGCAGTAATCTAAAAACAAAACAGAAGAAATTAACAAGACAATAACAACAACAGCAAAAGTAGAAAATCATTGTCGCATTAAATTAAATATTAGGAGGGGGACAAAACCTATCCTTACTATACTACCGAAATTGTTATTGGTCTGCCAGAAAGCTTTTCCTGATAACTTTCTTTACAGAGGTAGAATTAAATAAGAAATGTAGATTTTAAATATCTTTTAAATGTTGCTTTCAGGTACATCAGAACAAGCTGAATAAAGGAAGATGCCTTATTGATTGACTTCTCTTTATATGCCCATGGTGTGGTAACATGCTAGGCATATAGGAGACACTTGATGATTGAATGAAATAACGGATTCATGGGAACTAGCCAAGAACCTCGAAAGCAAGGTGATTATTCAGCTGGAATATCTGTTTATAGAGAGACACAAGTGAAACGTCCTCATTCTTACACCATACTTCTAGAATTGGCTTACAAATTATCTCTTAATATTTCTAACCAAAAATTGAAATATGAGTTGTAGAGGCAGTTCAAACCATTTTAATTGAGAATGAAGACCGATCAACCAGAGTCAAATTCTTTCGAGAGGCAAATATAATGAACCAGAAATAGATCAACAATTATTCAATGGAGTGAAAAAGATTTGAAAATTTTCTTATCAATTACATACAAGTTTTTAAATGTTTTTAGTTTGGGCATGGGGGTAAGTTTAAAATTTTCTAACACTAAGAGCTCTTAGAATGACAATTTCCCAATGAAAGTAATTAAGACATAGTTTTATTTTCATAAATCAAAAATGTTTACTCACATAAAAATTGGCCCCAACAGTGTATGGCCATGAAGAAGAATTCACAAAATATATGTTATCTCTGTTCTCCTTAGGTTGATAAATTATAATTTTATAATTATCACAAGTAATGCTTTAACAGCTATAGAGCTTAAAGAAGATTTTCCTCATTAGCTATTTTAGTTTCACATTCCTTTTTTTATTGATATGGGAAGTATAAAGGGAAATTTTGACATGTTTAAGAAATGCTGTTGCACAAAATTTCTAAATGAAAAAAAGAAGCAGCTTAAAGGCTCACATCATCCTTATTTGCATGCATGAAAAAGATACCAGTATAATATGCCCTCTAAATTTCAGTGTACCTATGGAATTTACCCTGGCCACATATACATTTTCCATGCATCAAGCTACATATCTATTTTCCATGCAAAAACTAAGACTCGGGGTAGAGGTGAATAACTCTGAAATTTCTCCCTTCCTGACTTCTTTTGATAGGCTGTGGATGGTTAGCTACCTAAAGGTTTAATGCAAACTTGGTTCCTAAACACCTGTTTTAAAGACTGATCCTATGGTTTAGCACTTCAATATGTAATGTGGAGAACTTAAGTACTGTCTTAAAACTCCATTGACGAACCCATTTTGTCAGTACTGAGGAAAACAGGCATGAACGATGAACGAAAGAATTGATAAGTTAGGCACTATTAAAATTAAAAAATATATGATTTGAGATATCGTCAAGAGAATAAAAAGACAAATCAAAGACTAAGAATATTTATAAAAGACACATTTGATAAAAGACAGTCATCTGAAATATACAAAGAACTCCTAAAACTCAATGATAGGAAAAGAAACAACCCAAATACAAAATGGGCCAAAAACTTTAACACACACCTCACCACAAATAGTTAATAATAATAGTAATACCAGTGGCAAATATGCCGTATGTCATATGTCATTAGGGAATTGAAAAGTAAAATAATGATGTGATCCTACTATACTCACAGAGAGTGCCTAAACTCCAAAACAGTGATAACTCCAAAAGGTAGCAACAACATTTGGGACCATAGGAACTCTCATTCATTGCTGGTGGAAATGCAAAATGGTATAGGCACCTTGGAAACCAGTTGGCAATTTCTTACACATTAAACATACTGTTATACCATCCAGCAATTGTGCTTGTTGCTATTTATCCAGAGGAAATGAAAATTTATGTCTATATAAAAAACAACACAACATATATATGTTTATAGCAGCTGTATTCCTAATTGCCAAAACTTGGAAGTTGTCACGACATCCTGCAGTAGGTAAATGTGTAAATAAACTGTGGTATATCCAGATAATGGAATATTATTGACTACTAGAATAAAAGGTGTTATCAAGCCACAAAAAGACATGGAGAAAACAAATGTATATTAATCCGTGAAGGTTGCCAGGTTGAAAGGCTTCGTACTGTATGTTTCCAACTACGTGGAAACATAGTTGACTTTCTGAAAAAGTCAAAATTATGGAGAAAGTATAAAAAAATCAGTGGTTGCCATCAGTTAGGAGGAAAGATGGATAAATAGGAAAAACATAGAGGATTTTTAGGGCAGTATAACTATTCTATATCCTACTATAATGATGGATACATGGCATTATACATTTGTCCAAATTCATCAAATGTACAACAACAGGAGTGAGTCTTAATATAAACTATGGGCTTTAGGCGATAATGATGTGTCAATGTAGCGTCACTGATTACAGTAAATTTACCACTCTGGTAGGGAATGTTATAATGAGGGAGATCATGCATGTATGAGGGCAGGAGATATAGGTAAAATCTTTTTACCTTTTCTTAAAATTTTTTTTGTGTACCTAAAACTGCTCTTAAAAAGGGGCCTATTAAAAAAATAAAGTTCACAGGTAAAAGTAAATATATGAGCAATTATAAAAAAAATACTATTGTAATTTTGCATTATAGTTCTATTTTTTAGATCCCATGAGTTAAAGTATCTATCTATCTATCTATCTATCTATCTATCTATCTATCTATCTATCTACATTCAATGTATAAAGATGTAATGTGTGACAACAACGTAAAAGGGGCAATGAAACTACCTAAAAGCAGAGTTTTTGTTTACTATTATCATTGGTAACAATTTCAAATGAGATTTTTATAAATTTGGGAGGGTAAATGTAATCCCCATGGTAAGAGCCATAAAAATATCCAAAATATGTAACCAAAGCAACTTAGAAAAAAATCCAAAGATTTCACCATAAAATATGAAGTAAACACAAAGGAAGTCAATAATGAAAGAAATGAGAAATAACAGATATAAAACACAGAAAAAAATAATAAAATGACAAACGCAAATCCTTCCTTATTAGTAATTACTCTAAATGCAAAGATTGGAAAAATGGATTTAAAAACCATACGATGCAATTGTATGTTGTTTACAAAGACTTAATTTAGATCCAAATACACAAACAGGTTGAAAGTGAAATGATGAAAAGAAGCTAAAACCAGGAAAATGAGAACAAAATGTGAATGTAAATTGTTATGACATCAGATTTGGCAATGGATTCTTAGTTATGACACCAGAAACATCAGAAACAAAGGAAAAAAATAGATAAATTAAACCTCAACACAGTTAAAACTTTTGAACATCAAAGGACATTATCAAGAAAGTGAAAAAACAATGTATAGAATAGAAAAAAACTTGCAAATTATTACGTGATTTTTTAACATATAAAGAACTCCTATGAGTCAACGACAAAAAGACAAAAAAAATTATAAAATGGGCAAAGTACTTAAATAGATATTTCATGAGAATAAACATACAAATAGCTTGTAATCACATGAAAAGATGTCCAGAATCTTAATTTATAGAGAAATGCAAATCAAAAGCACAATGATTTGCTACTTCAACCCACTAGGATGGCTATAATAAATCAAACACACAAACAATTGAAAAAATCCCATAAAATATCAAATGTTGGTAAGGTTATGGAGAAACTGGAACCTTCATACATTGCTGGTGATAATGTAAAATGGTGCACCTGCTAAGAGAAGTTTGGAAGCGTCTCGAAAAGTTAAACATCAAATTATCATATGACCCAGCAACTCCACTCCTAAGTATTTACTCAAAAGCATTGAAAACAAACACAAAAAGATACTTGTATGCCAACATTCATTGCAGCATACTTCACAATAGCCAAAAAGTGAAAACAACCTAGCTGCCCATCAGCAGATGAATAAATAAGCAAAATGTGGAATACACATACAATTGAATATTATTCAACCATAAAAATGAAGTACTTAGACATGCTACAGCATGGATAAACCTTGGAAACATGCTACATTAATATAGCCAGATACACAAAAAAACAAATATTGTATGATTCCACTTATGTGAAATATCTAGAATAGGCAAATTCATAAGGAAAGAACACAGATTAGAGATAATTTATATTTAGGCGAAGGAGAGGGTATATGGAAGGTTATTGTTTAATGTGCACAGATTTTTTTTTGCTTGGGATGATAAAAATATTTGGAAATAGATAGTGGTGATAGTTAAACAACATTGTGAACGTAACTGATGCCAATGAATAGTATACTAAGAAATGGTTACCAAGGCAAATTTTAGGAGATGTATATACATACATATATATATATATATATTTCCTACATAAAAAACCTGTACTTGCCCTATTGTGCTACTGAACACTAGATCTTATTCCTTCTATCAAACTATATTTTTTGTACCCATTAACAATCCCCTCAAATAATTTATTGTATATTTCAAAATAATGAAAACAATGGAATAGGAATGCTCCTAGAAAAAAGAAAGAACCTAACTGAAAATCAAGCATAAAAAATCCCATTTTAGCATCCTGCTGTGGGTCAGTCGTGAAACACTGGCAAGTGGAGGCTGAAACCTGCCAGCCCTCTCATGAACACTCACTCCTTCTCGATGTGTTTTCTTACATCTTGTCCCATCACTGCTTCATCATTTAGCACGTGGTAAATATAGGGCATCATTTATTGATATTTCAGCTGTTAAAAAGTTCCTGTGAACTTTTAATAAAATATGTTTTTCCAAGGCTAATGGCATTTTAGTATTATTAGCATCTTATAACAAATGAAAATATATGCAACTTGACATTGTGGTTTGGACTTCATAAATAGCACGCTTTCACACAACATAGATGCTCTAACTTACAAGAAAAAAAAATTTCCAATTATTTTGAAAATGAGCAAATGAAAAATAGTTTCAAATAGGTGGGGAATTTTTAGAAAGTGTTTACTTTTCCCTTTAATGGTCTGATTTGAGTGCCAATGGTGAAACAGCAAAGCAAACCTGACACATAAACCCAAGACTTGTGGATGAAAATAAGAAAAGATGAGCACCTAACTGAGAATGCTTAGGAAACTAAACACATTTTATGTTTTTAGAAATATTCTGGATTGAGCTCAGATAAATACTGCCGGCCTCGCTTGTCATAATTGTCAGCTGGTTTGGGGCAAGCCTGATCCATCAAACCTCAGGGGACAGATAGGATCTTTGTAACAGAGGCACATTCAGAAATAGAATTAGGTGAAAGTCGAGAGTTTCTCAACCTAATTGGTCCAAACCTGAAATGAAAACAGGTGACACATTTTGCTTGGGAATTTTGCCAATCACTATCAAACTTAAATAAAACAATGTAGCAAAATAGCGCACTGGCCAAAGATGGCTTTGCATTTTAGTCTGTCTATAAGAAATGTATTGTTGCTCTTTGTCAAGTTGAAATTCCACATCATCAGTTACCTCTATCCCTTTTCTTCATCACTTTCATTCTTCCAAAAGCTGTGTCATGTTCATACTTTTGAGAGAATATACATTTCCTCTTTAAAAAAATCTCATATGATGATTCTATTTTTCACTTTTCATAATCAACTAAGGAACAATGAATGTAGAAAGGAAGACTTACTCCCAGAAAATTGGCTGAGGAAGCCAAAAAAGAATTTGCTGAATTGCATTTTTTTTTTCTACACTAAACAGTTGGGAGACAAATGAAATAGGAGAAGGAGGTAAAGCTTTACTATATTTGTTTTCAGATAGATTAATATATTTGTCAAAAGTTAGATTACAATAAGAGAGCTCTCAAAATACGACCAGCTTGATAATCAGACTGGAAAGTCAAAATTGAGCTGGATATATTACAAAATACAGATATCAGAAAGAAGTATTTGCTAAAATGTCAAACTTAAAATACACAGAACAATTGAAGTCCATGCTTAATTTTATCCAATTAGTTGTAATGTATAAATGATATGAATTAAAAACATTAGATGTAATGTTGAATTGAGTAATGACTTGAAAATCACTAAGATGCAGCATAGCATTTGATTGTATGACTCTATTTGTTGTATACAAAGATAATTTCAGTATCATTTATTTGTGGCTTTTGAAAAATGGATATGAATATTTGAAACTTCTGTGTTACCTACACATACACACAGATGTGTCTTCAAAGTTTGCTTTTAAAAGCCTATACCCAAAATAATAAAAGAAATGCCATAATTTATATTAAGGCTAGTAAGATACAAATGAATGAGAGAGATGTTTATTTGATTAAATTATGGAGTAAGTTTTCTTTCAAGCAAGACTTATTTGGAAATGTTATTTGATTTTAGGAGATTTTAATACGTTTACTCATGTTTTAAAAAGGAGCCACAAATTATTTTCTGGTACATCTTCAATAATTCTTTTTAATCATTTCAGCTCTTCATTTCTAAAATCAAATGAGTATATGTAAAAATGTATTTTAGATATATTAATATTTTTAAATGTTTTAAGACTACAAGAATGGAGGCAATATGTAATGATCATTTAGACTTACCTAACCATTATTCTAAATTAATAATCCATGTTGGTGTACATAGGATAGAAACTTAGGGTTTCTATGGTGGTCTTTTTTCAAATATTATTTAACTTGTATATTAAGTCAGAATCTATAACTTTTTAAGTATTTTTCTGTTCTAATATTTACTGATGCAATGCATACAACTTAAAAAATATGTAATAGGACGTATAATGTTTATCTTTGTCTTAAATTAAGAAGCCATATAGTCTGAAACATTATTCCTGAAAACAAAGTTACAATTTGACAGTGAAGTTTTTAAAAAGAAGAAAGTTTCTGTTTTATTTTGTTCTGCTTTCTTATTTTACCTTTCAGAAATTCTTAATTTAAGTTTTGAGTTGAATCTAAAATGCAAGGTCTGTAGAACCTTAGCTTGTCACCAGGAACCCTCTAAATGCAGTTTGAGAAAAATCCATCAAAATGGAAATCATATCTGATAATAAACAAATGATCTGTTACATACTTCAAATACATGTAAATCAAAACAGACAACAGACTTTTATAGGAAAGAACAAATTGCCAAAAACATAACCATTTAATTATATACTTATTTTTGAGGCATCAAAAAAAGGTGCTTTTTGGAGCAAATATTGAAAAAGAATTAAGAATTTCTGCATCTGAATGTGACTGAGTAGCTCGAAGCAGAACTATATACCTGACAAGAACAAACATGAAACTTCTAAAACATTTTTAGGAATTAGTTTTATGCATGAAAAAGAACCAACAATGAAAGGACTTGAGACACCAAAACACTTAAGTCAATGGAAAATCAATAATGCAATTCTGATATTCTACCACATTTTTCCTCAAGGCATCTGCTAATTGTCAAGTTAGTTCACATTCCATAGGGTGAGAAGATGAACAAAAAAGACCACAAGTGAGATGCAAAGCAGAGCTTTCAGTGGTTTCCTGGTGCTGAGGAGACAAATAATAATAATAATAATGATTGAGGAATTTTCAGAGAAAGTGTTCTGATAAAAATTCTACATAAACATTCCTTCAAAGCCCTGAAGACTTTTAGTGTGTGAGCAACAGAGAAACAAAAATAAACCATTTCTGACAAAGACTGCAACATAGCCTTTAACTAACTCAATCCTTTATTGGATGAAGGTAGTTTTTCTGTATTTTAATTGCCTAAAACAAAACTAAGTTCCTAACTAAATCATATTTACTGGGCATTTCAAGACACAGGGTCAAGAGAACAGACAATGAAAAGAGATTTGCAGGTGGTTGGGGTAATGGATAAAAAATATGAGCATTAAGCATACTGTGGTTAATACGTTGAAACAAAAAAAACAATAAGGTGGCTAATGCCAATGGAGAACAAAGTCTTTTTCAAAAAAAGTTGAATTATAATTCTGTAACTGAAAAGTATATTAACTGAAACGATGAACCAAATCGATGAGTCTAACAGTAAATCAGATACTTCCAATGTGAAAATTAGTAAACAGGAATATATATCAATGGTAAATATTAGACGAAACCATCATGAGAGAATAAAAGAGGAAAACAAAAACAAAAACAAAAATGAGAGTCATACATGATGAAAAGATCTTGCAGGCATGCAATTGCAACTCCAAAATGTAAGAAGATAACAAATGAGATAGAAGCAATCTATGAAGAGACAGAGGCCAAGAATTGTCCAACACTGGCAAAAAATATCAAGGTCCCAATTCAAGAAATAATGTAAATAACAAGTAAGATATTACAAAGAAAATGAAACTTGGAAACATCAAAGTAAAAGCTTTGAAACTAAAAAAAAAGACAACAGTCTTAAGGGAAATCAAAAAAAATAAACAATCACTTAAAAATAACAATAAGATTAATAGCTAATTTACTAACATAAATAATACAATTCAGAAAAAATACAGTATCTTCAAATTCTGAAGGAAAATTCTCACCTAAAAATTCTATATGCTGCAAAAATATCCTGAAAGTAAAGGTGAAATAAGTATATTTTCAGGCAAATTAAAAAAAACAAAACTAAAATCATCCCTGAACACCTTGAATAAAAGGAATTCTTAAAGCAGCAAGATAACAATCTAGAAACATGCATGAAAATGCAAAGAAGGAAGCAAAATGGAAATAATAAGTATATGGGTAAACACGCACGCTTATTGACAGTATAAAATTGACAAAAGTCTTTGGACTTAAAATATATGTAAAAATAAAATGCATAAAAACATTAATGAAAAGGCAGAAAGGAAACAATAGTAAGTAAAGATAAATGCCTTAAGTTTTCACTTAGAATTGGAGTTAACAGATAAATGCATTTTTTGGAGGTTATAAGAGCATTAATTTAGACTCTACTGAATCAAATATTTTATAATCATTGAGGAGCCCTTTTAAAAAGTAAAAGATAATATAGTTAAAAATAACAGAGAAGAAATTGTGAAGGAATTTAGATATTTTTAAGCAAATGATAGAGCTCACACATACATATATACAATCACACAGAGTGTGTGTTGTCTGTTACTTTGGTGGTTTGTAATGAATCATTCCTTCTGGTATTCACACCCCTGTGTAATCCGATCCCCTCAAATGTGATATCTGCTGGTGACTCACTTGAAATTACTGCAAAGGAAGACAAGAAAGAAAAGAGAAGGGACCATAAAACCAATGCAACAACAACAACATCAACAAAAGCAAGATGGTAGCATGAAATGCAACAACACTAATAATAATGTGAAATGTCCATGAACTAAATAAATCAATTAAAAGACAAAAAGTTAAACTGGATGAAAAAGCAAAGCTCCACTACATGATACTTATAAGAGATGCATCATATCTATTTAAAGACACAGAAAGGTTAATGTATGTACTGCAAAAAGATGTGTTGTACAAATACTGAAAAAAGAAACCGATTGTAGGTAATATAATATCGAGTGAAGTGGACTTCAGAGCAAGAATGATTCCAGAAATGATTCATTTTGAAATAATTAAGTAGCTATTGCCCTTTCAAATCCAGGAAGATATGACACTTTTAAATTTGAATGAACCTAATAGTTAATCTCCAAATATATGAAATAACTGCAAGGAGAAGCTGACAAATCCAGAGATATGTTTGAAGATTTTAACCCACTTTTTCTAATATCAGATAGAATAATCACACAAAAATGATGATGGTATAATACATTTTAATAATAAGATTAGAAACGAATAACTGACATAAAAAATGTCATAGTGCCAAACAAATTCAGGGTGTGTGTGTGTTTCCAATTTTGCATAAGAACCATTGGCCACAATGAACCATATGTTGGCCTATAAAGCAATTCTCAACAAAGTTCAAAGAAAAATAACATCTCAAATATAGAATTAATCTCTGAATCTGTAATAATCACCAAAGTTAGTGTATTTCTCATATATAATGACTTACAAAAATGTTAGAAAAAAATTAAACGAATGGTAAAACAAACAAAACAAAATACATCGTATCAAAACTAGTGAAATTTAGGTAAAATGTGTGTGGTAGTTGGTTACTTTGGTGACTCCAAAAGAACTACTCCCATTTTTATTAACACCCTAGTAAAAATTCTTGTCTGTCCGGGCACAGTGACTCACGCCTGTAATCCCAGCACTTTGGGAGGCTAAGGAGGGTGAATCATGAGGTCAGGAGATCGAGACCATCCTGGCTAACATGGTGAAACCCCGTCTCTAGTAAAAAATACAAAAAATTAGCTGGGCATGGTGGCAGGCGCCTGCAGTCCCAGCTACTTGGGAGGCTGAGGCAGGAGAACGGCGTGAATCAGGGAGGCGGAGCTTGCAGGGAGCCAAAATCGAGCCACTGCACTCCAGCCGGGGCAACAGAGCGAGACTCCATCTCAAAGAAAATAATAATAAAATAAAATAAAATTCTTTTCCACTGAATTTTGAGTAGGTCTGTGACTTGCTTTCATTGAAGAAGGCAGAAGTGACCTTGTGCCAGTTCATTGCCTGAGCTCTAACAAGTCATGTTAGCTGCTCTGTGCTTTTGGGAGCATGATCTGCTATGCAAGAAGACTGAACATCCTACTGGAATGACCACTTAGAGAGACTATGTAGAGCAAGCAGGTGGAAAAACCATGTGGAGAGGGAGGTGCCCTAAGATTACTTAGAGAGTGATACAGAGGGACAGGGCCATCCCAATGTCCCAGCTGAGCTCAGTTTTCCTGCCATGGTGCTGGAAATGTGAGTGGGCCCTTTTGGGTATCTAGCCCGGTCTTGGAAAACTTCATCACACGGAGCAGTGGATCTACCTGAGTTTATATAATTGTTTAAAGTTAGTAAATTTAGGAATGATTTGTTATGCAGAAAGTATGCAATAAATCCAACCAACAAATAAGCAATAGGGAAAATGAAAAAGCCAAGCATTTGTTTTATAAATAGACAAATAAAATTAATAACCTATATAAGACTGATAAAGCATAAAAGAGGCATATATTGCAAATATAAAAGAGAACATCATAGCAGAATCTACATTTTTATTTGCCTACGTCTCTGTATTTTTATTAAATCAAATACAAACTAAACTAAAAATGGACGAATTAATTTTTAGTTCAAGCAACGTCCATCATCTATACAATTAATTTAAATAATCAGATATTATCTTAGTATGCTGGTAGAAATTACCCTAAAACTGTCTCTTCTTGCATTGTCAGAAAATGTCCAAGAGCCACATCTAGGTGTGCTGCTGTATGGTGAGCAACTGATTTCCTCGTGAATTGCTTTTAAGCAAATGTCTAAGTAGGCTGTTTTTAACTAAGACAGGTGTCAAGATACCAAAACCTGTCTGTTTCCCTGAATCTTTTCTGCACATCATTGTATAAAAATGGTTGGTTGTCCAGAGAAAACAAGTTGCCTTCTGATCATTGTCACATGTTCACCTCAGTCTTAAAACTAACAAACCACCTTCGGCTATTTATCTCACTCATTGGGTAGGAACTAGAAGGGATCTCATCTTTCTACTGTTTCTGTTTGTATACACTTTTCTTTCCTTTTCAGAGCTGGACTTATTAGTCTTATTTACACAACAGGGAGCTGTGTTAGGGACTGCTCAGTGTCTGTGACACTAAACTCTCATTAACTGTTTGTTTGTTTGTTTGAGACAGAGTCTTGCTCTGTCACCCAGGCTGGAATGCAGTGGTGCAATCTCCACGCACTGCAACCTCCATGTCTGGGATTCAAGTGATTCCAAGTGATTCTTGTGCCTCAGCCTCCCGAATAGCTGGGATTACAGGTGGGTGCCACCATGCTTGGCTAATGTTTTTTTTTGTTTGTTTGTTTGTTTGTTTTTAGTAGAGACGGGGTTTCACCATGTTAGCCAGGATGGTCTCAATCTCCTGACCTCATGATCCGCCTGCCTTGGCCTCCCAAAATGCTGGGATTACAGGCATGAGCCACCATGCCCGGCCAACTTTTTTTTTTTTTAAGCTCAGTTTTGCATACAACATATTACTGTATTTTTTTTTTTCTTCAAACAAATCAATAGTACTGTTTCTTCCATATCTTCTTACTCATTTTCTCTAAGTGCATGAAGAAAATAGTTTGGAAAATTCTTGAGAATCATCATCAAAATAACTTGACTGGTCTGTCAAATACTTCAGGCACCAAAATAAACTTTTTCGTAAGGCCATGTGACTAATGATTTCTTCTAAAAATGTAAACAATTTTTAGGCTGATAATACCATCTATCCAATTCCCCTTTTTTGTTGTTTTCCTGCAAAAATTTGCAGAGTGTCGTAATGCAAATTGCAGACACTGTCTTCTTGTGAGCTAAAATCCACATAAAATAATTCAGCATTTTGATAGATGCTTGCAAGTTCAAAAAAGTATCTCTCAAAATAAGATTCAAAGGTGTTCTAAATTTTTCTTTTTTCAAAAACTTAGTCAGACAGGTTTTTTTCACCAGATAATTCCTAGCTTAGAACGCATGCATTAGTGTCATCTACATAAGTTTGTTATTGTGTGTTAAAACAAGTTTCCACATTATCTCATTTGGTTGGTGAAAGTCGGGCTGTTGTGTCTCTGTTTCTTTATCTATCTACGTGTGTAGATATCTATCACTTTGAAAATATTGCCAAGTGAGCCATATATATATGGATGTGTGTATGTATATATAGGTATATACATAGATAGATATATGACTTCAAATTCTGAAGAAAAATTGTCACCTAAGAATTCTATTTACAGTTTTAGAATATATATATATATATATACACATTTATACATATATATATATGGCTCACTTGGCAACATTTTCAAATGAGAGGGAAGATTTATTAGAAAACTGAAGGTTAGCTAACTTACCTACCCAAGGTAAAAACCTAGAACTAGGTGGCAAAAAAAAAACCCATGTCTTCCTACTCAGTGTTTACTGGATGTTCATACATGAAACAAACTACAGGATAAAGTCAAAACTCCTTAAGCCACGCAAAGCATTTTACAATGGCTTCCTCACTGGATGCCAGCTTTAGTCTCTGCTAAATCAAGTCCAATTGTACCAGATTGACATCCCATCCCCAGACAGCATTAATAATGCTTGGAGTTTGTTTGTGTGTATAATGTACTTCATTTAAAAGTTTAATGCAGCCGGACGTGGTGGCTCACGCTTGTAATCCCAGCACTTTGGGAGGCTGAGTTGGGCGATCACTTGAGGTCAGGAGTTTGAGACCAGTCTGGCCAACACGGTGAAACCGCCTCTCTACTAAAATACAAAAATTAGCTGAGTGATGCATACCTGTAATCCCAGCTACTCAGATGGCTGAGGCAGGAGAATCGCTTGAACCCGGGAGGCAGAGTTTGCAGTGAGTCAAGATTGTGCCACTGCACTTCAGCCTGGGTGACAGAGGGAGATTCCGTCTCCAAAAAAAAAAAAAAGAAAGAAAGAAAAAAATGTAATGCATGCATATGTGTGAACAATACGCAAACACATTCACATATTATGAAACCTTATTTTAAAAATTCTGTAAACTATATGCTTTTATTGTAAGCATTTGATAAAAGAGGATACTGAGACAGATAGGGGTCAAGTAATCTCCCTAAGGTCATAGAACTAGCAAGTAATGTAGCCAAGTCATTTTGAACCCACAGTTCAGGCTCATAGTCTCCTAGGGAAGTTATTGCAGTCGTACGTGGAAACCCAGTGCATACTATTTGTTTTTAAATATATTTAGATGCTTTAGTAATTAATAAAATGAAAGCTAATTTTATTGTTTCTGACACTATGAAAGCCTTTAGTCAGGGATTTTCACAATCCAAAATGATCAGAAATGCATTTTTAATGTGGATGTTTGCAAAATTAAAGGGGATCCTCTTATTGGAAAAAGCTGGGAACCACTGTCTTAGAACATAAACATGAAAAATCAATTAAATCAATTTTTTATGAACAGCCTTTCAGAACTCGGCTTCTGAAGTCCCTGTACAGCCTGTTTATTACACTGAGGACCAGTGTTACATCTGTGGATGATTGAAGTGCTGACTGATGTTATGAGTACTAATTAATACCTCATCCTGTGAGGTAGAGCTCTGGCAAAATCATCATTCTGAAGCTAATTTTACAGAATTGCTTGTCCCACCTCAACAGATGCTGCACTACTGCCAATACAAAGGGTTATATTGCATAAAGCAAAGAGTAATTCAAGACATATTAGCCTCTGCATAAGTTACTTAGCAGTCTCTCACTGTTCATTTCTGTAGCTTATAGATGGAACTCGTAATTATACATTGCTTTAGGTTTTACTGTTTGTTTGTTTTCACCTTAGTATTTATATAGTTGTGCTAGCTTCATGCAGTAGGGACTGGCTGTTTCCCATTACTAATATATTACCAATACCTGGCATGGTAGCCAGGTATTGGTATCACTATTGTAGTAGATACCGAATGGACAAATGAATGAATTAATTAATGGAGTCAGACAAATGAAAAATGCAGGAATCCCACATCATATGCCTGACTTTGACAAAGTTATTTAACTTCTTTAAATCTCAATACCCTAATCTGTGAGATACTGACTGACTTTTTAAAGTGTTACATGAGATGATGTATATAAAATCGAGTAAGCACTCAATAAATGATAGCTATCACCAGATTTCTTTTTAAAATTTTCTTTTTTTTTTTTTTTTTTTTTTTTGAGACGGAGTCTCGCTGTGTCGCCCACGCTGGAGTGCAGTGGCGCGATCTCTGCTCACTGCAAGCTCCACCTCCCGGGTTTACGCCATTCTCCCGCCTCAGCCTCCAAGTAGCTGGGACTACAGGCGCCCGCCACCTCGCCCGGCTAGTTTTTTTTTTTGTATTTTTAGTAGAGACGGGGTTTCACCATGTTAGCCAGGATGGTCTCGATCTTCTGACCTCGTGATCCACCGGCCTCGGCCTCCCAAAGTGCTGGGATTACAGGCTTGAGCCACCGCGCCCGGCCTCTTTTTAAAATTTTCATATCTCAAAAGGGCATTAAAGAATCTGGAGAAGGTAACAATTAACATACTTCAGGTGGCGCCAAAGATACTAAACTATCTCACCAGGAAGGGAAACTCAAGAATAGGTCTAACAATGGACTCGTCAGAGCAACATAACTTCTATATTTATACTGGTAAGTTAAATAATAAAAATTAAAAGTAAAAAACCCTTACTGAGAGTTTGTTGCATATACAGAATTATGGTTTCAATACTCCAAAGACAATAGTTGCACACAGAGACTAGAACAAGGGTGGCATTTTAAATTCCAAGAATATCATAGGATCAAGATAAATTGCTTGATGTGAATTAAAAAATACTTTAATACAAATATGTACAATGTAGAGGAAGAAATTTTATAATTTTCACACATGTAATTTGAATATTCAGTATTCATATATCCTTGGGACACCATGTTGAAACACCAAGTGTGAAAGACAAATATTATCTGTGTTTCCAGTTTTTGGGTAGTGTAGTTAGAAATATGGTTTAGGAGGTTATTTCATGCCCTAGAAGCTGTGTACCCATTTTCACCTTTATGTTGTGAAACAACACAGACAAAGAGTGCTTAAAATGTAATTGTGCAGTCTAACAAGTTATTATAAAGAGAGCATCTATATAAACATTTGTCTGTCAATTGCTGATTTATTTCCAGCATTTCAAGAGTTCATTTATATGACCATCTCCATAGGATAACGGCCTTCTCCAGTCCTGTTCAATTTTGTCCTGGGTTGTATGATAATCAGTTCATTGCCTATCTTTATAGTTTTATCACCAAAATGCTTCTCTAAACACTTACTTCTTTCAAAATTTATATAAATAAAATCATCTGGTGTATATGGTATATTATTTGTAGTGCCTTCTTTTACTAAGAGAAGTAAAATTAGACTACCTTTTAATTTTCAAAGATACCATTACGAGGATAAAAATTCAAGGTTAGGCCAGGCACGGTGGCTTATGCCTGTAATCCCAGCACTTTGGGAGGCCGAGGCAGGTGGATCACCTGAGGTCGGGTGTTCGAGACCAGCCTGACCCACATGGTGAAACCCCATCTCTACTAAATTACAAAAAAATTAGCAGAGCGTGGCAGCACACGTCTGTAGTCCCAGCTACTTAGGAGGCTGAGGCAGGAGAATCCCTTGCACCCAAGAGGTAGAGATTGCAGTGAGCCGAGACAGCACCACTGCCCTGCAGCCTGGAGACAGAGCAAGACTCCGTCTCAAAAAAAAAAAAAAAGAAAAGAAAAAAAAATTCAAGGTTAGCAATGGGAAGAGACACAGAGAGAATGGCAATGGGAGCTAATTGCACAGTGCACAATGCTGATAACACAGAGCTATCAATGAGAGAAGATCAGAAGATATTCCTGTCTTAGAGTTTGGGCTTCTTTGAGTTCCTGTTGCTGCTGCTGTGGCCAAAGCTGCAATGGGACTGCCTGGGACATGAAGTAACGGAGCAAAAAGTAGGAGGCCGGCGGGGAGGAGGAGGTGGGCTCCTTATTCTCTTGGGGCATTATGAGTGCTCCTTCTCATTTCTGGAGTCAGAACTACAGAGCTTCTCCTGGTGCTCTCTCTGTCCAGGAATACCGGAGGGAAAAAAGAATGGCAGGTTCATCACCAGGTCTATGGTCTTTCAAAGTTTTATCTTCTTCCTCAATCTACCTAGGTTGATTCACTTTTCAGAGTCCTCACTAACCACTTCATTTTATATACACATTTTACTGCAAAAGTAAATCTATCAAGTATGTCTTTTGACAATATGCAGATACTGATATCTCAATGCTAAGGTTGTTTTTTTCTTTCTTGTTTTGGTTTAAGCCTGACTCTCTAAAGATCACCCTTCTGTCCACATAGCTTATTTTTGAGCCAAAGATTGGTCAGAGGTTGTGTCCAAATATTATAAGCCAGCAAGGCTTCCTCTATCTGCTGATTGATCAGTGTGTGGGCCAGAGAGCACATTCAAGCTTCAGGCCATTTTCAAGTTCACATCTCATTTCACTTTCAGCTGGACTCTCTGGCATCTCCTCTGGGTATTACAGGCTCCTTCTTCCAAGGATGTGCAGGTGGTTGGCACATGCACACAGTATCTGCAGCACATACACAGCATCTGGTCAACCTGGAATATACGACTCCTTGCCACCCTGTTCTTCTTCGTTAGTCCTTTGGTCTCTTACTTGCATCAAGCAGGCCCATAATATCAGAATAAGTGCCACTAGCCCTTCTTGCTCCTTTGTCATAAATGTTGCCACTTCAAATGACACAATCCAAATCAAATGTGCCTCTTTGGTGGCAAAGTTTATATTCACATCATGCCTGCCCTGGTTGAACTACTATATGGTCTGAGCTGAGGGACAAAGGAGATTCTCTGCACAAAAATGCTACAGACTATGTTGCTCTTACCTGAAATTCAGTGGTTTTCATGAATAAATGCTTCTCATTTGACTGTATACCTTTGATTGATTCCAGAGCATCAAAATAATTATAATTTCTAGTTTTGTCCAACTTTACAATTGTCAACCACCTTATTCAATCATGCTGGATTTCAAAATAAGATATAATATCCAAATTTATCAAAATTACTTGATAAAATGCCTATATACAAAATAAATTATATTATCATATAAGCATTAAACAAAAAGAAAACTATATTTCAAAAACATAATGCTCTTTTAATAGCATTGATAATCATCAGATACCTAGTAATAAATCTAAGGGATTTGAAAGACTTCTACAATGAGATGTAGAGAACATAACTAAGACACAAATAAATGGAGGCTAACATAAACATTTTCCTTGGTTGGTAGATGCAATTGGGTAAAAAATTTAATGTTCTCCATATTGGTTCATAGGGTGAACTTAATTCCAGAAGAAATTCTAGGGGTGTTGGTGTGTGTGTACACATAGGAATAATGCTTAAAAAATAAAAAGCAATTTTGAAGGAAAAAAAAAAAAACAAGGTAAATAAATTATATTACCAGATATTAAGACCTAAGACCTATTAAAAGGCTTTAGTAATTTAAAAAACATAGTAGTAAAGCAAAAATCAGACAAGTAAACCAATAATATAAAGTAGGGAATCCAGAAATAGTACTCTATGCATGCAATAAACTAATGTGGAACAAATTTGATAATTCAATGCAGTGAGGAAAAATATCTTTTCAATAATTAGGGCTGGCTCAAATAGATATTTATTTAGACACAAAATAAAATTTACCCCTACCAGACATCATACACAGAAATACTACAGAAGTATATATCTCAATGCAAATATAAAGTAATAACATTTTTTAAAAAAATAAAGGAGAGTATGACCTTAAAATCCACAAACGTTTATTAACCAGGACATAAAAAATACTAACAATAGAGGATTAATACATTAGATTATCTTAACGTGAAAAAAATCTGATTAGCAAAAGACATCATTAAGGCAGCAAAAAGAAAGTCATGTAAAGAATAAGAGAATCATCTTATGCTATGTGTAGAAATTATAGAGAACACATAAAAAGTAGTAAAAAAAATGCAGTCAGAAAAAAATGACTAAATGTTTGTCAGGCACTTCACAAAATTAGAGATCTAAATAACAAATAAACATATGAAAAGGTACTCAACATACTTTGAGTAAGTACAAATTTAAAACAAAGACATATTAACGCATAACAACAGAGTGGCTATAGCAGAAAAAAAAACAAAACAAGATAAAGAAAGGAAAGGGAGAGATAGAGGGAAGCAGAAAGTTAGGAAGGGAGAAAGGAAAGGAGAAAGCAAGCGGAGAAACAAAGAAGAAGGAAAGAAAGTAATGGAGAAAAACGAGATAACAAGGGAAGAAAGGAAGAGCAAATGAAGAGTAGAGAAGAATTTGAAGGAGGAGGAAACCGGATCTTTCATACTTTTCTGATAAAAGTATATATGGTTGGACACATTCTGGAAAACCATTTGGCAATATCTACAAACTTTAAATACATATGACAATTTACTCAGCAAATCCCCTTGTAGGGAAATACAACCAATGAGAATACAATTATGTAATCACCAAAATACACAATATTACAATAACATTCATAGTATTACTATTTGTAATAAGCAAAAATTGGAAATTATCCAACTGCCAATTGAAAATATACACTTTTATTTTATTCAGAAAATGGTTGGCTACATAGTAATGAGAATGAATAAGTTACAAATGTTCATAGAAGTATACGTAAATCTCAAAAGCATGATACGGAAAAGAAGTCGTACACCAAGACTTCACATTGTATGCTATAGTTACATACATTTCAAAACCATACAAAACTAATATATGATGCTAAAATTTAAGATTGTGATTTTTCATGATTTGAAAGTGGCACTTTTTTTTTTTTCCCACCTCTAATCTGGTAAACTTCTGTTTCTTTTTTCAGAGATAGGGTCTTGCTCTATTCCAGCTCCAGACTAGAGAGCAGTGGAACGATGATAGCTCTCTGCACCTTCAAACTCCTAAGCTAAAGTGATCCTCGGCCTCCCTAGTAGCTGGGACTACAGGTGCCTGCCACCATGACTGGTTAATTTAATTTTAATTTTGTAGAGATGAGGTCTTGCTTTGTTTTTCAGGCTGGTCTCAAACTCCTGGCTTAAAGCAATCCTCCTGCCTTGGCCTCCCAAAGTGCTGGGATTACAGACGTGAGCGACTGTGTCCAGCCCGTTTCTCGAGTACGGTATCAGTTACTTAGCAGTGTTCAGTTTGTGAAAATGTGTTGAGCTTATACATTTGTGATCATTGCAAGTTTCTGCATATTTATATAACCTCAGTGAAATGCTTATGTAACTGATGTTTGCTTTAATTCTTAAACTCAAATTATGGTGGATTAAAGACTGCCTCTTCCCAAAAACATCATTTTTATTCACTTACATTAAATATAATGCAAAGTAGAAAAATTGGTGGCATGATAGTTCATAGATTCATAGTTGTGAATAAGGCACACTCTTTTCTCTATGTCAAAGCCCTTATTCTACGTGCAACTGTAACATAGGTCAATGCTGAAAAAAAAAAAAGTCAGAATTTCTACTTTATATAACGTAACATGTCAACACATTTTCTACCTAGTCATTGGATTTTGTTAAACTGAATGATAACTACAATTTTATACTAAACTAGGTAGAACTGTGGTCAGTAAAGTGCCAGATCTGCTCGGGTTATTAAAGAGGTAATAATGTGTGAGTGATGGAGCAAAGAGAGTTATTTCTCGTTTATATCC
Source organism: Macaca thibetana thibetana (assembly GCF_024542745.1). NCBI lineage: Eukaryota > Metazoa > Chordata > Mammalia > Primates > Cercopithecidae > Macaca > Macaca thibetana. The sequence goes on from NC_065592.1 coordinate 86,093,707, forward strand.
CTATTTGAAGTGATAAACATTAAGTTCATTGAATAAAATATTAATATATCAGCAATTTCACAAAGACAGGCCCTGAGCATTAAAACCTAGTATACATCCATGGCTAGATCGATCGATCGATCGATCTATCTATCTTTATCCTTTTTTAAGCCAATCCAACCCCTTTTTCTTCAGGTGTACTATTTTCTTTTCTTTTTTCTTTTTTTCTTTCTTTTTTTTTTTTTTTGAGACAGAGTCTCGCTCTTTCGCCCAGGCTGCAGCGCAGTGGCGTGATCTCGGTTCACTGCAAGCTCCACCTCCCGGGCTCGCGCCATTCTCCTGCCTCAGCCTCCTGAGTAGCTAGGACCACAGGCTCCTGCCACCACGCCTGGCTAATTCTTTGTATTTTTAGTAGAGACGGGGTTTCACTGTGTTAGCCAGGATGGTCTCGATCTCCTGACCTCGTGATCCAGCCGCCTCGGCCTCTCAAAGTGCTGGAATTACAGGCGTGAGCCACTGCGCCCGGCCTCAGGCGTACTATTTTCATTAGCGGTTCTTTGTTCCTATGGTATTTCTGATATTTTTATTTGTCATATTCCTGACTTTAATTAACAGATTTAATTTGTATAAACACAAATGGAATAGGATCTATAAAGATAGATTAATGGGGAATAACAATGCATATTGAGAAAATGTAATAGCTGAGTGTTCACCTATAATGTTTGCCAAAATCTGTAAAGTAGTTTCTTTACGGAAGGTAAGGTTAATTATGTAACTATCAAAAGGTAAAATTCCTTCTAGTCACACAGTTATGTTATTTTGCTTGATTTTTTCTATTGTTTTCTTATTCTTCTTATTCTTTTTTGCTTGTGCTTCGTCTTAATCCTTATTTTCCCTTTGTTTTGTTTTTTTGTTTCTTTGCCAGTTTGATTTCCAAGATGGCAGATTACAGGCTTTTAGCACATCTTGGTCACCTAGAAATATCAAAATCATGCATACAGATAAACTCACTGAGCTTTAATTGGGAAATGGGAATCCATCAGAATAGTGAAGGAAAACCCAGATCCTGGGGAGAAGAAGATGAGCAAGCAGTCCCTGTGGCAGTGTCCTGCTGAAAAAAGTGAAGGAAGCCCCAGTACGTTTATGCCAGGCATACAAGGTTGGTTCAGCATACACAAATAAATACATGTGATTCACCACATGAATAGAATTTAAAACAAAAAACCATATAATCATCTCAATAGATGCAGGAATAGCTTTTGATAAAATCCAATTTCCATTCATGACAAAAACCCTCATCAAACTAGACATTAAAGAAACATACCTCAAAATAATAAGAGCCATCTATGTCAGATCCATGGCTGACATTATACTGATTGAACAAAAGCTAGAATCATTTCCTTTAGTAACAAGAAGAAAAGGAGGATGTCCACTCTCACCATCTGTATTCAACATAGTACTGTAAGCCCTAGCCAGAGCAGTCAGGCAAGAAAAGGAAGGCATCCAAATAGATAAAGAAGTCAAATTATCTCTCTTCACTGATGATATGATTCTATACATAGAAAACTCTAAAGATTCTACCAGAAGGCTCCTGGAGATGATAAATAACTTTGGTGAAGTTTCAGGATATAAAATCAATGTAGAAATCTGTATGATTTCTATACACCAATAACACCCATGCTGAGAGCCAAATTGAGAATGCAATCTCATCAGCAATAGCCTAAAAAAAGCCACAAAAAAACAAAAAAAAAACCTAGGACTACATGTAACCCAGGAGGTGAAAGACCTCTAAAAGGAGAACAACAAAACATTGCTGAAAGAAGTCACATATAACACAAATAAATGGAAAAACATTCCATGCTCATGGATTGGAAGAATCAATATTATTAAAATGGCCATAGCACACAAAGCAATTTACAGATTTAATGATATTTCTATGAAACTACCAAAGTAATTCTTCACAGAATTAGAAAAAATAAAAACTGTTCTATGACAGAGCCTAAATAGAAAAAAACAATCCTAAGCAAAAAGATCAAAGCTGAGGCATCACATTACACAACTTCAAACAATAATATAAGGCTACTGTAACCAAAACATCCTGATACTGGTACAAAAACAGACACATGGACCAAAGGAACAGAACCCAGAACCCAGAAATAAAGTCACAAACCTATAACCATCTGGTTTTTAAGAAAGTTGACAAAAATAAGTAACGGAGTAAAAACACTGTAGTCAATAGTGTTGGGATAACTGGCAAGCCTAGACCCCTATCTTTTACCATATATAAAAATTAACTCAAGGTGGATTAAAGATTTAAATGTAAGATTTAACATTGTAAAAATTATAGAAGAAAACTTAGGAAATACCATTCTGGATACTGGCCTTGGCAAAGAATTCATGACTAAGACCTTAAAACCAATTGTAGAAAAAATGAACATTGTCAAGTGGGGCTTAATTAAGCTCAAGAGCTTCTGACCAGCCAAAATAAATTACCAACAGAGTAAACAGGTAACCTACAGAATGGGAGAAGATATCTGCAAACAATTCACCCAACAAAGGTCTAATATCCAGAATCTACAAGGAACTTAAAGAAGTGAACAAGAGAATAACATAACCTCTTTAAAAAGTGGGCAAAGAACATGAACAGAAGCTTCTAAAAAGAAATACAAAAGGCTAACAATCATATGAACAAATGTTCATCATTACTGATGAGAGAAATGCATATCAAAATCCCTATGAGATACTATCTCACACCAATAAGAATAGTGATTATTTAAAAAACCAAAACAAAAGATGTTGGCAGGGCTGTGGAGAAAAGGGAACTCTCATACATTGTTCGTGGGAGTGCAAATTAGCTCAGCCACTGTGGAAAGCAGTTTGGAAATTTCTTAAAGAACTTAGAATACTATTCGACCCAGTAATCCCTTTACTGGCTATATACACAAAGAAACATAAATCATTCTACCCAAAAGACCCATAAATCTGTATGTTCATCTCAGCAATATTCATGATAGCAAAGGTGTAGAATCAACATAGATGCCCATAATGATGGATTATATGAAGAAAAAATGGCACATATCCACCATGGAATACTACATAGCCCTAAAAAGGAATAAAATCATATTCGTTGCAGCAACCTGGGTGTAGCTAGAAGCCATTATCCTAAGCCTATTAAAACAAGAACAGAAAACCAAATACCACATGTTCTCATTTATAAGTAGGAGCTACTTCCTGGGTACACATGCACAGAAAGATGGGAACAATAGATATCAGGTACTACTACAGGAGGGTGGGAGGGAAGAGGGAAGGGTTGAAAAACTACCTGTTGGATATTATGCTCACTATCTAGGTGATGGGATTATTTGTACCCAAAATCACACCGTCACACAATACACCCATGTAACAAAATTTCACACGTACACCTTGAATCTAAAATAAATGTTAGAATTATAAAAAGAATGTTTCCACAATTTTTGCTTTAATAATTATAATATCTCTATCTATATATATACACAGATGTACATACTATATAGCTGTATATGATTACATGTATAAATTAATATATATTATATATCAAATGCATCATATTTTGTACATATTAACGTAATATACAATATAGGTACATATTATATATTATATATACATATTTACATATATACATATTTACATATATACATAATATATACTTATTTTTATACATAATATAATATAGATATATTATACATAATCTTATATATTATATATTATATAAAGAATGTCTATATTTTACATAATTTCACATATAATACTTATATGTGAATATTCAATAATATATTATATATTTAATATACAATATACAAATATTTATACAATATAAATTTATATATTTAATATTTATATGAAATGTAGTCAATATATATTTATATACTATCATAATATGTAAAGTATAAATGTCTTAAACATTAAATATGCAATATTTACATATTATATATTATTATAATAAATAATACATAAATATACACATAATTATAATACATAATATATAAAATATAGTATATGAAATATAAATTATATAGAATATATTAAATATTAACTATATTTATATAATACAAATATACTATATTTATATTATATATAAAAGTATATGTTATGTATATTATGTAGCAAAATATATATTTATGTCTATATTATATTTTATATTAAAAATATATGCAAAATATATATATTGCATATATTACATATATACAAATTACAAAAATCATGTTACTTCAGCTCTAAATACATTAAAACATGTATTTCTTAATAACAAGGGCATTGTTCCATACTGGGAGATGCAATAAATAGCATTATCATACCCAAAATATTTAACATTGATATTGTGTCTAACATAGAGCACATAATAAAATGTATACAATTACATAGAGCACATAATAAAATATAGACAATTATTAAAGCAACCTACTTATAATTCTGCTTTCTTGATGTATCATACCACTAATAATTATGTTTTGCTTTTGGTTGTCATATGTTCACCTAATCTAAAACTGTCCCCTGACTATCTGGCATCTTTATTTTTAATGACGGTAGCATTTTTTTAAAAAACTAGACCAACTCTCTTAAATAATGTCACACACCCGAATTTGATTGTCTTCTCATGTCTAGTTTCCAGTTAAATATTTAATAAGAATATTACTACACAGATGGCAAACTAGAAAAATTTCAGCATCAGCAACATAGTTTGATTTGTTTTTATTTCTCTGAATCATCTCATTAAAAATATAAAGAACCTAGGATATTAAAACCAACTATGCATGACCAAATTCTAAAAAATAATTAAATGGCAAGGTATACCCAATGGGAGCGGGCAAGGACAGGTCACCAACACCTAAAGAATTTCAAAATCAGCATCTGTCTGGGAAGAAGCAAAAGTAAGCAACAAGATATCTAATTGTCTTGAGGACAGGACCAATCCTGAACAACGAAGTTGTACTCATTTCAACATGCAGGTCAGGCTAGGCGTGGTGGCTCACGCCTGTAATCTCAGCACTTTGGGAGGCCAGGCAGGTGAATTAAGATGTCAGGAGATCAAGACCATCTTGGCCAATATGGTGAAACCCCGTCTCTGCTAAAAATACAAAAATTAGCTGGGTGTGGTGGCGTGCGCCTGTGGTCCTAGCTACTCGGGAGGCTGAGGCAGGAGAATTGCTTGAACCCGGGAGGCGGAAGTTGCAGTGAGTTGAGCTTGCGCCACTGCACTCCAGCCTGGGTGACAGAGCGAGACATCGTCTCAAAAAACAAAAACAAAAACAACAACCAAGAAAACCCATGCAGGTCAATTTGAGCATAGAAACTGGGACTGGGATTAGTTTTATACACTCCAATTTGTGCATGAATGCAAGCGTTCACTGTAACATATAAAAATGTAAGAGAAATTGGGCACTAAGAACTTTCGCAACCAACCACTGATTCTCACTTAGAGGTGAGGTCTTACACTGAAGAAAACTGTTGGGAAAATATTCCAAATTGAGTGGGACATGGGAAAAAAAAAAGATGTAAAAAAATCCATGTAAAAATAGAGAATGGAAACTGTCACGACCTCTCATAAAATAAAAGACGATATTTTTATCTGCTTTATGCAAACATTAGATGACAGAATTCTGGTACTGTGGAGTCAGAAAATCTATACTCAGCTAACATTCCTTTCTGAAAACCAGAAGAAATAAGTATTTTTACATACCAATAAGCAACAGGAAGGAATCATACCCAAATTTCATATAGATATTTTATTAACATAATTAAAACAGACCAAAACCCCTCCAAAAATGAAGCCGTGTCCATAAAACAGATACAAACTATCAATTCATATTAAAAATGTAAAATAAAATAAATTAAGAAAATGGTGCACGAGACAAAAGACCAAAGTAAAATAGAATAAAAAAGAAACATTACAGTAAGAAGGTGACTGAACATTGGGGGGAAAAAACATAAAAAATAATTATTTCCAAAATAAAGACTATGAAGAGTGCGAGAGTTAACGGACAGACAGACAGTGCGTAAAAAATAATGGAAAGTTAAAAAGAGAACTTTCCAAATAATTAAAAATTAATCATTGAATAAATTCACAGAAAGTGAAGAAAATTGAAGATACAAGAGGAGATAGAATACATGTGTAATAGATATCCCCTCAGAAAGCTGAAGCAATAAGAAAAGGAAGTATAAACAATAATTCAAGAAAGCTACCCTGAATAATAAAAATATGTAAGACTACATATGGAAAAGGCACACAAACACCTGAAAAAATCAATCCAGAATTATCAATATCAAGATATTGTAGATATCGGTATAATGAAAGAAAAGAAAAACAAAAAACAAGATGTCATATAACTTGTCAGAAAAATCAGATTGTCTTTGTTCTCTTTCTTTTCAGAGAAAATTTTTATGTCCGAAGGCAATGGAGTAAAATATAAATATACACAAGAAAAATAATGTGACTAAGATTTATAAATCCAGCCAAAATGACTCTTAAATAGAAATGCTACAGTCAAGCTATTATAAAAATCTAATTCTGTAGATATTGTATCCATGACCACTTCCAAAGCAGTACATTAGAGAGCAAGATTCAGATAACCAAAATACCAAAGAGATGTTAGACAAGAACTGTTTGAAACTAAGCGTATATTTGTTGCAGGACTAATAATAAATGATGTTCATAAGACTGATAACATAATATAAAATGTCTGTCTCCTCAAAACCACAGTAGGATGAATAGATCGAATGTAAGGAAATTAAAGTAGGCTTGTTAATTGCCTTATAGATATTCATTGGGAAAAAAAGTATATATTATATATTAAATATTACAGACCACATTGTTATATATGTAAGAGACATATCTGCAACAAAATACATTCAGAAGGATTAAAAGAATGATGGAAAAATATATAATAGACAAACAGTAACTTTAAAAAGTAGTGGATACAATCTGGATATCTAATAAGACAAAATTTATACCAAACAGTGTTTTATAATAAGACTATAAGTAGCTGGGCATGATGACTCATTCCTATAATCCCAGCACTTTGGGAGGCTGAGGTGGCAGGATCACTTGAAGCCAGAAGTTCAAGATCAGCCTGGGCAACAAAGTGTGATCCAGTCTCTACAAAATATAAAATTAGCTGGGCCTAATGACAATGCTTGCCTGTAGTCCTAGCTATTCGGGAGGCTAAGGTGGAAGATTGATTGAGCTCAAGAGTTCGAGGTTGCAGTGAGCTCTGATGATGGAACTGCAGCCCAGCCTGGGGTAGCAGGGCAAGACCTTGTCTCAAAACAAAACAAAACAAAACAAAACAAAACAAAAAGCCATATCTATAAAGAGAGATTGCAAATCCTCAAAACTGTAATTCGCAATAAAAATAAAATTTATGAATACTTATGCACCAAATACCACAGCAACAAACAGAAACTATGGAAGTTGCATAGTTTGACAAAGACTAATGGAAGTTGACAAAATTGCTTTCTTATTCCAAAGCAGATCAGGAGAATAAATCATTAATAGGGCTACAGAAAACCTAAAAACTATTAACAAAGTGGATGTTGCAGCTATATATATATCTCTCTCTGAAACACAAAAATAGTGAATGCATTTTATTTCACATGGCAAGGTCACAAAACATTAAACATAGATTACAAAATAAACTTCAATAAAATCCAAAAACAATAGATATAATACAATTATGGTACACAGCACATATGTGATACAAACAGCATTCTGCCTAAAATATAGAAGTCATATGAGATGATAATGAGACAAAAATTAAAAAGATTCCTCCATCTAAAGAAACAAACCTTCATTAAACAAATATTGAGGTGAGGTAGAAAGATAAAATCACAGATTTTTAAAAATAATAAAAGTAAAATCATGACATGTCAGAATCTGTATTGTATAGCTGTAATTATCTGAGTAAAAGGAGGGGCTGATGAAGAGAAGTCAGTTAATGAGTACAAAAATACACTGAGAAGAATAATAGTATTGGATAGCGCAATAAGGAAATTATAGTTCATACTAATTTGTTGTATATTTTAAAATAGCTATAAGAGAATAAATCTAATTTTCCTCAAAATGAAGTAAAGATACATGTATTAGGTGATGGATATCTCAATTACCCTGATTTGTCCCATTATATACATATATCAAAATATCACATAAATCTCTCAAATACGTAAAACCACATTACAAACTATCAAAGAGCTGTAGAAAAAAAGTATTATGCTAAGTGAAACAGGCCAGACACAGAAAGAGGTATGTGTGTTACATGATCTTACATGTGGGATCTAAGAAAGTTGAACTCCTAGAAGCAAAGAGTAAAATAATGGTTGCCAGAGTCTAGAGTAGAGAAAAATAGAGAAGCTTACAAATAAATCCAAAAGCTAATTTTTGGAAAAGTCGACAATATTAAAAAGTTATTAGCAAATCTACTTTTAAGAGGAGAGAGAAATATTAGTACACAAAATTACAAGTGTCAAGGGGGAAATATGATCTAAGCATTAGAAATTTAAAGGGAAACCACTTACCATAACTTAGCACACTTAACTGAAATTCTTTCCAAAAATAAAATTTACCAAAAATATCTATAATATCATATCTATAATAGAGATAGTTTAATTAAGCAATTGCAATAAAGTAAATAAATGTCTAGTAGAACTCTCCATAGTCCTCACCACTGTCCCAGTCCCCAATCAATACACACAAGAATTATATTGAGATGGCTTCAACTGGCATTTTACCAAACCTTTAAGAGTCAGATAATTTCAATTACACTTAGGAAAATCAGAGTATAGAAAAAGAAATAATAATTTGTAATTTATTTTGAGAAACATTTGTAACATAATCTCTGCAAATCTGACAAATATTGTACCAAGGGAAAAAACTATGGATAATCGTCACATATGAATATCAGTGTTGTAAGTTTTCAGGCACATTACATAATTTCAAATAAAAGCAATAATAGAAAGAACTAGATGTAAATACAGAGATAAAAAGCACAATACATAAAGTTTAAAAAATAAAATAATTATGGAATGAGCTAAACAGGAGATTTAAGACAGTAGAAAATAAATGTCTCTCTACTTGAAGATGGATCAAGATATTAATCTGAAAATCAGAAAGGAAAGAGGCTGAAAAAACAGAAAAGAATTAAAGCGACCTGTATAACAGTAGTGTAACATATTATATAAATGAAGTCTCAGGAGAGTAAGAAAGTTATGGTGGTGCAGAAGAAATATTTTAATAAATAATGGCTTAAAACTTCTCAAATTTGATGAAAAAAATCCTAACTTAGGGATCTAAGTTGCTTAAGAAAACCTAAGAAGAGTAAGTGTGAAGAGAACCAAAGCTCAGCATGTCATAATCAAACAGCTGAAAACCAAAGATAAAACATCTTGAAAGCAACCAGAGGGAAAAGAAGTATTAGGTTTGAGGGAAAATATATAAATTGCTAGTGATTTGTCATAAGAAACAATGTTGGCCAGAAAATCATTAACAATACCTTGCAAATGCTGAAGCAAAAATGCATTAAAATAAAATTCTATATTGAATGAAATATATATACATAGGTAATTTGTCACAATTGTCTCACATTATAATAAGTTACTAAAAGGTTTCCTTCATGCCGAAGGGCAATTATCAGGTAGAAAGTTGAAATTAAAACCATGGGAGATGGTTGTATCTGTTATTTATTGCTACGTAAAAAATTACCCTCACCCTTAACCATTTGTTATCTTCTTATGCCTGTGGATCAGGCATCTGGGAGCATCTTACCTGGATGGTTCTGGCTCAGGATTTTTATTGAGATTGTATTCAGGATATCAGTGAGGAATTAAGTCAATTGTGGTTTGACCAGGGCTAGAGAATCAACTTTCAAAGTAACTCCCTCACATGCCTGGCATGTTAGGTGCTGGTTCCTAGGACGAGGCTTCAGTCCTTCTCCATGTGGGTATTTCCAAACTCTGAGAATCCTGATGACATGCAGCTGGTTCCCTCCAGAGTGAATGATCCATGAAAAAGTACAAGGAGATTGTTGCAATACCCTTTATGTCATAGCCCCACATCATATCATACAATAGTCTCTAATGATTCTTTGCATTTCTGTGGTCTCAGTTGTTACGTTCCCTTTTTAATTTCTGATTTGTTTTGGTATTCTCCTTTTTTTTTTCTTGGTCTAGCTAAAAGTTTGTTGGCTTTGTTGATATCTTTTCAAAAAAACAAATTTTTGTTTTATTGATCTTATAATTTTGTTGGTCTCAATTATATTTATTTTTGCTCTGATCTTCATTATTTCATTCCTTCTGTCATTTTTCAATTTGGCTTGTTCTTGATTTTCTCGCTCCTTAAGGTGCATTGTTAGGTTGTTTATTTGAAGTCTTTCAACTTTTTTGATGTAGATGCTTATTGCTATAAATGTCCCTCCTAGCATTGCTTTTGCTGTATCACACAGATTTTGGTATGTTGTATTTCCATTTTTCATTTGTTTCAAGAAAATTTAAAATCCCCTTCTTAATTTCTTCATTGATCCATTGGGAATTCAGGAACATATTGTTAAATTAACAATTTTTTGTGCAGTTTCCAAGGTGGTTTTTGGTATCGATTTCTAGTTTTATTCCACTACAGTTAGAAACAATACTTGATACGACTCTTTTTAGAATTTGTTAATACTTGCTTTGTGGCCTAAAATATAATCTAGTGAATGTTACATGTGTTGATAAAAAGAATTTGTATTCTGCAGCAGTCAGGTGAAATGTTCTGTAAATGTCAACTAAGACATTTGGTCTAGTACTTAGTTTAACTTTGTTGTTTCTTTTTTGACTCTCTGCCTGTATAATCTGTCTATTACTGAGAGTGATAGATAAATAGAAGTCCCCTACTATTTTTATATTGTACTCTATCTTTGCCTTTAGATTGATTTATGTTTGTTTTATATAGTTGGGTACTCTAGCGTTGGATGCCTAGATATTTATGATTGTCATATCTCCTCCTGCTGTATTGACACCTTTATCGTTATTGAGTGACTTTTTCTGTTTCTTTTTAGTCTTTAACTTTAGTCTATTTTGTCTGATATAAGTATAGCTACCCCTTCTCTTTTTGGTTTCTACTTGCATGGAATATCCCTTTCTTTGACCCCTTTCCTTTCTGTCTATGTGTATCTTTATAAGTGAGGTGAGTTTCTTGCACACAACATACAATTGAATCTTGTTTCTGTATTCATTCTGCCACTCTGTGTCTTTTAATAGAAAAATGAGTTAATTTACATTCATTGTTATTATATATAAGTAACAACTTACTACTGCCATTTTGTTACTTGTTTTTCAGTTGTGTAGTAACTCCTCTCTTCCTTTCTTCGTTTCCCACAGTCATCCTTTGTGTTTAAGTGATTTTCTCTGGCAGTATGTTTTGATTTTCTCTGGCAGTATGATTGTTTTTTATTTTTAGTGAATCTATTATAGGTTTTAGCATCTGTGGCTTATAAAAATCTTCTTAAAAGATTTTAAAGAGATGACCATTTATTTTAGATCTCAAAATACCAGAAACAAACAAGAAGCTAAATGAAATTATATACTTTAGATTCATCTCCACCACATTTTGACTTTTGGTTCTCTCAATTTACATACTTTTATATTGCCTATGCCTTAACAGGTTCCTGTAGCTATTATCGTTTTCTGTAGATTTGCTTTTTAGGTTTTATACTGCAGTTTTGAGTAGGTTTTATACTTTTTAGGTTTTATACGATTGCAATATTAGATTATACTGAGATTGTCTACTTAATTTTACCAGTGTGTTTTAAATTTTCGAATGTTTCCTTCTTGCATGTTGGTGTTTTCTTTCTTTAAGATTGAATAGCTCCCTTTAACATTCCTTGTAAGAAAGGTCTGGGGTGGTAAATTCTCTTAGCTTTTGTTTGTCTGGGAAATAATTTATCTTGTCTTCATAGTTGAAGAATAGGTTTATTGGATAAAGTATTCTTGGGTGACAGGTTTTTTTCTTTTCTTTCAGCAGTTTGGAAATGTTTTTCCTCCCTCCCGACCTGCATGGTTTTCACTGAAAAGTTTGTTGGCAGACAAATTGGAGTTCTTTTATACATTATTTGCTTTTCTCTTGATGCTTTTAGAATCATCTGTTTGTCCCTGACCTTTGAGATTTTGATTATTACATGCCTTGGGATAGTCTTATTTTGGTCGAATCTGTTTGGTGTTCTCTGGCCTTCCTGTACCTAGATATTTATATTTTTATCAAGTTTTGGAAAGATTTTTCTCTTTTTTTGGTATAAGCTTTCTACCATGTGCTCTTGCTCAACTTTCTTTTGAATACCAGTAATTGAAGTAATTTTCTACATTTTGTAGGTAATCTTTATTTCTTTTCATTCCCTGTTTTCTCCTCTGATGATGTAATTTCAAATAGCCTGCCTTTGAGCTCAGTGACTCCTTTTGTTGATCTGTTCACTATTGAGAGCTTATAATAAATTTTTCAGTCCAGCAAATAAATTTTCTGTTCTGAGATTTCTGTTTGATTTTTGAAAATCATTTCAATCTTTTTGTTAAATCCTTCTGATAAGTTTCTGAATTACTTTTCTGTGTTATCTTGGAGATGACAAAGTTTTCTTACAGCTGCTGTTTTGAATTTTGGGTCAGAGAGTTCATAAGTTAGTCACTGGTTCCTTGCTTTGTCTGTTTGTAGAGGGCATGGTTCCTTGTATGCTGATGCTTCTAGTGGATATGTGTCTATGCATTTGCATTGAATAATTAATCACTTATTCCAGTTTTTTTAATTGGTTTGTTTAACTTTTTATTTGAAGTGTTTGCGTAAAGATTCTTAATTTACCCATTGAATTTCTTGTATTTTTTCCACTAGGTCACTGCCTCCTTTTTGGCACTAGATGGCATCTTAAGTCCAGGTTTGCTTCAGCTTTAGCAAACAATTAGAGCACTGCCCTGCTGGAATGGATGAGATCCCAAAGGGGACATCCCAATGATGCAGGAGTTTTCTCCTTAGCTCAGCTAAAATCTGGGTTCTTGTCTCACGACCAGGAAAAATTAGGAATACAGACACATTGAAAGGTGAGGAAAGCAGAATTTATTAAAAGAAAGCTCTCAGCGAAAAAAGAGAGGGTACTGACAACAAGCTCCCAACTTACAGACTGAACACCAGGCCACCACACAGGAGCTGAGTAGGCTGGGCTCCTTCTCCCTTCATAAGGGGCAAATTTCTGGTGGCTTCACCCCATTCTCACAATGTGTAGGCGGGCCTTTAGTCTGAGCCACTCCACATTGATTTATTTCCTCTACTGTGCATGAGTTAAGAGACAGAATTTTGCACCTTGGGCATGTTTAAGCAAGCCCCCTGTGCACAGCGACCTGAGTGGCATTTTGCTGCCTCCTGTCTCTATCACCAGCAGCAGTGTTAAAACGTTGGCCAGGTGTTTGTGACAAGGGGATCTGTGGAACATACCTTCTACACCCTGGTGTTAGTGATCAGCCACTCTTATTTGGTGTCTCCTTTAGCCTAGTTACAGAGCAGTATTTCCCATGCTGGGGATGGTAGTCCCACCTCCCAGCTTTGTCTCTAGCTGTCTTCAGGCCTTTCTCTCCCCTCAGGCATGTTTCCTGTGGTTGAGGCATGAAGAGGTCTCCTGCTAGGGAACACAAGATGGTGAGTAATCTGGTTGTCCACCTTTATCTCACTTTTTCCAGAGTAGAAATCATGAGTCAAGGAAATTTTCTGCATGCTTGGGGCCAGGTAGACTGGCAGAAGGGGTGTCATAGATATGAAAATCCTATTATTTTACGGTCTTCTTGGAGTATTTTTCACTCCTCTGCAGCCCAGGGAACTAATTCATCCTCATATTTGAGTTCTGGGATATGGCTGGTGATAACCTCACTGATGAATATTTGATTTTGGTTTTCTGTGGGGTGGAGTGGGTGAAGCCAGCTTGCAACTACATCACCAATTTGGATTGCTGCTAATTTTTTTTTAAGAAGACTGGAAAAGGGTACTTTACAAATAAACAACAAAGGAAAAGGTGATTAATATTGTAAGACATTAAGAAAATTCAAATCAAAACCACATAATAGGCCAGGCGCAGTGGCACATGCTTGTAATCCCAGCACTTTGGGAGGCCGAGGTGGGCAGATCATGAGGTCAGGAGTTCAAGACCATCCTGGCTAACACAGTGAAACCCCGTCTTTACTAAAAATACAAAACATTAGTCGGGCATGGTGGCGGGTGCCTGTAGTCCCAGCTACTCGGGAGGCTGAGGCAGGAGAATGGCATGAACCCGGGAGGCGGAGCTTGCAGTGAGCCAAGATTGCACTACTGCACTCCAGCCTGGGCAACAGAGTGAGACTCTGTCTCAAAAAAAAAACCAAAAAACAAAACCAAAACACACACACAAGTGCAAGTGCACACACACACACACACACACACTCATAATAAATACATTACTACATTCTCACTGGAATGATCACAGATTTTTTTTGTAAAAACTGAAAAAGCTGAATTTAATGAGTAATTGGAACTTGCATCCACCAATAAAGGAGAATAAGTTAGTACAATATAGTAGAAAAATATATTGGCAGGATCACCTATAGCTAAAGATATGCTTATCTAGTGACCTAGCAATTCCACCTGTATGTAAATATCCCAATGAAATGAATGTTATTGTTCCCTGAAAACATATACAGACATATTCATAGTAACTTCATGTACCATAGCTAAAATGCATAAACAATACAAATATCCATCAACAATAAAATGTGCCTGGCACAGTGGCTCTTGTCTGTAATCCCAGCTATTCAAGAGACTGAGATGGGAGGATTGCCTGAAGCCAGGATGTTGAGACCAGCCTAGGCAACATAGTGAGACCTCCCCACCAGCCATTATTTTTACAAATAGTTTTAAAAATTAGTCAGACGTGATGGCAGTGCTTGTAGCCCCAGATGAGGAGGATGAGGTGGGAGAGTCCCTTGAGCCCCATTGTTCAAGGCTGCAATGAGCTATGATTGCAATATTGCACTCAAGCCTGGGTAACAGAGTGAGACCCCATCTCTAAAAATATAAAATAAAATACAACAATAAAATGCATATGTTGTTGCATATTCAATATAAATATAGTAGAAGGAAAAAACTACTACTCACAATAATATGAATAAATCTCACAAAATAACAAAGAAAAAGAATCCAGACATGAAAGTCTGAATACAGTTGTCTCTTGGTATATATGAGGAATTGGTTTCAGGGCCCCTGCAGATCTTAAAATCCATGGATGCTCAAATCCCTTACATAAAATGATTTATTTGCATATTAACCTAAGCACATTCTCCTATATATTTAAATCATCTTTAGATTATTTACAATATAATGTGATGTAAATACTGTGTGAATTGTTGTTATACTGTATTTTTTGAAGAATAGTGATAAGAAATAAGTCTGTACATGTTCAGATATTTTTAATCCATGGTTGGTTGGATACGTGGATGCAAAACCCACAGATATAGAAGGGCTGCTATGCATGTGCTCTGAATCCACTTTTAAAAACAGGCAAAATATCGATAATGAGTAAAGTCAAATTGGTAGTTACCTCTGAGGTCTACTAACTGGCAGTGGCACGATAGCATTATTTCATTATTTAGGTGTTTGGTAATATTTTAATATTAATCCACTTCATGTGTTTGTTTCTTACGCATTTTCATTTTAAAAAATACATCAGATTGCACTTTTAACATTAATCAGTTTTACAATGTGAACTTTATAATTAAGAAAAGAAAATAGGGGTATATCTTCATGTGTTAACACAGAAATATTTCCAAGATACATTAAAAAGTAAATTTCAAAACAATATCTGTGCTATGGCCTCATTTATATTAACATCACATCTAAACAAAATATAAAATAATACAATATACTTACATGTGTCTGTATAATTTTCACTGTGTGATTAAAAACAAATTTTATTCATAGAGTAATTCTGAACAATATCTGGGTCAGAGAATTCTCTTGGCCAGTTATATCTTACATCTAGTTTTATGTTGATAAAATTAAATGGAAATATTTTCTCTGTGTCAAATTTGCTGCAACAGAAATAGCCTAAGCTAAGAATTTTGTCTCCTCAAGTTAAGCACAATTACTTTGTGTAATAAAGCATTAATTGTGACACAGTTGTGTGTGTGTATACAGATATAATTATATTAACGTGTACACTTTTTTTTCCATGGTGAAAACCTTGCTTTTCCCTTTCTTTGACTTGAAAGAGCAGGGGAAAGACATGCCTACCAAATTCTATATCCATGTCTAATCAGTACTAACTTTACAATCAACTCAAGCACCAATGATCAGTGTTTGCTAGAGTTAGAAAGTCTGAGTTTCAGAGAAAGAAAGAGTGAAAAATGTCAGTTTTATATCCTTAAAATAAATCACCAAGTATTTATTCATCACTACTCTTGTGATTAACTCTTTCTTAAGCAGCCTGAAAAGTAATGAAAAAATATCAGACACAGTCCCTGCTATAAAGGAAATAATAATTCAATTGAAAAGAGAATTTTGGTAAAGATCTTTTGTAATTTAAACTATCCACAGAAGGATCATTTGTCAAACTGACAGATTAAATTCTAATCCAGAATAGGAAGCCAGTGACAAATACACATTTATCACTTAAAATACTTAAAGAATTATTAGACTGATAAATCTATTGGGATGACCTAAAACAAAAGTGACACAAAATTGATTACATTACACTTTGATAACTCTGAAAGACTTGCTGTGAATAATTAAGAGAAATGAATGTGACAACTAGGATTTTTTCTAAATTTAAAAGTATCTTAAAATTAAAAATGAGAATCTTTCTGCAATGTAAAATAGATCAAAATATCGCATTGTATCCCACAAATATACACCATTATTATTTTTCAATTAAAATTAAATAAAAAAATCCATTTACAAAGTCAAATTTCACAAAATTCACAAAAAAGTTCACCTTTGACCTATTACAAATTCACAATATATACTTTTGAAAATCCTCAAATCTTAAATGGGGTTGTACTGAGTAGAAATTATAAATATTGATAAAGAAAATGAACATGATAAAAATAATAATTTCCATATGTTGAAAGTATATGTCACTTGACCAAGTTTAGATAGATAGAATAATAAGGTAAAAGTCTGAATGTAGTTTTATCTACAGCCAAATTCATACAATTTCTCTCACCCCCGGATTCCTTCTATTCGGTTCTATAAAAGTTTACAAAATTATTTCTACATTTAATATTAACTGATAGAAAAATATTATGATTATGTCATTCAGTGTCTCGTGTGATTGACAATATTCAACATTTTAAAACAGGTGAAAATATATTTGTACTTTCGAAAGAGTACCTTTTCCATCAGATTAGGGTTATACTTTTTCTTAAATTTCTCTTTTGGTCTACCCTCTCCGAACATACACAGCCACATTTAAACCTTGTAATAAAACATATTAATATTAATATCATCCCATTTTCTTTTTCCTCTTTTGTGTTTATGTCACTTTATTTGAAGTTGCCTGAAATTCTTGTTCGGAAGATTTGAGTTAAGGTTAGATTAAAATTAGATGTGACAAGCATTGAATAACTTCTATTAGTAAATATAGATGAAGGTTCAACAAATATGAGGCAGATACAAATGAAAAGGTTTATTGAGCTAGGAAACCTTGCATAGATTAACTCTGTAGTCTCTAAGGGTTTTTCCACTCCATTACCTTAATTTTTATGAGTCTATGTGAATAGAGATGTATTTCTTTGTTCTCACTAGCAATGATGAAGGAAAAATAAAATAACTTCGTTTGTTATCCAAAGGACAATAGAACTGAGAGGAATCTCCAAGTATGAAGTATATTCTTCTATATCAGGGCAGCCTTTACTTAAAATATTCCAAACAGACAGGCATCAAACTTCCTCTCAAATATCTCCATGGAAAAATGGATCCTGCCATCATTTGCCTTCAACTCTTATGTGTTTCCTCAGTGGTTTTCCCACTGAGACACTCTCCATGAAGCTGTCTGATTTCTTCATTCTTGCCAATTTTCTCTCTTAGACTTCTGTCTAAGCAGACTGTGTTTTCCAAGATCAGTACTGATTCAGCCTGTTACTTCTGCTTTATGCTTCTGAGCACCAAGGGCTATGATTTTATCACATGGTGCATTAGTGTTCTAAACACCATTGAGAGGAAAACAAGGGTCTAAAGGGTGAAGGCATTAATGAAAACAATGAGCATTTTAGTAAGAATCCCAGGGCATTTACATCCAGTGTCCCAGAATTGTATATAACTTTGTCAGCTGTAGCAATCATCTCAAGGATTGATTATCTCTTATAACTTGTAAATATAGGTATCATTTTTGTTCATGCAAAATTCTTTAGAAAGCAAAATATGGAAATGTTTTCTACAAATTTAAATGGTAAAAGAAGAAGAAGGCGAAAGACTGGAATCATTGCCATGCTCAGCCCTAAAACAGAAGATCCTCTGTTTGGGCAACAGTGCTGTGGATATAGCCAAGAGACTGTTTTGGCACAAAAAAGAATATATCAGCATTACCAGTGCCAGTTACATTCCATTGCCTTCAGTTTCCTGGCTGAATATATCTGTGTGTTTGGGGGAGGGGAAAGGCAAGAGGGAGGCAGGATCTGGCAGCCATTTCTCTTCATCTCTACAATGTCCTTTTTAGCATCTAAATAAGAATATGTTCATATTTCATCATCATTTTGCAGCTCTAACTAATGGGAATGTCAGCATTGCAATAGTTACCACAATATTGCTGAACATAGCTATTACTCTGGTGATCTAAAATCAAGGAAAGGTAACATTTGATATAATGAGACTTTGATCACTCTGATGTTTAATTTATACCTGAACTTCTAGTTATTACTGTGTGATAAACAACTCCAAAACATGATGCTTATAACAGTCATTATTACCTCGTTTGATTCTATGAGTTAACTCAGCTCAGTTGGGCAGTTCCTACTCGGGGATCTGTCATGTAGTTGAAGGCAGATGTCAACTGGTGCTGCAGTCATTTTAAGGATTGACTTGGTTGAAAGTCCAACGTATCTTCTTTACATGAATGACTCCAGCCAGTTGATGCCTGCTGTTGTCTAGGACTTCATCTGAGGCTGACTACTGGAAAACTGATATGCCGTCTTTCCATGTGCCCAGAGCCACTTCTGGCATGGCTGCTGTGATCTGACAGGTAGTATCCTAAGCATGAGCATTCCAAGGCAGAGAGAGCTGCCAGTCTCTGAAGGCTCGAACTTGAGAACAAGAACAGCATCGTTTCTGCTGATCTTGATTGTTTAGAGCAGTCACAGAGACTTCCCAGATTCAAGACAAGGTAGAGGGGCACAGACCATGCCTCTCAATGGGCAGAGTATCAAGGAATCTCTGGCCATCTTTAATATGCTACATATTAAATATTACCACATCTGAAGAATATCATTTGAATTAAATGGCCAAAATTGTTTGTGCATATCACTGAGATATTAAATAAAAACTCCATGGTTAACAATTTGCAAAGTGGTAATCAACTAAACATAGTATATTTATATCTTGCTAGTAGGGAAAGAGCATTTACAAAATTAGTATAATTTGATTTGTACTCCATCATTTTGACTCATGGAGCTAATTTTCAGAGGGCTGACATACTTTCACATAAGACATTCTCTTACTGTCCCAGAATGAGCAAAAGCATTATGAGTATGTGTAGAGGAGGTAAGGATCTATCTAAGATGTGAGAGTATATGTTCTCTGAATACCACTCTATTTTCGTGACACTGAGGGCAGAAGTAAATAGATGTTCCAGATTAACCTTGGTTTATAATAGGGTCATTAGGTCTGCCATGACAGAGTCCTGGCAGTTTATAAATTGATTTTTTTGTGTTAAGATTGCCTCATAACTCTCCACTCATAAAATGACCCAAACCACACAGAATCCCACTCCCCAATGTGTCTCCTATGAACTCAGGTGACTTCTAGTTTTTTTTCTTAGTCTCTTAAACTCTAAATAAAATTTCCTTGACATATACCCCAATTTCAATGGGCTAGAGAGGTCAAAACACTTCTTATGGTCAGCTCAAACTTTCAGACTAACATTCTCATGGTCAATATGCTCTAAACATTGTGTCTGCTTCCACCCTATTTTCACATAGGTGCCACCATATGGATTAAAGTAGCTCAAATTGTCTCTATTAGGAGAAAAAGGAAAAACATATTGTATATATCTGATATGGTCAGGAATTTAAAAATGTGCTGAGATTCAACATACATGGAATGTCATTATATTAGAGCATTTGAGCAAAGTCAAGGAATATCCACAACTAAAATGATGGACAGAGAGGTACAAAGCCCTTTTTTTGCTATTTAGTTATGGGAACACACTTTGGAGGATGAGTGTAGGATGACATACCCTGAATATAGACCTGTTTTTCCATAAACCTCACTGTTTGCCGGAAACAACATTGGCCATCTTTGTCTTAGTTTTGAAAACACTTAAAAGTACAGGTTGATCACATGGACTTTTTTTTTTTTTCAGATTTAAATATATTAAAGTCTTTTGAAAGCTTGGCTTATAATTCTTGAAATGTGAACAAGAACAATAGCAAAAGATCAAAAAGCAGGCCTACAAAATATCCAAAACAAATAACAATAACAGAATCATTAAAAAAGCAATAGAAATAACAAACCTACGTTAAGCACAGTGGGATATAACTATATCTAAACTAGATAAGTATTTTAGAGTATCTAACCAGATTATTGGAAACCTAACCAATCATTTGGAAGGTGAAAATCAAAGAAAATTGGCATCTCAAGTCTTATATCTCTTTTATTGTCATATCAATTTAATATTGCTTTTGGGATGAACTATTGTTATATTCTGCCTTATTTTTTTCTTTTCAACAAGATAATACTGTCTATCTGCCTAATAATGACAAATAGATTTCATTTCATGTGACAACTCTAATCAATTGATAGTTACTGCCTGGGGCATTGTTTGTGTGAACAGTTTTGAGTCTATGTCTGGAATTAACAGGACAAAAAGTTCTTTGTATCTGCCAAAGGCAGGAAGTAAAGTTACCACTCAAATGAAAGGTATTGGTCACCACTGCATTGCCTGCTAAGAACCATGGACAGGGATGTCTTTCCAGAGTTTTAAAAGCAGTCACTACTGTATTCCTATCTCCCATAAAAGAAAACACTCAACAAATGAACAAACAAACAAATGGAAAAAATATACTGGATTGTGGTTTTCATAAAATAGGTATGTGATGGACATATAGTAGTATACATACAGATAGATAAAGAAAGAATTTTAGTAGGCTACATTAACAAACATGTCTTTCATAAACATCAGTAAACATTAAGAATGTAGTAAAAAGATGAACAAAGTAGATACTCTAGCTTGATTGTTAAATTTTCCATCTCTTTATTGAAATAACTATTCGGAAAAGTATGAAATTATCTCAATTGGACCTTTTCTCCTTAGAAAACCATGGAGTTAGAATTTCCTGAATGAGATTCTGAAATATAAAATGACATTGGACAAAATTGTCCATTTTTGAGTGCAAGTCTATTCCCGAACCCAAATCCTCACTCTCTACTAGGCTGAGATACAAGGGCATGAAACAGTTATATACAATTTCCCTTCCCACTCATACCCGTAAATACTTCTCCATAAATATTTTATGTGGAGGTCATCACCTGATATTACTATATAATTATAAAATCCTATATTTAAGAATAATTATATTTGGAACTTTTTGGTAATCTCATAAATTATACAAAACACATTTCTCTAAAGTACACAAAACTGTATTAATACAATGTATTTTTGAAATAAATAATTGAATGTTTAGAGTATTCTACGCCTACATCAAGCAGCATTTTTTAAACAAGAATAATAATATTATAAGTAATAATACATTTTCAACTCAGTAGTATAGCATAGTAGTTAAAAATAGACAAATTACATATACTTGAGTTTCTGTTCTGGCTTCATCTCTTACTGTGTGATTTTGGGTAGGTAATTTAAATTTTTTATGCCCAGCAGGGTTCTCCAGAGAAACAGAACCCACAGAGTCAATAGAAAAAATATGTATATATATAAAAAACATATAAAATATGTGTATATATGTAATATTTATTATATATAAATGTATGTAATATCTAAATAATATATGTATATATTTTTAATATATAATACAGAAAGAGAGAGAATGAGAGAGAGAATTATTATTATTATAAACTATTGGTTTACTGCAAGCTAGAGACCTAGAAAGTCCAGTAGTGTAATTCAAATCCCTAAGGGCTGCAGAGCCAATCCAGTAGTGTAATTCAAATGCCTAAGGGCTGCAGAGTCAATCTTGTAGATTACAGTTCAGTCTGAAGACCTGAGAATGAGTAGCACTAAGGGCAGGGGGAGATCAGTATCCCATCTCAAGCCTTCAGGCAGAGACACAATAAATCCATATGCTTCTGTTTTGCCTTTATGTTCTGTTCAGACCTTCAACAGATTGAATGCTACCCATCTACGTTGAAGGGCGTAGGTGGAAGGAAATTAGTTTTACTCAATTCACCAATTCAAATGCTAGATTCTT
Source organism: Macaca thibetana thibetana (assembly GCF_024542745.1). Classification (NCBI taxonomy): domain Eukaryota; kingdom Metazoa; phylum Chordata; class Mammalia; order Primates; family Cercopithecidae; genus Macaca; species Macaca thibetana. The sequence goes on from NC_065592.1 coordinate 86,116,324, forward strand.
CCAGAAAAACCTTCACAGATATACTCAGAAATAATGTTTAACAAGATATCTGGGAATCCCATGGCCCACTCAAGTTGACTCGTAAAATAACCATCAAACCTACTTTTCCTTACCTGTAAATAGATGTAAAAGTTGTAACTACATCAAGAGAAAATATTATAACTGGTATTGTTTTGTTTTACTTTAACCATATACATTAAATAAGACAAGTTGTTTTAGCATTTTATTCTTACTGCTCCAAGTATGAGATCAAAAGTTTTATTTATTTATTTTTTTAAACAGAGTGTTGCTCTGTCTCCCAGGCTGGAGTGGAGTGGTGCAGTCTTGGCTCACTGCAACCTCTGCAACCTCTGCCTCCTGGGTTCAAGTGATTCTCCTGCCTCAGCCTTCCAAGTCGCTGGGATTACAGGCGCCTGCCACCACGTCTGGCTAACTTTTGTATTTTTAGTAGAGATAGGGTTTTACCATATTGACCACACTGGTCTCAAACTCCTGACCTTAAGTGGTCTGCCTGCCTCGGCCTCCCAAAATGCTGGGCTAACAGGTGTAAGCCATTGTGCCCAGCTCAAAAAATGGTTTTCTTGAGATAAATTAGCTTTAAATAAATAGAAAAATTTTATGATTTCCACCCCTGAATCCCTCCACAGTGCATTTGGAGGTCCAAGGGATATCCTCACAAGGACAAGATATTTCTCCCTGACGCCTTTCTCCTTGGAAATAGGAAAATTCAGTTTCTAGCTCTGAGGACATACTCTCAATGCTTAGAAATGTGTTTTTATTCTTAGACACAATAAAAAATGATAAAGGGGATATCACCACCGACCCCACAGAAATATAAACTACCATCAGAGAATACTATAAACAACTCTACACAAATAAATTAGAAAACCTAGAAGAAATGGATAATTTCCTGGACACTTACACTCTCCCAAGACTAAACCAGGAAGAAGTTGAATCCCTGAATAGACCAATAGTAGGCTCTGAAATTAAGGCAATAATTAATAGCCTACCAACCAAAAAAAGTCCAGGACCAGATGGATTCACAGCTGAATTCTACCGGAGGTACAAGGAGGAGCTGGTACCATTCCTTCTGAAACTATTCCAATCAATAGAAAAAGAGGGAATCCTCCCTAACTCATTTTACGAGGCCAACATCATCCTGATACCAAAGCCTGGCAGAGACACACAAAAAAAGAGAATTTTAGACCAATATCCCTGATGAACATCGATGCAAAAATACTCAATAAAATACTGGCAAACCGAATCGAGCAGCACATCAAAAAGCTTATCCACCATGATCAAGTGGGCTTCATCCCTGGGATGCAAGGCTGGTTCAACATTCGCAAATCAATAAACATAATCCACCATATAAAGCGAACCAAAGACAAAAACCACATCATTATCTCAATAGATGCAGAAAAGGCCTTTGACAAAATTCAACAGCCCTTCATGCTAAAAACTCTCAATAAATTCGGTATTGATGGAACATATCTCAAAATAATAAGAGCTATTTATGACAAACCCACAGCCAATATCATAATGAATGGACAAAAACTGGAAGCATTCCCTTTGAAAACTGGCACAAGACAGGGATGCCCTCTCTCACCACTCCTATTCAACATAGTGTTGGAAGTTCTGGCTAGGGCAATCAGGCAAGAGAAAGAAATAAAGGGTATTCAGTTAGGAAAAGAAGAGGTCAAATTGTCCCTGTTTGCAGATGACATGATTGTATATTTAGAAAACCCCATCATCTCAGCCCAAAATCTCCTTAAGCTGTTAAGCAACTTCCGCAAAGTCTCAGGATACAAAATTAATGTGCAAAAATCACAAGCATTCTTATACACCAGTAACAGACAAACAGAGAGCCAAATCACAAATGAACTTCCATTCACAACTGCTTCAAAGAAAATAAAATACCTAGGAATCCAACTTACAAAGGATGTAAAGGACCTCTTCAAGGAGAACTACAAACCACTGCTCAGTGAAATCAAAAAAGACATAAACAAATGGAAGAACATACCATGCTCATGGATAGGAAGAATCAATATCGTGAAAATGGCCATACTGCCCAAGGTAATTTATAGATTCAATGCCATTCCCATCAAGCTACCAATGACTTTCTCCACAGAATTGGAAAAAACTGCTTTAAAGTTCATATGGAACCAAAAAAGAGCCAGCATGGCCAAGACAATCCTAAATCAAAAGAACAAAGCTGGAGGCATCACGCTACCTGACTTCAAACTATACTACAAGGCTACAGTAACCAAAACAGCATGGTACTGTTACCATAACAGAGATATAGACCAATGGAACAGAACAGATTCCTCAGAAATAATACCACACATCTACAGCCATCTGATCTTTGACAAACCTGACAAAAACAAGAAATGTGGAAAGGATTCCCTATTTAATAAATGGTGCTGGGAAAATTGGCTAGCCATAAGTAGAAAGCTGAAACTGGATCCTTTCCTTAGTCCTTATACGAAAATTAATTCAAGATGGATTAGAGACTTAAATGTTAGACCTAATACCATAAAAACTCTAGAAGAAAACCTAGGTAATACCATTCAGGACATAGGCATGGGCAAGGACTTCATGTCTAAAACAGCAAAAGCAACGGCAACAAAAGCCAAAATTGACAAATGGGATCTAATTAAACTACAGAGTTTCTGCACAGCAAAAGAAACTACCATCAGAGTGGACAGGCAACCTACAGAATGGGAGAAAATTTTTGCAATCTACTCATCTGACAAAGGGCTAATATCCAGAACCTACAAAGAACTCAAACAAATTTACAAGAAAAAAACAAACAACCCCATCAAAAAGTGGGCAAAGGACATGAACAGACACTTCTCAAAAGAAGACATGCATACAGCCAACAGACACATGAAAAACTGCTCATCATCACTGGCCATCAGAGAAATGCCAATCAAAACCACAGTGAGATACCATCTCACACCAGTTAGAATGGTGATCATTAAAAAGTCAGGAAACAACAGGTGCTGGAGAGGATGTGGAGAAATAGGAACACTTTTACACTGTTGGTGGGATTGTAAACTGGTTCAACCATTGTGGAAAACAGTATGGTGATTCTTCAAGGATCTAGAACTAGAAATACCATATGACCCAGCCATGCCATTACTGGGTATATACCCAAAGGATTATAAATCATGCTGCTATAAAGACATATGCACCCGTATGTTTATTGTGGCACTGTTCACAATAGCAAAGACTTGGAATCAACCCAAATGTCCATCAGTGACAGACTGGATTAAGAAAATGTGGCACATATACACCATGGAATACTATGCAGCCACAAAAAAGGATGAGTTTGTGTCCTTTGTAGGGACATGGATGCAGCTGGAAACCATCATTCTCAGCAAACTATTGCAAGAACAGAAAACCAAACACCGCATGTTCTCACTCATAGGTGGGAACTGAACAATGAGATCACTTGGACTCTCGAATGGGAACATCACACACCGGGGCCTGTTATGGGGAGGGGGTAGCGGGGAGGGATTGCACTGGGAGTTATACCTGATGTAAATGACGAGTTGACAGGTGCTGACGAGTTGATGAGTGCAACACACCAACATGGCACAAGTATACATATGTAACAAACCTGCATGTTGTGCACATGTACCCTAGAACTTAAAGTATAATTTAAAAAAATGTGTTTTTATTCGTATCTTACTTGATCCATATGACGTTCTTATCCACCTTCCTTTTTGGAAAGTCTTGAAGCCTTCCCTTGTTCTCTCTCTTTCATATCTGTAACAGTTCCTCCTTAATATCTCACCTGATATCTTAAATGTGTGTCTTCACCAAAGTTCCAGCATGGTCTGTCTTTACCTGTATGCTCTATAGAGCTCACACATGTGAACCTAGTCAACTACCCACATCTCACTGTATCTCTATGGAACCTCAAAGTCTTTTTAATTGACTGTGATTGTACTTTAAATTAAATACACCTCTTATAGTCTCCTTCCTGTTAAAACCACCGATCATACTATTGTGCAAATCATATCTGAGGACCTGAATTTCTCCCTCTTCTCTCCAATTCCCATAATTCTGTTTATCAGTTCTGCCCTAAGCTTTCTATTCCCTTCATTGGCTTTTTCACAGTTATATTTGACTTTCTAAAGAGACCTCTAACCAACCTAACTTTTAGTTTCATTCTTTTAAAGTCTGTTTGTGGCACAATTGTCAAGTGATCTGTCTGAAAGGTAGGACAATTCATGTCTCTGATTTCCTGAAAGTCTTCCCACAACAGCCTTAGTTTTCAGGATCAAATTTACGCCTTTTAACGCGACACAAGATATCGTTCATAGTCTGTTTTCTCCTTGCCTCTCCAGCCTTTTCCTGCATTGCATAGCTGCACTAGTACCTTTCCATTTATCTCTGAAAAATTACTTGCTGCTCCCACAATAGCCTATCTCCTCCCTATGTCCTTTTACTTGTCGTCTTTTGAATTTTCTCCAATCTTTAGAGTGCCTATCAGTTTGCTTTCAAATTTCTAAGACTCTACTTCTCTGTCCTCTTATACCGTATTTTGCCACTTTCATTATTATCATTATAATTGCCATTCTGCAATAGTAATAATACTTTCAGATTATAGTACTGTACTAATAATAGCTGTAGTAGTATTCTGATACGGTTGGAATCTGTGTCCGCACCAAATTTCATGCTGACTTTTAATCCCCAGTGTTGGAGGAGGGCATTGGTGGGAAGTGATTGTATCAGGGGGCAGTTTCTCACAGTTTAACACCATCCTTCTTGATGTTGTCATCAGAATAATGAGCTCTTGTGAGATCTGGTTGATTAAAAGTGTGTAGCACCTCCCCCCTCTTGCTCCTGCTACTGCTCCAGCCATGTAAGACTTGCCCTCTTCCCCTTCCCCTTCCACCATAATTGTAAGTTTTCTGAGGCCTCCCCAGAAGAGAAGCAGTTGCCACCATGCTTCCTTTACAGCCTGCAGAACCATGAGCCTATTAAACCTCTTTTCTTTATAAATTACCCACTCACAGATATTTCTTTATAGCTGGGCAAGAACTGACTAATACCTAATTGCACACTGTGCATTTAATATTCCCATTTTAAAGATGAAAAAATTCAAGCATGGAGTGATCAAGTAATTTATCCTAAATCCTTATAGTTTTGCTTTGGGCCAGGAGTCAAATTCAAGCAATCTGACTCTAGTGTTTCACCTTTTAAGAAATAGTATTCTGCTTCCCACCCTAGAAGCCTAGTTACTGAATTATTTAAAGGGTGTATTCACTTGTTTGTCTCCTCTGATAGGATTCAAATTCCTTGAAGTGAAGACCATGGTCTTTGTCTTCAAATTCTCAATGCATGCCCTTGATCCCTGCATTCTCATTGGCCAAGACACAGTTGAAATATGATAAAAAGAGTTTGCCAAGTACAGGAAGCCATAGTAAAGTTTAGAACTAGCCTTAGGAAATACTGAAGTTTGGAGCTCCACTGGCACAATTGGTTAGCATTTTGTACTAATACAGAAATATTAGGGAGTAGGGAAGGAAATAAGGAAGTGTAGCTTAAAATGATGTGAGGAATAAAATCACTCAGCAGTTATGGAGTAAGCACTATATTCATGCACTGTGTTGGTCAATCTAAGCAGCACAATGGAATATAAGCTATCTCATTGGATTACCTGTTTCACAGAGACTGCTTATCCATTCTGAACATCTGTTTATGTAACCTTCATTGCATTATGCATTCTAGGTAAATATCATATTATACGTAATTTTTATATATAATTATATATGTAATTTACTTTTAAAATAAAATTTCATATTTCCTACACATGTCATTAAGCTCTCAAACTTTCAGTGAACTGAGTGTGGTTATTCTTATTTACAGTTGCAGAAACTAGAGAAATTGTGACTTGTCCTAGTTTGCATTTTTGCTGCACCAGAACTTACTCACACAAATGTGTAATAAAGAGGAGAGAGAAAGAGAGAGAGAGAGAGAGATCGTATTATTACATGTGTCTTTATGTATGCATTTGTGTGTTTGCATGTATCCATCAGGTCCCAATAAGTTCTTCCAAGATTGGGGATCTGGGGGTGGTAGTTGTTGTTAGAAGTTTGGAGAGACTGAAGAGAATGAGGTCAGGGCCTTTATTCTCTGCCTCTGTCCCATAAAGTTTGCCTCAGCTTGGCTTTCCCCCTCAACCTAAGTTCAAGATTTCTCTCCAGGCTGCTAACTCTATTCAGGTCCATCCTCTTCATAGGGCTGGGGATGAAAGGCTTAGGTCACACTGCACATTGGCCAGTCCTGTGGTTACCCCATACCCTCCTTTTAAAACTAGTATATTTGAAAGTAAAATTTCACATTTTGAGGGTTCTGTTTGCTTACTGTGGGAAGCAGACTGATGAATCAGGATTGTGTGTACATATCATAGTGTACTAGCCTTGCAGTCTTCCTACTGTCTAGTTATCTACATTCCATGGCACCATGCTCATGTCTCTATAGTATCATACACCATAATTTTACTACAATTGCCTGACTACAGTAGAAACCACAAACTAATTAAATGACAAATTATTGCAGACTTCCTATGAAAGCTCCATAAGGTAATTTGTCATCTTTTTATTGAATAAGCCAACTGCTCATGTGTAAACAGAATCCGGTGCCTCAACATTAAGCAGATTTCTAGAGGAAAATTTCATATACTATTAGCAAGTATGTTTCCCATGGCTTTGGATAGGCCACAAATATTAGTCTAATAGGAAGCTAAGAGAGCAACAAGTGCTGCATTTTAAACTCTCAGATCAGCAGTGATAATAGCATAGCATTATTTACATCCACATTTCCAATCCAATAGTTCTGCTTAGAACTGTCAAGGTCAAAGCTGAGAAAAATTCTCCTGTCTCACCACTTTGTAATCCTTATCCTCATAGGCACAAAAATGGAAATTATTTCCTGTTATGGGGCGATAATGTTGCTATGATTATAAAGGTAAAGGAGATTTCTCAAAATAATTGGAAGTGTGATTCTCCATTATGATTAGTCATTGCACGGACAAGTTGACATGAAAATATAAACTTTAAATTTTTTTTGCTTTCCTCACTATTTCTTCTGCTACTATATAGAGTTTCGTGTTGTACATAATAAAAAAGTATCTCCAAAATGATTAAGCATAACATAATTGGGAAATTTATATATTATATAGTATATTAAACACCCGCTATATTACATTATGTAGATATCTTCAGGTACTGACTATAAGATGCTTTTCTCTCTAAAGCTTTAGATAGAGTGGTTGAGTTGGGTAAGAATAAGAAAATCATCTTGAAATTTGAATAGAGTGGCTGGAATATTGAAAACAGGAAAATCATCTTCAATCTGCTCATAAACCTGTATGATGACGAACACAATTTCTTCAGTATGATGTTGTATTTTAAGACTTAAATAATCCTATCACACCAAATTTATAATACACTATGCTATTCAAAAAACTTGATGAGAATATGATTGTTGGCCTATAATAATGTAATAAATATATGCACTATTGTAGAATTTTACTGTGTTGCATGTATTAAAGTGATTGCAAATCATCTCTTACATTATTTTTTCTTTGACCAAAACTAGACTTAATGACCTTTCCTTTTTCCAAAACACCTTCATTTATTAGACAACCAAATTCCTTTTGGGACTGTCTTATGTTCCCAGAATAATTTTAATTTTTTTTCTTCTTTAAACAAATTCATGCCTAGCGTTCCATTATTGGATCACTAGGCATGTGGGACTTATTTACATCCTGCTGCTTAAGGTCATCACCAAGGTCTCATTGCAAAAACTCAAACAAATTGCAACTTCAAGCATAAATGGGTTAACTTGATTTGGTATACCTTTTTTCCTGCCCACCACTGATATTCTCTTAAGCATTGCAATTCTGTAAGTTAAATTATGCAGATACTCTCATTTGAACTCAAAACAGTGCTCCCCTGTCATATTTTCACCTGAAAGTCTAAGAATATATTGCATAAAATTCAAATAGCCTTTAATAATAGGTAATAATCTTATCTAAGAATTGAGAAAACAAGAACATAATAAAAACACAGAAGACTGACAAGTAATTTACTAAATTAAAATTTTCCCATTTTCTGAGTAACTTTTTTTTTCTAAGTGACCTAGCTTTTCTCCAGACTGATGCTTGCATGTATTAAAGTTGTAAAGAGACTCTGGTTTATACAAATATTTCTTCCTTCTCCCTAAATATTTCAAGCTCTATACTTTTGAAAGTGTATCATAGAATTGCACTTATTTACCATCTCCCCCTCCATATTCATGAGTACTTGAGCCCAAGCAACTGGTTTTGTACAAAGAGCTGAAAGTGAAAATGGTGTGTGGTATATACCCAAAGGATTATAAATTATGCTGCTATAAAGACACATGCACACGTATGTTTATTGCAGCACTATTCACAATAGCAAAGACTTGGAATCAACCCAAATGTCCATCAGTGACAGATTGGATTAAGAAAATGTGGCACATATACACCATGGAATACTATGCAGCCATCAAAAAGGATGAGTTTGCGTCCTTTGTAGGGACATGGATGCAGCTGGAAACCATCATTCTTAGCAAACTATCACAAGAACAGAAAACCAAACACCGCATGTTCTCACTCATAGGTGGGAACTGAACAATGAGATCACTTGGACTCAGGAAGGGGAACATCACACACAGGGGCCTATCATGGGGAGGGGGGAGGGGGGAGGGATTGCATTGGGAGTTATACCTGATGTAAATGATGAGTTGATGGGTGCAGCACACCAACATGGCACAAGTATACATATGTAACAAACCTGCACGTTATGCACATGTACCCTACAACTTAAAGTACAATAATAATAAATAAATTTAGAAAAAAAAAAAAGATAATAAAAAAAAAAAAAAAAAAAAAAAAAAAAAAAGAAAATGGTGTGTGTTTCTTTTCAGTTCAGTATTTGGTAGCCTCTGCAAGACACTCCAGTGATCTCTTTTTTCATTTGGTACTGTAACTAATGGGACTCAAGCTACCCTCTGATTAATCAGCCTTGATCTTTGAACAATTACTGAGTAGATCCTTCTGCTCACTTACAATGGATGTGTAACATACAGGGAGAAATATACATCTACAGTTTTAAGTTATTCAAATTCTGTATATTAACAGAATATACTTATAATCGTAACTGATTATAACTTATAATCAGAATAACTTATAATCTTAACTGACACAGAGGTGTAACACAGTAAAAGATAAGTAAAAAGTACCCCTAAAAAATATAGATCCTGGTAAGTTAGAAAACGCGAAATGTCATTCAGAGGAGTGATAAAAGTAGAATTTGGGAAAGATAATTAGGACTACTTTTAAAAATAGTCAAGTTACAACTACATAATTTTTATAAAAAATTAGAGGAAATTATATGTCATAGCTAAGACTTACCCATTGTCCAGAGGGATTTTGACAGAGGTTGTTAAGAAATAGTCCACGTTGGCTGTGAGTCTTCTTCAAGGCATAGCCAAGCCATCCTTAACCTGTATATGAAAAGAAACTTCCTTAAAGAAAACCAGATGCCTAATTCGATTAACTATAAGAATATATTTTATAATATATTCTATTAATTTCTGACATTGATTTCTTGTCTTACCACTTTGGGACATCTATATCTATGGACTTTAATAGGTATATGCTGATGGTCCCTTCTAGCTTTTATTTCTTCATCTTTTATAATTAATAAGATTTTTTTTTTAGTAATGAGTGAATTATGTTTATGGACAGTTGGTTTATAAGAAGTCTTATCAATTTTATGTAACTATGCTTGGTCAACCAAGTTTTCGGGGGTAAACATTCTCAAATTTTGTACCAGGAAAGTGTGAGTCAGTGTAGACCATAAAATATTTAGCACTTGGTCATGATTTTATGTTTTAAATGTTTGCTAAAAACAAGTTAACCCGCAGGAAGACTTAATAGTCTCACATAATGGAAGCAACACAGTAAGTATCAAAATAGAAAACTTTGTTAATAAAGCATATTTCAATTTTGTTTTATAGTTACCAATATAGTCATAATAAGAAAATATGCTGGTTTACATAATTTCCATAAATATGAAGATGGGATCTACAGTTTAAAGTGAACCCTATATTAATCACGTGTTAATATGCATTTATAAGAGACCATTAGATAAGTACCATTTAGGGCCCAGAGGGGAGATGGAGTGTCCGCTACTCCTCTGTCATTTTATATTTGCTGGAAAGAAAATTATATCTTGAGTAGTCTAATGTGCATGTGGCTGCTGTAACAAGGAGAGTCCCTTCAGGGCTACCAAACAACCCGCTTCCAGATCATGTCTAATTAGTATTATATAGCCCCTATTCTACAGGAATTCTAGATGAAGCACCAGCTCATATACTTAGGATAAATCTGCTGTACTTTTTCTTCTCTTATACATATCATTTGTAACTTTGTTAGTGTGACAAGGTAGATACAAGCACACTACTTAAAAGTATGATAATTTTTTCTTTTATTTCTTTCAAATTCTATTATGGCAATAGTATTATAATAATATTCTAGGTTTGAAAATACACAAATACACACACACATATATACATATATAGTATATATATGTGTAAATATGTAATCTCACAACTTTAATAAACTGATTCTGTCATGTTCAGGTAGATATAAAAATAACAATGAGAACATTACTAAGAATACAGGAATAGACTTTTACAAATAAATCACAAAAAATCAACTTCAAGAATGTTGAAATGAAGACCTCAGGCATGGCTTTCCCACAAAAATAATAAAAATACTGGGAAAAAAACCTAAATTTAATCATTTCAGAACTCTATAAATTGGCCAAAGCCAAGTAACAAACTGGACATTGCCCATGGAAGAGAAACTACCGAATCTTAATAAGACAGCAGTCTGTGATGTTTTAACTTCCTCTTTCTCTATCATGGTAACATGGAAACATAAAAAGCTGCCTTTTAGCCAGTTGTGTTTTAGCAAGAGGAAAGACTGAGCCATTTTGGAACTGTGTTAAAAGCACCATTTCCAGAAGTACTTTTAATATTTTCCTAAATTTGCTGCTCTCTGAAAATTCCCTATTCTAGAATGATGGTTATTTGATTTGAGTCAAATGTCTGTAAAAAGGTGCGGGGAATTCCCTATACACAGGACATGCCAAAATCATAAAAGTTTACTGGCAATATCACAACTGTCAAAGGCTATGAATTCTGGTAGATCAAACAAGAGCTTTGCCAGGAATTTAAAAGGGAATAAAAGAGAGCTATATAACCATAGGGAACTTTGAAAAACTCCCACATATTCCTAGGGATCTATGTGCCTGTTTAGGAAAGACTTCAGAAACTAGAAATTCCCACAAATCTCTTGTTGATACTGAGGTCTCATGCAAGCAGAAAGTGAAAGTTAAAACTGTATTGTAAACTACCTGAAGCTTGAAGGCATGCCTTTTCACATAGATCCTTTTGACAGGAGAGAGATACAAAAGCAAAGTCTTTTAGGAAATCTTCTGAACAATCACTCACAGACTCTTAAATTATAGTAACCTTGGGCTGATCACTAGGAAGCTAGACTTAAGATAAAAATAACACCTAAAAATAATCTAATAGAGTTTAGTGGCTGCATATTACATTAAATACTGAATCTACAGAATTAATCCAAGAAAACCGTTGAACAAATAAGCAGCAACAACAGAACAACAACAACATAAAATTCTTTAACAACAACAAACTTTGGGGGATAAGAAAAGATCAGATACCAAAATAGTTACAATGTATTATCTAAAATGTCGTTTTTCAGCGTGAAAATATAAGAAGTGCAAAGAAATAGGAAAGCATGACACATACAAAAGAAATAAAAACAGTGAATGAAAAATGTCCATGAGGGGATTCAGATTTAGGTGTAGTAATCACGGTTTTAAATCGGCTGCTAGGAATATGATCAAAGAAGTAAAAAATACCATATTTAAAGAAGTAAAGGACAGAAATGGTGGCTCATGTCTGTAATCCCAGCACTTTGGGGGGTCAAGGTGGGTAGATAACCTGAGATCAGGAGTTTGAGACCACCCTGGCCAACATGATGAAACCCTGTCTCTACTAAAAATACAAAAATTAGCCAGGTATGGTGACACACGCTTGTAATCCCAGCTACTTGGGAGGCCAAGGCAGGAGAATTGCTTGAAGCCAGGAGGCAGAGGTTGCAGCAAGATGAGATTGCACCACTGTACTCCAGCCTGAGCAACAGAGTAAGGCTCTGTCTCAAAAAAAATATGATGTAAAGAAAATATAATAACAATTTTTCATCAGATAGAGAATATTAATATGGACAAATTATAAAATAGAATCAAAAAGACATTTTGGAATTAAAAATTACAATAACTGAAATGTAAATAGAAATGCCCAATAACACTGAGAAAGAATCAGTGAACTTGAAAATGGTTTAATAGAGATAATCCAGTCTAAGGAACCAAAAGCAAAAGTATAAAAATCTTGAATAAAGCCTCAGAGAAATGTGTGACATTGAGTATGCTAACATACACATGTTTTCTAGTAGTTTTAGGAAAACAGAAGAGAGAGAAATTCACAGAAAGAATATTTGAAGAAATGAGGGCTCAATTTTTTTTTCCAAATTTGATTAAAGATGTGAATATACACTTTCAAGATGCTCAGTGATCCCTAAATAGGATAAACTAAAAGAGATTCATGCCTAGACACATGATGTTCAAATTGAAAAAATCCAAATACAAACAGAAAGACAGGAAAGCAGTAAAAGAAGACTATCATGCAGAGGTCTCACTAAGATTAACAACTGATTTCTCATCCAAAACCATGAAAGCACAAAGACAATGGAATAACACCTTCAAAATGTTGAAAGAAAGAGAATTTCCACAAATACTATCACAGTCACCAAAACTCTCATTCTAAAATTAAGGGAAAATAAAGACATTTCCAGATTAACAACAACTTAAGAGAATGTATCACTATCAGATTTGCATGAATACCATGTTGAAATATAAGGAAACTAGTCGACCACCTAAATTCAGGCAAAGAAATAAAGAATACTGTTAAAAGGTGACTATGTAGGTAAATACAGAAATACAGTACAAACTTTTGTTTGTAATTCTTTCCTTATATCTGTTTTTAAAAAAGACATAAAGCAATAATTATAACACTTTTTTGATAGGCTTGTGATGTCTAAAGATGTACTTTGTAGGACAATAATACCACAAGGAAGGAGGAGAAAACAAGGTTCTTTTGGGTCAAAGTTTTGCATGTTGTTGAAATTAAGTTAGTACCTATATACTGTATTGTTTTAAATCAAATATTAATTATAAGCCACAAATCAGCCACTGAGGTGGCTGCTCAAAGAAAAAAGAAGGTTAAAAAGCACACAGAAATTTCAATGATACATAAAAAAAAACTAACACAAAATATGGCAATAATTGATAAATAGAGGGAAAAAGCTACATAAGGCATATAGAACACCAATAGCAAAATGGTAGATGTAAATAACATCATTTCTATAATTACATTAAATCTCAATGAATTAAGTACTCTAACCAAAAGGCAAATATTGGCAGAATGGGGAAACAAATAACGTGATCTAACTATCCAAGCGACAGTCTTTAGATTAAAAGGCATAGATAGTTTAAAGAGAAAGAATGGGAAAACATGCCAAGTAGTAACCAAAAGAGAGCTGGAGTGGATATACTAATTCAGACAAAATTGACTTTAAAACAAAAAGTGTTACTACAGATAAAGAAAGACATTTTATAATGATAAAAAGATTATGGCTCCAAAATACATTAAGCATAACACATAACATTAAAGGGAGACAGAGACAATTTATAAATAATAGTTGGGGAATTCAATACTATACTTTCAGTAATGGATAAAACAGCTAACCAAATATAGAAGACTCGAAGAATACTATAACTATACCTGAGAGGCATCTATAGAATACTCTGCCCAGTAACAGAATACACATTCTTCTCAAATGTACATGAACCATTGTCTAGCACATTGGCCCTATGTTATGCCATAAAACAAACTTCAATTAATTTAATGGTTTGAAATAATAAAAGTTATGTTTTCTGATCACAGGTATTTCAACAGAAATTAACAACAAGGGAAAATTTTAAATTTTATAAATATATGGAAATTAAACCAGATGCCACCAAATAAGCAATTGATCAAAAAAGAAATCACAACGAAAACTAGAAAATACTTTGAGAATAAAAAAACAAAAAAAATAACCTATGAACATGATTAGATGCAAGTAAAAGTGTGTGTAGAGGGAAATCTGTAGCTCTTACCACTTATATTTTTTAAAAATGTCCCCTATCAATAACCCAACCTTCTAATTTAAAAAACTAGAAAAATAAGTACAATATTGTCCCCCCAAAGCAGACAGAAGGAAGAAAATAATAAAAAATAGAGTGGAAATGAATAAAATAAAGAATAAAAAGATAACAGAGAAAAATCAATAAAACTATAAGTTGATTATTTTAAAGGATCGACAAAGTTAACAAATCTTTAGCTAGACTAATCAAGACTAAAAGAGAAAAGATGCAACTATTGAAATCCAAAATGAAAAAGGGACATAATGAACAATCTTACAGAAATATTTTACAAATTATAAGAGCACTAAAAACTGTATGACAAAAATTAAGTAACTTAGAAGAAAGAATTCTCGGAAAGAAATACTATGAAAACTAATTCAAGGTTAAACAGAAAATCTAAAGAAGACCTATAACAAGCAAAATGATTGAATTAGTAATTGAAATACTCCCTACAAAGAAAAATTCAGAACCAGATGTCTTTACTAATGAATTATACCAAAAATTTAAATTATGAGTATTATTTGTCACAAATTTTTCTAATGTCTCAACCAATTGTCTGAGTAGTACTCCCCGATATTCAAATCAATGACATTACAAGCAAAGAAAAGCTACACGATAAAGAAGTTCAGCAATTTTGTGGGATACTAGATAAATGTACAAAATTCATGTATTCACTAGCAATCAACAATTCAAAAATAAAATCAGAAAAAAGTTACATGTCAATAGCATTAAAAAAATCCAGGAATAAATTAGGTAAAAGATGTACAAACTTACACACTGAAAATTACAAAACACTGTTGAAAAAAATTAAAGATTAGATAGAAAGACGTTACATGTGCATGAATTGGGAAATTTAATATTAAGCTACTAATAATCCCCAGGTTATTTACAGATTCAATACAAACTATTTCAAAATCCCAGCCAAATTTATGTTTGTTTTGGGGGTTGGCAGGGTGGAAATAGACAAGTTTATCCTAAAATTCATATAGAAATTTAAGGAACCCAGAATAGTTAAAACATATTACAAAAGAAAACAGTTATAGAACTCAGACTTTTTAATTTCATAGCTTACTAGAAAACTACCATAATCAAGGCAGCATGGTACTGGCATAAAGAAAGACATATAGATCAATGGGATGAAATTGAAAGTCCAGAAATAAACCCTAGCATGTATGGTCAACATTATCTACAAAAGTACCAAGACAATTCAATGGGGAAATTATAGTCTTTTCAATAGTGCACAGGCAGCTATTTATATGCAAAAGAATAAATTTGGACTTCTATTTTACATAGTGTAAAAAGTTAATTCAAAATATGTTATCTATCTAAATTTATCACAAAACTATAATATTCATAGAAGAAAACATACGAGTAAATAATCATGACCTTGGTATAGGCAATGGTTTCTGAAATATAACACAAGAAGCACAAGTCACATTAGAAAAAGTAAACAAATTGGGCCTCTTAAAATTTAATTTTTTTCTGTATTAAGAATACCACGAAGAAAGTGATAATAGAGCCCATAGAATGAAAGAAAATATTTGCAAATCATACAGTGAGCAAGAGATGTGAATTCAGAATATACAAAGTACTCTGATAAATCAGTTTAAAAAAAATTAAAAATAGGCAAGGGATTTGAATAGATATTTCTTCACAGAAGATATTCAAATGCTCTATAAGTACAAGAAAAGTTGTTGAAAATCATTAGTCACTGAGGAAATGCAACTTGAAAGCACAATGTAATACTAATCCACATTCACTAAGATAGCTGTAATAAAAAGTAACAAGTGTTGGAGAAAATGTGGAGAAATCAGAACTATCATGCACTGATGGTGGAAATGTAAAAGCATGTGGTGCTTTGGAAAGCAGTGTGACAGTTCTTTAATATGTTAAATACAGAGTTATCATATAAATCAGAAATTTCCCTCCTAAGTCAGTGACCAAAAGAAATAATGACATTTGTCCATGCAACACTTGTATGTGATAGTTCATAGCAACATTATTTACAGTAGCTAAGAAATAGAAAAAAAGTCCATCAACTGATAAATAGCCAAAAAAATATGTGATATAACCATAGTTGGAATATTATTTGGCAATAAAAAAAGATAAAGTACTGACACATGCTACAACATGGATGAATCTTGAAGACATATCTTAAGTGAGAGAAACTACTAGCAATATACAACATATTTAACGATCTAATTTATATGAAATACCCAGAATAGGAAAATCTGTAGAGACAAAATGTAGGACAGCAGTTGTCTAGGTTGGAGAGTGTTATTGGGAGGAAGTGGTAATGACTGCTAATGAACCCAGTCCTTTTTTTTTTTTTTGAATCATGAAGCTATCCAAAACTTAGATTGTGGTGATACTTGCTTAAATCTATGTCCATAATAAAAATCCACAGAACTGTACCCTATAAATGGTTGCATTTTATGGTATATAAATTATATTTTAATAAACATTTAAAAATTCATGGATACTTAATCTCCCCTATCACGATTGAAAACAATAAATTTAAACTCAACTAAATATAATAATAATAACAAAATATTGGTTGCCCTTTAGTAACTTTTACAGGAGCCAAGTGAGAATCAGACATTGATTGCACTGATTAATTTGGGTACATAAAACTGATCATTAAGACAATATTAAGGAATAGATAATATTAATATACATATTACAGAAGAGAAAATGGAATGTCATAAAATTACGTCAGGAACTCACAGCTAATCACCTGATAAATGGTAGAGCTAGAATATAAAATCAATATGTAAGGTCTGTGCATTTTCTTTGATCCATCTGGCCTTATGAAATATCTAGAGCAACATTTAACATAATGTTTTTGCCATGTATTCCTGCCAGTAATGTTTCTAGATTTTACATTTTACAAGGCTTCCATGGTTAAAACTGAAAAACACCGATTCAAAAAACTTATATCCTTTTTGAGACTCTATAATAAGAACACTAATTCAATTATTTCTGTACAAATGAGCTAACCAGCCCATATTAAAACAAGTGACTTTCCTAATGTTTCCTAATCTGTGGCCACACCAAAACTGCCTTTCAAATCAGTGGTTTTATTCTACCATATCAGCCATATATCAAGGACAAGGGCTTGGCTTCTCTGCTTAAAGATTTTGGACAATTAACAACATTATTATCACTCTCTTCAAAATGAATTACCTTGCCTCTCACTACATGCTAACAGTAGCACAGCACCCTCTTCACCCTACTCAAGCAAGTATGATATATTTTTCTTGATTATCTTGTCCAGGCATGCAAAACTGATAGCATTTATGGCATTCTGGTTTCATTAGGTAATCAGGATCTTCTACAAAAAAGACTGGCAGAGGCCTGGTCTCAGGATCCTCTCTTGCCTGCATTGAATACATACATAAAATGCACATTTAATATGCATTTGTGTGCCCAGTGGGTTGTACTAAGTATCACAAGTAATGTTTTTTAAGCCAAATGAATGACTTATGAATAAAATGTCCCAAACCCTAGCTGTATATTCAACTAAATACCCACCATTCCTCATTCCAATACTATCTACTTACCACAGCATACTAAATTTCAAAGCCCTGTTCTGATTAGCTTAATCACCTACTCAAGAATCATGAATGGTTTTTCTACTGTCTGCAAAATAAAATCCAAATTATTTAGCATGTCATTTATTAGTTTCCCAACACACGGCCCACTATCCACACCTAATTTCCAGAAAAAATTATGTAACTTGCTATTCTTCTAAATGAGCCCCATATTTCATAATTGCTGGGTCTTTGTTCATGTTTTTTCTCTGATGCTCAAAATTCTTTTTTTCCCAACTGTTTGACAAGATTTTATTCATTTTTGTCTCAAAGGCAACCTCCATAATAAATTCTTTCTTAATTCTCAAATCAGAAATAAGTTGTACTTTTTGTGAATTCTTTGGAAAATTATTTATAAAACTCATCTGACACACATAATCTTATTTGCACTTTGATAGAATACAAGAGAAATGAACTTACCCTTAACTCCCCACTATTCTGTGACTGAAGAAATTGATACTTAGAAAGGCAGCCGCAGGTCAAACTCCTAATAAGGGCCTGCAATTTGATTCAAATTAATTTAGCTAAATCCAAGTCTGAGCTCTTATGATAATCACAGTAGGTAACTTTCTTTTCCCAGTCCAGCTATATTTAAGGCACTGTTCTCTTTACATTTAAAAACTCTTTTCTTCTTGAATCTCTTTATTCTCCTGTCTCTGAGACCTGGTTTTTCTCCCATATAATTGTATACTCCTTCTAAGTTTCTATTTCAAGATATTTTCCTCTTCTCAATCCCTAATTGTTGGAATGTCCCAACCTTGGACTCTTTATCTTCTTTATCGACACTCATTGTCATGGTTTTAAATACTATCTATGTGCTTGTGACTTCAAGATTTACATATCCAACTCCAATCTCTTTCTGAGCTACAGACAAAAATATCCAACCACCTGCTCAGAACCTCCATTTGGATGTCTAATTTAAAGTTAAAATATTCAGAGGAGTTTCTCTGTTTTTCTCCCCTACCAAAATACATTCCCATACCTCCTTTTCTCCTATCTCACCAAAGAGCACACCATCCACCCAGTAGTTCAAAGTAAAAGCCAGCCACAATCCCTGATTGTTCTTTTTCCTTGTCATTTAGAATCCACAACAAGTTCTTTTGGTGGCCACCAAAATGTCCCATAATTTCTCACCATCTGCATTCTTACCATGTTCATTGAAGTCACCAAAATATCTTGCCTGGAACTTTCCAAGTTTTTAAAACTAGGTCTTCTTCCTCCAATTCTGCCCTAATACTGGATAGCTTCCATTTTCCTCTACAGATCTATTCATCAACCTCTTTGCCCTGGCCTGTGTCTCCTGAGGCTGACCTGAATGGACGCACCATTAGGCTCCCTTGCATTCTAAATTGCATTTGGTTTGGTCAACAATCAGGCATGGGGGAGGGCATCAGTGAGAGTTATGGGCCAGGAGGGGTGTGAAGGGAGAGATTAATTCCCAGGGTCATCCCATGCAGAGTGACCACAGGTTGACCAGATCCTAAATGCAGGGTTTCAATTTCTACCAGACACCCCTCTTCACACAAGCCTTTCTCTTCTCATTTCACTAGCATCTTCATTCCCCTGTCCTTTGGTTTTAGGAGTGGTAAAAATCTCCCAGTTACTGGCCTTGGTTTAATGCACTATAGTTTGCTAATTGGCTACATCTTTATGAACAGTCCTATTATTAAGTTATTCTCAATCTAGCCAATATGAGTGTGTCATTTGTGCCCAGCAGGGACTCCATCTGATACAGTATCTGTGGCTTATTCTACACATATCAACATATGTGATCTTTTAAGAAAAATAAATGAAATCACGAACCGTTTCTTCTCCAAGCCCTCCAGTGACTTTCCAGTTCCTTTAGACTGAGATTCAAGTCCCTAACTAAGGCCCTTTAGGCCCTGTGGGAGCTGGCCCTGCTCATGATTCTGGTTTCATCTTCCACCACTTTCCCTTTCAGTCCCCTGTTCCTGCTGTCCTGACTTACCATTTGTCTCTCAATAAGACTCTACCATGCTGAGCATTTTTTTTTTAATCTCTGAGCCATTGCATTTTTCTGTTCTGCCTGAAATATCCCTCATATTTCTTGCTTCCTCATTTCTTTTAGGTATCATTTAGAGAGGCCTCCCTAATTTTGAAACATTTTCTCTCTTCTGCATTTAATATCTAACCTTTTGCCTGACTTTATTCTTCTCCTAGGATTTATCCATGTCCAAACTTGTATGTTATATTTACTTATTTGAATATTGTCTGTTTTATTCACCTAAGTATATTTCACAATGTCAAGGATTTTACCTATTTTAGCCACTATTATATTCAGAATGAGAAAACAGTGCCTTTCACATACTAGTGCTATGAAAAAAAATGAAGAATGATTTGAGCACTTGAATCAATGAATGAATGAATGAGGTAGCCAAGTAGGTTCTATTATAAATCACTATTATACAGATAAGGAACTGAGAGTTACCCAAAAAATGATAGAACATTGAACTACTTTAATAAAGGCAAGAACTATGTCTTATCATGCTTTTTATTGTCCTTAAACTCTGAAATAGTGCCTTGCACATAGCAATCTTTCAACTGATCTATGTTCGGTAATGAGGAAAGCTGTTAAGGATGGGCAATGTGGCAGCAATGTGAATATTGACTTTGGAAGGGAAATGAGTTAGGAATTTATTTGAGTGCTTACATGTATATTTCCATATAGTCTCCAACAACATAAATTGATCATTAAAAAGGTATTTTAATGAAGATATCTGTGACTATCACAGGCACTTGTTAATGATTTACGTGTATCTGTTTATAATTGCTTACCTAGATTGTAGATCATCCAGGCCTTTAGTTGCTGCTTGTCTTTTGGAAGCTCTACTCTTTGGACATCGTGGCTCATTAATAAATTTATCAAACAATTTTGTACAGAAAAAAGAAAGTATCAGAAATTCATATTAGTCATTTTTAAATTTTTATTAGTAGTTCTAATACAAGCAAATGAAAACATTTTAGAAATAAATCATGATATGCAAATTTTACCCTTGAATTTAGCTTCACAACTATTTCTTCAAATGTGTACTGAATATATAATGGTTTATAATGTGATATGTGGGATTTTAAAAATGTAGATATCAACCCTGCTCCATATTATTTGGTTAAACGTGTTAAGAAAACACATATAAAGCAAGTAGATACCAAGTTCAAGACAAGGTACTCCATAAGCTCATACAGGATGCAGTGGACCAGATTTGCTTAGGATTTGAAAGTCTATCCTTATATGATTTTCATGAAATATTTTGATTTTGTTAACCAGTTAGATACAACCATACCATGTGTGACATTTGTAAATATAGTAATGGAATTTTTTTGTGTTTTTCATGATTGTGATTGGTAATTTAGATTATGGTAGAATCTCTGGGTACTTTTTTTCTCCTGTAAAACAAAGAAATAGCCATGAGTCTTTTTGTCACAATATTGTAAAATGAGTTAAAGCATATAGTTCCATGATAGGAATATACGTCCAAATCACAAAATTTGAGATTAGAAAAGTATCATTGGAAAATTTAAGGATAAATTTTAGAAACTGTGCTCTTGAGGCAAAGGAACACTCTGTGATGCCCAAATGTAAGTCGAATAATCAATGTCAGAGAAAAACATAAACCAAAAAACTCATTGCATAAGACTACATAATATCTTCATATAGTCTCTTAATGTAATTCTACATACTCAATTTTGTCTTAATTTGATTGATTCTTTAAAATAGTTTTAAGTGTTATTGTCCCTGGTCAGTGAATTGTTACTAATTTTTCTTCCAAAGTGCAGAAAGAGTTTCTCTTTTGTAGAATGTCTAAAATTTGAAGCTAAAAATAGCATTACTGTAAGATACTTAGTGGCCACTAAATCTTAAAACAATTCGATAAGATCAAGTCAACTAATGAAAGAACAAAGTTTCAGACAAGTTTCAATTCAATATACGCAAATAGAAAATTTAAATTGAACTGGGTGCGGTGGCTCACGCCTGTGATCCTAGCACTTTGGGAGGCCAAGGCAAGTGGATAACAAGGTCAAGAGATCGAGACTATCCCGGCCAACATGGTGAAACCCTGTCTCTACTAAAAGTACAAAAATTAGCCAGGCGTGGTGGCTCGCACCTGTAGTCCCAGCTGTTCGGGAGGCTGAGACAGGAAAGTAGCTTGGACCCAGAAACCAGGAGGCAGAGGTTGCAGTGAGCCAAGATCACACCATTGCACTCCAGCCTGGGTGACAGAGCAAGACTCCATCTCAAAAGAAAAAAAAAAAAAAAAGAAAAGGAAATTTAAACGGATACACATTAGAATCTACAATGAAAAGATTTATACATCAAACAGAATAGTGTTAAAATTCACAGAAAATACTATAGGAAATGTAAGAGGGATAGAAGCACTTTCAAAAACAAATTTCTATACTAGGAAAGTTTAGAAGTTGCAGGAATAGTGAGTCAATTTATTACTCACACCATGTACTGATCATAATCCCACAACACACAGTTCTAAACCCTGAAATCCTGAATGATCAAAAATCCCTAAATATTAAAATCCCTAATTATTGTGTTTTTGCTGTTACACAGTATAGTCGCATCAATTTGCACCACGTTAGGTGGAACTGTTACCTTGTTATTGTAGTCATTTGGAAATTAAGTGTGGTTTAATGAGATGTGTATGAGTAGAAACTCGGCAAAGGGTAGACTTGTGGACTCCATTTTAGGTATTGACTGGATTAAGAAATACCTAGAAACGTGGTAATGCACTACCAGGTTTGTATCCGTGACGTTGTTTCCAGAGATTAGTGTTTGAGGTTAAGTGGACTATATGGGGAAGATCTATCTTCAATGTTGGTGGGCACCATCCAATAGGCCAGGGCTCAGAGTCAGCAAATACAGAAGATGAATTGGTCTCTCTCTAAGAACAAGGAAGACTTTTCTTCTTTAACTTTAGACATAGACCTCCAGGCTTCTCAGTCTTTGGCCTCAACAACTTACCCTATTTTGTCCTTTAGTCCAAAAGCTTTTGACCTTAGGCTTACCAGGTTCTGAGGCCTTGGACTTGAAACGAGCCATTCTACATGCATCTCAGGCTCTCCAGCCTGCAGACGGCCTGTCATAGGACTTCTTTGCCACCATAATTGTGTGAGCCAATTCCCCGAGTAAATCCCCTGTCATGTATCTATATACATATCCTATTGGTTCTATCTCTCTGGAGAACCCTGACTGACACAGATTTGGTGTTGGGGAAACCAAATATAATTCATTCTTACTGTGTTCTATACAACACAGTGGAAGAAATCTGTAAAATTATTCCCTCACGAAAAGGTTGTGATAAGTGTACGCGGCTACTTAATGGTGAAAGATAAATGTTTAAAACCTAATTATTTTGGGTCCTGCAAAAGCAGAAAATCACTTCATTGCAATGTCTGGCCAATAACTAGACTTAAAAATGGACAGCATATATTTACAAAATTTGTAGACCATAATCACTATTTAAATTCAAGTGCATCTAGTGTTTTGAAGATTATAAAGGAAGGGACAACATCGGTGAAAAATACCTGCCACATTTTGAGGTGCCAAAGTGGGCAGATCACTTGAGGTCAGGTGTTTGAGACCAGTCTGATCAACATGGTGAAACCCCATATCTACTAAAAATACAGAAAATTAGCTGGGCAGGGTGGTGTGCACCTGTAGTCCCAGGTCCCTGGGAGGGTGAGGCACAGGAATCGCTTGAACTTGGGAGGCAGAGGTTGCAGTGAGCTGAGATCATGCCATTGCATTACAGCATGGGTGACAGAGACAGACTCTGTCTCAAAAGAATAATAATAATAATAAATAAATAAAATAAAAAAAGAAACTCCCAAGTTATTCAAGTTTGTATGACTTCTGCCCCTAACTAAACCCAAAGCCAACAGAAGAAAATAAATGACAAAAATCAGACCTGAACTAAATGAAATTGAAACAAAAAAAAAAACCAAAAGATAAATGAAGTTAAAAGCTGGTTCTCTGAAAACATAAACAAAACAGATAAGCCATTAGCAAGATTAACCAAGAAAAGAAGATACAAATAATCTAAATTAGAAATGAAACTGGAAATATTAGAACTGATACCACAGAAATACAAAAGATAATTCAAGGCTACTATGAACATCTTTACACTCACAAACTAGAAAATCTGAAGGAAATGAATAAAACCCTCCTACATTAAATCAGGAAGAAAGAGAAACCCCAAACAGACCAATAACAAGCACCGAGATTGATTCAGTAATCAAAAAAATAAATAAATAATTGCCAACAAAAATAAAGTCCAGGACCAGATAGATTCACAGCTGAATTCTACCAGACATTTAAAGAAGAATTGATACCAATCCTGCTGAAACTATTTCAAAAGAAGGAGAAATAAGGAATCCTCCCTAAATCATTCCATGAAGACAGTATCACCTTAATACCAAAACCAGGAAAGGACATAACAACAACAACAACAAAAAAGTAAAACTACAGACCAATATCCCTGATGAACACAGATGCAAAAATCTTCAACAAAATACTAGCTAACTGAATTCAACAGCACATCAAAAAGATAATACATCATTATCAAGTGGGTTTCATCCAAGGATGCAGAGATTGTTTAACATATACAAGGCAGTAAATGTAAAATATCACATAAACAAAATTAAAAACAAAAACCATATTATCATCTCAAAAGATTCAGAAAACACATTTGACAAAATCCAGTGTCCCTTTATGATAAAAACCCTTAACAAAATAGGCATAGAAGGGACTCACCTCAAAGTAATAAAAGCCATCTATGACAAACCCATAGTCAACATAATACTGAATGGGGAACAGTTGAAAGCATTCCCCTTGGGAACTGGAACAAAACAAGGATGCCCCACTTGCACTACTTCTGTTCAACACACTAGTACTGTAAGTCCTAGCCAGAGCAATCAGGCAAGTGAAAGAAATAAAGGGTATCCAAATCGGAAAAGAGAAAGTCAAACTGTTCATGGATGATACGATTGTACACCTAGAAAACCCTAAAGACTCATTCAAAACGCTGCTAGATCTGATGAACAATTTCAGTAAAGTCACAAGTTAAAAACTAATGTACTGTTTAGTAGGAAGTCACTAGACACATCTTACATAAGGGGTGGGATGTTATCTTCCACTTCCTTGAAAGAGTAGTAGCTAAATAATTTATTTGAAATTCTTAAGCATGGAAGATGGGCTTACTCACCTTCATTTGTTTATTTATTCAGTCATTTAGATGTACTAGCCCAGCACATGGATAATTGTTTTATTTTTCATGTTACAATCTAATGCTGCATTCTTTATTATATTGCTCAAGTTGTTCCAGTTTCAAGCTCTCAGAGTTCTTTCAGTTGGTTTCTGTGTACCTTTGACATGCCCTCACCATTTAGTTATTTAAGTACTACTTCATTTTCTGAATAACAAAATGCTCAATGACTCACCTTGTGTATTCCCTGTCTCAACCCCAGAATCAATTACTCATCAAAAAACTCATTACCAAACACCCAGTCATGCAGATTTCCTCATGTATTTTCTTCTAGACAATTTATATTTTACATTATATTTTGATATTTGATTCATTTTGAATTAATCTTTGCGTAAGATGTGAGGTCAACATCTAGGATAATTTTTATAGAGAGTTGTCCAATTGTTACAGCACCAGTTTTTGAAGACTGTCCTATTCCCTATTGAATTGCCTTTCCACTTTTGTCAAATAGAAGTAAGGGTACATAATTTCTGGATATATTTCTGGGCTCTCTATTCTATTCCCTTAATCGACGTGTTTATTATTTGCCAACACTATACTCTTTTTATTATAGTTGATTTCTAAAATCAACTGCAATCTTGAAATCATGGCATTGTATTGAGTCTTGAAATTGAGTAATGTGATTCTTCCCATTTTGTTCTTTCTTTTTAGGATTTTGTTAGCTATTGTAGGTCCTTTGACTCTGCATATAAACTTTGAAATTAATTTGTAGATTCTTAAAAAACCTGCTGAGATTCTGATTGCAATTGCATTCAATCTACAGTTACATTTTGGATCAACTGAGAATTTAAAATTGAATATTTCAATCCATGGGCACAAAATATGACCCACTTATTTAGGTCTTTTTTCAGTACTTTTATCAATGATTTGTAATTATTCATATACAGATCCAGTACATACTTGTTAGTTTTATACTTTATTTTGGAGTGAGGGATGTTAGTTTAAAAAGTATTGTTTTAATTTAAAATTTTTAAATATTCATTGCTAATATAGAGGAAAGCAATCAATTTATTTACTAATCTTATATCCTGAAACCTTGCAATATTCACTTATTAATTGAAGAGTTGGGGAGTTTTTTTTGTGAAGAATTATTTGAGTATTTTCTATGTAACAAATCATATTATCCACATATAAAGACAATTTTGTTTCTTCCTTCAAATTTGTATACCTTTTATTCATGTTTCTTGCCTATGCAACAACCAGGATATCAGTACAATTTTGAAGATAAGTGATGAGGGGATATCTTTGCCTTATTAGGAAAAAAGTGGCCATTCTTTCAATATTATATCAAGCCTAACTGTAGCTGTAGGTTTTTCTATATACCATTTCTTGAACTTTGTCAAATGCTTTTTTGCATATATTGATATAATTATGTTTATCTTCTTCATTCTGTTAATATGATGAATTACTCTCACTGATTTATAAATGTTGAACTAGCCTTGCATTCCTGGAATGAATGTCATTTGGTGGTGACGTATTTATTTATTTATTTATTGTATTGCTGGATTTGATTTGTTAATATTTTGTTAAGAATTTTTGCCTCTATGTTTATAAGAGATACTGGTCTGTAATATCCTTTCCTTGTAATGTCTTTACCTGGTTTGGTATTAGTGTAATAATGATGTAATAAAATGAGTCAGAAAATAATCTCTTTTTTCTGTATCCTAAAATAGATTGTGTAGAATTGTAATTATTTCTTTAAAGGGTTGGTAGACTTCACCAGTGAAACTTCTTTTGGCTCCCTGACTTATTTTCTGGGTCGTTTTTAACTACTAATTTAATTCCTTAATAGATACAGGCTGTCTAAGTAGTCTATTTCTCCTTGCATGAGTTTTGGTAGTTTTGTTTCTTCGAGGAATTGGCCCATGCCATTGAAGTTACTAAATTTTTGACTTGGAATAGTTCATAGTGTTTCTCTATATTGTTGTAATGCCCATGGGATCACATGGTATCACTAGTGATGAATGACCTTTTAATTCTGATATTGACAATTTGTATCTTCTCTCTCTCTCTCTTTTTATTTTTTTTGGTTAGCCTTACTAGAGATTTATCAATTTTATTGATCTTTTCCAAAGTACTAGCTTTTGGTTTTATTCATTTTGACTATTGTTCCCTGTTCATTGATTTCTTCTCTGAAGCTATTATTTCTATTTTTTTTCTGAATGTCTTAGGTTTAATTTGCCCCTTTTCCTCCAGTTTTCTAAGGTTAGAAATATTGGGTTGTTATTTTTTGATTAACGCTTCTCAGAGATGTCTATCTTGCAGCTTTTTCCTATATAATCCACTTAGAATGCAGGAGGCTTTTAGGCATGGTAGTGGGTGTGGAGAAGGGAAAATATTCCAGCATCTTCTTATTAAGTCTTGGAGATGTGGTTTTCAAAAGCTTCTCTCTCTCTTCGAGAAGTGTGCCATTTTTACTCCTGTTTCCTATTCCCTTTCTTGGTTGCAATGTCTCTTATCTATTTTCTTGAAACCCTGTCGCTCTTGACTTTTTTGCTATAGATGATACAGGAAGAATGGAGCTGTGGCCAAAGCACATTTCTCCAGCTGGGAAAGTTTTTTTGAATTGCCTGATGAATTATCTTTCCCTAGAGCTTAGGCATTTATTAGGAAGAAGATTCTATATGGGTGTCAAGATGGCCACTCTCTTCCTCTCTCAGCTAACACCATCAGAAGATCTTTCTCAAATTGCCACCATGAAAAATGTGTAGATTTATTGAGTAAAAGCCTGAACAATTGTGGGGGCCTCTTTATGACTGAAGTCCCCAGGAATTTCTCATTTTCAAGTTAGTCTGCACTGAGCTTCCGGTAACTTCTCAAAGTTACCATGTCAATGCTGCTATCAGCTCAAGGATTCCTGTAGTTTCTTATCTAGGTAAACAAGTCTCCAGAGATATATCTTCCTGGATGTGACCATATCTACAAATTTTGGAATTTGAGTTTGCCCTGTTTAATGATGGGTCAAACAAAAATCATTGATATTTATTTTGCTGTAATTTGCTGATATGTATTTTCCTGTAATTGTTGTAAGATGGAATGACAACTTTCCATCAATTTGTAAGTGATGCTAATCTCAAAGTCTCTAGAAAGAGATGTATTCTACAACTCACAGCATGGCAGATCAAATTGGTATCATGTAGAATTCCTTAAATAATGAGATTAGTAAGGTCATACCAATTGTCATGGTTTGAACTGCGTATACTGAAGAGATAGAACAAAATTTATTTTTAAGATCTTAGCAAATATTTATGAAAGCTGATTATGTAAAAATATCAGGCCACAAAGTAAAACTTTAATCGATCTCATAGCTAAAACTATACATATTATATTTTAATGGAAATATTATTAGATACAATTTTCATAGCAAAAGGGTCAAATAATAATAAAGCTGTACTTTTGTAAGCAAACATTTGTAAACTTTAAATAGGATTACTTGTTTACTTTATTGTAACTAGCAGTAGTACCAGATTATTTTATTTTCATAATTTTATTATATTCTAATAATATTAATATTTAATAAAGTAATATGTTAGCAAAATTATTCTAACCAAAACAGAGGTTATCACTATCTTAATTTTAAAAATAAACATCCTTTATTAAATATTCAAATTAAACATAATTTATATGTTTTGACACCTACAGAACACTCCACTTACAAATTTAGAATTCAAATCAAGGAGTTGCCAATCACTGGATCCCAAAATATGTGCATCCAATATTTAAGACAAAGGGTAGCAAAATGTGAACATTTAGTACAGCTATAATTTTGCCTAATTTTCTAGCTGAGGTTTAAAACTTTCAATTCCTTTAAGATCATGACCATTCCTTTCAACCCTGAAGCAAGAAAACTCAAATTCCTTGTAGAAAGATTGCAGCCACTGTAGAAACCACCCTGATTTGCAGCAAGGTTCCCATCTATTTGTCTTTTACCAGTTTTCTCTTTTTTTCTTTGTAGAAGATCTGCACTTAAGAGAAATAACTAGTTGAACTTCATTCTGCAAAATCTATTTTTTTAAATAGATTTTTTTTTTACTCCTATGCTTTTTTCACTTTCTATGCTTTTTTGAGGGAAATGGATTCATATAAATATTTTTAACTAGGCAGTTTTAGTTTTGCTCAGTTTGGGATTTATATAATTGATATTTTAACTCTGGGATTGTGCCCTGAAGCAATTTCATAAAGAGCACAACTTTTGAAAATCAACTGAATCAATAGGATGTGTGCTATGATTTCCATTTTTTAATGATAAATGTTCCTTGTGGCTTCAGGCCTTGCATCTTGAAAGATTTCATAATAGAATATTAAGTAACAGAGTAAAGGTGAAATGGCTGTTAAAATGAATCAAGGGTGTGGTGGCTCACACCGGTAATCCCAGCACTTTGGGAGGCCGAGGCGGCAGATCACGAGGTCAAGTGATTGAGACCACCCTGGTCAACATGGTGAAATCCTGTCTCTACTAAAAAAACAAAAAATTAGCTAGGCGTGGTGGCGGGCACCTATATTCCCAGGTACTCTGGAGGCTGAGGGTGGAGTATCACTTGAACCCAGGAGGCGGAGTTTGTAGTGAACTGAGATTGTGCCACTGAACCCCAGCCTGGAGACAGGGTGAGACCCCGCTTCAAAAAAAAAAAAAAAAAAATCAAAACTCATCATTTATAAACAACTGAAAAATAAGTTGGGGAAAATACATCAATTCTGTTGAATGAGTGTCTAAATGTCAGCATTTTGCAGTCTCAAAAATGAATCAATTATTTTAAATAAATCCTTTACTTTCAAAAGCAGCTGAAAGGAATAAGAAAAAAAAATTATTCATTTGAGAAGAAAATGAGTCCTTTGGGGAACTTTGCATGGGGGTTTTGACGGGGATAAAGAGACAACCAGGGCTCAAAGCAGGCTTCTTAAACTTATTTAAAATATTTCTTTTTGCATTTTTTAAAAATTTTGAAGCTTTCAAGTTTTGATCATTACCATATGGGATTTAGTAAGAAATTGTTAAAAATAATTAAAATAATCATAAGTGGTCTGAATTAAATTAGAGCAGAGAGTGAGAGATGAAGTGATGAGTATAAATTTGCTTTTAAAGACAAATGCTTAATGGAGGGACACATTTAAGATTGTATATAAAAGTATTCATCACTGGCAAGAAATCATAAGCATTTTTAGTTCAAATATTACTATTTGGATTCAGTTATCACTCATGCATTTATCATGTTTTTCTAATGCTATTAGTCAATTCACAATGTATTAGGGAAGATAGTTTTTTTATGTGTACCATCTCTATAAAGAAATTTCTGAAAAGCTTTGTGTAAATAATGTTAGGTTATTCTGATAAGAATGTTTAATGTATTTCTTTTGTTAAAAAAAGGTAAAGTAAAGGTCCTTAAGAGACCAAAAATCTGCTTGCATAGACCTAAAAAAAAGTGAAAAGATGAGAAATGCATGATGAAAGAAATGCACATAAATCTCAATGAGATAACACTTCTCACCTCTCAAGTCAGCAACAATTCAGAACTTGAAGTTGGGGAGAAATATTTATTTTCACACACAACTGGTCAGAGTTCAAAATGGCACAGCCCATACAAAGAGAAATTAGTCATAATGTAAATGAAATCATTTATGATTTTGCCCTTTAATCCTGCAATCCTACTCCTAGGAATTATCTGAAGACATACCTCTCCCAATATGAAACAATATGTGCAGATATTTATTTATTATTACATTATTTATAATGACAAAATATTAACAATGACTTTCACTAGGTTCTAGCTGAATCAATTATTGCATATCTTCAAAACGAAGTATTAAGATTGTCAGAGGAATGAAGACTATATTAATCAATGTTGAGAGAATTTCAGTCTATCATAAGTTAAACAAAAAAGAAAGAAAAAGAGAAAGGAAGAGAGAGATACAAAGAATGTACATTACATTATTTCATGCAGCCATTGCTGAAAAGAGAACATAAAAATAAATATGCCAAAAAATAAATTTATTTAATTTAGTTATACTTAGTAGTATTGTGTTTTGAACTCTAAAATTATTTTCCACGAATTGAGTACTGGAGCAAATGAGTGAATATACTGATGTTATTGGGAAATTATGGGAAAGAGAGATACAGCTTTGAAATAAAAATTGAAAACAAACATTCTGTGATGTTGAATTTGATTCAGAAGAATCTGTAAGAACTTGTAATTTTATGTGTATATAAATATGGACATATGTATTGCAGACACGTACACACACACACACACACATTTTCCTGCTCTAGTCACTAACACAGAAACAGTGACATCACAAAAGGCAAAGAGCATGTTTATCTTCCATTGTGAAATACCATTTCCCCTAAAAAGAAGTCAAAGCTAATGGAGGAAAATGGTGGACTTTATGTCTAGGATAAGGAAAGTTCTAGGTGAACTTGGAGCGTCTTATTGTCCAGACAGTATTAAAAACATGTTCAAAGATATGTGTGTATCACGTCGAAAGGAAACAGAAACTAGCTCAAAAGCACTCCTACTGGCCACATTTGTGATTGGTATCAAAAAATAAAAACAGATCGCAACACAGAGAATTTAAATACAAAGATCCATGGGTTCCTAATAACACCAAATGAATAAGTAAGAAACAGATTTAAAAAGAAAACAAATTATTTCACAGAAGAACACCCACTAATAAAAACAAGGGGACTAATAGAAATAGATCCCCACCATTTTGTTACCTCCAGAAAAACAATGGATGCAGGCAAAGTCAACTATGGATGCAAAAGCCATTTGGTAGAAAATTGTCAGGGAAATACTGCATCAGAAGATATGCTTTTGCAATGAAGAGGTCTGGCTGTCACTATCTTAATCAGGTGGTCAAACAACATTGCCAATAGTGAGATGGTCTGACTTGATGTGCCTCTTGATGTGATGTGTTGTGCTTCCTATGGGGTACAACATCCTATATAAGATGTGAGATTGTTTTCACACTGTTTAACTAAATTTTATCCTAAGGAAGCAGTCAGACAGTCTCAGGTTATGTGATGATCTGCAGGACAATTTGACTAGACACTTCAAATGAATAAATAAAATGAAGAAATGAGGCAGGTGGAGAGACTTTCAGATTAAGGTAGGTGTGATGATTAATACTGAGTGTCAATTTGATTGGACTGAAGGATACAAAGTAGTGTTCCTGGGTGTGTCTGTCAGGGTGTTGCCAAAGGAGATTAACATTTGAGTCAGTGGACTGAGAGCACAGACCTACCCTCAATCTGGCTGGGCACCATCTAATCAGCTTCCCGTGAGACTACTATAAAGCAGACAGAAAAACATGGAACGAGCATACTTGCTGAGTCTTCCGGCCTCCATTTTTCTCTCGTGCTGGATGCTTCCTGCCCTCAAACATCAGACTCCAGGTTCTTTAGCTTTTGGACTTTTGAACTTACACCAGTGGTTTGCTGGGAGTTCTTGGGCCTTTGACTGAAGCCTGCACTATCAGCTTCCCTACTTTCAAGGTTTTAGGACTCAGACTGGCTTCCTTGTTCCTCAGCTTGCAGACTGCCTATTGTGGGACTTCACCTTATGATTGTGTGAGCCAGTTCTCCTAATCAACTCCCCTTCACCTGTACACATATATCCTACTAATTCTGTTCCTTTAGAGACCCATGACTAAGACAGATTTAGGTAGCAGGAGTGGTTTTAGAGGAACAGAATTTTAAGAATGGATTTCTCTAGTTGGTTTTGAGATTTCTGGAGTTGGCTGCTTAATATAATTACACTCCAAAATGCTAAGGACACTACTTTTAATAGTATGGAGGACACTGATAGTCTTTGGTGTGAACTGTTTAGAAAGTTATACAAAATAAATCCTGATTCACCACTTGTGAGAGGCAAGGAGTTAGTGACTCTATACATAATATCTTTGACCATATGTGGAGAAGCAAGGAATATAATAAAGTTGGTTGATTGCTCCTAATTTCACTGGAAAAGTGATGAAAGAAAAGCATGACCTCAAGGATTCTAATTTTGGACTCCAGAAGCACATACTGAGGCTCAAGTTTTCTAATATTGCCCTGAGTGAGAGTCTTATCTCCTGTAGACAAAGGGCTGAAATTGAGGAAAATTAGACATAAGCTCTTATCATGTGAGTGGCTGACTTGCAACGAAAGGTGCACACTTGGTCTTGCCAGGTGTCTACTGTTAAAGTGAAGGCATTGATTGGAAAAGAATGAGACCCTGCAACTTGGAATGGGGACATATGGGAGGATCCTGATGAAGCTGGGGATACTGAGCTTGTAAACTCTGATGAGCTTTTTTTGCCCTAGAAAACAGCCTTCCCACCCCCATTGGTGACAGCATCCCTTCCTGGACCCATCAGCCTTTTCACCTTTGTCTGAGAAGATAAACCCTGCGCTGCCTGAGGCAACAATGATGGCCTCCCTTGAGGAAGTTGCCAGGCAAGACAAGGCTGATTGTCCTCAGGACCCACCCCCAACACCCACCCCTCTTAGCTTCTAGCCCTATAATTAGACTCAAGTCCTGGCAGGCCCCTAGAGGTGAGGTTCACAGTGTGACCCATGAAGAGGTGCACTACACTTCAAAACAACTGCTTGAGTTTCCTAATTTATATAAGCAGAAATCTGGAGAACAGGCATGGGGGTGTGGTATAATGGTGGAAAGAACTTAAAGGTGTGGTATAATGGTGGAAGGGTGTGGTATAATGGTGGAAGGAACGTAAAGTTGGATCAGTCTGAATTTACTGATATGAGCCCACTAAGCAGGGATGCTGCATTTAATATTGCAGCTTGGGAAGTTATAAAAGTTTCTAATAGTTGATTTGCTTGGTTAGCTGAAATATGGATCCAAAGAAGGTCCACTGTGAGTAAGCTGGAAATGCCTGGTCTTCCTAGGTTTAATGTAGAGGAAGGGATCCAAAGGCTTAGGGAGATTAGAATGCTAGAGTTCATTAGTCACTTTAGACCAACTCATCCCAGCTGAGAGGGTCCAGAAGACATACCCTGGACCAATACTTTGCAAAACAGATTTGTGAGGGGAGCACCTGCATCCTTGAAGAGCTCTGTGATTGCTCTTCTCTGATTCCATGTCTTACAGTGGGAACCACAGTCACTCAATTAGAAAATTTAAATGCAAAGGGAATAGTTGAATCCCAACATGGCCAGGGTGAAGTGGTGGCACTCAACCATCAAAGGCAAGATGGGCATACTTACTGTTATGGGCAGCAGAGGCAAAGCAGCAATCAGAATTGTTTGACTTATGTAGAGTTCTGGCACTGGCTAATTAATCACAGTGTTCCTAGATGTGATAGGAAGCCTACTGCATTCTTACTTAATTTGTATAAGTAGAAAACTTCCCAGTCAAATGGACAAAAGACTAATTTAAATTATAAACATAGAGAATCACTGCCCCTCAATCAATTTCCAGACTTAAGCCACTCTACAGACCCAGAACCACTTGAATAAAAGGGAGGGCCGGGTCCCCTTGAGGAAGGACCCCATTACACTACTGAAAATTTATGCTATTAATCTTTCTCCCATCCTTCTCCAAGGAGACCTCCAGCCTTTTACCTGGGTAACTGTGCCTTGGGGAAAGGGGAATGATCAGAACTTTTGGGGACTACTGGACATCAACTCTGAGCTGATGTTGATTCCAGAGGGTCCAAAACGTCATTATGGTCCTCTAGTTAATGTAGGGGCTTACAGAGGTCAGGTAATTAATGGAGTTTTAGCTCAGGCCTGACTTACAGTGGGTCCGGTGGGTCCTGGATTCATCCTGTGGTCATTTCCCCAGTGCCAGAATGCATAACTGGCATAGACATACTTAGCAGTTGGCAGAATCCCCAAATTGGCTCCCTGACTGATAGGGTGAGGGCAATTATGGTCGAGAACATCAAATGAAAGTCATTAGAGCTGCCTGTGTCTAGAAAAATAGTAAATCAAAAAAATATAACAAACCTGGAGGGATTGCAGAGATTAGTGCCACCATCAAGGACTTGAAAGACACAGGGGTGGTGATTCCCACCACATCCCCACTCAACTCTCTTATTTGGCCTGTGCAGAAGACAGATGAATCTTGGAGAATGACAATGGATTATCATAAGCTTAACCAAGTAGTGACTCCAATTGCAGATACTGTACCAGATGTGGTTTCCTTGCTTGAACAAATTAACCCATCTCCTGGTACCTGGTATGCAGCCATTGATTTGGCAAATGGCTTTTTCTCCATTCCTGTTTATAAGGCCCACCAGAAGCAATTTACCTTCAGCTGGCAAGGTCAGCAATATACCTTCACTGTCCTAACTTGGGGGCATATCAACTCTCCAGCTTTGTGTCATAATCTTGTACAGAGATCTTGATCACTTTTCCTTTCCATAAGATATCACACTGGCCCATTAAATTGATGACATTATACTGATTAGATCCAGTGAGCAAGATGTAGCAAACACACTGAAGTTATTGGTAAGACATTTGCATGCCAGAGGATGGGAAATAAATCCGACTAAAATTCAGGGATCGTTTACCTTAGTAAAATTTCTAGGGGTCCAGTCGTGTGGGGCCTGTTGAGGAATTCCTTCTCAGGTGAAGGATAAGTTGTTGCATTTGGCCCCGCCTACAACCAAGAAAGAAGTACAATGTCTAGTGGGCCTATTTGGATTTTGGAGGGAACACATTCCTCATTTGGGTGTGTTACTTCAGCCCATTTATTGAGTGACCCAAAAGTCTGCCAGTTTTGAGTGGTGTCCAGAACAGGAGAAGGCTCTGCAACAGGTCCAGGCTGCTGTGCAAGCTGCTCCGCCAGTTGGGCCATATGACCCAGTATATCCAATGATGCCTGAGATGTCAGTGTCAGATAGGGATGCTGTTTGGAGCGTTTGGCAGGCTCATATAAGTAAATCACGGTGGAGGCCTCTATCATTTTGGAGCAAGGCCCTGGCATCTTCTACAGATAACTACTCTCCTTTTGAGAGAGCTCTTGGCCTGTTATAGAGCTTTGGCAGAAACTGAATGTTTGACTATGGGTCATCAAGTCACCATGTGACCTGAATTGCCTATCATGAACTGGATGCTTTCGGACCCATCTAGCCATAAGGTTGAGCATGCACAGCAGCATTCCATCAACAAATGGAAGTGGTAAATACGTGATCCGGCTTGAGCAGGTCCTGAAGGCACAAGTAAGTTACGTGAGGAAGTGGCTCAAATGCCCATGGTCTCCACTCCTACTACCCTGCTTTCTCTCCCCAAACCTGCACAAATGGCTTAATGGAGAGTTCCCTATGATCAGTTGACAGAGGAAGAGAAGACTAGGGCGTGGTTTACAGCTGGTTCTGCATGATATGCAGGCACCACCCAAAAGTGGACAGCTTCAGCACTGCAGCCACTTTCCAGGTCATCCCTGAAAGACAGTGATGAAGGGAAATCTTCCCAGTGGGCAGAACTTCAAGCAGTGCACCTGGTTATGTATGCACTTTGCTTGGAAGGAGAAATCACCTGGTGTTCAATTATAGACTGATTCATGGACTGTAGCCAATGGTTTGGCTGGATAGTCAGGGACTTGGAAAAAGCATGACTGGAAAATTGGTGACAAAGAAATTTGGGGAAGAAGTATGTGGATGAACTTTCCCGAGTGGTCAAAAACTGTGAATATATTTGTGTCACATGTGAATGCTTATCAAAGGGTGACCTCAGCAGAGGAGGATTTTAATCATTAAGTGGATATAATACTTGTTCTGTAGACACCACTCAGCCTCTTTCACCAGCCACCCCGTCATCGTCCAAAGGTCCCATAAAGTAGCCATGGCGGCAGGGATAGAAGTCATGCATGGGCTCAGCAACATGAACTTCCACTCACCAAAGCTGACCTGGCTACAGCCACCACTGAGTGCCCAATTTGCCAGCAAAAGAGACAAACACTGAGCCCTTGATAACCATTCCTTGGAGTGTGCAGCCAGCTACCTGGTGGCAAGTTGATTATATTGGACTTCTTCCACCATCGAAAGGTCAGCAATTTGTCTTCACTGGAATAGACACTCACCAAGACTACCATTGTAGACTCACAGAATGCCTCACCCACCATCATAGTATTCCACACAGCATTGTCTCTGACCAAAGCACTCACTTTACCACTAAAGAAGTGTGGCAGAGGGCTCATGCTCATGGAATTCACTGGTCTTACCATGTTCCCCATCATCTTGAAGAAGCTGGATTGATAGAATGGTGGAATGACCTTTTGATGTCACAATTACAACACCAACTAGGTGACAATACTTTGCAGGGCTGGGGCAAAGTTCTTCAGAAGGCTATGTATGCCCTGGATCAGCATCCAATATATGGTACTGTTCCTCCCATAACCATGATTCCCAGATTTAGGAATCAAGGTGTGGAAGTGGAAGTGGCACCACTCACCATCACTCCTAGTGACCCACTAGCAAAATTTTTACTTCCTGTTCCTGCAGCATTCCATTCTGCTGGCCTGGAGGTCTTAGTTCCAGAGGAAGGAATACTGCCACTAGGAGACACAACAATTATTCCATTAAACTGGAAGCTGCTGCCTGGACACTTTGGAATCCTCCTGCTTCTAAGTCAACAGGCTAACAAGGAGTTACACTGTTGGCTGAGGCCCAAACTTCCAAGAAGGAAATCAGTCTACTACCCCACAATGGAGGTAATGAAGAGTGTGCATGGAATACAGGGGAATCCTAGGGCAACTCTTAGTATTACCATGCCCTGTGAATAAGACCAATAGGAAACTACAATAACGCAATCCAGGCAGAACTACAGATGGCCCAGACCCTTCAGAAATGAAGGTTTGGGTCACTCCACCAGGTAAAAATCCACAACCCGCTGAAGTGCTTGCTGAAGGCAAAGGGAATACAGAATGCGTAGTGGAATACGGTAGTCATCAATACCAGCTATGATCACGTAACCAGTTGCAGACACAAGGACTGTAATTGTCAGGAGTATTTCCTCCTTATTTTGTTAAGACCATGTTTGTATGTGTATAAACTTGTACTAAGAAAATATCTTCCTTTTATTTCCTTTCTTTTTCCTTTATTACATGACATAAGATTTATTGACTTCATATCAGTATTTAAGTGTCATTAACTTTATGTAATAGCACTGAGGGTATGGACTGATGAGTTTCCAGTTGTACAAAGGATAGCTATATTATGTTAGGCATAATTATAACCTTACATGTTATGTTAAGTGTTATGGCTTCAGCTTACCACTGTGCTTTGGCCAAAAGGCATTGTGTGTGCACGCGTGTGTGTGTGTATGTGTGTGTTTGTGTAAAGATGAAAAGATGGGAGCATATGTGACAAGGTTTTAACAAAGGATGAAACTGTTTAAGGGGTAGGTGGGTGTTCCTTAGTATTTTATAAAGTTTTCTGTGGGTTTAAGCTACAATTGACCCTTGAATAGTAAGGATTTGAACTGCCCAGGTCCATTTGTCCACAGATCTCTACGCTCAATGTGTCTGCCTTTCCTCCCTCCTCTTTCACTTCCTCCACTTCTGCCTCTGTCACTGCTCAAAAAACAAGTCCAATCCCTCCTCTTCCTCCCCTTCAGCCTAATCAACATGAGGACACCAAGGGTGAAGACCTTTATGATAATCTATTTCCACTCCATGACTAAAAATTATATTTTCTTTTTCTTATGATTTTCTCAATAACATTTTCTTTTCTCTACCTGACTTTATTGTAAAAATACAGTATATAATACACATAACATACAAGTGTATTACTTGACTGTCTATGTTATCAACAAGGTGTCTGGTCAACAGTGTGCTATTAGTACTTAAGTTTTTGTAAGTTTTTGGGGAGTCAAAAGTTACACGTGGAATTTCAACTTCACAGGGGTTGGCACTAACCTTACATTGTTCAAGGGTCGACTGTATTTCAAAATAAAAAGAAAATAAATATGATACATATAAATAAACTTAAACATCC
The DNA here is from genome assembly GCF_024542745.1 of Macaca thibetana thibetana. Lineage (NCBI taxonomy): Eukaryota > Metazoa > Chordata > Mammalia > Primates > Cercopithecidae > Macaca > Macaca thibetana. The sequence continues at coordinate 86,155,525 of NC_065592.1, forward strand.
TCCTCTTTTTAATCTTGCAATTTACCATAGTAAAAATTAAAATTATCTATAAGTACAATTTCAAATTGTTTAGGCTTATCAAGACTGCTGTTGAAATGGAAAATAAAATATAAGAAAATATCAAGAAAAGCAAAAATTACATTTTATTTAGGGAGGTGTGAAGACAAGGGATACCATTGGAGAGAGGGATATTGTTCAATATACTAACTGAATCAAATGATATGTGCAATTAAATAATATATATGCTTTTAAAGTAACAAAGATAGAATGTTCAATTTCTTTGAGTTGTGTTATTCCCTTGTTCAAGTTTTTGTTCAAATAATGATTCCATTTTAATTGTCAACCTTATTCAGAAATTTAAAACCAACAAAAAAATTGGAATTTATTTTAACAAATTGTTTTGAAAGCCTACTGTGTGCAGAACAGAAAAGCATGTTATGAAAGCCATGCTGCTCAACTAATGTTTTTTACATGATATTATTTTCAGTATGTATTTTGGAATTGAAAAATAAATGAATGGTTACTTAGTAATTTGTGCTTTGCTGACAAAAAAAGTGATCCTGTGTAAATAATTTATATTGGGTTAGCCTGAAACATGATCAACAGTGTTTTAAAGTAGAACTATCATGAAAAATTGGACATACTTGGGAAATTTTCTGTGATACAGTTACTTACAATAATTGTAATATTTGTCGATAAATACATGAAGTAAACCAAAATAAATAGTCACATTTGGTATCTTGCTAGAAAATACGTACAACACTAAGAATGCCAATTTTAGAGTAAGATTTTGCATTCAGATTTTAGATCTCTCACTCATTATCTGTGCGATCACACACAATCTACCTAACATCTCGAAGCCATAGTTACTTCTTCTGTAAAAAAGAATGAGATAATGCTTATAAATTTCTTATTATGGTGTTTGGCATGTAAGAAGTACTCCATAAATGTTATGATTGTTACTAACCTCATTTAAAAAAGTAACCTTGAAGTGTTAGATTCAAAGTATAAATGAGAGTTTCTAGAACTATTAATTATCCATAATAATTAGAAAAAAAGTTTTAAAGGAGATTATATAAAACTGGTTACAATCAGCACACGAACTGCTTTACACAGTAACTATAAATAATTTCATACAAAGGTAAGCATTACCTATTTATAAAAATAAATACTCCATAATATACAGAGATCTAAAGGCAGGCACAAAACTTTCTCCTGGTTTTTCTGGTATCATTGTCAAAGAGAAGGAGTGAAAGATGAGAAGTTGTGGAACATGCACGGACATTTTAGCCCCAGACTGGAAGCTTACATTTGCCTCTGCATTTGCCCACTTATGGGAGTCTGACCTATTAATGACCTTTCCTTAATGTGGCAGGAGAAGAAAGCTTCCCAAAGCTTCTTATGTTTCATGAGGAAATTGCAGACTCTTTCCTTAGATTGCTGTTACGTGTTTATTTTGACAATAGTGAATGTACAAAAAGAAACCAGCTTCTGTTAGAATGATTTAAATTAATCATTTATAGCTTCTTAAATTAGTTCAATATTGTATTTTTCTTATATTTAATAATCTTAGAGAACCATATGTCTTTTTCTATTTGAATGATAGTGTAAGAAACAACTAGAGAGAAACACACTTAAGCTAGACTGTGAGATTTTTCGTCCATTGCCTCAGTATCTACGACAGGCAAGAATTTACCGCTTATGATTATATACCTTTCAACTAAGTTTTCTGACTTACCACATAGAAGGGAACAATTAACTATCTATGGTATTGATTTGCATTTGTCGTAAAAATGTTAATTGGCGTAAACTTTACAATATCCCTGATCCTCACACTTAACTCATTTTCTCCCACCAGATTCATTGGAAAACCAATGACATGATCAGTGAAGCTACAGTAAAGAGAACAGTGGGCCAGTTTCCCATGAGGTCTCCTCTTCTCATTTACATGGATATAGATCCAGATCCAGCAGGGAATTATTGTATTTATTCAATTCTCAAATATTTCTTTGTTAACATGTTAATATTCTGAAAACACCTAGTATATTAATAGTTCAAATAAACTTGCCAGCCATTCTTTCTTTTCAAAAGACTTATTAAATCTATGAGACATCATGCAATTGATGCTTTCTTAGATTCCTCAGATCCAAGTGTGGCTTTATAGCTTTTAGGTTTTATGATTGCTAGTGAATCTTATCATAGATGATACTACAGAGACGTAGTTATCTACCTTAGAGAATTTATCAGCTTTCATCTTTTAGTAGCCACATCCAAGGTACTCTTCTGAATGATCCCTAGATTTTCGTTTCTTTAGATTGTTCCATGTACCTATGATGCTGTGGTTGGTGCCTCATGGACCTGTTTCCTTGGACAGTTGAGTAGATGACGTTTGATGATTGACCTAAGAGCAGCCAACTCCAGGCAAGCCTTCAGCCCTTATGACGATCAGGCATGACTGGTCTGCCCCCAAATTCTTTATGCTGAAGGGTAATCAACTGAACCAATCATATGCTCTCTCTTTTCCAGTTCAAAGGGCAAGTCCTACGGAAACAGCGCAAGGCCAAAAACCAGGCAATAAGCAAAAGATGATGTAAAGAGGAGAGTAGAAAAAGAAATGAAATATCAGGTAAAACCAATCAGAAAGCATCCGAGCCTGACAGAACAACACAAACTTGCTTCTGAGGTGGAAACCACTAGTATGACCACCAGGTCATTTGTAATCTGTTGGACCACCATAGTGACATGTGTCCTGAGTGACATTCTAATTCTCAGTGACTTCTAACTGGGTGAAGATTGTGCAAATATTCTGAATGGTGCTTTTAGTTTCCATGAAGCCCTTGGAAATACTTGTTCCTTCCCTTTACTATTTATCCCTAAGCTAAGGCCTTATCACCTGAGCTGTCTAGTTACAACTCCAGAGAAAGAAGATTTTAAGTAAATACTATAGTTAACATACATAATGAAACAGAGTTAAGGTGGGGAATACTAATATGTGCCCAAGAGTTTTTATTCAGTCTCGGAACTCTCAAACAATGGGTTATATCACTATGACGTGTTCTGGTTAGGGCACGCAACACAACACTGGCCTAACATCAACACTTTCTTTTCATATCTTTGTTGCCTGTAACTGACAATCAGGGTTATAAAGTTTTGATTTTCCCTCAGGTTATTAACCAGATATTATTGCTTGAGAATTTCAGATTTGGTTCCTAAACAGAGAATAATAGGAGACAGGTGTCTCTACATTTTAGAGAGAGTTGCTACATCAGTCAGTGTTTTGCAAGAAAGAAAAAGTCACTTTAGGAGACTGGAGTAGAAAGGGATTTAGAGGTTTTTACAGACTTCACAACTGTTGGAATGACAGGAGAATAATGTTTAAGAGGGCCACTATTGACTTTCAGCAAATTTGAAAGGGCAAAGATTGCAGGGAAGCTGATGTCAAAGACTCCAGCTACCTACAGCACCGAAAGGAAGAGGAGAATGCCTGAAGCTGGTAGAAAACCCTTTTGTCTGCCACCTGCCAATATCACATACCTGCTTGCAACTCTCACCAGAAAATAATGGCTTTGGGTTTCTTCGGTTTTCCTAACCTCTTGTATCTGTAATTGGCAGAGTTAAGCCCACACTATGCTGACAAATGATTCTGAAAAATATGTTTCCCAGATTTCTTCTTTAAAATCTACAGGGCAATGTAACAAGAGATTTGACAACATACAATCTTGCACAGCAGCTAAGGAGCTTCTAGACTTCAGGGTTTAATAAGCCTTACAGGGTTTCTCAGAGGTCGATAAGATGTTCCTGAGATCATCACCTCATCAGTGGTCTTGAGCCTTTAGAAAAGCTAATTATAGGCTTATGGGGGAAATAGTTTCCTCTTCCCTAACTAGTCAGGAAGTAAAGTAAGTGCTCCCTCCTGCCCCACATACATGTGAGGGGGCACTGGTAAAGGTGAACATCGCTGCATAAACATCTCAAACCCAGTTCCAGGGCTTGCTGAGGAGCTGAAATTAGTCAACCCTTACTAGGTGCCATTTGAGTTGAAAAAGTGAAATGAGATAGTATTTTTTTACTGATATGTTTGGCCCTCCTCCTCAACTATCTCTTTGAGGGCATGTGCCTGCTTCCCATCACAATTCTGAATGTAAGGTATTAATTGGAGCAACAGCAGAAAGATTTGGGAAAGCGATGGTAAGACAAGCCTGTGTACCCACTGTTTGGTGCAGCAAAGACACGTGAATTTCTCATGGGTTCAAATAGGGGTTATAGAAGTTGGCCAGGTTATGAGCCATCCTGTAGGAACTCTTCATTGGAGGGTCGCCTTTGTGGTTAGGGGATATCCGTAGCACAAAGTTATGGGTAAGTCCCTGGGAATAGAACCTGAGGGGGTTCCAATATATTAGGCAAAGTGTACATTATACACACCAGGCATGTGTGACCTACGAGAAATCTACAAGTGAGCATGTTAGCCCACTTTACACAAAGGACCAAATGATATATGATTTTTCACTTTTTTCCCCATTCCTCCTCCTTAGCCTCAACACATCAAAGAAGGAATGAGAAAGAAGAAGAGGGAGAGGCACAGTGAAGAAGAAAAGTGGAGTTAAATAGAGTCCTTAACCACTTGCCCATGTTGGGTCTCGTAGCCACGTGTCAGGCCTAAGCCGCTGGTGAGAAGGGTGTGAGTGAGGAGGGAAAGAAGTTGAACTGAATGCCTTCAAACTTAAATTTGAAAATATTAGGTCTTTAATATTTAAACTGAATTTAAATTATAAAATTGAAAGTATTCCCATAACTGAAAGGCCTGAAAGCAACGAGATCTGCTCAAAAAGTAATTAAAGAGAGAGGGAGGTATAATTGAGAGAGCATATTTGAAGACAGTAGTTGAAGAAAAATAAAAACAGTTCTTGTTTACTCCCCACTGCATTCTGTGCCTTCAATATTCCTTTTATGTCTACAGTGCAAAAATATCTACTCTTGCTATGCCAAACATTTTTCTTACTTTCTTCTTCATAACTCCCAATTTCATACATTTGTCCACGTTTACTGAGGTAAAATTCCCATACAATAAATACCCCAATTCAGGTGAATTTTGGCAACCATACACAGTTATGTAAGCATCAGCATAAACAAGCTACAAGACATTTTCAACATTCTGAAAATTTTCCTTGCGCAGTTGATTCCCACCCCTGGCCCTATCCCACACAACTACCGTTCTGCTTGCTATCACTAGAGTTTCACCTTTTCTAGAGTGTCATATACATGGAATCATAATAGCATTTTATGTTTGACTCCTTTCACTTAGCAAAATGTTTTCAGATTTGTCTATGTTGCTGCATGTGTCAGTATTTCATGCTTTTTCGTGGTTGAGCATAAATATGCTACAATTTGTTCATTCACTCATCAATTGATGAATAGTTGGGTTCCTTCCAAGACTGGATGATTAAGAATAAAGCTCTGTGAATGCTCATGTACATATCTTTGTGTAGACTATGTTTTTATTTCTCTCGGGTGGGATTGCTGCATCATATTGCTAGCGTATTCCCTTAATTTTGTGTTTATAATTAAATCCAATATCTATCATTACTGCTTTTACTCCCTTATAGTAGAAATCATCTGCTTCTGAAAATACAAATAATTATACAAAATTATCCCCTTACTTATCTTAAAATAATGGTTTGTGTGTTTCTTTCTATTTGAAACTTTTTAAAGTATTACAATTGCTGAGCCAATAGACACCGTTGAGTAGGTCTTTATTTTATAATTGCAGTATCACATTTATTCTAATCAGGTATTTCAGCTGACAAGGAGAATTTACTTTTGATTAAATGACCTTTGCATGACAAGTTACATGTTTGTTTCTGGTGAATTAATCTGTATTCGTTAAATGTTTTGAAAAGTATGATAGGAATTGAGCATCCTAGAAGTTTGTTGGCTTCCTGAAAACTTAGGCAGCTCAAGAAGACTCACAAAGGTTAGAAATAACTTTGCCACAATATGCCCAGGCTGATGTGGTACACTCAGACTGGAAAAGAAGTATTTCTAACTTCCTTCAAGGAAAAATGTTTTGAACTGCTGATGTCATGACCCTTATTAGTTCTCCTACGTGGATCATCTTAAGTTGTCTTAAGAAACATGCAAGATATAAATGGTAATCCATTTTTAAATAGGCAAAAATGTAACATAGTTGGAATGAAAGAGCTAATCAATTACACAACTCTCCCTCTTGCAGGATTTTTGCATTAACAGAATGACAGTGGCCACACAGTTGGATGGAGATACAAATGGAACCTTTATTACTAATTATGGCCTTGCAAATGCATGGCTTTGGACTGTTATCTATATGAATTTGCCAATAGTACATCCCCTAAGTAGACATATGCAAGCTCAAAAACTAGTCCTTTCCTTGGTAGAGCTTTTGCTGCTAAGCTTAAGAGCTCCATAGCAGGCCAAAGCTCAGACTTTCTGAACTCCCAAAGAGAAAGCAGCAGGAACATCTAAGTTACACCAGTCAGATAATTAATATCTTCTGCCCTGGAGAAGTACAAGTAAGTGGGCAGGAAAAAAAAATGCTAGTTTCTATATTGAAACATGAAGCTGGGGAAAGTGAACTGCCTGTCTCAAGTTTCTCTAGCTTTACATTCTTATTACCTTTTAGTCTATGTTAGGCCAAAAGTAGGACCATCACTATTAGGGGAATAATCAGCAGGCTAATAGTACAGTTCTAAGACTATTTTATCAAACTGTTCTTATAATTGTTACCACTGTTTCTGTTTTTATACTCTTGGGCTCACTATTGGACAACTTTGATTTTGCTGCTAGAAGGCTTGGAAATAAGCCAAAAGGGCACTTTTATGAAGTTAACTACAAGGCCACTGTACCCTAGGCTGAACTTCCATTCCCTATTCGATTTCCCATCTCAATTTAAGTCTATCTGTGCTGGCCAACATGCTTTGAGAGGTCTATTTATTTACCATTTCGTCAAATACATGCTGGGAGCCCATGGTAGGCACTGTTATAGCACATGTGTTGAACAACAAATAAAGCAATATCCTCTCTTTCATGAAACGTATATGTTGTAGGAGAAAAACAAAATATACCTATATAAATATAAATATATAGTATGTCAGGTTATAATTGATGCAATGGAACAAAAAGCAAGACCTGAGACCAAAGTAGGACCTCTTTGAAAACATAACATTAGAGAAAAGACTTGAGGGAAGTAAGAAAGAGTGCTTTGAGAGTGTCTGTGAAGAGTTCATTCAAGATGGAGGAAACAAAGTACAAGGGTACAAGGTGGTGGAAGCAAAGTACAGAGTGAATGACTGGACCAGAGAAGCAAGAAGATGAGATTGAGGAGGTTGAGAAAAGAAATATTACCATACAGCCTGGTAGGCCATAGCAAGTACTTTGGCTATTAGTTGGAGTAAAGGTAAAAAGGAAAGCCACTGGAGAATTTGAGCAGACAGTAAGCCTTATAATTTAAATAAACAGTAAGACTCACATTTTAAATGAATCATACTGACTTTGATGTGAAAATAAAATATAATGAGGCAAATATAGGAATAGTCAGAAGCTATTAGAATATTGTAAGGATTTGGTGGCTAGACGAAGGTAGTCATAGTAAAGGCAGTTGAGAAGTGGTGAAATCCTGGATATATTTTGAAGATAAGTGGACAGGATACTCCAATTGATTTGTATGGAGGATAAGAGAAAGAGAAGAATTTAAAAGTTTTGGACTGAACAACGGGCTAAACAGAGCTGCCATTTATAAGAGAGACACATACTATAGGAGAGGTAGGTTGGGTGAGGCAGGTAGAGGGGCGGAAATCAGCAGTGTATTTTCAGATATGCAGTATTTCATACCTATGGTATATCCAAGTCAAGACTCTGAAGAGACCATTAGATACACAAGGCTGGAGTTCGGTGGAGAAGTAATGGGACTCATCAAGGAGATGGACTTTGAAGATGGGAATCTAGATGAGATCGCATAAGCAATGAATGAAGACAGAGAAAATAACAATACCAATCAAAGAGCCCTAGAACACTTCATCATTTACAGGTTAAATTGAAAAGGGAATCCAGCAATGGAGACTGAGGAGGACCTTAATGTCACATCTGCTTTATGTCTCAAGTTTTCCAACCTAATAAACCAGCTGAGGCCTGAAGGAGCTGACAAACAGCTCTCAGAGACAGAGGAGTGAGACATATCGAAATAAAAATTATCTGAGAGAGTTGAGAGTGTTGCTTAAATATGTACAAATGACGTACGACCTAATTTTGACCTATTGTTACTGAAAATCCACAGGTTTTTGAGGCCGAAGTTTCACCAGTAAATTTACTGCAGGATTAAGAACAAACCAGTTCATACTCTCTGTGAAAGCAAACAGATCCCAAAGAGGAGAAAATAGAAGCCACCACCTTTTCCCCAAACTCACAAACTAGACAAGTCATTGCCATTCCCTAATGCTGATCACTGAGGGTGATTTTGACAACCAGAAGACACGTTCAAGAATATTTGGAAACATTTTGGGTTGACATAAATGGATTGAGGTGCTATTGGTTTCTTGTAGGGTAGAGGCCAAGGGTCCTGCAAAGCACCTAATGCACAAGGTACCCCCTTTCACATGCACACACACAATAAATAATTTTCTGGCCCAAAATGTCAATAGTGCCATGGTTGAGAAACTTTGCCTTACTGGGACTGTTTAGAGAGAGTTATGCAGAGATGTTTTGCATAGTTATATTTTTAACTCACACAATTTGTTATGTTAAGATTTTAATTTGTGTCTTTTTCCCCACTTAGCACTGTTTTATTATGATTATAATTATTATTGTGGTAAAATATACATAACAAAATTTACCACTTTAATCCTTTTTAAGTGTACGCTTTAGTGGCATTAAGCATATTCCTGAAATACATTGTTATTGCATTATTTCACTTACGTGAGGTACCTAGGGTCGTCAAATTCAGCGGCAACACTTTTGATACCTTTTTTTTTTCCAGGAAATATCACACTTTTAATTTCACATCATGGGATATAATAAAGGGAGTTAGTTACAACATTTTTGGAAAGCTAAAAATGCACACAGAAAAAAAAACTGAGATAACCCATATTTAGGAACTATAGCAAGAAGTTATGAAGCTTAGGACTCAAACAACAAAAGGGAAGAAGAAACTAAGCACTTAGAGGAAAGAATTTTGTGGAGCTGGTGTTCAGACCTCTCGGGAAAGGGTGTCATCTAGCTCCTGCTGGTACCTCTGAAAGAGCTCAGATTCTGAAGATGCTTTAAAAAAGCTATGAGGTTGGTGCAAACGTAATTGCGGTTTTTGCCATTAAAACCTTCAATTACTTTTGCACCAACCAAAGAAATACCTTGTCCAATTGCTGCTGTTGGAATGCCTCTGAAAAATATAGAAAAATCAAGAAAACAGGGTGTCTTAATTCATTTAGGCTGCTACAACAAAATGTCATAGACTAGGTGACTTAACGAACTGGAGGCTGGGAAGTCTAAGATCAAGGTGCTGGCAGATTCATGTCTGATGAGGACCCATTTCCTTATAGCTGGTTATTTTCTCGCTCTAACCGCACAGGGTGGAAAGAATGCTGGGTCTGTTTTATAAGGGCACTTATCCTATTCGTGAGGACTCTGCCCCTGTGACCTTGACACCTCCCAAAGGCTCCACCTTTTAATGTCATCACCTTGAGGGTGAGGATTTTAACTTACATATTTTGGAGAGACACAAACATTTATACCATAGCACAGGAAACTTTTCATTCTCTTTTTATCCCTGCCTGATAATTTATTTTAGTGCCTCCTATCAACAGAACACAAGAAAGAAAAATGTCTTTCCGAGACAAGTAGTTTGTTGAGTCCCAGTTGCAGCATAGCAGAAATTAGAGAACAGGTGTGGACGTGAATAACGAGTTAGATAACAGCATGATACCTGTGACCCATCGCTGTTTGCTACACAACAGACATCATTATTTGCACTCATCATATTTTACCTATGGATTCACCTATCACTCTCCCAGGTTGTTCCCAATGAATTGCCACCACAGATTATGTTGTGAAGGTTACTCTAATATGTCTAGCTACTAGGTTATAGGGATCTTAAATATTTATTTTACTGAGTACTTCCAGATTAATCTTTAGATTGTTCAAACTTCTCTAAAATCCTACCACCTGTCTGTAAATTTGAATCTTCTCATGGCATTTAATTGTAGAAATATCTCAATGGTTGTGTTTGATCTTTCAGCTGAATTTCTGAAACAAGTTAAGAAATCAATTATTTGCAGCTACTGAGACCAAAGATTGATTGATCTTACAACCTTTCTTATGTTCAAACTATCTTTTCCCCACCCCTCAGTTTCATCCTTACCGAGAAAACATTCCATGTTTATCATCGTAGCTACTCCCTTGAATACAATGACCCCAGGACCCTTGCATTGTATTTGTCAGTCGGGTTAAATCCAACTCTGTCCACTGCATGCCTGTGTCCAGGCAGCTGCACACAGCGGAGGAAAACACACAGCCATGGTTATAGGTCTCAATTTAAATCTGGGTCACTAACTCAAGTAGACTGACTGACAAAAGACATGGAGAGAACATTTACAAAAAAATTGCTAACAATATACTAAAATGAACAATCTGATCATGAATAAAGACAAGGAAATTAAAATTACAAGGTATCATTGTTATCAAACTGGCAAAAGGCTATAATGTTTGATGATATCCAGTGTGGGAAACAAGTACCCTCCCACACTGCTGATTCATTCAATTAATAACATATACTTAACTGAGTTTCCTCTATATTATATTGGACACCTTTCTAGGAAATAAGAAAACAGCAGGAACCAAAATAGAAAATGCCTGTGATTCAAGAAGTTAACATTTTAGAAGAGAGAAGGGAAGCAAATACATAAAAAATATAATGTCCATTATTAATAAAAATAAATAAATTAAAGTCAAAGGGCAGGTAGTGATTATTAGAGCAATATTTTCTCATAAAGGGCTCCAAGCTTACCTCTCTAAATCAAAAGCCTAAATAAAATGAGGGAGCAAGTTGTGTGAAAGTATGGGACAGGGTACCCCCAGACAGATAGGCCAGCAAGTGCCAATGCCTGGAGGCAGGGTTATTGATCTATTGACAATTGTGTGGTTACAGCAAAAGAAGTAACAGGGAGAATAGTATTTGATGGGATAAAAGAAGCAGAAAAGTATCAGGTCAAGAAAATGATAATGAACTTATTTTTAATTAGAATTCTTCTGGATTTTAAAAATTCATATTCTTCTGGGGTTTATACTTTTGGTCTTAGAAGAATTAGACATTGGTTCAGTCTTATTGAAGGGTCAGTTAGTAATATCTATCAAAATTAAAAGGGCAGAAACTCTGACCCAGTAGTTCCAGTCACTGAGGATAATTTCTTATACTCAGAAATATTCTCCTAAAGGTGAAAGTGTGTAAACAAATATGTTTATTTCAGTAATTTTGGTAATAAAAACTAGAAATAAACTAAATAAACTACATAATTTCATTTCCCCATATTATATCATTTATTCAAAGCATGGCATTCATTCAGTCTTCCAAAAGATATTCACTGAGTGCCTACGACCTACCAGGAACTGTGCTGTCACCTTGAGAAAAAATGGTTGAAGTCCCT